>NC_139319.1:45210905-45890488 GCF_056507025.1 Lutjanus erythropterus | reverse complement strand
CCTCGCAGGTCTCATTGAGTTTATCCACCTTCGGGCTGAGCACTGCCCAGTGGTCCGTTACCACTGCCGTGAACATGCAAGCCATCCCCACCAGCAGCACGAAGATGGCAATCTTTATCTTTGTGCGCTTGTGCATGTTTCCGGTTGATGAGATTTCTGTTCAGTGAATATTCTTCCCCTGATATAATAATAAAAGAAAATCTATGAAAGTGGATTATCTGCAATGTGGACACACTAGTCTGGCGTGTGTCCCAGGGGCTTCTTCCCTCAGTGACTGCAGCAAGCTCCCCACAAAGTCTCTTCTCCTTTTCTCTCTCCGCCTAAGACTAGCGTCTTCTCTCTGTGCCTCTGGTTCGAAGGGAAAGGGGCCAGACTGCTCTGTCCTAGTTTCAAGTCCCCTTTTCCCTACTCACTATGAGTCGCTGTGCAACTGAGGGGCTGCAAGTTTAGACCTACAGCTGTTGAGGTACATCAGGAAAGTTGATGACCAAACCAACTGCCTACCATGGTGGGCAATGGGTGTGGGAGCTGCCGCATGTGTTGGTAGGTGCTTGTGAGGGTGGCAGGGGTGGGGGGTGGAGCGGTCGGATGCTATAAATGTGACCGGTGAGTCAAGTTGTCAGGCTGTCTGCTTATCTGGTTACAGCACCGATGGATGGAGATGTGTAACGTGCCATAAGATATTGGACTCACACAAACAAACATGCACACGCAAACTTTCAAAATGGATGTTGCGGCATTGTGAGAATAGTTTTCCCCACTTCTAGTTTCCATCCATCTACAGCGGCAGTATTTTTACTGTCTGCCATACCACGAGACCGCCGTGGTGTAGATTCGTAACTGTAAACTATTTATAAAGAGTGAGTGGATGTGTTTATAAAGCGCAGCAGCACGGCTCCAACTGTCACACAACAGCAGAGTTTCCCTGATGGAACTACAGTAAAAGGACGTTGAAAATAAGTTAAGATGGGATCTTGATAAAGCCCATGGGGCAAGCAGGACCTAATGTGGGATGGAATTCCAGTTTAGGGGCAGCAGAGGACAATGCACTTTGGTTTTAAGGCATGAGTGAGGCATGGAGAGAATTTGTTGCGAGGACGACCTAAGTGACCTGGGAGCAGAACATGGAATTAGTCTGTCGGTGATGTATTGAGGGGTTAATCCATGTCAGGCTTTAAAAACGAATAGTAGGATCTTGAAATATATTCCGTATTTATCTGGTAGCCAGTGCGGGTGAGGACAGGAGTAATGTGTCGTCTTTTAGTCACAGTATTTTTCTGCAACATTCAATACCTGCCTAGCTTGTCTGCTTCGGTTTCAGCAGCTGCCCAGAGAGGGTGCTTGAACATCCTCCTGCTGTATTTCATAGAGCAGATAACATCTTGAATTGCCATGGCCACAGCAGATCACAGTGTTCACAGCTGAGAAACAAGCCCTTGCCATTTGATTCTCAGGCACTTACGCCACACCCTGACGCTCGCCAGAGATGCCTTCGACAGGTGAAAGTGTTTCTAACACCACATCATAAGAGCAGTGGACATGTCTCAGTATGATGTCCTCTCATCTATGATTTCACCAGCTGAAAGAAAAACAAACAAAAATTCACCAAATGACACAGTGGTCATAGAACAATATCACCAAAAGGTGTACTTACACAGACTTAAACTTTTCTTTTAATATTTTAAAATGTGCTCTGTATCAAGTGAATGTACAGTAAAAGTCTAAGAAAATATTTCTAATAAATATATTTATTACAAAACAGGACTGACAATAACTAGAAGGTGAAACAATGACAGAAAACACACTTGACATTATAAGAAACCTGAAAGGTGTGCTAATCCCTTTGATAACCCCCCTACTGTAAATCACAGTGGTGCGTCTCTGTTTATCTTTTTTAAGCCTTGGCCCACTTTCTCTGTCTCTTTATAAGATTTGTGACCCACTTCCCCCCCGGCGTGAGCACAGGCACCAGTGAAAGTCAAAAAGTTCTCACGGCAACAAAGTAGAATTTGAGAAATCACTACAAAACATGCAGACATGATAAGCCAACACATGTATGTATGTAGTCTCCAGCTGAGGGATCAGTCAGTTGTTACTACAAACTATTCCCGGTGATATTCCCAGAAAGCACTGCAGTTGCTTGTCTCCACAGATCTTCACTTTTTCCCCTCTAGTTGTTAAAGATACTGTTTTAAACAACAACCTGCCTCCCATACCAAAATCCAAACACTACAACAGCACGGGTTTGGAATAAGGGTGTTACTGATTAATCGATTAATGATTCACCATTAAGAAAACTTTGTTAATGGATATTTCATCAATAATCTAGAAATGGCAGGAATTGCTATATATTTGACATTGTTTTGTCTGATGGGCCCACTAGGTGAATAGAAAAACTTACACCCAAAATGAAAAGAAAAAGACAAAACAAAACAGAAAAAATGAAAATGAGAAAAGAAAAATGTAAAATAAAAAAAAAACAACCAAACATACAAACAAACAAAAAATTGATCATTAATCAATGCACAAAATTTGTAACCTTAGTTTGGAGAGTTTGGAGTAATTTAAACTGAAGATTTGGAGAAACAAAAAACCCTCTGAATGAACGTCTACTATTAATTATTTATTAAATAATTTATTTATTATTATATTATTAAAGGTTAAAAACTAACTAATACTTTCTGAGTTCTGAGTATTTTTAACACCAGTACTTTTACTTGTAATTGGGTAACATTTTAGTAATGCAACACTACTTGTACTTGAATACAGACTTTCAGTACTCTTTCCACCACAGTTTGAAAGTAGACTTTTTTTTTTTTTTCACATACTATTTGAAGACGTTCACATTTAGACCATATTTCACTTTAATTTGTAAAGGTGCCTTTTTTAATACTCTACAATAATGGTGTAGTTACTTTGGACCACCATTTAGAAACTTTGCCTAGATTTCTCAGCCTGAAAGCCAGAAAAAAAAGGCAGATGCTATTTGCACCCTGGTTTGAATCACTAATATGGGTATTTTTACCTGAGGTGGAGCAGCCACTGTGGCTATTTACACCCAGGTTCCTAGCATGGCAGAGATGAGCACCCAGGTGTCCATAGCCAACATTGCTATTTGCACCCTGGCTATTTATACCCTTCCCTTCATGATCCTTTTCTAAACCTAACCAAGTGGTTTTGTTGCCGAACTGAGTAGTTTCATCTCCCCGGGGTGGAATTCAAACCAAACTCTCACTCAGAAAAGCCTTGCTTAACCAATTCATCCATCACACCCTCTTATCAATGGTTGTTGCTAAAATAAATAAAATAAGAGGGTCAGGTGTGAATAGCAGAATGGCTGCCATGTGCCTATTTGTACCTTGGTACAGACAATCATCCACCACATCTACCTGTTCATACATACTTTTTTATACTTTGTTCCATTACATGTACAGAGTCATTGAAGCTGTAGCCTATATGCCTGAGTACCTGCTAGTGCAAAAAACAAAATTTCTTCATTTTACATGAAGAAGGTCTCCGATCATGATGTTCTGGATGGTCCGTGCATTGAAATTATGTCTTTGCATGGACCACATTTTGCCTAAATACCCTCCAACTAATCGATATAATCTCTTTCCGACTATAACTGAAAAAGAATGGTTAAGAGAGGTCTAAGACGTTCAGACTGAATAGCAACCAGTTTCCATGTAGAAATCCTGTTTGGTGCTCATTGGGTGACACAATTTGAATATTTTACCTGCTGTTTGAAACAAGTCAAATTTTTTTGAATTATATAATGCGCCAATGGTATTTGGACATGAAATTGAAAGTGTATGCATGCACCCAAATTGTCCATTACAATCATCCATCCCACCAAGCAGGCAGTAGCACTCCAAATCTAATGGATATTTGGGTAATAATTTCAGCAATTTTTCACTTGTTTCCTCTTCCAAACAGGTAGTTTAGATAATAACAGATAATTAGATGGTAGTGAAAATGTTCAAAACCTGATTGCCCATGTTTTAATGCATTTAGCTGATTCTGTGTTTATGTTGCTTCATCTGATACATGAAGTACCATCATGAGAAAATAAGGCTCAAAGTTTCTTTTTATACTGATAAGCTGACAACTACATCAAAACTTGATCTCTAAATGTGCTGGATGCTACCTTCAATACAAAATTATGTTTTGCCTTTGTGCCACAAGAATGCCAGTCTGCAGTGGTGGACCAGTGTCTAAGTGTGAAGAAGTGAACATCTTTAAGAACAATCAGATCAACTTTCTGTGGCGCAGTGGTGCAGTGGTCAGCACAGTCACCTCACAGAAAGAGGTTTGAAATATCTGCCTGGGTGCAGGGATTTATGAAGTGAAATGCAAAATGAAAGGAAATTCAGGCTGATTATCAGGCTATGTAGCATATAGGTTTGGTGAATCAGTGACTGTAAATAGCCCATCTCTATATGTGTTACCCCTGGAGGGACTGTGTCCTGTGCAGGGTGTATCCTGACTCTCACCCAGCGTGAACTGGGCTAGGCTAGAATTACTCCTTACTTCCTTTGAACTATTATTGGGATGTAGGACACCATTATGAAACAGCATGGCCTTAACTGTGAACCTGTGTTTCTTCAAAATATCTTTACTACACCCATACCATTCTATTTTGGTGTTAAGAGCCGTGCCTCCTATTCTTTGGGTTAAGGTTAAGCCTGATTTATTTTGGGTATATTCCTGAGAGTTTGATAAGTTCATGTTAGGCGAGGAACTACAAGGGAACAAACTCAGTACCATTAAATTGAATATCTTTTGAGTTTGGGGCATAAGTTGGACAAAACAGTCAAACTGAACAGGTCACCTGTTGCACTGGGAAATTCTGAGGGCCATTTTCCCACCATTTATCACATTACTCAGGCTAAATTTTTAATCATTTAATCATAATAATAAGCACCTGTTGTACTGAGACTGACTCTTGGGTGGGCTATGGGTTCAGTACCAACATGTGGACCCTCTCATATATTCTCCTTTCCTATCAATAAAGCCATAAAAAAGCCCCCTCTCCAGCATAAATAAATTAATAAAAAGAACAAATTAATAAACAATGACAATAAGCTGGCGACTTAGTAAATGTATATCAATCAGTAATCAAAAAGTCAGTAATTCCTGCATATGTAGACCCTTTTACAGTTTGCAAACAATGTGAAAGCTGCACGCGCATTTTGGCAATTGACGAATGGCGGACCACAACAGCTTGTCAATGGGCTGCTGCAAACACGAGAAGTTTTGATCATTAACTCCACTGGTTGCTCTGAAATGGTTGTGATCCGTGATCGGAATTTTCAACAACTTATACTGACCACTGGAATATTGATTCTGAAGTATCAAATACTATAATAATAATTTTGGTGATTTTGGTGCTGGAAAAATGTTTAATTCAACCTTTGCAGCCTGATGACTTGTCTGGATGACTCGGGGAAACCGCCACTTCTGACGGCAAAATGCGTGCACAGCTTTTCGATAATATCGGATGTAAAAGGCTCTATAGTTTCTGCTGTTGTGGAAAACAAAACTTTCATTTTTGTTTAAAACACAGTTTAGAAATACAGCTCTGGAAAAAGAGACCACAGCAGCATCTATACATGTATGACAGTCAGTCTATTCCAGTGTTTGTTGGATTCCAACACAAACCTCCTCATTCTGCTTAATGAGGAAGATTATAAAAAAAACTGCTGTGATTAAAGATTGAGATTATCCCACCAACACTGATTTCTAAACTGTTCCTAAATTAAAATATTAATGTTGTGTTGTTTAAAAATGAATATGAATGTATTTTCTTTGCATTATTCAAGGTCTGAAAACACTGCATCTTTTTTCTGCCAATAAATGCACTAAATGGCAATATTTTAATTTCAAATTTGAGAGAAATGTTGTCAGCAGTTTATAGAATAAAACAAAAATGTTCATGTTACTCAAACACATACCTATAAATAGTAAAACCAGAGAAACTGATCATTTTGTAGTGGTCTCTTAATTTTTTCCAGAGCTGTATATAATTTGTTTTCTTTAACAAAGTATCACTGTTTATACAAGATGAAGGACCAGGTGAATGATTTTGTATATTGCAGCTCAGTAGCCTAAATGTCATTAAAGTAAAATTGGCATACCACAAGGATCAGTGCTTGGACCATTATTCTTTAGCTTATATATAAATGCAATCTCTGAGTGCTGCACAAGAGCTGGGTTACAAACTTGTGCTGACAAGTGCTATTATTTTTGTGGCTGCAAAAACATGTACTATTTGCTGCTGTCACACTAATAGAATGCTTGGGCAAAATGGCACACTGGCTTAACACTTCCTGTCTCTTTGTGTGTCTCAATCAGAATCCTCCCAATCACAGACACTTGTAAAGTAACAATAAAAGACACTGAACTAGAGACAGTACAGTATCTTAAAGGAAAGGTAATATATTATATATAATATATATTTACTGTAATACAGTGACCACAATGTGTCATCAGAGATCAAAGAAACAGCTGCAGTGTCATACTTTGAAATTTCCAATCTGGACTGGAATAACTGTTTTTGTATGTCATTCAAATTTCAGTTCAAATTAATGCAGAAATATTGCCAAATGAATAAGTATCTGTCAATTCACTGTAAGAAATCATTAATAATCTTCTAGAAGGCAATGATGTCTATAACTGTTAAACTGAACAAAATGTGAATGGAGTTTAGCAGGCAGTATACAGGCAGCCACTTATTACTTACTCATCGTCCAGTGTGTTATTTCAGAGCAGTGGGCTTTTGTTTTCAGGATATCGGGCTTAACTTCACAAAGACAGACAACAGACAGTTCTAAACAGCGATTAACTTACAATGCAGGCCTCGTTGTCGCTTGTTATTGTCAGTTTACATCTCCTGCAGCCCGCCTGTCTCTGCTGTGTCTAGGGAGGAATGGGAGGGGGGGGGATCCAACCCGCCTCAACCATAGACTGTATATTAAACAGGATTACAGCCCCTTCAAAATATGGTCTATGGCTCCAGCTCCCTGTTCTGACTGCTGTACTCATTTTTGCACAGGCAATGGCCACATATTGCTCTTTTAAGTATCATTTTAGGTTTGACAAAGACATAAGGTTAGGTAGAACTGTTAGAGACAATCTTTAAACCTTAAGGCAAATCTGACACCGCTCACCGTTAAGTAAAGCTTTAACTTTTATTTATGCAATGATTTTTTTCTTGACTTTTATACTGCATAACCTCTTTTTCTCAGGCATGCTCTAAGATTCTTTAAGATATTAAAGACTACTTTTGCAATATTTTGAAATTCCTCCAGTACATGTCAGTATAGTGGTAAATTCCATATTAAATTCCTTCAAAGTCTTCACTACATACTTTAAATGAGTTTGGATGTGGATGTAAACTGTAACTTGACAGTTTGGAGGAGACAAACACCTGTGAGGCAATAATTCTATTTTTTGACTGCTCTGTTTTATACGACCACTGACAGCTGACTTCTCACTCTACCTAACTGGGCACTAGGGGCTGCAAGTGATCAACAACTGCTTCAGATTGAAATGTTTCAGCTCAAGACAACATATGTGGAGGTCGTGTTAATATTGGTGGAACTTTAAAAATCTCCACTGGTTGCATCTAGCAGTTGTGATGGCATTGCAGTAGGTGCTTCACCATCTGTTGCCTGTCGGGGATCTGCACTCTACTGACTGACCTCTTCTAGATGATTATCCTTTGATTGTTATAGTATAGTTGTGCATCATTAGTTGTTGGATGCAGTGTGTGCAGCAGTCTGCAGGATAATCACAGGTTTAGATTTAGCAGTCCTTTAGTGTGCCAGTCTCAGTGTGTGTTTTTGTGCATTTATGTTTGTGTGTTTCACACATCTGAGTGGTCTGATGACTTTCCAGATAAACAATCCACACCGAACCCTCCATCAATCCAGTCCTACACACAGCTCACCGTCATTTTGAATGATGGCACTGACATAATGACTTCCAGCAGGAGCAACGACCTCTGACCTTGTGACACTGGCTGGTTCAACCTCTGACCTTTGTTGCCACACTGGGGCTGTAAGCGTTAATTCCGAGTCCTCGAGGAGGCGTCAGGTTCTTCAAACATCTTTCAAGGGAAATAACCTAATCCTGTGGGCTAATGGTGTGCACAGAACCTGGACCACTAAACCCTATTGATTGTAATCATAGAGGACACGAGGCGCATTGGTCACGGCTTATACCGTAACACCCTAATGTCACTGTTAAAAGGCTCATTGATCATTTTAAGGAAAAGTTAATGTGTATTTTAAATCACTGTGTAGTCACCTTTGGCCTCAGTTCCAGGTCCAGTCCGCCTTTAGTCTTGTTTGCTGGAGTCACTATGTGTAACAGAATGGAATTCACAATTTTATTATGTAGTCCCTGACAAGCTGAATTAATTATAGACTTCAAAGAGAAAAAGAAATTCATCAACCACAGCATAATTAATCTATGAAGGCTAACACCACAAGACAATTTGGATAGTGTTTATTTCATTTGAAACACACTTACTGGCATAAATTGACAATTTAAATTGAAGTATGTTGTTGAAATTGCAATTATCAAGGAAAGCAGTAATTAAGTGTGGTTCCTAAAGTAATTAACTTTATTTGATGCACAGTGTGTGATGCATTTCTTGTGCAACTTTTTAAATCAGAGCAACAGGTGGCTGCTCAGAAGATTTTGTTTTCTGGCTGTTATGAAGCCGTAACATAATGAACAGCAGCCTCCGCATGCTGCTTGGCCATGTGTTTTTTTTTTCCTTCCAGTATGGGACACCAGCGTAGCCAGAAAAATGTCTGTGGGTGTGCATCATAAAAACTGGGTGTGCCACAGCTAATTTTCTTCTCAACACAGAGAAGGCAAGACTGATCCGCACCTGCACACCAACGTAACAATCCATTACTCTCAATGTGGGTTCATCTTTTATTCAAAATTGGTGAGGATGAGGAATATTTGTTTATTGAAAAATATTTAAAACATTACTTCACTACAACATTAGTTCTTATTCCCCCCCACACACAAATATGTACACCTCTCTTACTGCACACACACAGGCCCTAATATCTCTGTTTCTGTCTCTCACTGTGGGGAGACACAATTCACCTATATAAAAAAGGTTGGCAGAAATATTATGGCTTATGCTGTCAAATGTGCACTGCATGTTTTCTTATATGATTATGGCCCTTAAAGATAAGCTGTATGCTTCCATGAACACACAACATTTGTCAATGACAGGATTGATGATCATGTAGAAAAATGTACAAAAAATATAGTCTACACACAGATATAATGAACGCACAACTGATAATGAAACAGCCGCCACTGATTCTTTTTTATGCTTGCAAAACAAGTGGTGACCTGATAGCAACAAAACACATATCGTATACACAAACATGATATAACAGCAGCTGGGCACTGACTCATAGTACAGCCTGATTTACACAATAAACACTGATGATAAAATAGTGACCACTGACACTGTTGTATTACAGGCAAAGCCTAATAGTTAATAATAGGTTAATATGTATTTAGGCCTTCGCTAGGTTTCGCTCTTTTTGATGGATTCAATAAGTAATAAAAAAATTGCATTTGCGTTGCGTTGACGGCAAGAGTTTTGCAAATCAAGGGTTCCCTTCTAGGCACGACTGAAAGAGAGGTGCACACAGCTTCAGTTATAGAAAATCAATATGTGGTGGCTGATGCTGTTATTGTAACCGGCTGCTACAAAAAATAAATGCATGGGAAACACTCAAGTTTCAAAGAAAATGCATTACTAGACCATAACTAAAAATTCAGTCTGCATCTGATTTTTGGGGGTGTCAGCTGCTCTTTTGGGTGGCACAGGCACACCATGGCACATCCGTTTCAATACCATCAGTATGGGAGACTGGGGATGGTTGCAGCACTTTTTTTGTAGTTCTCTTATCAGAGACTATTTGTCTTAGACCAAACTAATCTTTAAATAATAAACTTGAACTTACATATTGTTCAAAAATATTTATTTGAATGGAAGAAGTCAGAAGATGCAACTGACCCCAACCCTGACCCTAACACAATCAAAGGACGGTAGCAAAATGTTAAAAAATACATTACATTCACATTCACTTCTGTTTTTTGTCTCAATAAACATCTGCATTGCTCTATAAAAAAAAAAATCATTGATTTAATAATGTAAGAAAGGGTCCTCTCTGCCTTAACTACAAACTTACTTGTTAGTGAATTCAATTATTTTAAGAGCACAAGGACACCTTTGTTTGTGTAACTCGATCCACTTTAATGTCCAAATGAAAACGTAGGACAACTGAACACAGACAACAAAAGTGACATCTCATGTCTTACACATCACTCCGCCAATCTTAATTATAATTCACATTACCTGCCCATAAGGGGTGCCATAATATATAGTTCCAGATTTAACTTAATACAACATGCATAAATGTAGTTAGGATTAATTTGTAAGAATTAATTAATTATGTAGACTAAAAAATAATGAACAGAGAAAAACAAGGTAATCTACTGAATACATCCTCATGGAAATAAATCTTATAATAATATTTTATTTTATTATTTTATTTAATAATAAAATTTATTTAGTTTTGTGTATGCATGGAACATAGACTTACTGTCAGTCAGTGTGCAGATGTCAAAGATGCTATTCGACCAAACAATCTGCAATGCAACAAGCTTTTATAAACATGTATTTATTGTACAATTGTGTATTGCCACAATGACAAGATTATGCTGTGTGGTTTGTTTTGATATGGCTGCTTAGCTCGGGGACAGTTGCACCAACTTGTTGCAACCATCCCCACCCCATCAGCCATGACACAACATTGTGTGCTAGCTAGATGAACTGACTTTGGCACATGCTAACCATGTCACTTAGAAGTCAACAAAACAATGATTTAAACTGAGTGAGTTATGGAAAAGTCCGGGACAGAATGACAAACATATGTTCATGAAAAGAAAAATGACATCCAAGACAATCAATTCAATTTTAAACAGCAGACATTGAATTGATCTGCAGTCCTCCTGATGGATAGACTTGCTGACACCATCCCATGTTGCATGAATCCCCAGTCTACCCTATTGTTAATTCATAACAGAGCTTCTGGTGTTTGACAGCCTCATTTAACAAAAGCGCAGTTTCTGCAGCATTTGAAGTGATGAAAATACACAGTGTTCCCTTTGAAGTTACTGATTGGGTGTGCATGAACATGACGGGTTTAAAAAGTCAGATTTTTTTCTGATTCACTGTCTTTCCAAATAAAGTCTAGAAAAATTAGGTACCTGGATTAACTACTGTAGCTGTTGCTGTTATCTTGGATTAATTCTTATTGCGCTGAGAAGAAAAAGAATTGTCTCAGTATAAATGCAGCCACTGTAGCACCATAGAGTGGCGACCATCTACATCTCAGCTCTGATCAGTATGTGACTATACATTGCATGGATAGCACGTCCAAGATGGAATTACTCTTGCCTAGTCATTTTCTCCTTTTCTCTTCTTCTCTAAACCTCCTGTACAAGAGGTGTGAAAATCTACACTCCACCCCCACTGCTCTTATGAGCACTCAGTCCAGCTACCTGAGCTAACTAGCTAACCACAACTAAGCTACAGTTAACAGAAGTTTGCGGTAACTTTGCTGTCTGCCAGGAAACTTGGGTAAAATGTGACATAGTTGATGGTGTGTGACTTGTTTACAACTTAACGTCAGTTAATCGCAGACAAAAAATTAAAAAGTATTATACACTACATTACAATAAACAAGTATTATCATTAGAGTAGGGCCCCAATTCTCATCTGCACCAATTTACCATTTTAAAATCTTTGATTTTATGCATCTGATTGCACTAATTCCATACGCATTCTCTTTTGGTTGCTTTTCTTGCAAGACCAATGGTTTAATATCAAAAATGTTACTTACAGTTGTATTTCTGTTCATATTTTTGATATTTAACTGTGTGTTTATGTTTAATAGGAGGGGAGTGCAAAACATCTGGCCTATCTTCCTGTTCTTGCATTCTCAAAGGGTTAATTAGGTTATAGTCACAGATTTAAAGTGATGTTTGCCTGAAGCTGCATTTGTACATTGTAAAACAATTGGATACGTTACACTGCATCATGATGATCTGCTGTTTTCATCTGTCATAGCAGATGAAAAGGGTCTAGCTCCAACGGCTGCTGGCTAAATCCTGACTTAGTGCAGTGACAGATGTCATGCTAATGCATGCCTGTGGTTCCTGGATTGACAGTATGGCACCGATATCAACAGGGAGTGAGGAATTGAGCCCCCTTGCCGGGAGAAAGCCGTTTTAAAATTTCAAACAGAACTTGGGAGGAGAGAGAACGCCTGTGGAGATCTGATCTCTCAGGAGGAAATCGCATCTGGCTTTCACATTCATACTGTAACCTCTAAGCACATGTTGTGCTAATAAACAGTATGAAGATCACATAATATTAAACATTTACTGCTGATGGAAGAGTGAATGAAATAGTTCCCCAAGCATCAGCGTGGTGTATGATGTTGCTCCATCCACTGTTCATGATGTTATACACAGTCAGACACTGGCAGTTTTACAAAAGAAATATAAACACAAATGTGATGTCTTTTCTCTTTTTATTATTATTATTTTTTTGTCCACAGTCATAGAGCCTCTTCCAGCAGTGGCGCTCTAGATGTATGGTTGTAGCTCATAAAATGTAAAAGAAAAGTTGATGAAGAGGGAAGGCAATTTAATGAGCAATGGGAAAGTGAATATGTTTGTGCTTAATGGAGACAAGAAATGTCTTGCTTGTCTTTGTCATTTTTTAAAAATGTATGCATAATAATAATCAAATGCATAGACAATTATGTATTGTGATAATTTACAATTATTTACAACTGGCTCTTTGAAGGAAACCATAATCTTGATGTGTTAAGGGATGAAACATTCCTTATAAATAAAACTGCCTTGGCCTTACCTTAAAAAGTTATTATTTACTGGAGGGATACCTAATCTGGTGACAGCCGATGTCTCCATTTTTACAAAATGCATTACTAATTTGCACACAAATTGTTGTAAGATTTACACCTGCCAGTTATATATGCAATTATGTTGTTAGTCCAACAGTAAGCCTTCATCATCCTTCTGAGTGAGACATATGATATATAACTACATCCAAAATATTTGGGTTGTCTGGACTAAAATTATAGTCGATTAATTGTTTTTTTTAAATAACTCATTACTGGCTGTAAATGTTTTTGTTATGGCTTTGGGTGTATCAGGTTTCATGTAAAGATAGCTCAAGTATGAACTGCTGCTGAGCCATTTTTCACGCCAGCAAATCAGGTTACAAAAACAGACCCAGAGTTGAGGCCCCAAAGCGTTATTTTATCCGTCCTGCACAGCGAGGTACCGATGCTAACAAGCACGTTGGCTAGTTCTGTGACTGCATGGGGAGGTGACCCTGCCATTTTCCTCTCAATTACTGGAGGAGCTATTTCACTGGCGCACAACAGGAGGGAGGGAAGGGGTGTGGCGCGGCTTTATTGTGGGTGAAAATACCAGCAAGGGTCCATGGCATTCAAATTCGCAGGGCTTAACAGCCTGGGCGATGGACAGAGGAGAGGGGTGAGGAAATTCAGGGCTGGAATGGGAAACAAGGTCATCAGAACCAGTTTGGCATAACAAAGACACATCAGACACACTCAGAATGAAAATAAGTCTATTCCAATTCAAGGCTTCCCCTTCTCCACCTCAGTGACTTGAATGACAACCAGCCTGTAGCCCTTGCAGACTGCACGCCCTCTCATGGCACTGTATGTTTAAATACGCATGGCAACCACCGTGACACTGATTCACAAACCAACAACCAAATTAAACCAATTCCAGCTGCTGCTAAAAATATTCAACTGGGAAACAAACCATGAAGCTGACACAGACGCAGTCGAGCATGCACTATACCAAGAATGAGTAATTTGAACTTCCACTAGCCCTCCACACACACATACAACAGCCACTTTGCTTCAGCTCTTGTTTGGAGACAAGGAGACAAGCTTTTTGAAGTCTGGATGAGCATTTGGGAGCCTGTTAGCTCAGTCAAGCATTAAGTTGGCTGATGCCGATTTCCTTTAACACCCCGTGGTTGCCCGACTGCTTGCCACGCAGTCTCATAGCAGAGCATCACAGACCCATCAACCCCGCACCATTAACTAAATACTTCTTCTATTAAGACACCGGAGTCCAATTCATATTTTGCATTAAACAACAAGCAAGAGTCAAAGTGAAGTTAACAGTAATTACAAAGTTGAAGAATCCCACTATTTGAGAGAGCTGTTTTTTTAAAGTCACAGAATTTGACTGAATATAAAAAGCCTTGACCAAGCTTCTGTTTAAATCTCATATATACATGGTTCAAATTACAAGGGAGCTAATGGGAGTTCAGCTCCCCTAAAAAGGACATGAAAGCTTAAATTGGGATATTCAGGAAGGGCCCTAAAACATTGGCCATTTTTAAGTTGTATTTTATTTTCTGTACATTAAGGTTTGGGATAAATAATAATGTTGAGTTTATTCTGTTATCACATTCCAATTTTGTCCTCCTGTGTAAAAACAAATGTCTCAGTGGGTTCATTTTGCATTATTCACAAAGATCAGATGATGATGTTGATGTTTAATCAGTATTCAGCTTTTTTGTTTTTATCATGCGATATGTGATTCTTGAATGAGTAAATATGAGAATAACCCCTGCTGACTTTGTGATTAAAACTATATATTTTCTTTTTCTTTTTTTTTTTTACGTTTGTTTTTGCTCTGATTATCCTTTGATTACCCCAAGTAAGGCAGTTCAAGTATCTTGGGGTCTTGTTCTCGAGTAAGGGGACAATGGAGCGTGAGATGGGCCGGGGAATCGGAGCAGGAGGAGCGGTATTGCATTCACTTTACCAAAAAGAGAGCTTAGCCAGAAGGGACATTTGGGGTCCACTGCTGGAACTGTTACCTCCGCAACCCGATTTCAGATAAGTGATTGAAGATGGATGGATGGATGGATATTCTTTGATTTTGAAAAAGTAGCCTTATGTTAATGTCATTGCCATTGTCAAATTATCCACTCAGTCGGCAACACTTGAAACACATTTTTACTTGCTAAGACACATTTTGCACTGTGATGCACTTGTGTTGCAAAGTTTAAACAGTCAACAGAAACTGAACACAACTGCAACACAGCTGTCATCATTTACACACGGTGGCTCAAAATTCTTCACACTTATTTCTAATTATGTGATTTACAGTTTTTTCACAATTGTTTTCACACTAAAATTGCAACTTTAAATGCAGTCACTGAAATCTGAAACTCTTGTATTGCCTTACACTCAGTTTTCTGTCTTGTGTGCCTTAGAAAAGCAATGTCAGTTACAAATACAAATTTTATTTACCAGTTGGCAATATCCACTCCTGTAGGTATTGTGGCTTACAGTAACCAATTGACTAGAGTTGAATCCAGATATGTGAGTGGTTCAACATCAAATAGTGATTCATACAGTAAATGCCTGCATGGTCTATGGCCAAAACTCCTACACCAGGAAATATTTCTGCAGGCGGCTTTGGTGACTGGCCTGCAGCCTTGTCAAGTTGGCACAGAGAGTATTCCCCCTTGGTCTGGCAAGGGAGAATGTTGCCTGTGATAGACAAAGTCCTCTGGCCTGACCCAGTATGAAGACAGGATGCTGAGGAAGAATGAGTGATTTTGCCAGAAGAGTCAGAGGTTTTCTGAATGTAGTTTAAATATTTGGTTTTGTGTTTACAGTTTTTGAAAAAGGGTGGAAGGTGTCGGGAAATACTATGTCTTAGTAATTGTGAAAAACTGTTATATAGCATATGTACCACCCATAATTGTAAAACCCAATTAGTATCCCTAACAGTAGCAAATGCCCCTGATGTCCACATGCAATAAACAATTACTTCTATGCCTTCTGACTCTGCGCTCTGCTACAAACAAAATTCTTGCTCTGTGCTACAAATCCTCTGTGTGCTGGTATGGACATTCCAAATTACTCACAGAGACAAAGTAGCAAAATTTGTTGAGCTCTGCAGGGAAATCATGGGACAGCAGACTGACCTGTACCTGACCAAGTGAGAGGGCAGACAAGGTCTGCATGGACACATCTGATCCACTCTCTGCGGAGTTCCAGCCACTCCCTCCTGGTCAGAGATAGAGATACCCCAAGAATCAAGATCAGAATCAACCAAGCAAAAAACTCATTTATTCCCATGGCACTAACTCAATTTAACAAGCTGTAGTAGCCACAGTGATTCAGGGGAAATACATGGACTAGGGGATGTGAGTAGGGTGGGCTACCGAAACTCTGTGTACAGCACAAAAACAGTGCCTCATTTCACTGCCACCCGCCTGAGTTGTCAATCAAAATACTTGCTCTAAGGTGCGGACGTTACACGCATCACCAAACGTGTCTAGTCAACATGATGGTAACAATCACTCTCCATGGCCCTGGCAGTAGATGGCATGACATTAGCCTTCCGTTAGCTAGTATCCACCTTAAACGTGGTTGCTGTATATTCACTGTTTATTTTTTATGATAATTATTGGATATTAGTGCTGGGCTGATCACGATGACTTGTTGGTACTGTGCAGTTATTGACCACTGAGCCCTCTACCATCACGACATTGGGATTTTGAAGCCTTCGGTATCTACGGAAGTATGTCCCCTCAGAGTTTCCATAGAGTTGTTGCCTAAGATCCGTTTTTGACATGTGGGAGAGGAATAAAAAGAAGCTTTTCCTACTGTTTATTGTAAAACATCTCATCTTCTCATGTCTCATCTCATGTTATGGTTATATTTTTCCTTTGAAATTATATCAAACCATTCCTTTACTATGCTGGGAGCTGATGATAACACACATATGTTGCGTTTCCCTCTGTGTTTCCCCTCACTGTTTTGTACTGTAATTGTGTCATAATGTGATGAAATAAATTTTCCGTTTTGTTCTGCTTAGACTTTGACTGCACCGGTACCACCAGCTACAGTTAACAGCATTCAGCAGTTAGCCTACTCTAGCAACAAGTCCAAATGATGCCACTTTATTTGGGGTTAAGGTCATTTATTCATTCATGACACAGTTATAAAAGCATGTGACAGTGTAAGAAAACTTAATAATGTCTTTATGACAAGTCCAAAATGCCTCAATCCATTTGAGATCAAGGAAAATATTCATGACACAGTTCAGCTGATGTCAAAAACAAAATTTTTTTTCAATCTGTCTCTTAGCTCAGAGATTGTTCTGCTCATTGCTGTGGAGATTTAAAATAGTTAAAACAGTCACAATTTCAAAAAAATCCTGTTTGACCATCATAACCTCCGGCTGTTCTCAAGTAGGACTTGCATTTTCAGTACTTCCTCATCTGGATTTAGATCTGGTCACGGTACTTTATCAGCTGCAATTCTTGTTCTAAATGACATCTGTGTGCTCTTGACAATAGACAACATTGTGCTCCTTTCTTCATTGACCTGTCAAAAGTCTTTGATACAGTTAATCATTCACATTTAGTACATAGATTAGTCTCTGCTGGCCTTGATCAGAATGCTTGTCAGGTGTAGCACAGGGCTCACTTTTAGGCCCTTTTCTTTTCATCTTGTATATTAACAATATTGCCTCCTTTGATAATGGCTCTAAGGTGCACTTTTATGCTGAAGAGACTGTGCTTTATTCATATGCTTCAACACTAAAAGGAGTGATATCTATTTTGCACCAGACAACTGCTGACTTGATCCAGTGCTCACCTCTAGAGATTTAACTTTTATTAAATGCAGCAAAAAACATAATGTATGCAGTTATCTAGATCCCATAAACTTGGGTTGGCCATCCCTGGCTGCTAGGAGAACCCATTTAGTCCTGTATGTTTATAAAGCTGTCTCACATAAGCTACCTAACTACCTGACATTCCAAATAAATTACAAATTCTTCCAGACCAAGATCTCAGGAGTGGTTAGTTCTTGAAATACCAGAAGTCACATCCAAACTAGGAAAAAATGTTTTTAATTATTGTGCACCGAGAGCCTGGAATACTGTATGTTTTAAGAGACCATTAAATGAAACGCACCAGTCTCCTTGTGCACGTTCCAAGATTTGCTAAATGAATTAGATGTTGAGATCTGTGAATACTTCAATTTCAAACACTTTGATTTTAAAACACTATGTATGATAAGCCTATTGATGACTGATGTTTTTATTGTTTTATGATTTTATTTTTTTAATCAATTGTATGCATGACATGCATGACACCAGGGCATCATCAAAATGAGACCTCAGTGTTAATGGGTCTTCTCTGGCTAAATAAAAGTCAAAGCTTCTATAAGGAACTTACTTATTTAGATCATATAGAAGCATCAGTAATAAATTGTTTTATTAGCAACTCTTTGTTGTAGCTTTAAATAAAATTAGTCCGTATAGTGTAACATATAAAGTTAAATAGTTTTTTTTTAAGTTTGATAATTAGGTCTGCGGGCGGCACGGCTGGTTGGGGCAGGGCCTTTCTGTGTGGAGTTTGCATGTTCTCCTCATGTCTGTGTGGGTTCTCTCCGGGTTCTCTGGCTTCCTCCCACAGTCCAAAGACATGCATGCTAGGTTAATTGGTGACTCTAAATTGCCCGAATGTGAGAGTGAGTGGTTGTCTGTCTCTATGTGTCAGCCCTGCGATGAACTGGCGACTTGTTCAGGGTGAACCCCGCCTCTCACCCAATGTCAGCTGGGATAGACTCCAGCCCCCTGCGACCCTTCGGGAATAAACAGTTATAGAAAATTAATGAATGAATTAGGTCTCCGATGGCATGTCTTGGTTAATGTAAAATTGTCATAACAAGACATTGTCAAGTTGTTATAATGAAGACATCTGAACCAAAAATGACATAATCGACACTTAAAGACAACAGTCATAAACATTCATAAAGACTCCTTCATTATTATAACAGGTCACATGTCAGTCGTATACACACCTCTTCAAATAAAAGGTTACGCTGTATTGTAACTGCGTCTTGTTTGCACACTAAAATAAGACTTTTTTTTTAGCATTAACATTAACCTATCCAGAGAATAACACCATATATATGTGCCATTACAATAATAGGGTACTTTTTCCAATATCTGTCATGTAATAGTAGGCTACAGTCGCACAACCACATAATGACACACAAAAAATCCATCCAAACATTTGATATGGAGCAGTAAGACTACAGAAATATTTATACTTAATGTTTTAATGTTATGAGTAATATTTTAATTAATCAATATGACTTCTGCACTGGCTAAAAGAGTATTTGATTTTATTTGATATTATGACGAAAAAAATCTGTAGAAGACAAAAACCCTCTGAACACAAAGATGCAGAAAAAAGTCATGTTAATTAACAGCAACACATACAGCGTGATCTCACCTCTGTTTTTACACACAGCAACTGCAACAGTCTGTCTGGCTTAGGTAGGGAGAACCAAAACAACTTAAAACAAATATTTCTCTCTCATGCTCTACATCTCTTAAAAGGTTTTGTTCCACACATCGTCCCTGAGCGAACGGAGAGCAAACTGGACCGTCTATACAAATAATGTTTACACTGATACACCACATACTGGAATGTACTGACATTACGGTGTGCCTTGTCATTGTTGATATATATATATATCTACATAAATCCATAAATCCATATTCATAGTATGAATGTGTGGTAGTGTGGCAGTGTTTCAGAGCCATAACACACATTTCACATACTGTAACACATTTTATCACGACTCGCATACAAGCTTGAGGGAGGTTATTGAGATACAGTAGAAGTATTTAAATGGCAGTTGAGAAGGCTTAAGACTATCAAACAGATTAAGTTAGCACCAGTTGTGTTAAGTTACAAACAAATACAAGACAATAATACTCAAACGATCACATAAATCACTTAATTTTAGCAAACCATTTTAGAGACAAACATCCGTTTGTCTCAATAAAAGAAAATCTCTTCCTTTCCAAATCACTATAGAGAAATTTTAGAGAAAAACATCACTACCTGAAGATCAAACTTCACAATCTTCATTATATTGAGCATCAAGTCTATAAAACGTTAATTCTTCTATCAGGCAAAGTCTTAACCCTCTATGGTCCAGTGTTGCCTCTGGGTAACATACCCATTTTTGGTGCTTCACACTCGCACAGTAAATCTACTAATTATGTTGCCGAAACTTAAAAAAAAAGAGGCAGAACTCTAAGGAAACTAAGTGCAGTGTTTTTATTTGTCACATGACTCATTTTGCTGCCTTCCTGATGTTGTTCAGCTCCATAATCTCTCGCCACAAAAATAGTCTGAAAATGTCTTTTTCTGTCAATTTAAATTTAAAATCTGGGAAAATGATTCACATTAATAGATGAGTAAAGATTTTTTTATGTGTTTAATGAATTTGATAATATTAATGATAACTGATAATTAAGTAATGTAAAATTACTACAGACCCACTATGACATTTCTTTTGTGTTTTTAGGTTTGGTATGGTACAGTGTTGCTTTAAGGTAACATCCTCTAAAGTGTATCCTTAAAAGTGTTTTTTGGAAATTTCTTCAAGTTATGTTTATTTGTTTAATTTATGCCAAAAAAAGTTTTTGTTCATACCAACTAGCATTAGGGGGGGTAAATCACAAGTTTCATCACAATAGTATATTACATCAATTCCTTGGACTACTACACAATATTTGCCAATATCACATAGCCTGCCATGATATGATTTCAATTTGATTCAATTCAGGGGTCTGCGATCGATATGAGACAAATATCGAATGTTGGACATTGAATCGATATATTGATCCAGATCGATGTATCATTACACCCCTAACTGGCATCATAAAGCGTACCATAGAGGGTTAAGTGAAGAAAACCAGAACAAGTACAACATTATTCCTTCTATAAGAGTAGGAGTCACTCACAAATAGTGGGTATCACATTTTAGAATTAAACTCTTCAAATATTGCTACAAAATGTCTTCATCCACTTTTTAAAGAGGAGTCTTTTCATAAAAAGTTGTTTTGATATCACTTTCCCTCTTCCTCCAAATGAAACACAGATTGGCACTTTTTCTCTCACAGAGGGAGGCAAGGAAACAATTTTGAGCTCTGACCTTTCAGCATGGCTGCTGCCTCGGGGAGGATTTGTCCTTTCTCATCAGCTGTACAATAATTAATGTGTTCTATCAAGCTTATTGTTTCACACAGCAGTGAACTCCTGACCTCATACCGGCGTGGTCCTCCTGTTCACTCCGTCTTTCAGATCTTTCTGGAAGCAGTTGTGGACTTGTAAAAAGTCCCTCTCCGGGCTGTAAGGCCCTGCAGTCCCGCTCCCACCCTTCAGAGGGTCCCTACTGAGGGAGTACAGGGATATATCTCCCAATGGCAAACCCATCCCCAACCCTCCTCCTCCACCGCTGCCACTTCCTCCGCCGATCTTCATCCCGACTGGGGAGGGCTCGCGGGATGGGTCAGTTGACCTCGAGCTGGAGCGCGAGCGCCTTCGTCGGTAGCGGTAACTCGGGATGCGAGAGTATGGCGAAGAGGAGGAGGTGGTTTTGATGAAGTCGCGCTTGGCTCGGAAGCGCGTCTCTTTGTTTTTCTCTATGTATATGTTGACCGCAAGAACACCCACTGATTCAGCCACGATGAAGGACAGGGCGCCAAAGTAAAAGGACCAGCCGTAGTTGTACTGGTTCTTCTTGTCCTCGTCTTTCTTGTCGCTGGGGTCGCCTGCGTTGCTAGAGATGTAGACGATGATGCCAATTATGTTGCTCAGGCCTGAAAAGAGGAGAAGGAAAGAGAGAGATGAAGAGAATTAAGAGGGATGATAAAAGAAAAATGTATGCATATATTTGCCTAAAGTTTGAAGGCAAAATCTGTAACATATTAACTGCATTATTTAAAAAAAAAACATTTTTCCAAACAAGACAGACGTGCTCTGCCAATGCCAAAAAAGAGATATCACATAAATAAAGACACATATATAAATAATCATCTAAATAAATAAATATTAATAAAGAAAAATCCAAGCAATATGGGATACATAGATTTTATCACTGTGATAAAAGAAAAGAGAAACAGGAGGAAAAGTACATAATTCAAATAAGAATCTTGTGAAGTTAGGGTTATTTCCCCGTCTGTACTTTTGTATGTGGACTTTGCCTTTTAACATATTTAATAATAATAAACTTTTTAATATATTTATACTGCAGATTTGATACAAAACACGCACCAAATGTTTTACTTTTTTCTTAAAAGAATAAAAACAGGAAACACAATCGTTTAAAAAATCAATAGCATTGAGGTAAAACATATTTGATGGCACGTTCAAAATTTTAAGGCATTAAAAGTCATTTAAGGCATAAAGTGCCATTTTAAAAACATGTTAATGGCATAAAAAAAGGCAATTAAAAGGAGTCTACTGTAATTAATCATAAAATGACCATGATATGTCATCAGGGATTAAGAAAATATGCCAACTTGAAATACTCTCTGACAACAATGCCACAGCTGCAGTTTCTCCCTGACATTTCTATTCCAGCCTGTAACCTTCACATTTATTAGAGCTCAAATTAAAGCTGAATGTTTGCCGAATGATTAAGTGTCTGTTTGTGAGCCATAAGAAATCATTAATAATCTTTTAGAGGGAGTAAATCTTTATAGCTGCTAAATTGAGCAATTTGTTAATGGAGTCTGGCAGGCAGCAAGGGAGAGTGTGTATTTTCAGGGAAGGGGGCTTTTGTGTTCAGGATAATGGGCTTAAACTTATTATTGGGATGGGATGCAACTTATTTAATATGCCTTTTCCATATCCTTCTCTATGGCTCCAACTTGCGATGCGGACTGCAGTACTCATTTTAATTGCTACATGTTGCTCCTTTAAGCACATAAATAGATGATAGAGCGTACAGTGTGGGGTCACACACTCTACACCTATCTTTTCATCACATTTAACACCTCATCACCTTTTCAAGTTAGGTCTATTGCTTGTTGAGCTGAATCCTCTTAATTAAACAAGAAGCTATCATCTTGAAAATGCAACTTGAATATTCACATCTTTTTTCACCTTCTGGCAGTTTTCTTTGCAGATTCAAGGGAAAGGTAACATATGCTACAACTTCGCCATATATCAGTGCTTTATTCACTGTGTTATGTAAAAACAACAAAATATGCCATGGGGAAAAACCACCTGCACCAAGTTTCATGTTGAAATATAGTAAAAGTTAGGGTAACTTTAAGAGAAAAAGACGAAATAGACACCAAAGGAAAACCCTCTGGTGTTGTGTCTGTCTTCTCCCTCTGTCTGTGGTGCTGCACAGGATCCATTTGTTGTCGCACCAGTTTGTGTATTCATCTGTGGCGCACTGTCAGTCTTGTCCTACCTGCAGCTACAAAAAGGATGCCAGCACTCAGCAGGATGTTGTTCTTGTTGCTGTAGATGCGTCCAATCCCGACACACAGACCACCCAGCATCAGAAGAATGGTGCTGAGAATGGGGAACAGGCTCGATGCACGCACTATACCTGTTAATACGACACACAAAGAGACAGTGGAGCCTGCTTAGCAATACAAATGAAGAAATACCTCACTTTGAATTATGAGAGGAGGACAAAGCAGAATGTGATTCATGGATAATGACAATAGCGCCAGTAAAGTAACATCATTGTTAAAGGGATAGTTCTTTTTTATAATCCATAGTCAGGGTATTACCCATAGATATAGAAACATAGAAGCCATGTTTGCAAACTGATGTGCATCTGACTGTCTGCCATATTTAGGTGGTGGTAGAGACATGCACATTTCACAACAAAATCGACTGTAACTCACTTCATTCTCAACTAATTTTCAGGTAATTTGGTTTGTCATGAACCTTAAAAATGGAACATGATAGTGGTCGCTTGTTAGGATTTAGTTCAGCCTCTCAGCCTCATTTCAAAGACATGGATAAACAAACTGAGAGATTGAATCAGTGGTAAACCAGGAACTCCTGTGTTCTGTGAGGTAAAATTACCAGAGGAGTCTGGTGGCTTTGGAGACAGCACAGATAAATGAAACAGATTCAGTTTCCAGTCAGAGAAGGCTGTCTTACGGCAAAGTAAGAGGGTTGTACTAGGGTTAGGCGATCTGACAAATATATATGTCATCTATTGAGGACTGGCTGAATCCATCGCTGGTCACTTTTTTGGGTCGATTATTGGGGCAATATTTGTCATTTTATTTTGCTGATGTAATGGTCTGCAGGGTGACAGCTGCTGCCAAGCTCTCACCTCGACAAAAACAGAGAGAAACTTGAATTTGGAAAGTGTATGGTTGTATTTCTCTGTTTCAAAAGGAAAATAAGTGTGAGAATATTTGATTTATTGACACTTTGTTTTGTTTATTGGACATACAGTGTACATACACAGCCTGCATAACATAGTACATTTGTCACTTGTGCACATCTCCCAGCTGAGATCCAAGAGGACGGGAGGGGGGACAATGATATCAGCAATTGCTAATTGATGGGCGATGAATGTTTATATCACCCGACTCTATAGTGTACACCTAAACTGATGCTGATTTATCTAAGTGGGGCTTTTTTCAGGTGGCTAAAATATGTTGTGTTGCTGACCCTGTCCACAGCAATACAGTGCTTTGCTTCCTACACAGTACTCTTTACTGCTTCTCCAAACTGGGCTCGTGTCAACCCCCACCTGAACTATCCCTTTAATGTTCATGCAGTAGTACTGTAGCAGTAATAGTCTTGGCAGTATAAAGAATAAACACCCACCATGCATTGCTATTTATCATTTAGCAAATCCAACATTCACTCCTCTTTTAGCTCTGTTTTGGTCTCCACCAGCTCTGAGGAAAGGATCTTGATTACTAACAGCTAAATGCTCCATCAGCTATTCACTGATTAGATTAGTAGGTAGTGTACGGCGGGTTTATCAAAGCTTTAATTTTTTTAATTCCAATTTACCATTGTATCTTTTATTTATAATTATTGAAAAATATAGTGAAAGTTTACTGTTTCAGTGCCGTGATGTCATTTTGGATAATAAAGTTAATTGTTTAACTGTATAATATCCTGGCTCGCACTTTTTGTTTGAGTAATTATTGCAAATATTGTGGATTTATGTGTATATTCGATATTCTGTATATAAAATATCAGCCGATATATTGCTATCAGAATCTTTTTACTATTATTGGCATCACCAAAACTCCAAAACCCTTAAACCCCCTAGAGGCAAAACAGGCATCCTACCATATATTCATGTTACCACTTACTTGCTAATTGATGACATTTCTGAGTAGTTTGCCAAAAATAACAATATATGGCACATCTATCTGACACATGCTGTAATTCTGCTGTAAGTGTAGAAATAAAGGGAGTGAAAGGAGAGCAGACTGCCTCAGGTTCAACAGATGAACGCTTTCACAGATACCGAGGCCTGATTAGCAAACGTTCCTGCCGTTCAATGACACTAACCAAGTGAGTGCAGCATTTAATTTCCATGAGCTTATTGAAATTCATCAATATAGACAACAGCAGAGATTGGAGCAGTTGCTGTGGGGCACAGGGCACCAAACTAGGAACCAAACATTATAATGCAGAGCGGAGCTGATCTGAAACCTCAAGCAAAATGGATCGATTGATTGAACTGCAATAACCCGGACTGCCCACAGCGTTTAGACAATTTGCAGCGTAGCCGCTCACAGCGACATGTCTTCATCAAACCACCTCGCTCAAATGTGAGACTCGCTCCTACATGGGTCATGTTTTAGGCCATTACTCATCGGCACACAACACACTTCATCGTCTCCGTACCTCCAATTACTGTCATGACATCAGGCTTTTATGGGGGAGGGATAGAGATGTCATGACACATTAAGTACCCTTGTGATAACTCCATCACCACACGGAGGAAAAAGGAGAGGATTAAGGGTGGAAGTGTTTGAAGATGAGGAGGTTGCAATGACTTACGTAAGATGTACTCTGAGCTGTCTGTATCGTAGTCGTTATCCTCTGGAAAGTGATTGATCCGAAAACAGCTGCCTTTGTTGATACCTGCAGAGAAGCAAAATGCAATGTGAATGTGACTGATGAGGAGAGCAACCTGTGCAGGGATGAAATGACAGCAGCAAAAGGAACATACGGTATTGGTATCATACTTACCAGTTCCCCCGATTTTCCCAGAAGACTCCCGTTTTTCATCACCCACTCCCTATTTCCTCCAGGGAACATGATCTCCTGTATTTCTCCTGATTTCTGACAAAATTTCCCACTTTTTCCCCCCTTTTTACTACCAAAACCTGTTTCAAAAACTGTACAACATGTATTGGACCTACATGATTCTATAGTACTGTTTACAAATTAACATTACAGTAAACTTTTGTTTCATTTTGACCCTTTGTTGGCATTTTGGGGGCCTGAAAATGCAAACTTTTGAAACAGAATTCCAGAGTGTAATCTTATGATAACACCACCTGTAAACTGGTAATATGCAGTTCCTGTGAAAACGGTGACATCTCAAGCATGTGTATTACAATTTTAATCAAATAGCCACGTGCAAGTAAGAGGCCAACAAAATCATGAGGGACTACAGAGCTTTTTTTGATGCTTTATAGTCCAGTTTCACTCAGAGTAACAACCCCGCTTCATGGTCCATCCAGACAAAATGATCTGTTTTCGAGAGTGTTACTCACCACTCAGTAGAAGAAAACGTTTGGGTGCAGGCACATGGTGTTTCATTACATGGCCTGGCATGAACACTACAGGATTTACAGTCATTTTTGCAGATCTGTGTGCAAGGAGATCATCTTCAAAATGTTGTCATCTGAACATGGAACTTTTTAATAACACAAAGAAAGATTTTTTTCCATTTTTAGCAAGGCCATTGTCATGTGAATGTAGCCTAAAAGACTATTGTTTCCATCCGGGAAACAATACAGCTACAACAAACCAGACTTCCTTAGAAGAATTCACGTTTCATAAGGACATTTTTAAAGAAAAGGTGCAAGCATTTTTTTTTTTAATCTGTTGCGACAATTTTCTTGTAGGGTTAAGAACTAAATGAATGAAAGAAAACTGATGAATGCCTGAGATTTTTGTCATAATTTCACAGTATAAGGATAAATTATTCTGTATTCTTTCTTGAGAATTAAAAGTAAAATTAAAATTATTCAACATAAAAATGCTTTGAGAGTGTACTCTCTTATTATTTTCAGTCTTAAAAAGACACCCCAAAGTCTCTGGAACTCAGATGGTATCAAATCCTCCCTGTTTGTGAGGTCTCAAGGTTATTAAGTATGGTTGATCATCCACTGAATCAGTAAGCAACTTTCGTGATCCAAGCATAGAAAACTGGAGTCTCTTTTTGGTGGAGAACATTATTTCACCTCCAACCGTGTCGGAGACCATGTGAGGACAGGCTGCTGTGGATCTGAGGTTCTTACGTTCTCAAGCCCTCGGGCACCTTCTATTCAAAGACCCAGTCTCTTCTTCACTGAGAAAATCTTCCCTCCACTTTTAAGAGAATAAAACATTGGAGCATTATGAATATTGAAAGGTTAGACTTTGAATTAAAAAGTCAGACGCCCAATTTTGCTGCGGCATCCTGTCATGTCTGCATTTGCTACAGTGTTAATTGCTCTGGAGCTTCACTAAAAACACCTGCAGAGGCATTAATGGACATGCATCATGTGTATGAAATTGATAACGCAGAAAAATGTAACCTAGGCTTCGCACAGCTTGGATTCTCTCACTGTGCAATAAACTGTAAAAATCTAACAGCAGTATGAACTCTTTGTTTTCCTTGAAACAGCAGAACATTTTCAGTGCTACAAATAGCAGTTTCATAATTTGGATGTCAAGATAAGGTCATGTTCCTTTAATAGGCACAATATATCTGAAAATACTGTACAACTGACAACCACAAAAACAGTTTAGTCAATCTAAACCTTGCCTGCTGCTGTTATGTCTTGAAGTGTAACTTCACCCCCAGATCTGAAGTGGTAAGGTACTTGTTAGTGGCAGGGGGGTGCACATGACAACCATTGCAGGTGGTGTGTAGGACAGCTGGTAGTCAAAGCAAACTATCTTTGAGCAGCTGCTATCCTACTCTGTGTATCTATGCTGGAAACAGAGTCAGCTGAAGCTTTGACAGTCTCTATAAAGCACATTCACGGCCCTTTGTAAAAGTTTCTGTGTGGTAGGTTACGTGTGTTGGAGCTGAGCTAACTGTTAGTGGCTCAGAGAAGCTGAGAACAAGACACTCTGGCATCTGTGGTATAGATACACTCACCATCCGCTTTATTAGGTGCACCTTGCTAGTACTGGGTTGGACCCCTTTTGCCTTCAGAGATGCCTTAATTCTTTGTGGCATAGACAAGGTGCTGGAAACATTCCTTAGAGATTTTGGTCTATTATTGACATGATAGCATCATGCAGTTGCTGCAGATTTGTGGGCTGCACATCCATGATGTGAATCTATCATTTCACCACATCCCAGAGTTGCTCTAAAGGACTGAGATCTGGTGACTGTGGAGACCACTGGAGAACAGTGAACTCATTGTAATGTTCAAGAAACCAGATGATCTGAGCTTTGTGACATGGTGTGTTATCCTGCTGGAAGTGTCCATCAGAAGATGGTACACTGTGGTCATAAAGGGATGGACATGGTCAACAACAATACTCAGGTAGACTGTGGCTTTTAAACGATGCTTAATTGGTACTAAGGGACCCAAAGTGTGACAAGGAAATGTCCCCCACACCATTACACCACCAGCAGCAGACTGAACCATTGATACAAGACAGGATGGATCCATGCTTTCATGTTGTTAAATCTGAATGTTGCAGCAGAAATCAAGACTCATCAGACCAGGCAATGTTTTTCAAATCTTCTATTGTCCAATTTTGGTGAGTCTGTGTAAATTGTAGCCTCAGTTTCCTGTTCTTAGCTGACAGGAGTGGCAGGTGTGATCTTCTGTTGCTGTAGCTTCAAGGTTCGACATGTTGTGCGTTCAGAGATGGTCTTCTTGGTTGTAACAAGTGGTTATTTGAGTTACTGTTGTCTTTTTATCATCTCGAACCAGTCTGGCCATTCTCCTCTGACCTCTGGCATCAACAAGACATTTTCACCCAGAGAACTGCCGCTCACTGGATGTTCTCTCTTTTTCAGACCATTCTCTGTAAACCCTAGAGATGGTTGTGTGTGAAAATCCCAGTAGATCAGCAGTTTCTGAAATACTCAGACCAGCCTGTCTAACATGAACAACCATGCCACGTTCAAAGTCACTTAAATCTCCTTTCTTCCCCATTCTGATGCTCAGTTTAAACTTCAGCAGGTCATCTTGACTATGTCTACATGCCTAAGTGCATGTGATTGCCTGATTAAATATTTACGTTAATGAGCAGCTGAACAGGTGTACCTAATTAAGTGGCTGGTGAATGTATTTTAAAAGGAACTTGATAGTATATGCAAAGATGGCATCTGTCCAATGAGAGTTGCTCACCTGGGGCATGAGACATGAATGTGCACAGTAGTGTTTCCCCCCTTTCCCCTGTTCATGGTTTCCGACTGGCCCCATAGAATTGTGATGAGGTCACAGATTTTTAAATGGCTTTTTTTGCGGCTTGAGGAAAGTTTTAAAAATAAAACAAAAACTCCTAAACTTGGTTTACAGCAGTTTACTGACTGCCACATGTTCAGTAGATTTGCCTGATTTAAAGGTGCCCTCTGAAGTTCTCTATTAGCTCTATGGGGTATTTTTCTTTTTTGAATATATTTTGCATGCGCACAAGTATGTGGGAGATGCCATTCACGTAGCTGCCAAGCCTGTTCTTCTTCCCAGGTTGTCAAATATACACTTAATCAAACCTCACACAGACACAGACAGTACCCTTTAGCTTCTGTATGACACACCAGGCTTTCAAGTAACTTCAATCTAAAACCAACCATAAGGTGACGAAGTATAAAGAGCAAGGAAGTCTGTGTAAAGATGGATGGGTTTAATGAACACAGACTTTCACCCTGGAGGAGGAGGTTCATGTCCCATTTCTTAAAGCCAACCAAGTAGTTTTGGTACCTAAACTTCAGGTTCAGATTTGAACGGTTCTGGTGTCCCTGTAATCCATTAATTCCTGACAACAAACCACTCAGGCATTATCCTCCATTCTACTGTCTGTCAACAGTCAGTCACAGACAGACTGTTACACTCAGCCTCACGTAAAGGAAATTTTTGACACTTTTTATGTGGATGCTCAGTAGGGCTGCACAATTAATCAAAACTGTATCAAAATCCCAAAATGGCTTTACGCAATTTTCGCAGTAAGTATACTGTTACTTACTGTGCTTGTTAAAAGCAAAATATGTCAAAAAACTTTTAAATGAATGAATGCCGTGAAGCAGAGATGTCCTGTCCTACGCATCAGACTCTACAGATTAAAAAAAAAAAAAATCAATTGGTACAGATCCCTGTAATATTTTAACGTTTTTCAATCAAAATAAGAATGTTGTAAAAATGATCACGATCATATCGCAATTGCAATATGAGTCAAAATAATCACAATTACCTGTCAGCGCTGATGGAAAATTATGTCAATCAAAGCAATAAATTCCTTAGTTTGTTCTAAGTTGACCAAGAAAAGAGTTCTTCACAGGAAGCGATGCAGCTTGCATCTCTCATCTCTGCCTCTGGGTAGCCAAGGGGCATGCTAGATTATTATTTTTGTCAACTGTTGCTATGTTTTTGGCCAACAAAGTAATAGCTATAGGCAAAGGTGGTGATAACACAGCAACATGGGCGTGGGCGCTGCAAGCTTGCCCACAATGCAACCTGATACATGTAGGCACTGCTGCAAGGCTCTGTGAACTGAAAACTCTTTCTGCTTTCTGTAGCATGTGTTGAGGAATTAACTGATTAAATTAACATGTGGACATCCACATGGAGAGCTATGCTAAAAATGCTAAAATTTCTCTTTAAATGCACCATAGTAAATAACGGTTGTTTTTCAGTGACATTTGGGATTTTTGAGGGGACATTCACTGTTTGCTGTGGCCAGTGGTGAGCTGTGTTGTGAGTACAAAATCAAAATAAGTGTGAACATTAGCAGATTAGTTGTAATCACTGGCTGAGTGTGCATCCTGGTTAGCATAACCTCTGGCTACATGTCATTTTGTGGTAGACAGCTCATTTAGATGGGATCAAAATCTGTGGTGGAAATGTTTCATCAGCCAGGAAATGCATTCACCATGTTTGTAAGCCATGATCCACATAATGTGTTTTGGTGAGAATGAAGACAAAAGAGTGGTTATTTACTCAGGACACCTTTAACACGTTTCTTACTTCATATTGCGACATGATTTCATTCCAGCCATCAGCGCAGAATTTCAATGTCACATTTGTCTACTAAATTATTATGGTTGATGTCTGATACCGCTGGGAAAGAGAATGAAAAGAAACCAGAGATAAAGTGATGAAACATCCTTTACAGCCCAGACACACTCCATCTCCACTGACTCCACTCTCTCAACCTCACTCTTACAGTCTCTTTCAACTTTCATCCTCTATTTTTACAACACTCTTAACAACTATCATGTCTCAATTACCCACTTCTCTCACTCCCCTGTTCTAAATGTTTTCCTCTTCAACCCTCTCTTTTGGATTTTTTTTATGGACCAAGCATACTCTTTGGATTGATACAGACGCACAATTACTGTGTAATGTGTTCAGACTGGGTGTGTGAGTGTATCTCGCATGTATCTTATATTTATAAGACAGTCCCTCCAGGATTTCACAGGCCTTTTTTTGTCATTCTTGTGGTCTAAAATGCCTGATTTCAAGCATTTCAGCGATGGGCCACAGGGTTGTGCGGGTGTATGAGGGTATATATTTGTGCTGAGAACACAACCCCTGCAAAACAATCAGAAAATAATGTTTTATTTCTCTGATTCAATGTATTTTCTCCTCTTTCAGTGTGTACCCTGCACGCTCTCGCTCCCCCTCTGTCTTCCTTCATCAACACAAGCAAAATGAAGCTTGTTGCATTACTATTTTGCAGCATAAGCGGCAGCCAGATGTAGACGTCAAAGCTGGATACAAGAAATAAAACAAGCGAGGAAACAGCTGGGAGTGCTGTGCTTCTCCAAAAGTTAACTCTAGTTCAGCTTTTCCTTTGCCTTTTTTTCCCAGCATACCCTCCTGCTAACGTAGGCGTGCAAGTGCGCAGTTGAGATGAGAGACACAGAGAGACGGAGTGAACGTGGCAGTGACGTGCATCATCTGCACAGTTAGACTGTCGGTGAATAAATGCTTCAGCTCCTCAAAATTCAAACCAAATTCCCCTGTCTGGAACGCTGCTGGAGGCAGCTATTAGCTCACTTAAGGTGGGCTGATATTTAAGGTGGACCAGGCCAGCTATTCTCATTTTAGTGACAATCCGTTATTTCTGTGCTCAGGAGATAACCACAGCCCTTAACCACAGTTACCAGTTGCACCAGCTAAGACTTTTTACACATATTTGCATGCCATGTCTTTATTTTTGTATCAAATTGTGGAAAGTAGTATTGATAAGTATGAGTATTGATAGGCAGTATTGGTATCAATATCAGTATTGATAAAATCCTAACAATACTCCTCCCTAGCCGTGATTTAGAAGGGCTATGGAGTTGACCTGTTATTATGTTAGCAGTAGATATTGTTTAGATATTGTCTTAGATTATGAAGGCTTGTAACACACTTTTAATTGTTTGAAGTAGGGACGTACAGCGAGAGGGGCTGCAGCATTGCTGCATTGATAAACAGTTTAACCAACTAGTATTTCTGGTGAGAACTATCAAGGTTGGCAATGTTTAATCGTGTAGTCGACTAATCTTGGACATCCCTAGTTTGTTGTGAATTCTTGTGTGGGACAAGGCACAGAGAAAGTTTAGACATTAAAAAATTAAATCAAATCAAAACCTTTCATAAATTACATATATTTCATAAATATAAATTTTTTTTTTAGCCCCCCAAAAATTAATTTTTTTGGTAGGACATGATTTGTCCCAGTTTTCAAGAATGGGTGAGAACCAAACAAAGAGTGAAGACATCAAAGTAAAATAATTGTATTAATAAAAAATATTCAAAAGGCCAGTGAGTTAATAAACAGAGGAGTGACGGTGAGAAAGATAGAGAAAAGAAAAGGGAGCTCGGTAGGGGAGGTATCTCCCCAGAGCCCATCTGTCTGAGAGACCAGAGCCCATCTTTTATTACTCAGCATAGCTTCACCATGGCAACCTCCCCCCGGCAACCCAGAATCACATTTCTAGCTTCGCTTCTCAGAGGACGCCTTTGACATCTTACTAATGCATTCTCTCTCTCTCTCTCTCTCTCTCTCTCTCTCTCTCTCTCTCTCTCTCTCTCTCTCTCTCTCTCTCTCTCACACACACACACACACACACACACACACTGATGCTTCACAGAAACATGCAACACACACTCACACACTAACAAAGCCCAAAAACCAGAAAGCAGCCTTTATGACACAGAAGCTCAAGAGGTCGTGTTTTTTTTGTTTTTTTTTTTAAAAGCAAGCCTCTGTGAGCTATGGATGTGTCCGTTTGAATTTGAACCAAATGTTTGAGACACGTTGTGTCTTCTCATGCCACTCAACATGTTCAGCGATCAGGAGTGACTTGCTTAAGTGAGAGTTCTTGTTGTATTTCAGCATGACTGGCTGCAGAACAAGACCTCGCTTTGTGTCCCGTAAAAGCTCATTTGCCTTTTTTGTTCACCTCCAGCGAACGTCCTCCTTGTTCTACAAGAACACAACACTCATGCAGACGTCTGTTTGGCACGTAGAGACAAGCATAATTTCTTCTACAAGGTTAGCCAATATGTCCCCACAGGGTTTACCCATTATTTATGCCGCTCATTGGAACTAATATAACTGCCTAGACGCCATCTTGTTCTTTGTTCCTGGAAGAAATTATTACTCAGTTGGAAAGTGAAATGAGTGGGCAATTAAAGCCATCACTCCTGTTCATTCTTTTTAAAACAAACAAACAAACAAACAAACAAACAAACAAATAAATCAGCCACAAAAGTAAAATGTAGGCCTCCATAATGTAAACAGGAACTGAAAGAAGTACTTTTAATATTTGACAGTTGAAGAATGAAAGTTTTGCCCCTTTTTGCTCTCTGCTCCAAAACTGTTTCCCTTCCTGTTGCTATGTGCTAGGCTCGCTTATGTTGAAAAGAAAAACAAATTTTGAAGATGGATAAAATATGTGACTGGGGGCACAGATGTGCAAACAAGGAAGTGTAACTCTTATGAAGTTTTTGCTCTCCGTCCCAAAACTTTCTCTTGTCTTAAGTTGCTATGTGCTAAGCTCTTCTATGTTGAAAAGAAAACCAAATTTTATGGTTTATGATGACTAAAAGATGTTCCTGAGTGATCTGTGAAAGCTACATAGAGTCACATCGTAAGTTAGTTAATGTTTACAAAACACTAGCTAACTAGCTAGCTAATATACATCATTCGTTAACTAGCTTGCTACCTTTTCCTCATTTGCTTTGGTTCAATTCTCAAATGAGAATTGCCTTTTTCAAAACATAAAACTGGATTGTTGATCACAACCGATTTGAATTTCTCCTTAATTCAACAAAACTGCATATTTTGGCACATATGTGGTCCTGCCACTTTTCATTCTGTGCTCCAATGACAGCTGAGTTGAGTTTAGCTAGCTTGGTAACTTAGTCAGTGTTCTCCTTTCCTTCTTCCTGTTCTGAGAGATGCTATGTGCTAGGCTCTTTGTCAAGAAGAACCTATTTTTGGAGATGGTTCAAAGATGTTGCTGGGAGACCTGTAAAAGTGACGTGTAGTCACATTTTAAGTCAACCAATATTTGCAAAATGCTAGATAACTAGTTAGCTAATGATTGATGTAGATTTTGCTAACATTAGCAAGGTAATTAGCTAGTATTTTGCTAACATTAGCTAACTGGAGATGTGACCCCCAAATATGTTGTTTTAACAGGAACAGAAGAAACTTCACTGAGGTAGCAAGTTTGCCCAAATCTTATTGGAGCATAATGCAAAAAGGGCAGGAATTAGGAAGCGTCATTGTTGACAATTGTGCACAATAACCTCTTGCACATGGTTTGCTGAACAAAACTGATGAGTTGACTCTTTGTCAGACTCTTCACAACTTCTAAACATTTCTTTCATTGTTTGAGCCATCACATGCAAAATAATCCATTCAGTTAAATCTGTGAGACGTAGTCGTATATTCCACAAGTATCTATGGCATGGAATGTTTCTGATATCTGCTGAATTGGCAAATGACCTGCAAGGTGACAATAGTAATCTAGGAATCACATGGAGGTCAATTTGTCTTAAATCATCTGTATATGAAAGATCATAGGTGAACTACACAAATAAATTTACTTTCCCCAGTAATTTTTTACAAACTGCTGAAACCTGAATCTAAAAAAGTGCGATATACAATATATTAAGCAGTACAGCTCACTCGATAACAAATCCACTTTTCATTTTGGTGGCTCTGACCAATTTACTGACACAAAAATTTAATTTTGAAGCATGAATGAAATGTCTTGGGTGAATCACAACCTTTTGCTAACATGCAATAGAGCTGTGATGTCCCATGAAACAAACAGCTGTGACACTTGCACTTACAGTACAGAGAAAGTTAAGATAAAATAAGCCAAAAATAATTTATAAAAACTGTAAGATGCAACCCTATATGTTGCTTTTACAGGAAAAGGAGAAAGTTGAGTGAAGTAGCAAGTTTGCTCAACTGTTATTGGAGCACAGAGCAAAAAGGAGTGTGAGGAATGGTCAATTTGCCCTTATTTTAGAAGTCAGTATATCTTTGACTGGATTTCATTAACATTTGACTGAGCCAAAGTCAGATACAGTGTGCCACCAGAGGCTTGTTAGACCGAATGTCACAACAGTGTGGCAGTAGCGCTGATGTGACATGTGTGTGAGAGACGGAGCCAGAGAAGTGTGTGTTACTTATAGCTCCAGCTCTGCATGTAACACACACCCAACTACATGAGCTGGGAAGGAGAAGATGGTGGAAAAGATGACAGATGTTGAACAGCGAGCGCTCACTTCTGCTGATGATACTCTCAGGGGTTTGAAGCAAGAGGGAATGTGTCTTTTGATCAACTTTACAGGGGATCCATAAATAGTCATGCATTTTTATAGAAAAAAAAACTTTAGTAAAAGTGGTAACTGTGAGAGCAAAAGTGCACCGAGTGTGACTTCTGTAACGGCAGTATCATCTGCATATGAGACACCTCTGGGCAACTGTTGCCTCTTCACTTGGACCCCCCCACCACCCACCCATAACAGCGTCAGATCTCTCTACATGTCTGAGAGATGCTACCTTCAAGTCACATAGAAATGTGGGAGATGCAAGCTTCCTTTTTCAAAATGCACCCATGTCATAAATTCATTTAAATGTGTCATGCTTTGGGGATTAAACAAATCTCCTTCAATTTAGTAACTTCAAACATCCCCAACAAGTATTCTTTTCTGATCAATAGGATTTTCTGATCAAAACTCTTAACACAGTTAGCACAAAAGCTATCTGTAGTGGACCATATAGTTGCTAAAATTCATGTTCTTTTCACAAAATTAACACATTTCTAAAATGCTTAAATGTTCTTTACATATAAACTTACCCAGTACTAACATTATGGCTCTATGTCGTCTTATTTACAAATTCCAGCATGCCATGAAAACCAAATGTTCAAAACTTTAGTATAAAGGAAAGAAAAGAGCAGGAGTGAGAAGATAACTGATGCTGCTGTCCTACTGAGATTTTCCTGAAGTAGAAGATCACTGATGTACACATCTAATGAGGTAACAACGCCTCAGTGGACAAGAGCATGTGGCCAAAATGCTGAAGATGGTGTAGATTAGTGTATTTTTGTCATTTTCTTCCCACCGGCTTGCTTGTTTGCTTGTTAACTGTATTTGCGAATTTTGTTGCACTAAATGCCATATGTTTGATTTTTTTTTTTTGTTGATCACTGACACGAATTTCATGTTCCTAATACAACATTTACTGCGGCATTTCTGACACTTAATGTTTTTTTTCTCGTGTACACTCTCTAAAGTAAAGATGACTCACTCACTTTTAGGTAGAAAGTCAACAAAAGCTTGCACATTTAACACAAAATGAAAAATTGTAGAGTGGTTTACAGTAAAAGGAAAGTATTATAAAAAAAAACTCAACAGATTTCATATGGTCAGATAGAACTAAAACATATAAAGTAATGACATTCAGGGGTTTAGTCCACTGTCTTTTTTATTGCCAAAATATTATATATATATTAAGTGTGTTATTCAGACCATTAAGGGGAAAGTGAGAAATATACACAATCTGTTGTTTGGTCATTTATTCCCATACTGTAATCTTAGTCAGCACTCCTTTGGCAGTAGTGCAGCGTCCCCTCGCACTGTACACTGAGGACTGAGACTGATTACAACAACAGGCTGGGACATGTTTATTGTCCCCACAAACCGTGGCATGAAATATACACACTTGATGACCTTAACTTTTATTTTACTTTTCAAAGAAAACATGCTGGTGTTTCAAAAGAATGATTTGATATTCAAGTTGCATTTGTTGTGTTGTGATAGAGTTAGTGTATGTAGAGAAGTTTTTATATTTAATGAGCAAAACGTCTTTTTAAACATTAAATTAACTATCTGGCTTGTGGACTATTTTCACAGCAGGCATTTTGACATGACATGAAATTGAGTACCAATAATACTAACTAAGCCTGTGTTCCTTTTAGGTCAGACAGAGTCAGGGTGCTGCTACTGTACATGTTGACTCACTGGAAAGGCTCTGCTACATTAAATGGAACTGGGCCTTAATATCATTGGTATCACCTATGTTTAACCAACTACTTCATACGAATATGGCTGCGGATAAAAGTCTGTTGTGTGATGTAGATGGGAACTACTTTCTTTCTAGTAGAAAATTCTGACTTCTGGTAGATTCTAAAGTAGTTCCAGTAGAATCTACTGTATGAAGAAACTAGCTCCTACATGAAACTGCTTACACAAGTTCTGTGGATTAACTTGAGTAACGAGGTCATGATTTGTGAAAGAGACATTGGTTTTTAATTTTCAAATGTATTTTTAGGTGATTTGAGTACCATTATATTTGAGAAAAGGCAGACATCTACGGCCGATATCTCCAAAACTCTGCAACTCACACCAGAAAAACCTGGATATATAAACAGCACTACAGGCCAGGGTAAAAATATGTATTTATTTTATTTTGGAGTCCCTTTAACAATTGCAAAAACCTGTGATCTTGTAGTCTGAGTGGACCCATTACAGTAAAACTCAACCACAGTGTACAACAAATTGCTGGATTTTTCGTCTGTGGTTGCAAGCGCATCATCTGTTTGGCTCTAAAACATGAGTGAGGAGGGATAAACCACCTGTGGGCAAGTGCTGAAAAGCTGATCAACTCAATTCTGCAGAAAGCTTCAGTCGTGCTGTTTACAAAGAGAATACTTTACAAGTCAGCTACTCTCTATTTCTGAGGATCCGAGGCTGTCTTGTGAAGTTATTTATTTATTAAACCTCGTTAGTTAGTTGGGTTGGTAGTAAAAAAAGAAAGGTTTCAGCACCAGCAGCAGTGGACAGCGCCGCAGCGGGCAGGACTGGTGGAGGACATCACCAGTGACTTCTGTCACCAATCAACTGATTGATTTCATGATTTTGTCTTTACTGTGCGTTGTTAGGCTCCTTATAGTTTATCAATAAAGCACAGAAACAAAACTGATTGACTTAACTCATTTTGTCCTCTCTTCAATAAAGCAGTCGCGAGCAGTGGTGTCCAAACAAAAAGCCTCTCAGGAAGCCCAGCCTCAAACTCCTCAGGCTGTGTGCTGGTGATCACAGATACGCAGCAAAATAGCTGAGAAAATGACGGCAGGATTTCATTAGGCGAGTCAGTTTCTTGCAGAAATCTTACTTCTGTAGCTGAAACTTATTTCATCAGTCTTAGCAATTTTATGGGAGTAGTTGCCAGGCAACGGTCTCGAGTTAATGAGAAAATTAGGATGAATCCTTAAATTATTACTGGCAGGCGACATTTCTTGCTTGTAACAGAATGTAAAACATAAAAAACATAAGATTTGGCTCATGACGGTCATGATGTGTCTACTGGGTGCTCTTTTTCAGTGACAAACTGAATCATTTACAAGAAAACTGACGCAAACGTAGCATTACGCACGCACATCACCGCCTTTGCGGGCAACAAGCAGCAGTTTCCCTCCAGTTTTTCTCACAATATCATGCCCAGGTAACTTTTTAAAATGCTATTTAACGCATTTAACATTCAACAATGATTCATATTGCCTATGCACCCCTTGGACAATTGCATTTTTTAGCGCGTCGTCACTCACACCACACAAACTATATTTGATGTACTTTTTGCAAAAACGTCCCCATAAGGGAGGATTCACATCCAGTTTTATTTCATTAACAACACATCTAATGACTATTTGATCAGTCAGCTCCCCGCCCAGAACAAACAATCAGACGCAGATCAGCTGCTCATCATTGAACAAAATGCTCATCCGTGCCAAAGAACACTTGTGTGTGGAACAGAAAAGTTTGTGGAATAACGCTTACGAACTTATCAGACTTTTACCTTCGATGCAGCAGATCCTCCACAGCCCGGAGTGCGTCAGGTCGCCTTTGACTTTCTTGGTTTGCATCTGGGTCTCGTCCGTAGTGGCATTGGTGGCGTTGCAGATGTACGCCCGGGAGTAGAGCCAGTAGTCGGTGCCGATGGCGATGGTCATGAGGCTGAAGGCGGCGAAAGCCCCCACGATGGCCAGCAGAGTCTGAACCCCTCGGTCACACCATGCCATGGCGTCTCATAATGTGTGTGGATCCTCCACAGCAGCTTACGCGCGCGGCGAGGAGCGCATGGTGCCCATCATGATGATGGTGTGAGGGAAAAAGCGCTCGCGTCTCGCGGTTTTTCCTCTCATCAAACCAAGTCTCGATCCTGAACTGCTCGATTAGAGCCCCTCTTCCTCTCACACTTCACTTCAATCCAAGTTTGGCACGATCGCAGCTTTCGTTTAATCCCTTTGAGTTGACTGGGCACATCTGAAATCCTGCTACAGGTGGGAATCTTAAAAGAAAACATAAAAACGCACTCCTTTTGCAAGCACACTTTGTGATAAAGTAAAAGAAAGGTCCTGACATCTATATCACGACTTCTTCACTGTTTACTACTCTAATATTAAACTGCACGATTTGACAAAGGATGCAGTATCGTTCTTTCAGACCACACCTTCCACGGCTGCAGCCAAGCCAATGAGAGACGACGGAGTGAACAGCTGCTGGAGGAAGAAAACATCAGATCCACACTAACATGTACAGTAATGTTTGATAGCAGGAGAATTAAGCGACTTTCAGTAAAGAGGAAAAGGTGTTTAGGGTGTGCAGTTTGTCTTTCACACTCAATTACAAAGATAACACAACAAAGCACACACAGAGTATAAATGTGGCAGCAGTTCAAAAACTGGGTTTCAAATGTTTTCCCAAGCATCTACAAATCAAGCACAGGATGAAAACAGCAGCACTGACAGCACGGTGGAGATTAGAGAGATCTGATTTGTGGCTGAACTTCTGTAGCAGCAACTTTAAAGCAACTGAAAGCATCACCACTTATGAAATATCTCTTAAAACATCCATCAAACCCACTTTGAAGTTGGAGCAGTCTGCTTGCAAGATCACCCGGCTCAGAAAAGCAGAGAAAGCAAGACAAAAATGTTCACCACCACAATCAGAAACCCTTATTTCATGTCCCTAAATGACTGCAGTATAGTGTACGTGTGCAGTCGGGGTCTTTTTCTGTGGAGCGATCTTCATTTTCACACTGGCACGCACAGAAAGAGCAGAGAGACTGCAGGGTTTGTTTGTTTGTTTGGACTGTCCCATGTCTTAGAAAGGGGGCCCCATCCTAAAATCCCAGGGTCTGTGTCACTGCCTGGTCCCTGCCAAGGAAACTAAAAGAGAAAAAAGGGGCATTGCATCACTATAAAATATTCTATGCTGTGCTTGGCAGTGGTGGACTCAGGCTGTTTGAGGTGCAGGAGCAAAAAAAAAACGGGGGGCACAACTGTACGCAGTGGGACACCGGTGTGGCGAAAATCGTTATGTATTTAAGGTGAAACTTCAGATTCCTGGTTTAGATTAAAAAGTACTACAACCATGTAATCAAAACATGCACTATTAAAATACTTAAAGGCATGTACAGATCAAATAATTTTCTGGTAGGGCAGTCTATATGGCACTGCATTGTATTTTCTTCTCTGGAAGACACCCTAGTGGGCACTTTACCATGTTTTGTTCACTTAACCAAATTTTGTCCATTAGATGGACCCACCAGAGGGCTTTTTATCACGTTTTGTCTATTGAAAAAACACCTTAGGGGACACTTTATCATGTTTTATCTACCGTAGGGGCATCCTTTTGAATTGTTTTTTTTTTTAACATGGGTGCATCCAACATATCTAACTTGTATGCCCTTGAAAAAAACAGAGGCCACTCAGTAGAATGCAGATCTCCATCAGGCAACAGATGGTGAAGCACCTACTGCAATGTCGCCACAACTGTCAGATGCAACCAGCTGAGATTTGCAAAATTCCACCAAAACATTAACATGACCTCCACATACATTGTCCTGAGCTGAGACAAGACTTCAAACTGAAGCAGTTGTCGATAACTTGCGGCCCCTAGTGGCCGGTTAAGAAGAGTGAGATGTCAGCTGTCAATGGTCGTATAAAGTAGAACAGTCAGAAAATAGAATTACTGCCTCACAGTTGTTGTCTCCACCAACCAGTCAAGTTGAAGGGATTTAATAGGGAACTTACCACTTTATTGACCTTTAACTTTGAGGGAATTGAGGGAATTGAGAGAATTTTGTGATTCCAGTGAATAATTTCCAGATAGAAACATGCTGTCTTCATTTAGAGAGTATTTTTTACAGAGGACAGAGGACTGATATAGAGCTGAACATTATGATGTCATAGTGAAGTTGACCTTTTGGATGTAAAATATCATCACCTCATCATTTTATCCCATTAGATATTTGTGTGTAACTTTGTCATAATTAGCGTATTAATTCTTGAATTATGGGCATAAATGAATTTAGTGAAGTCACTGTGAACTTTGACACCAAAATTGAATCAGTTCATCTTTGAGCCCAAGTGGTCATTTGTACCAAGTTTGAAGAAATTCCCTCAAGGTGTTCTTGAGTTATCGCAAGAAAGGGATGACCTGAAAACATAATGCCTGTGGCCCTGACTGTCACCAGCATGGATTTATTAAAATAAAAAGGCTTTTTCAAAAATGATGAACCAGTGGTCCTTTAACATGCAGTCATGGATGTGCACAAAACAAATTAGGCTGATCAGTCCAGCAGTATTCAAGATTGCTGCAGGTCCCTTGATCAGGCATGCACACATGCATGCACGCAAGTGAACGCCTCTCCCCACCAGGCATTAAAACAAATAAAAGGACACACTTCAGACAATAACAAACTGACTGATTTCTCCAAATATGCACATTCATTAATTTGCTGTCGGTCTCCAAATATGATTGACGTTGTGTCTCTCATAAGTTTCCATAGAACTGACACTAAAGTCTGCAGCATAGAATGTTATGTATATGTCCTTTCTTTCTTTTTTGGTTTCCTTGGTCTGTGCAAACAGAGCAGAAACAATGCAAAGAGTCTGTGTCCAGGTCTGAATGTGTGTGTGTGTGCATGGACAGAGAGGCTGGATAGTGAGGAGGAGGAGATGAAGTGTGGAGGGAAAGATAATGGTAAAATAAGATTATGATAAAGAGGTGGGACAAAAAAAAGAAGCATGCAGGAGGAGCGGGGAGAGGAGGATGTGGAAAAGAGCTCACTAGTTTCACATTTTACACTTTATGAGGACTGGAAAGCAAGTGACAAGAATGTATTTTTGCCTGTGATGATGCAGCGGAGTGGGCTTGGCTCTCAGTCTGTGGATGGAGCTGGAATATGTCCACTGGACCTCGATCATCTTAACAAAAGGGGTGAGAGTAGGGGAGCCACAGCAGGTGAGCAGACAGAGACAGAGAGATGTGAAGTTTTAGATAGCATCAGCAAACAGAAAGTTTAATTTTTAAAGGAATATTTTACACAAATGCTCAGAAAGCTGATGTTCTTTCTTTCCAGTTAAAGTCAAGGCTGGATTTCTTTTCTATTTCAAAAGTACACATTTTTCTCTGGTCTGTAATGCTATTTGTCCATCTAGATTTTTTGGATGTGAGTTGCAGATCAGCCATAGAGATGTCTGCCTTTTCTCAAATACTAAGTGACTAAATGGCACTCAGCTTGTGGGGATCAAAGCAGTGTCTCTTTCCAAAAATCACGAATCCGTTTATTCAAGATAATCCACAGACCTTGTTGTAAGCAGTTACATGTAAGAACTACTTGCTATTTAGTCCTGGATAGAGGGCAGACATCTCTACAGCTGATATCTCCAAACTTCTGCAACTCACAACAACAAAAATAAATCTAGATGGATAAACAACACTACAGGTCAGGGGGAAATATGTATTTTTGGTTTGGGGGTGAACTGTCCCTTTAAAGCTTTGTGCAGGAATTAACTGTGAATCTTTAAAACATTAGTACAGAGATCCTCAACCTATTTTTGGTTCCCATCATATGAACAGTGACTTACTGTACCTAATTAAAAACAGGGATGTAACTAATAGTTAAAGTACGGCTTGTTATATCTTGTTAGTGTACCATTTGTGTACTTTCAGTGATGGGTAAGTTACTCAGGAGAAGTAATAAGTTACTTTTTACTTATTATTCCTTTAAAGAGTATTAGTTGTTTAGTTTTTTTTTACTAACAGCTGATGTGAGCTGCTCTGACCTGCCACATGTACCCGTCATCATAAGAGCCTGCAGAGGTCAAAAAGTAACTCAGTAACTCTGAGTTACTTGGATTAGTAACTGTAATTTTGAAATTGTAATCTCTTACACCTCAGTGGGTTTTCTCAGGAGGGTGGCTGGCATCTCCCTTCGGGGATAGGGTGAGAAGCTCAGTCATCTGTGAGGGACTCGGAGTAGAGGCGCTGCTCCTTTGTATACAAAGGAGCCAGTTGAGGTGGCGTCTCGTCAGGATGCCACCTGGTCACCTCCCTAGGGAGGTGTTCCAGACATATCCAGCTGGGAGGAGGCCATGGGACAGACCGAGGACTAGGTGGAGGGATTATATCTCCACCCTGGCCTGGGAACGCCTCGGGATCCCCAAGTCAAGGCTGGTTAATGTGGCCGGGGAAAGGGAAGTCTGGGGTCCCCTGCTGAAACCATTAATTTTACGACCTGATTTTGGATAAGCAGTTGAAGATGGATAATCCCTTACTTTAGACTGGTCTAATTAGGGTGCATAGCTGTTTGTTTACTGTACAGCTTGTTACATCTTATTAGTGTGCTGTAAAATAAAGTATGAGAAGTTTGATCACTGTACTCAGTAGGAAAGGACATTTTCAAATCTCTTCACACACGTCAGCACAACAGAAGTCAGTGTTGACTTAACTGTGGATCACTTTTCATTGCTTTGGCACAAAATGCATTCAAAAGTCATGAACAGTTTTCTCATTCAAACCACCACAAAAATGTTTGTATTCACACATTCTTGCATAAAGCACTATTGTAAAAACTCATATTTACATTCAAATCCAAACATAAGACAAAATTTCTGTAAATTAGGCTTCAATTTGCTCTATCCTGCTCTTACATATAAAGACAAATGAAGAAATATAAATTCACAAACTCCTGAGTGCCTATTTTCACTCCTCGATGACAGCTTTGAAAAACTTTTGCCAGGTGAGGAAAGGGGGCAAGTAAGACACAAGCCAGACAGTTTACGATGTGGCTTACAGCCAGACCTAGCATGGTGTCTCTTTTCCTTCCACCTCACTCTCAAATCCTCATTCCCGCAGAAGTATTCTTTAACCCATGGAGGAGGAAAGTTTATGACCGCCAGCCACAAGATCAGATGTCCATCTGGGAGGTTCTTTTTCAGGACTGAATGTACACCAGGACTACATTAATGGGATCCTGTGGCCAAATGCAGAAGACAGGGCTGATAGCAATGTTGTATTCCTGTATCTGTAGATATCCTGAACATGTGGACCTATGTAGAGTTTTGCATCACCAGAATGACTTTACTTTCTCTTTGTGCACTTGGCTTTGGACAGTCCTCTGACATGTACTGTGATGTAGCACATGCAATAAAGACTTTAGATAAATTAAAGATACTTCAAAGACACTAGTGATGCATATTGTAATGCTACCTTTTGGTAGACTTTTTAGGTCATTGTGTATGAGTGACAGTTATGATATTATGAGTGACAAAATGTTATTTTTGGGAGACAAATATAGTTAGCATTGATTCTGAGATCAAGTATCAAGTGTTTTAGATGCATTGGTGCATTCTGGATGAGAGATTAACTGTTCTGATGAGCTACATGTTGGTACAGAGGACTGTGCAGAGTGTTTAAAAGACAAATGTGTGTTTCCAATTGTAAAAAACACAGTGACAAAATTATAAGGCAGGCCTGCTAAATTACTCTCTTCAGTAGGGCTTAACACTTAATCACAATTTTACTGATCGCAATATGGCCTACACAATTTTCAAATCATAGGAGGCACAATATGTGTCAAGTGCAAAATATACCATTTTAAATTCATTATCTTTGTGCTGCAAAAATGTCCTGGCATAGAATTAAAGCTGCAAGCATCGTTGAATGGGCCCTCGCACCCATCAGAATGTGCTCCTGCTGTGACCCCATCAGTGGACTGGACCAGTGTTTTGGACACTACTTATTGTCTCTACTAGGTGGCACTTCAGAACAGTCACTATTGACACATTGACTATAGTGACTGTAGGCAACACTGTTTGGGATGTAAATGTGATCATGAAGAGACTCTTATCAAACATGTGAAGGGGCTGATTGGATCATTTACACTCTAATTACAGTAACTTCCTGTTTTAGCCTTCAACAATAAAAAATCTTTTGATCACAAACTAGTCTAAATGGCACACAGCAATTTTGAATTCAATCTGATCAATTCTCTAGATGGAGTTTGTTAAAATACAACACATGGAAAGCACCTAAATTGACCATGAAATTCAAAAATGGCCAAATTCCTGTTTAGGCTGTGGCTCCAAGAGGCTTTTTTGTGCACCTGGAGACGATATATGTGCTTTCTGATTTTTTTGTGCATGATGATGAAACGCACCATGGGGGCTGCGTCATTGAAATGTTGTAGTGGGCGTGATGGAGCAATTTTGCAACATTGATTAAATATTGTCCTGAGGATGTATTTAGACCGGGTATCTTATCAAACACGTTATGTTCACTGATTCAACCATGAAGCGCAAGGTTACAACAACTTCCTGTTTCATGGCGAAACATCAAAACTTGACGCCACGTCGCAGTGACATCCTTCAATGATAGCTAAGTCTTTTAATAACTTTTAACAGGAGTACAGTGACTGATAGGGAGCTGAACATTATGATGTCATAGTGAAGTTGACCTTTTGGATGTAAAATATCATCACCTCATCATTTTATCCCATTAGATATTTGTGTGTAACTTTGTCATAAGTGAAGTTGACTTTATACCTTTTGGACAAAGATAAATTTAAAAAAAAAGAAAAATCTGTGGCAAGGGTGGCAAGGGTGGCGCCCACCCCCCTGCAGCCGCCTCAGGAGGTGCCCTCAAGCTACTTGATTGGCTACTTGATTGACTACATCCAACATGGCAGCCAGGCTCAGTTCTTCACTCCAGAATCTTTCAGACCTCTTTCACAGCAACTGATGCAAGTTAGGTGCTTTATTTTATGTCAGTGAAACATTCAGTGTTAGAGACACTTACGGAAATAATTTACAGTTTTATGTTCACAGCAGCGTCTTTAAAAACAGTTAAATTTGCTGAATTTAACCTCAGTCAATCTAATTTACTACAGCATTCAAAGAAAAGTAGGAGAAAGGAGAGAAATGAGTAGAAGTGGAGATGAGGACATTTGGTCTCACTGGTTTCAACAGGACATTCATGTAGAAACCTGCTGCAGGTGATGTGGACATTGTGGACTACAGGAAATGGTGGACCATGTCATTTTATTTTGCCCCAAATAAACATGAGACACTTCAAATAAATTAAACGACACTAAACATTAGAGTATGAAAAAGTCTGTATTGTGAAAACTGGACAAAAGCTTTAAATACATTTGGGAAAACTACAAAAGTAAAAGAGGTTATCCTCAATTTTTCACCTCTAACATTAATACTCAGAAACATTTCGTACAGTTAATGAATGAATTCATTCTTGAATGTACCTGTGAGTCCATAAAAAGACTCTTTTTTTGGAGCAGCTGTCTCTGTGGCTGAGAAAGGAAAAAAAAAACAAACTGTTTTGCAGCCAGCACTGAACATATATAGTGAGTAGGTCAAACCAAATAACACACAGGGGGGAAACAACATGGACGCCAACTACAACTAATACAAGGCAAAAACTAACTAAAGCCTGACCCCCGCTCTGACCCCCGCTCTGACCCCCGCTCTGGTTTGGTCTGATGAGCTGGCTTTCAGATTTAAGAGTCTCCACCACTCAGATGCACCTTTTGCTCAACCAGGAAGTGAAGCGCCCCCAACAACCACAGTAAGTCAAAGACACAGAAACACCTGTTAATATAACAGAAAAGAGCTTGTTCAACCCCACAGTGTGAGAATACAAGCAAATTAACAAGATTTAAATCAAACAAACTGTGTCATGTGACTTGTTTTGGTGTGGTTGTCTGCAGATGTAATAAACCTGTGCAGTGTGAAAGGCTGTTAGCATGTGTGGCTGTGGTCATCAAACATTTAGCGCTCTTTTTAAAGACACCACTCATACAGAGCAGCAAAATATTCTCTGCATCCCCAACCATGTACAGAAATGCACCAAAAATGTTGAAACCACTGATGCCAAAATGTTTAAAGGGATGTTCATCCCCAAATCAATTTTTTCCCTCTCATCTGTTTTGGTGAGTCGCGGAGTTTTGAAAATGTTCTGTCCTCTCTCAAATATAATGGAACTAAATGGCACTCAACTAAATAAAATAAATAAATTTAATAAATAAAAAAAATAAATTAATTAAATAAATTTAACAGTAATGTCTCTCTCTCCAGTGTAGGAAATGCTGTTTTTTCTGCTGTCTGTACAGGTTTTGGGAGGGTTACTTTACAAATGTATTTCAAGTTACTAATTACCAGTGGTGGACAATAGTGAAGTACATTTATTTGAGTACTGTACTTAAGTACATTTTTTGAGTATCTGTACTTTACTTGAGTATTTGGTTTTTTTTGGAAACTTATTACTTTCACTCCACTACATTTCAAAGACAAATATTGTACTTTTGACTCCACTATATTTCTAAGAAGGTTGTTGTTACTTTTCGACTGAGCTTTGAAGTCAGCTGTTGCTGTTTTTTTCTTTTCTAAAATGCAGTTGGTCACAAGCTGTGTTCCTCACAAAAGAAAACCAATCACAGTAGCTCTTCTCAAATGGGATTGATGTAAAAGTGGAAATACATCATCCAGGCGCTCTGTAACAAGAACAAGTAAACTCTCCCTCTTTCATTCAAACAAAAAGCGGTAATGGTGACGGCAGGAGAAAGACAAAATTAAACCTCAAGATGTTATTATAATTATTAATTATTCCAGGTAGCTTTTAAAGTTGGATTGTTTTAATTGGGGTGAAAAATACCAGATAATTCATGTATATATACTGCGTCTGAGGACAGAAAGAAATCTGTTATTTAACAGACTTGGAGAAATCCTTACAGTTATCTTCAATCTAATTTTATGATGTGATTTTAATACAGTTACATCAGAAAATGACAATAACTGTCCTTTTTGTTTTATGATTGTATTTCTATGTTGAAGTTTTTATAGGTGTTTCTATAGACTTTGTGTAGCAGAGTGGTTCTACAAGCATCAGTGCATCATTAGATGGTTTCAGAGAGTTACAAGCTTCTGTAAATGCATCATGAAAACAATACAGCATGTATTGATATTAGAAAATGTACTTTGTAATTTGTACTTTTGAATACTTAAGTATTTTTAAAAACATGTACTTTTGAATACTTAAGTATTTTTAAAAGCAAGAACTCTAGTACTTTAACTCAAGTAAAATTTTGACTGAGCAACTTTCACCTGTAGTTGAGTAATATTTGACCAGGAGTATCTATACTTTGACTCAAGTACTGGGGTTGAGTACTTTGTCCACCACTGCTAATTACCTTTTAAAAAACTTTTCTGAATAGACAGATTGAAATATGCCAAGGGGTTAGGTGTTTACATTTCCTACATCTGACCTGTAAAATCAGGAATTTAATTAAACAATGCACCTTTTTGTTTTTTTCCTCCACAGTATTAGTTTTCACAATTGGAAAAGAAACATTATACACAAAAGCATAGGGAAAAAATCCTTGATTAGAAATAGCTTTTGTTAAATCCTACTACAAGGAAATTTCATATTGTTTGGATTTTAGAGGCCCCTGTGAACAATAATAGTGTTTCCACTGTAGTGCCACAAAATATAGCAGCAAAAGTTGATTATCTAAATAAATATTCTCTTCCTGCTTCTTTTTTTCAGGTTAACACACTACTCACTGTAACTTTGCCTGGGATAATGTAAACACAGGCTTGTTTCATCTGATGTGAACGAGAATTCAACTTGGTGCCAGACATTGAGAATGACATAGAAATACCTGATCTTCTCGCTGATGGTCTTGTTTGCTTATGTGGGTCATATGGAGGCATCAGTGGTAAATTGAGACTGTTTCATAACTAGTTAAAGACTCCTTGTAGAAGCTTTAACATCTTTTTCACTCACTCTGACTCTCCCAAATTCCTTCGCCTAAACAGTCTGAGTTCAGAATAAGTGTATCTGTGCTTAACAACACATATAACCAATGAATGAGCTGAGAAGCATGCTAATAAAATGATAATCTTATATTAAACAGGTCAATTAAAGTTCACAATAAATATATACTTTTTTCTTATGTATAAGTAATCAAAGGGTTGGATTTAGGTTGTTAAAGTCCTTGTAAAGGAAAAAGGAGAGTTTTCTTCTAAACATATGATACATAGGTGCTGAAAATGTGTGAAAACACTGAGGACTGTGTAGTACTGAACTCTGGAGTTAGACAGTTAAATTGTTGTTAACCATTTCTGTGTTCAGGAGTATTTGGGTGGACCTGAAACATGGCTCAGTGATGTGCCGGAACCATGGCCACCCAACACTTTATCAGCCATTATAAACGGCTGTTAAACTACTACCTGTTAAACCCCCCCACCCCCCCAAAACGGTCACTTATGAATGTACCTTCAGCTACTCTCTGTCCAAATCAGCCCAGCAGTTCACTTCAGCTCAGAGGATGAGATGGGCCCCTTTATGTGTTTTGGTCCAGTTGCTTTCACACCCAGTGTGGACCGTGCCTGAACACACACACAAACCACGCTCCAGACTACCTGTTCAAACATACAAACGGTATGTTGATCCGTACCCCAGCACAGTACACAGTGTTCACACTTATCAAATGAACTGGACTTTGGGATCAAGCATGCTTGGATCTGTGCCCAGGTCCCTAGTATGAAAGCCCCCTGAGACAAAAGAGTGGCAGCATTTCAGAGCAAAGAAAACTGTTAATTTCCTCATTTGAGACCTAATTTTCTATACTTTGCAATGTTTTAATCATTCAAATTTGGCTGGGTGGTTAATAACACATGTTTATACAGTGTGACAATCTCAGAACACACTTTTGTTGTTGCTTTACAGACTTTAAAAGCCCAGATTTGGTTGAATAGACCTGCTGTAAGGAGTCCAGAGTCTTTGTGACATTGTGTGATGTCCACATAACTAGGCCTTAGGACTCTAAGAAACCCCGATCACTGAAAGACTCTGCCTTTAGATCCAACTACATATCCGTATTAGATGATTTACAGCCTGCTGTTCCATGCTGTCCCACTTCATCTCAGTCATTGTTTCTGTGATTCTTCCCTTCTCCTGCCCCATGTGGTTTGTCTTTCCAGTCTATTGTCTCTGGGCTATTTTTGCATCCTGATAAGAAGCGTCTGAGTGCTTCTATTTCTTAGTAACAAAAAAAAAAAAAAAAAAAGACATGTTGGCTTCCCAGCTTGCCTGTGTAAAGTGGCTGTGGTAATGGGAGCACCCACGGGCCACTAATAATGACTTTAATTCTCATCATCATCGAGTTCTTCTCAACTTCATTTTTTCCTCTCTCTTCTGTCCAGCTTCTCCATCGTCCCTGCTCAGAGAGCGTTTTGGCACAGCCTGCCATTTCACTCTGGTAATTGATGTCTCCTCCGCCAGCTCCTTCTTCTCCCATGGTGTTTTCTTCTTCCCTGCAGGTGTTGGCCTGTGCCAAGAGCGACTCCTCTCTGGCCTCGCTGAACTTGTTGTCTACTCAGTTTGAGTAGCTGCAGCAGTCTGGCCCATCCAGTGAAAGAGATTAATGCTGCATGGCTGCCCGCTGTACAGCATTAGCGAACGTGCCAGCGTGCCAGGACCATTTAGATCGGAAGTTGGAGGCCCCATCGAGGAAGTAATTGGTTATTTTCTTTTGAAATGATCTTGTCAAAATTCAGGCTGATTTTGGCAAAATTGTAGGGTGAAGGAGGAAGCCTTTGCATCTCATTTCTTTTGAAAAGCAAATGAGAGAAAGAGGCATCAAGTCAGACAGGGATGAAAGATCAACAGAGGCACAGCAAGAAGAAACATTCAAACTTTGGATATGCAAAGAGATATAGCAGCTGAGATATGGTGGCAAAAATTCAGCTACAATTCAAAGAAAATTGTTTTTGGCTTCTGGGGCCAAAGACAGAGCAGCAGGACCTGCAAGACTGAAATTGTCGAGAGCACTACAGTGTGTATTCCTTTTCATACATGTTCTGAGATAGAATACAGTGTCTTCCCAGAAATTCTCATCCAAATGATGTATCATTTTGTCAAAGTGCTTTGCTGAACACTGAACTTAATATAACGCACTGTAAAAACAAAAAAGTTGAGAAAAGTCAAAATTTCAAGGCAAGGGATTACAAAAGATCTTTGAGATTTGAACCACAGTTGGGCAACATGTAGAAATTTTCCAACAATCATTGTCAGGCCATCAATCGGTCAATCTTCATCTCTCCTCCCGTCCTCTTGGGTCTCAGCTGGGAGATGTGTGCAAGCAGCAAATTCAGTATGTTACGCATGCTGCGTACGTTCACTATGTCCAGTAAACAAAATAAACTCACAAAGTGTCAAGAAATGAAATGTTCTCACCCTTATTCTCCAGAAAAATACAACCATGTACCTTCTAAATTCAAGTTTACTGAACTGCAACAAGCTTAATGGGCTTGTTAAATCGTCAGGAAATTCACTTCATTCAAATTCGACAGAAAAACATGCAAAACACACAAAAACCGTCTTTCTTAGTCTGTCCCCTCTTCCAACATTCATCAACTCTGGTTTGGTTGAATGAAATCCTTAATTCACCACATTAAAAGAATGTAAAGAGTCTAATTCTGCAGGGTGCTTATCTGTCACTCCTCACCCAGCTGAGCGCACTCATGGTCCAGCTGAGTGGGTGTGTCCTGCGCCGCTGGATGAGAGCGTGGAGCAGCAGCTGTCACTCTGCAGACAATTACATTAGCAAAAAAAAAAAGGCAAATATTGCCCCAAAAATCAGCCCAAAATAGCAACCGGTGATGGATTCAGCCCATCATCAATAGATGATATATTTGTCCAATCGCCTAACCCTATTTTGAACCCAACTCAAATTCTCAAGTTTTGAAAAAAAAAAATTATGTATGTCTTGTATATATTTGTCAAGATAATTTATTTTTCTGTTTGTTTGTTTTTTCAAAACTATTGAATTTTTCAGGCACTAAAAAAGGACAAATCAATTTTTGATTTTTTTTTTCTTAAAGAAGAAAAGTAAATCATGTCAACTAAAGATTATAGGTCAGTAAAACTTTTACTTTTTAAAAGTTTATTTCAAACTGTTGCCTTAAATTTTAAGTCATCTCGACTATTTCTTTTATAGTGTGCAGCGCTGAAGCTAATGACTGTAATTTCAAACAAATATATTAGGACGCTGGTTGAAGTCAGTCAGTGGAATTGGTCCAAGTTCAGGACATCTTGTACCAATGCTTTGGGTTGGTGAAATGTCCCGAGCACAGCCAGACAATGAAGAAAAACAAAGAAATACAGGTAGAGGGCAGATACAGACCACATGCTTCTATTGGGTCATAAGTGATGAGTGATATGTGTCTGTACATTGTTTTTTTTTTGGAAGGGGGAAAGTTTGCAGATATACCTTTAAAAACAGAAAACAAGTGTTGACTGTAGACAACATGCCATGAGAATTAAATATGACATTGTGGTGTATTATTATGAAACTGGCGAGAATATTCTGACAGTGTTCCTGCTGGTGAAGCAGACATCGGCTTGTAATGTTCCCATGTTGTTTTAACCCTTGAATGAGCAAGTACATAAGTATTTTGGATAAATGATTAAGTGCCATTATTGTATGTAGGCTAAAATAACATACTATCATGATTTTTTTAAATATGACCTTTAGTTAACTATTTAAAGTCTTTATCTCCTGACATAAATTGCCTATTAGGGTATAAATGTAACATTTTCCCATTTTTTTAAATGAGCAATATGTAGCAAATGCACATCCATAAATGAATACAACTGTCCAAGTAGTGGGTTTGAGCCATAGACGGCATAATAAATAGGTTGAAATGCTATCCTGACATTGTATAAATGATAAATTAACTTTTAAAAAAGTGGAAAAACTGAACAATAGTTGTTCATACATATTTAGAACACTGCAACAAATCTAATCTTTGAATAAACAATACTGTATTAACATTTATAAACCTCCAGGACACAGGTTATCTGACTATCAAAATTCAGCAAGAACACATGAAAAACAGTATTTTCTAAAACAAAATCTCCAGGATGTAACACCCAAAGTGAGAGCAGCTACTTGTCAGAAATATAGAAGAGTTATAATAAAGAATATAGTCAATAATTGGCCTTTTTCCATCATGCTATGAGCAGCCACAAGCTGATTTCAGGTTGCAGATGGCATGAGTAGTCCTCTGGCTACCTTCATAAACCTTGATAAAAGATTAAAAGTTTTATAAAGACTGGAAATCTATAGAGGTCTACCTGGAATCAGTGGGTTATACCCACAACCATCTATGAAAGGTTTCACCCAAAACCCCCTATGAGAGATTTGAAAGGCGAACCTCCTGTATACAGAAAGTAGTTCTGGTACTTTCCACATGAAACTGCTCACAACAAGGTTTGTGGATTATCTAGGGTAACCAGGTCATGATTTTTGTAAAGAGACACTGGTTTTAAATTTTGTAAAAAGTGCCATGTAGTCCCATTACATTGGAGAGAAAGCAGATATCTCTATGGCCCATATCTTTATCAGTGTACTGTCCCTTTAAATATTCTTTAAACTTCTGTTTCCTTGAGTCGGACAGACTATTAGTGGACTGTGAAAACACAATGATAAAATAAGAAAACATTGGTGAACACCAGAGAGCAGTGGGTACTAACAAAATCAGAACAAATTGTGGATATGAACAAAACTAAAAGAGAATTTGTTCTTGAATGGTTTCTTGCTTGAGGCCTAATGTCCTTTTCCCAAAATATGAAAATGATTTGAGAGAATTTAAAAGTTTCTTTGCTCAGCTTACAGTTAATGTAGAAGAAGATGACATTAATTAATAGAGGACTGAGGGTCTGCATGTACAGCTCTCAGGTGTGAATGCCTTTAACTACATGAAGAACACTCAACCCGAAACATTCATGCTCATTATTTACCCTTTGCTAAAAGAGTGGGGGTTCAAAATAATGACTGTTTCTCTCCCTGTTCTTGTGTTGTTCAGGGATGAGACGAAGCAGAGACACATGGCTGCTGCCTGCTGCAGTTACCAGCGAGATGTTGTGTGTGCAGACAGCGCCTGGAGCAGAAGAGAGCGTTAAAGAGCATATGAGATTTGGGCTAAAAGAAAGCAAACACAGACTCAGCCCCCAGGCTGCCAGAGGCTGGCTCTGCTATGACAAGCTGGAGTTTACACCAGCACATTTTCCTTTTTTTTTTTTTTTTTTTTTTTTACTATGTCTTACAGTAATATCAAGGATACACAGATACCTACAACTTTAAAAGAAAGTTCTTGCTCATAATAACACAGGTCTTATCTTAATAGCTTGTCTCACAGTTATGTTAACAGTTAGAGTCAGATAGGGCAAGAAAAGACTCAGGTTGTAAGCAGGTTTAAACACACATGGTAGCTATTTGGAGATGAAACCAAAGGACCTAAAGTGTGTGAACCTGAAATGTTCATAATCCCTTATTGCAGTTTATTTCAAACATGATTATCTGCTGCCTTTTGTTCCTCCCTGACTTCTTTTTTTTTTTTTTTTAGCAAATTCATCATCGTCTCAGGAGATCTCAACAATTAACTTGGTAAGTAGAATATCATGATGGGACAATTAACATGGAGCTGGACCTACATGTACAAGCAGTGGGGAGGATCACTGACTGAGGTATCAGTTTTGCCAGATGCAAAATACAGCAGTACTGCAGCTTTAAAAATATCCTATTTTAACAAAACTTATTGCACATACAGAAACAACCTGTGAAGTGGGCAGGATGCTACACCAACTGACAAAACTGTGCCATGTGCACCATATTACACGGAGGCGCCGTCATCTGAACCAGATGGCAACAGTTTATCACTTTACAAGGAATTGATCGCAGCTCATCACACAACCACCCCTTCTGTTCTTACCCATCAAAATAAAAGCCCCAGACTGTGTCACTGCTTTAGCAGCTGCTTGATCAGTGCAGTGCTGATGTGATTGGTCTCAAATTAGGCTTCATTGCAGGTTTAAGGGAATTTCACAATTAATTAAAAGTTCAATTAATGAAGAGTCAGGCTTTTTTGGAATTACTGCTCGTGTATTGTACATGTGTAAAAATTATGTTACAAATATGCTAATTATTGAACATATTGGACAGCATTCTTGGGAAAAAATTACAATATAATAGATTTGTGTAAATTTCTTTCTTTCCTTCTGATGGTCTGAATGATTCACTATATTTGTCGCTGGTCACTCTATTCTCAAATAAAATATTTGGGCAGTAAAAAGAGACCAGTAGCTAGAGGTAGGTAGTGGACCAGACCACTGTGCGGCATTTGAGGGGGTGACTACAGCTGAGTATCAGTGCTCAAAAACTTTAAGATATAGATTGAAATAACTCTGCACCAGGTCACATCAAAACATCTCCAGTCAAATGATACATGCATTCAATCATTTTTGTTAAAAAAAAAAAAAAAAAAAAATCAATAACTGTAATCACTGATCATAATGAAGAACCTTTGAAAATAGGTATAGAATGTCTTTCAAAACTTAAAAATTAGTTTTGTGACTATAATTAGCACAGGTGCTTTAAATCTGATTAACTAACGTTGACTGGATACTGATGGACAAGAGCAGTTACAAATTGTTTTCATTAACTTAACAAGCACAGGGGATGGCAGTATGTACCTTTAAAGGTAGTTAGTATCTGCCTTCTAAGAGCTGTTGGGAGAAGTTAGCCCTCAGGGCTATACATGTCTGAATTAACAGATTATGTCAAAGTATTTAACTAGAATCATAACACTTTTTTTTTTTTTTTTTTTTTACCAAAGCCAAAGTATGTTTTTGCCATTTTTGGCATACATCTTAGCCTTTCTTACATTGATGTTTGCACAAACTACTGGTTATGAACTTTTTAAAATACAAAATTAGCAGTTGTCTTATTAGTATTGGCTAGGAGAGGCAGGATAATCAGCAGTCATTAAAAACAATAAAACTCATATTGTAATAAACCAGAATTTTCCCAAACTAGATAAACGGAGACAGAGAAAGCATGCTCTAAAGGTGACTTTCTTGATATGCATGGGAGCTCCACCGTCCGCCAAATGGAACAAGTTGGCACAGGGAGAAGAAGAGAGATAGAGAAACAGATTTTTCAGTTTTCTAATTTTCCCTGCCGTTTAGCACAGAGTGGTATCAGCACCATGCCATTCAGCCTCTCGGTGGATTCACACAACCTCAGTGTGGACCATCTGTCCCCTGTGCCCGCTGACTTTTCGAAATCCTGCATGTTGAGGTCAGTGGCAGCAAGCCGTCACCTCTGTGGGTGGTTTTGAGACTTTGAAAAGGGGCGCATACTGGAGGACTGATCATCAAAGGCTAATTTTCAAATCCCTCGAGTCCAATCAGGCTTTGAATCTGGCTGTGCCACATCAGTGATTAAAAGCAGGGAGATCTCTCTCTGAATATTTCAGGAAGCCAAGCTGTTAAATCTTCAAATAAAGCTGCTTTGTTAGTAATTGATTTGGCAATCATTTTGGTGTTTTCCCATTTAAAAAAGGCAAAATTAGCCCGTAAATAAATTAGATATATTAAATAGTAATGAGTCTGGTTTTAATAAATAACATAGACTCATTTTAAAGCAACTGCTTCGTAACAGGATTGCCTCTTGATCATAACTGTCTGATTTGTCTTATCTGTGTAAAATGCAGCAGTCAGAAACGCTCACTGGGCTGTTACAGTGTGTTTGGTAAGAAAAGTCTTTTTGAGGCCCCCATTGGCCAAGAGGCATGAGGCGCTGACCACAGCCCATAACATTCCCAGCTCGACTCTGACTGTGAGTCTTTGTAGCATGTAATTTCCATCCAACACTCCACACATGTTGATTTTCACATTTCTGTAGTCTGCTGTTCTCAAATACTGCCACAAACTGACCAAAAATACTTTAATTTTACATTAATAAACATCAGTTAATGTGGTAATAAGCAACAACTAACACTTAACTGATGTGATGTAACTAAACATATTAATTAACATCATTTACAAATCCTGTTCATGTAACTAAGGTAGTAATTTATACACTATTTAATGGTTTACCATTTATAATACATTAATATTATATAAAATATTAGTTAATGCTTCAACTAACACTTAATTAATACAATATTATACATTGAGTAGCTGTTCACAAATGTCTGTTGTTAATATTTTAAGGGCTTACATAGTAATTAAGGCACTAACTTATATTAGTAAATAGCTGCTAAAGATAATAAATAACATGTATGTCATAAAGTTCACAGCTAATCTATTTCATTAAGAGAATTTTTTTTTTAAAATAAATGTTTATTCAAGAATAGCGATTGTCCACTTATTTGTCCATCCAGCCACTTCTGATTTATCTTGATAAACATGTAAGTCTTTAAAGGAATAGTTCACCCAAAAATGAAAATTCAGTTATTATCTACTCACCCTCATGCTGATTGAGAGTCTGTTTTTTTTTTTGTTTTTTGTTTTTTTAGTCCAATAAACACTGCTGGAGTTTCACAAGAAGACAGTGCTGTAATGGAAGTGAATGGTTACCAGTTTTCAAGTGGAAAAAACATAAAAAGCCTCCCTACTGCTCGTCTGGTGTAATCCAAGTCTCCTAAAAGTCCTGACATACTGTTTGCAGACAGTCACACCACGCACACCAAGTTCAGACAGCATGCATGTGAACATGGATCCAAGCTAAAGATCTACAGTGAAGATTCAGGCTAAAACATGGTGTAAATAGCATTTTTTAATCAACTTGGCATGTTTGGGCTTTAGGGAACTTGGATTACACCAGATGAGCAGTATGGAGGCATTTTATGCTTTAATTCTGTTTTTTACTTTTGAAAACTGGTCACCATTCACTTCCATTGTTTGGGATATTCTGCAAGTCTGTTTTCCTGTGAAACTCCAGGGTTTTGTGGACTGAAAAAAACTAAACCTGACCTTCAGTCAGCATGAGGGTGAGTAGATAATGACTGAATTTTCATTTTTTGGTGAACTATCCCTTTAATAAATGTAAAAAAAAAACACACACACAAAAAAAAACACTTGTTATCAGTTACTTAATGCTTTTTATTGTATTTGCTAGATAATGCTTGTTACAGTATTATGTAATGTTAATAGCGCCTTTATAAACTATTACATAATGTATAAACTGATGCCTTGGTTATCATGAACACCATTAATAAATGATTACTAAACACATTAGTTAACTGTTAATAAACATTAATTAAAGCATATTTTTTATAATTAATTTTTAAATAATGCTCATTACAGTTTGCAAATGTTAATGGCATCTTTATAAACTATTACATAATGTATAATTTGATATCTTGATGAACTTGAACACCATTAGCAAATGATTACTAAACACATTAGTTAACATTAGCTAAAGCTTATTATTGTATAAATTAATTGTTAAATAATGTTTATTATGGTATCAGATAACGTTTCTGAAAATGTACAGACTCAGCTAATGTTAATAGCATCTTTATAAACTATTACACAATTTCTAAATTAATACCACATGAAAACCATAAGTAAATGATCATAGATACATGAGTTAACTGTTTATTAACATTAGTTAATGCTTATTATTGTATTAATTAATTGTTAGATAATGCTTAGTAGAGTGTTAGCTGTTTTTGTTGTTAAAGCATCTTTAAAAACTGTTACATAATGTATAAATTAATACCTTAGTTAACATGAACATGTTATTAAATGATTATCAAACACGAGTTAACTCTTAATTAACTGTTAGTTAATGCTTATTTATTAATGTTAATGAACCATTATAGTCATGTTACCAAAAAGTCTTTCACTGGCAGATTCCTACTTCACAGTCTCTTCAGTGCATTGCCTCAAATCTTTAAACAGAAACAGCAGCTAACAGGACAGACATGCACTCTCTATAGCCATTATCATCATCATCATCATGTAAAATTGTACAATGCAAACACACACAGTGTACACTCAGACAAATACATGCAGACACATGCCTCAGTATACCACCATCATCATCATCACAGAAGCACATGCATTTCTGTGACTCTGCTGTTTAAACAACATGTATACTGAGCTACAGTGTGATAAGGACTAAACTATCAGTTTTCACCTCTTATTATTCTCTCTCTTTCCTCCAGCTCTAATGAGTAAACTTACCTTTACCTGATTTATTCCACAGTGTACAGCTTAGCATTCTCTGGACCAGCGTTTTTACTACCTATCAGTTAAAAAATGGAAGCTTCACAGGCCCAGTCATGGCCCAAATGAAAGAGATGTGTGTGTGTGTGTGTGTGTGTGTGTGTGTGTGTGTGTGTGTGTGTGTGTGTGTGTGTGTGTGTGTGTGTTTGGTGCTTGTTAGCGGCATCCCTCATGGAATTGATTTCCCTGCTTGTTTGTCCTTAATTTTGTTGAAGTAACAGCTTCAAAATGAAAGCAGTAAACCCAACTCTGTCTGTCTGACTTCACCCCTGGGTCTTCTTCTGTTATTTCTCCTCTACTTTTTAAATCATTTATTTATCACTGTCTAAACTAACATTAGCAAAAACAACTACTGTTTAGATTTTTGATGCTATCTTAATATTGTGGAGAGACTAAATTGCATCAGCTTAGTGCAATCAGCTAACGTCATTACAAAAACTCCAAAACTCAGTCTGTTTAGGCTTATAGAGATTGCACAGATGTTCTTATTATTTTGCCCATACTTTGTGTTTTAGTAGAAGAAATATCAGTTTTTCCAATTTGTTCTGGTATGCCGTAAAATATATAACAATTCAGTTATTCAGTAATTGTTCAGCCATGTCTGATATTTATCTCTGCAAGGCGTAAACTGGGAGGGGATCGTGTTATTGCCTCCATGTGTACGTGTGTGTGAGTGCGTGCGTGCATGAGTGCTAGTGATGTGTCAGTCGCGAACGATCCAGTTCTTAGAGCTGGCTCTTTATTCCTAGCTGATTTGGTTTTTTTCCTCTTTATTTTCTGTTAAAGCCGCACGTGATTGGTCAAGATGTGTGTCCACACTGAGTAGAAGGGGAGGGGAGGAGTTACAGACACACAGCACAGTGAGCAGAGGAACAGGAGGGAGGGAGACGAGAGAGAACATGCACTACAGACAGAGACAACACACTAGAAAGGTGAGAAAATAGGCTTGTTCGAGATGAACTGCGCCTCGCCTGGAAAATAGACGAGATCAGGCAGCTGCAGCAGGAGGTGATGATGAAAATCTGCAGTCAAGTCGGACAGTTTTCAACAGACTTAAGAGAGAATAGAGGAAGAGACACTAACATCCTGTTAGATCACCTGTAGTCTGCAGACCACGTTCATAGCTGAAGAATGAACTCCTTTTAGTGAGCCGAGCCAAAAGAACCAGCTCTCTTAAAAGAGCCAGAATTCCCATCACTAATGAGTGGGCAAGTGATCACTCGAACTACAGCTTGTCCACAGCTAATCTTAAATACTGCTGGACCAATCAGCTTATTTTTTCTGGTGCACATTCATGGCTTTATGCTGAAGAACCTCTGTGATACAGAATTCTTGAAAAACCATTAGAAAACAGTCTTTTCATGACGTTTATGACTTTATGTTTTTATGGCCATAAGAGTTATTTTTTCACGTCAATTGATTATTGTGAAGGCAGTATCTCAAGAATGCCCTGAGAGAATTTCTGCAAACTTGGCAAAAATGTTCACTTGAACTCAAAGATGAACTGATTAGATTTTGGTGGCCAAAGGTCAAAGGTCATAGTGACCTCACTATATACATTTTGGCCCATAACTTAAGATTTAATATGCTAATTATGACAAAATTGCACACAAATATCTAATAGGATAAAATGATAAGGGGCTGACATTTTATATTCAAAAGGTCAAAGGTCAAGTTCACTGTGACATCACAATGTTCAGCTCTCTATCAGTCCTTTGTCCTCCTCTGTAAAAAAAAAAAAAGTTTCTAAGTGAAGACGGCATGTTTCTCACTGGAAATTGTTCACTGGAATCACACATGTAGAGTGAGAAAATAAAAAATGCAATGTAAAAATACACTTAATACCTTTTATTACATTCCTTCAAAGTTACAGGTCAATATAGTGGTAAGTTCCATATTAATTCCTTCAAAGTCACTGCATACATTATATGAATGTGGACAGACATGGATGTACACTGTAACTTGACTGGTTGGTGGAGACAAACAACTGTGAGGCAGTGATTCTATTTTTTGACTGCTCTGTTTTTATATTCTCACGCTTCTTAACTGGCTACTAGGGGGCGCAAGTGATCAACAACTGGTTCAGTTTGAAATCATGTTTCATTTCAAATATGTGGGGGTCATGTTAATGTTAGAAGAACTTTACAAACCTCTGCTCCTCGCGTCAGGCAGTTGTAGTGGCATTGCAGTAGGTGCTTCACCATCTGTTTCCTGGAAGGGATCTGCATTCAACTGAGTGACCTCTTCTAGTTTATTATTCTTCTTCTTTGTACAATAACTTTCTCAATTCTTTGTACATTTTGGTGAAGTCTGAAAAGATCTCAAGTTTGTTCTGGCCTTGTAAAGAGCAGGGGGCTCACAGTTGGAGTGAAACAAATTGTTCAATCAGTGAGTTGAAAAAACAGCTAATCAGTCGCTTCAGTGTATAACACACATACACACACACGCACGCACACACATATAGTGGCATCAGATCATGTTAAGTCAAATCATTAATTAATCACTGTTAATAAAGCAAGCACAGAGCAAAGAGGTCATGGTATAGATGAGATCCAGCGGGAAACATTAAAAAGCCACAACTGCCACCATTAATGAGGCAGCCTGACAAACACACACAGCCTTGGGCTCGGCGCTGCCAAGCATGTGTCCTTCAGGCCTCCCGTCGAATGGAGATGAACCTGCTGTATTTACTAATAACCTATTCAACAGAAGATTTTCTCTTTCCACAAGCAGCCGAGAGAAAGACAGAAAGCAGACAGATGGAGGAAAGAGGATGAAAGACGTGGGAATACTGAGGGAAGAGAGATGGACGAAGAGATAAACAGAGAAATGCATAAAAAGGAGTGTGTGTGTGGGTGAGATGGACTGTTGATAAATTATTCATGATCTTTCTTTCTTAGTCCTGTAGAGCTGGACTCATGGGAATCGCATATGTTTGGATCATTATGGGATTTGATCCTATAATATGATTCACACAGCAAGTTTTCCTCAAATTGAATGAATTCAGTTTTACAGTGTGTATGGATGCATTAGTTATATACAGTAATTAAAAATTGATTTTATTATTTAGTATATCTATTTACATGTTTATTATTTAGCATTAGTTCCTGTCCAGATGTTCCAGGTGCTACATTCAGCTAAAAAATAAGCCTTTAAAGGACCAGTGCAGAGGATTTAGTGCCATCTGGTGGTGAAGTTGCAGATTACAACCAACTGAACGCCACTTGCTTCATCCTCCCCTTCCAAGAGTGTAGAAGACATAGACAGTAGAATAAGTGGACAGAGTCATCGGTTTTGGATTACTGTTTTGAAGCATTATGGGAGTGGCCATCTTGGGTTTTTGCAACCAAATTGTTCACAGTACCAACGCGAGCATTTAGCTCATGGGTGATGTACTATGACTTGGATGGTGCTTGGTTTGGCTTGTCCGTTTAGGAGGAAACAATGGCAGCCTGTCTAGTCACAACTTTTGCATATTAGAACTAAACGGTACACTAAAACGTTTCTGAAAATGTACAGATGCTCATGCTAAGTTTTGTTTACTTTTATCCTAATGGTTGTGGTTGCATGTTTTAATTATTTTTGCATTTATTACTTTATTTATTTGGGTTTTAGCAGTATCTATATCTGCATGTTGTCTTTCGGACTGAGGATCAGAGATCAGAATTAGCTGTTATTAAGACAAGATGCCAAGAAGCAAGAAATGCCAAGGCTAAGCAGGATGACAACTACTCAAGGAACCTTTCCTCTCCCCCCGAAAAAAGACAAGTTCCCCTTCCTGAACCATTTTAGGACCTTTTAAAGACAGTCATTAACTGGGTGACAGTGTTGAATATTAGAGTTTATCCAGATACATTTGAGTTCTGTCTTGTCTTGTCTTAATCTGGCAATTAATGTTAAAAACAAAAGAATGAATGAAACTCACTTAATTTAGAAGTCAAGGCCTTTTATAGCCTGGTGCCACTTTTCAGTTCCACGTAAGATTTGCCAGGCGGCACACACACTGGAATAAAATACCAACTGTGAGAATTGATTGTCCTGTTTTTGTCACAGGCTTCCTCCACAAAAATATGCTGCTGTGAGCAGCACCAGTCAGCAAGATTCCTTTTTACCAGCTTCAGCTTTAGTTAGATAAAAAAAAAAACTGTATCAAATAAGAATTTCACTCAGATTTACCAATTTACCAACACTTTCAAGAAAAGTATAAACACTTTTGTTTTTGCTCCCATTTTTTAATAAGTTGAAGCAAAGGATGTAAGAATTCTTCTGTGCACTCAAGTCTATTTTCTTCCAAATTTGTTCACAAAAATCAGTAAGTGAGCACTTCTTCTTCACCAAGAATGCATGATTATTGCACAGGTGTTCCTTGGACTGGTCACAATAGAGAGGTGAAGCAATGCCCCTTCCAGTGGGCCATCATGGGACCTTACTTCTGAAAAAATATCTTAAAACATAATTTTAAAAATTAAGAAAGCCATGGTTTGTTGTAAAATTGTTGAAGTATCAGACTGTGAAGTTACGTCATTAGAAAGACTACACACCCAAGCTAACGATAGCCGTTGAAGCTTCAATGCCTGTGTGCTTTCGTACTGGTTCTTGGCTGTTCTTTCACTTCCTGGGTGATTAAAGGGCCAGTAGCTGCTGATTATACCACTTAGGGTGAGATATGATGCTGGTGTTGATGATGTATGTTGCACAAGACAAGAGATGTAGTTCACTGAGTGGGTTCATATAAAATGAAAATTTTAAATTGACAAACATCATGTCTGTAATTTAAGGCACAATTCAAGCAGGAATAAAAAAACATTTAATCTCTTGCCATTGACTACCATTCATATCTTTTCCACTGAATGTTGGCTATTTCACATAGGGCTACAGATACCAAGGTTTTTCTCTGGAGGGCAAAGTCATGACTCGCCCTACTCTGCCTCTGACTGCCTAGTACTCATGGCCTTTGTTGGTTGGGTTAGTCAGGATTAGTCATTAGGTCTGCTTAGGTTTAACTAATCGCAGGCAATGCAGGGCAGGTCATGATTTTGCCCTCCCAGGAAAAACCTTGGCATCTTTATCCCTATGGGAAATATCCATAGTTTAATGCCTAATAATTGACTGTTTTTAAGATCAAATGTCACATTTTAGAGTGGTGAGTTATTGCGACGAGTCCATGGGACATGAGTGTTATTATGTTGACAACAGTAAAAGTCCTAGATCTTTTATTTCAACTTATGAAAAACAGGAGCAAAAACAAAAGTGTCGCTTTTATATTTTTGTTGAATGTATGAAAAACAGCATATGTTTGAAATGCCCATATCATAAGTAATGTCTGTCTGTCTATAGATGTGGGAGAATTTAATGAAAGTTCTGTGTGCTTCATAGCACAAGTCTAGTTCTGACTCCTAAATACCCCATGCAGTGTTTTTGAAGTTCAGACTCAGGGATAATGAGACAGAGATGTTTGCCTTGTGGTAGTTTAACACAGTAACTAAAGTCATTAATAAAACATAAAAAAGATTGATTTATACTAGATTGAATCACAGTCTCATGTCGCTACAGTTGTTAATCTCTCTTTGTTGCTGGCACAGATCTGACTGATGCTGCTGATTTCAATTCCAACACTACAGAATCCAGATGTGTTGAGTATTAATTTGGGCTCCAGGCTAAGCTTGCTGTAGCTTAGAATAAAAACCCTGTGCTGGAATAACAGATAAAGTTCTACAGAGGACATTCAAATTCATATTCATTGTTGCCCAACCAGACTGCCTTTAACAATCAACTGACTTTTTCCGGCCATGATCTTTGGAAAACACATAAACCTCTACTGAGTTCCAGTCACTGTCTGAAGGACATTTTTATGATATGTTGTTTTCATCTTGTTATGTCTTTTATGCAGTTTTTAGTGCTGATACTTTTTTTTTGTTGTCTCTCTCACCTCCTCTCTTTACCCATTAATTCTCAATCAGCTACCTATGGGCATTCACTCTTTGAGTTAACCAACCAAATTTAGCCACACCATACATTGTTTTTTCTTTTGTTTGGTCTTTTTTGTCTTGTTATATCTATAACATAATTTTTCATCTTGTTTCGTCCTGATACATCTTTTTTGTCTTGTAACGTCTTTTTGTCAAATGTCTTTTAAGTTGTTTTTTGTCTTGAAATGTCTTCTATGTTACTTTTTGTCTGGTTAGTTTTTCGTCTTGTTACATACTATATGTCATTTTTTCGTGTTGTGTTTTTTGTCTTGTTATGTCTCTAATGTAATTTCTCATCTTATTGCATCTTTTTGTCTTTTTTGCCTTGCTTCTTCTTTTTTGTCTTGTTACGTCTTTTATGTCGTTTTTTGTCCGTTACATCTTTTTCATCTTATTATGTCTTTTTTTCATATTTAGGGCCCGAGCACCGAAGGCGGTGCGAGGCCCTATTGAAACTGAAGGAATTATTCTTCTTCTTATTATTATTTATCTTTTTCCCCTAAGATCGCATTTTTGAGGGCCTAAACAGGCTCAAAAAGTCCCAGATTTTTGCACACTCATCAGGTCTTGCGAAAAATTCGATATTTTATGGTCGTTACAAAGGGGCGTGGCAAAATGGCTCAATGGCGCCCCCTAACAGTTTTCAAAATTGAAGCCCCCTGCTTTAACTTTGACCTAGGCGTACGAAATTTGGTACACATATGTATCATGCCGGGACAGACAAAAAAGCCTCTTGGAGCAACCCCCTAAACCCAACAGGAAGTCGGCCATTTTGAATTGTATTTTCAAAATAAGGTCATTTTTGGCCATTTTCACACGTCATACTTTAACGAACTCCTCCTACAGATTTCATCGAAATGACTTCAAAATCGGTTTGTGTGAGCTCCACAACTGTGTGATCAAAAGTTATTAAAAGATCTTCGTATCGTTGAAGGGCGCGGTCGCTGCGGAAGGGCGAATTTTGATATCTCGCAACACCCACATCAAAAACCACGAAATTGCTATAACTTTAGCATAAATGGTTCGATCTGCACCAAACTTGCTGTGATGGATAATAGTCCCGCCCTGAACACATCTATGTCACAATATTCTGTGATTGTCATAGCGCCCCCTGGTGGCGACAGGAAATGACATGTTTTACTCTTTGAGGTCCTGCTCCAAGCACGTTGACCATATCCAACTCAAATCTGGTCAAACCGTCTTTAACATGTTGATAATCGTGTATTATGAAAATCGTGCCATGATGTCACACTGTCTTTCCGTGACGGAGCGGCGAAGTTGATGTTTCGCCAAAAATGAAAAATTAGCATTAACTTCACTATACTTAGTCGAATCTGCCTGAAACTTGACATGTGCGTTAACGGTCCAGGCCTGAACATGTGATACGAGTTTCGTTAATGGGCGTGGCCAAATAGTTTGGCCACGCCCCTTAAACATCAGCCCCTGCGGCACGTTTCACCGACATGCACGAAACTTGGTACACATATGTATCACACCCAGACGCACAAAAAAGCCTCTTGGACCCATTGCCCAAACCCAACAGGAAGTCAGCCATTTTGAATTTTGCGTCCATTTTTGGCGTTTCTCACGTGTCGTATTTTAACGAACTCCTCCTACAGGATTGATCAGAACGGGTTCAAAATCACTGTGTACCATCTAGACAACATTGTGATCAAAAGGTATTAAAGATTTACGCCCTCATTGAAGGGTGTGGCCGTCAGGTGGCGGCGAAGTTTGATGTCTCGCCATGAAACACGAAATTGCCATAACTTGGGCGGACATGGTCCGATCCCCACCAAACTTCACAAGTGTCATAGAAGTCCTGGTCTGAACACATCCACGTGACAAGCAGGAGACATACTCACAGCGCCACCTAGTGGCGTCAGGAAGCGACGTCGAATTCCTTAAGGGGACGTCAAAAGGCCGTGACAATCACAGAGCCTCTTCGCCCGGGGTGAATCCTGCCACGAGGCCGCGGCCGCCGGCCCCCCCGAGTGGCGCGGGGGTGCGAGGGCCCGTAAAACGCTGCTTGCAGCTTTAATTTACATTGCTTTTCATCATTACATCTTATGTGTTGTGTATGTATTGTTAGTTTTCTGTCTCATTACGTCTTTTTTGTCCTAGTACTTTTTTGTTTTGTTTTGTCTTTTACATTTTGTTGCAGCTTTTTACCTGTTACATCTTTTTCATCTTTTTATGTCTTTTTCTTGTCATGTCGTTTTCGTCTTGTTGCATCTGTCATGTGTAATATGCGCTGATGGATGCACCAAGCAATCGTCTTTTCTATGTGTCATTGTTCTGTCCATTTAGGTTGAAATCAGTCCTTTTTCTGGGCCTGAAAAATCCTGAAAAATCTACTTAACTACTGTAACAAAGTATTTGTACTTTGTTACTTCCCACCTCTGCCCGTTAACCTTCTTCTTATTCTCTCTACACTTGGAGACAGGCACATACATCAAGCGGCCTCATGCAGAGCTGCAGGCCAAGAGAAGCAGAGGATTATAAATGGTGCAAACTTGCCCTGAAGCAGTCTCTCTAATTTAGCATAATGAAAGACGATGATGTGAGGAAGAAATGCAGATGAGATCTAAGTGTTGTTTGTTTTACTTACATACTTTTTGTTTCAATGAACATTGTGCAGAGGAGCTTCCCAGAGGTCACAATGCCCTGTGGGTAAAATGTGGCAGTGAAGTGTTTACCTACTCTTTCAACCATTAAGGGTCAGTCTCACAAAAGCCCCCTTGAGTTTTGAGAATATTGAAACAATACTTAAGATGGATTGCTCCGAGGCAAAGTCAGCCAGGGCTTGTTGAACCACTGCTGGAATACCCTGAAGGCCTTTTCTGACCCGCTGCTGTCTTTTCATTTCACATTTCTCAGAAAATGATATTGTCAGTATTCAGAGATGGGCACCACAATACTTGATCTTCAAATGTATTTAAGTTAAATACAAAAATGGTACAGAAACTGTATTGAATTAAGATACAAGTAATTTTGGTCATTTGAAAATGCAAAAATACATCCCATATAAGCTGATATTATTTTAGGTAGTTTCATAGATTTGAAGTGGCCGTTCGGGATCTCTTGGTGGGAAGCTGTGAATTCAGGGGTGCATGCTGGGTGTTTTCAGTCTGTCCTCACCAGAAAAACAGCCGTATAGGTCATCTGTGCAAACAATAAGCATGGCTGATATCTATTTTTTCATACTTTCATACCTTTGTGACCTTTTATGGAGCTACACAGTATTATGACTGTATTTGTGTAAAACAGCTCAACTCGACTACAGCCCACAGCACTGTGATGCTCCCTTAATGTAGGCAGAGCTGATCGTCATGGTGACGCTATTCTCACAGCTAGGAAACAACACACACCGGAGCTCTGCTTCAGTCTTGAGAAGCAGCAGCTTTTATTCACTGACAAACGCAAACCTAAACTGTACATTTACTGCCAGACTGACAAATTCACTGCTCATCTGTTCCTCTGCTAAGTATGGATTCACCACCGTTTGCGACTACAGACACTAATCAGACTTGACTCTAGCCTGCCACTCACACACTTGCTAAAGTTACACACTTACTACAATATGCTGCTCTGACCAGTCAGTGGTCAGTAGCTTCCCTTCATCATCAGATCTAAATCCAAGATTCCAAGAGGCATTTTTCTTCTTTTTTACTAGTTAGTCCTGTAACTTTATCACCAAGACTGCATGTGTCTCAGCTCAGCTGTGCAGCCTTTTCTGCCAGTAGAGACACTGACCTCTGGTGGTCTGCGCTATGTACTACAATACAGCATCTCCTGATCATTTTAATTAAAAAATATATTTAAAGCAGTATTGAATATAATACCATCAGTATTTCTTAGTACCCTGGTACCATACTGCTGAAGTCTGCAGCTTATTTGTGTTTAATGTTAAGCGGCGACCTCTAGTGGCCGCAGTAATCATGATGGGAGCAGTAGAAAGATTGAGAGAGCCTTTGTAGGGAGTGATGAGTCAAAGAAGGGACCCTGAAAACTGGGGTTCAAGTCTTGTGTGAGACAGAAACCAGAAGCATAATATTCTGTATTAGACTCTTTATTACACATTCATTGGACTTCATTAGAGTGTAATTTGGGACACATTACAACAGAATTGTGCTGTAAACTAAAGTGAAATCACATGTCTGCTACTTCCCCATTTAAAAAACAATATGTGAAACAGATATACCAAGTGAAGGCCAAAATGATAGACACAGAGGAATATTTTGTCATTTGGTGACCAGGTATCAGTCTAGAAATAGCAGATATGTGATTTTACTTCAGTTTACATGTATAGTACAGTTCTATTGTAATGTGTCCCTAATTACAGTCTAATAAAGTCTAATAAGGGTACTGTAGAATAAAGAACATATCATTTCAAGTTTTTGTCTAATTTGATACAAAGTACAGCTAGTTACATCCTATTGATCTACTGGCTTAAACACATCAATAACTAAGGCAGTATGCACAAGAACCAGACAGTAAAAGGTGATAAAGACTGTTCAAATCAGCTGGAATCACCTGCCTGCATCTTCTTACTTTGCCTGTAAGCACCACTTTGGGGGATAAAGAGTTCTTCCTCTTGGCAGTGAAGATATACTGTACGTAACTCAACACTGATGGGAGGATGTGTCTCCACAGATGTGACACTAGATGGAGCTGTTGCCAAAAGGTACGGAGCCTCCTCTCATCATCAGCAACCAGTGTCTGAGGAGGGACAGAGGAAATCATCCACTTGAGATCTGATTAAGAAATAACACAACTAATTACTTTATTCCTTAATAGTACAGCAGAACAAGGAGAGTCAACAGTTTAAATTAAATAGTGTTCCACTAAATGTGTATTAATTACCACCAGCAGTGAAATTTGCAGCACATGGTTTCATCATTGGGGGTAATCAATCTGGGAACATGCCAGCTCATCAGGTCAATAGATGAAACAGCGGCACATGATGCAGATTAGCTGTTTCCATCCTGCTGATCGCCCCATTACATCTCATCCACCCAGATGGATGAGTGCCAGCTCTCACAGGCAGAGCAGTGCCGGGTTCACACTGGCACTGAGACACGCATCTGACCTGATCACTGTTTTGGGCAGAGAGCCATATTACTATGGTTTAATAATAATGCGATTTCATTTCATTTCAGTCCACACCTGCAGTTTCACATAAATATGCATTTCCACTCTGTCTCAACAGAGGGAGACATTGTGCTGCACATAAACCAGAACGTGTTTACTTAAAAACAGTTTTATGAAGAGCGTTCCAGTTAAATAACTCTGAATGATCATATAACAAATATAATTGCACTAAATGTCACACAGTGGTGATCAAACAAGCAAAAAATAAATTTGAGCGCAAATGTCTTGCAGTAGAATCTACCAGAACAGTTTCTACTCAACTGGACAGAAAATAGTTCTAGTCACAGTAATGTCTGCACATAATTTTGAGTAATCATTGTTTCTGGACAGTGATGCTCATGTTGAGTGTAGTTTTTTGGTGCACCACAACCTGTTTGCTATTTAGTTCCATTATACTGGAGAGAAGACAGACATCTCTACAGCCGATATCTCCAAAACTATCTAGACTGATGAATAACACCGCAGGCCAGAGGAAAACAGTTTGTTTTTTTAAGTTTTTAGTAGAACTGTCCCTTTAATGTCTTTTATTGTCTTATGTTCTTGATGGAGTAACAGGATTTTGTTACAGTGTTACAACACTGTAAAAAGTCACACAGCAATTTAGTGGACTCAGTTAATATTTTCTCATTGACTTAGCATAAATATTAAAGTTTCATTTTAAGTTCTTCTAACTTGAATCCTTTGGACTTGAAAACAATGAGTTGAATAAATGTTCTATACAGAGTTCAATCAACTCATTATAAAGTTTCTAAAGAAACCTGATCAGAAATTATTTGAAAGTTAAAATTATCTGCTTTTTAAGCATTCAAGAAGACATTTATGATAAACTTGTTTTGTGTCTCTAATATGCCTTAAGAAAGTCTTGGTTTCTTGTTTGTACAATAATGAAAACACTGTGAACCAGTGAACAGTCTCTACCCTCTTACAATTTAAATTTAAATTTAAATTCAATGCCGGAACAAAGAAGCTCCAACAGTAGCAGCTGCAGCGAGAAGTTCTTTGTGTGGAATAAAGAACTGGTGCTTTAAACTGAGAAAATGTAAAAGGAAATCCAATTTGTTTGTCAATGTGAATGAAGAGCTGTTGGTTCAACGTAATATCTTAAGCTTATTGAACATGTTTACATGTTTTCAAGTACAATTGAATTAAAATCAAGTTTATTTGACTAGAAATGTTCATTTGTTTGAATTATTCACATCACAGAATTACCTCAACTTGTCTTTTCAAATTCAAGATTTTAGGGCAGCCTGGGCACTAACTTTTTAAAGTTAAAACAAATAGTAATTATTATGCTAAATTATGTACACTGGCCATAAAATGTATTTTACTTGTAGAGATAGTGATGCCTAATATTAAATTTGTGCTATGAGACTGCAGTAAACAAACTTATTGTTTATCAAATCCCATTAAACTTTATTTCATTGAGTATACATATTCCATTGCACATTGAACATCATGAAAATGACTCTGATTGTAAAAAATACACAGATATTAACATTTCATGTCTGACAATGACACCATCTGAATACTTTACATGTATGTAAGTACACCATTATGCAAAAGCTCACATTCTCAATGTGATGCAGGAGGCAAAGCAACTGTCACATCTACTGCAGATAAATCTACCCAACAACAACCATATTTATTTTTTACATGTACTGCCGTCTATACAAAAAAATGAATCTATGTACACACAGATTTCATATTTACAGTGTAAATAAACAAAATGTAGCTGGTCTATACACCAAAACAGTGCTTAAGAGAGTGAACTAAGCTTAGCTTAGTACAGTTTGCTTACATGTACTGTGGAATATCATAATCCAGTGATGAAATGTTGCATGCCATTAATAATATGTGGAGTTCACACCATGCAACATTAAATACTGACAATAATAATATATCAAAGTAACATAAAATTATTGCACAAGACAAAATGTTTTTCCGTAATATGTTTACTCACACTTAATGCTGCATGAAATGTATATATTCAATACTTAACCTTAAGCCACTTAACCTGGGTACAGCTTCTCCCTTGGCACACTGAGGACTGCAGTTTATTTGTCAAACATCTAAGAGTATTATGTCATCATTAGGGGGTAAATTAGAAAAATATGTATCTAGAATTTGGGTTTATAGATCTCTATAGGAGAGGTATTTCTTTATATGCAAAAAAAAAAAAAAAAATCTCATTTAGCAGAAATCCCTTTAGCAAATCTTACATTCACAATGGCTCCATACCAAAATAGTCTTTCAACCATCTGACTAATTCACATTCTCCATTAGAAACTACACATCTTATTCCCTTTTGGCCTTCTCTTCTTAAAATGTTTTATTTATTTATGTTTGTCTTTAAATGTTTGACAACCACTGTATACAGGAATCATAGGTTCTCTGAGAATATAAAAGGTTTATTTACATCTGTATTGACTGAAACACTGATGTAAAGCTGTCCTGTATTGTTATTAATATTATGAGAGCAAACAAAGCATTTTTTGTCCGATTCATTTACAAGAATATACAATAATACACTCAAAGTTTATATCACCATTAATATATAGAATGCATCTCATATGTCTGGACTAGCAGCTTATAATACAAACCTTTCCTTTGGTGTGAATACTTAAACTGCTGAAAGAAAACAAATGAAGCTGGAGGGCTTGACAAGAAAGAAGAAGCCTTCTATAAAAGTTTAGGAAACACCCGTGGCTACAGAATAATTATCGGCTTCTCTGCAAAAGATTTCTGTCTGTTAACTGAAAGTCAGTGTGACTTACTAATTGTTTAAAAGTCACATTTGATAGAGTAATACTGAAAAGGTGACATAAGAGGTGAAGGTCAAATTCCATCTGTCACAAACCCTCTCCCAGCCTGTTCTGAGTCAAACACTTTGATCATAAAATGTCAATAAAATGATCTACTTGAATTTCACATTCATCATGTGTTTCATGAGCTCTGTGCTTGAACATGAGAAAGTTCAAGCTGAGTTCTTGCACGTGACTTCAAATAATCAAGTTGTGATGTGCATGAGAACACCTACAGGATAATACAACAAAAAGCCGTTTTGTGCACAGGAGAAGTGACAACAGAGGATGTGAGTGAAACGTGCTTGTTCACACTGCCACAGCAAATCTAAAGTCTGCACAATTTGAGCAATAATCGTATGATCAAATTGATTTGATTGATTTATTATTTTAAGCTAGTTTCCTCTACATCTCAGTGATTTTGCTGATTAGTTTCCGCTCTCTGGCTGAAAGCACACATTCTCGTGTTGCTGAAAACATCTATTGCATAAAGTTGCCCACCCAGTTCTTGTCCCTATTATACTCTCCATGTCTGCTGATGTGCAGCGTGTTATCCTGTCAAAAAGCTATCAGGGTTGTGGCAGTACTACAGGCAAATAGTGAACTAGCTCACAGAAGGTTGAAGCTACTGAAGCTGCTCCTCTCAGATGACCTCACCCTCAGTCAGATCAGCAGATTTTTAGTCACCTATCACTAAAAGATAGAGAAAAAGCAAAGACAAGTACAACTTTCCTCTCTCATCTTCTAACAGCTGTCCCTGAAATAAGGCAGGTCAGCTGAGAATAAAGTGAACTGGCTAACCTTCAACTTAAGATTTGCTCCCCACAGAACCAAAAGGTGTAAATAAAAAAATCGGCAGTAGGGAGGGCGGAGAGAATCAGGTTATAGTCAGGACACTTGAAGAAGGAAGTGATTCAAGCTGGATAACATCAAATTATTGGACAATTTTATGCCAAAATCCAGTCAGATCAAAATGACCGCTATGGTGCTAACGCAACCACTCATCCTCTGCCTCAGCAAGGCGAGGAGGACATTTGTTCATACTCTGGACACTTGAGGAGAGCAGGGTAGTTGGAGGAGTTCATCTGCAGGGAGGCTTCAGAGGAGATGGAGGAGGGGCTGCGACCGCGTCCGGCCCAGGCGTCTGGATGGAGGAACTGGCCAGAGTAGTCTGAGCAGTTGCTGAGTCGAGGCCGGTAGAAGCCCTGGTGGGGCCGGTACATTTCCTCTGCTGTGTAGCGCTTCATGAACAGGTACACTGACATGACGCCTGCCGTCTAGGGGAGACATAAAGTTTACTTTTGTTTAGTCCTAATACTGTGTTCTTATTTCTTTTTTCTGTATAGTTCAAATTTACCTGCTTTTAATTATCTATTAGATTCTGCAGCATTTTGAAGGTGTTGTTAATGAAAACATCTTAAACGGAAAGCAAAGCCAAATGAAAACTAGGCATACAGTTTTCATGGTGACCATTATGAGCTGGTGTCCTTCATTGTTAAAGGCAATTATTTTCAAAAATAAAAGTTCATACAGAAAAAGCACACGCATGCATGCATGAACTCATTGGACTAAGCCATGATTCAAGTGTTCACTTTAGGGGGTTGATTTTTGCTGATGGTTACAGGGCAAAAATTATTAATCATCAAATATAATAAGGGCACATTTCCCGTTCAGTTGACAGTAATCTGCAATTATATATTTTGTGCAGTTCATGAAATAATTCACTTTGAAGGAGTAATTTAGGTTTTTTGAAGTGGGGTTGTATGAGGTACTCATCCATAGTCAGTGTATTACCTACAGTAGATAGTCGGCCCACAGTTTGGCCAGGCACCAGAGTGCAGAAACTCAGTAATGTGCTGTTTAACTTTACGTCAGGTTATATGCGGTTTGCATGACCCCAGTTTGGAGTAGCAAACAGGACTATGGATATGGAAGCTCTAAATACTGCACTGCTGTGGTGGGTCAGCAGCAAATACTTCAAAAGCACTTAAAAAAGATCCACCTAAAAATTTTTGTGGTACTTTACTCTCTCTGTAATGACAGAAATGTCATTTAAATTTAAAAAAAAGACAGCTTTAGATGTAGATGTAGATTTTGTGTTTAGTTAGGCATGTTGCCCATGCCAGCTTTGCGTGTCACATTACAAACACTGCAGTGAGTGTTGTCTGTGTAGAGTTTTGAAAAGTCACTCACTCACTCTGCTTAGACTTTAACAAGCTGCTGTTACTTGCTGTAGTGTCACTCTCTCCTCCTCTTCTTCTCTATACTCTCTATTGCTCTCACCCAGATGTGCTCCCAGGTATCTAAATTTGGCGGTGATTGATTTAACATAAATTGGTACATGGTAGCATTGATGTAATTCTGTCGGTACCAACCCTAACCATCATAAGCCTTCTCCAACATACTGCTTTATACGCTAAATATCGCTCTTTCCAAAGCCACCAGACTCCTCACAGAGCACAGGAGTTGCTGGTTTGCTGCTGCCTCAATCTGTTAGTTAGTTTATGTTATCATGTGACTTTGGTGAATCTGAACTAACACTTTAAAACATGACATCACACAATAACACACACACAAAAACCTAATCGATTGAGGCGGCAGTAGAACATCAAGTCCTGTTTTCTGCAAGGTAAAATGTTTTTGCCAGTGGAGTCTGGTGAGTACCTCGTATAACCCCACTTCAAACAATCCAAACTATCCCTTCAAAGTGAATTATTTCATGAATTGCACAAAATATATAATTGCAGATTGCTGTCAAACGAACAAGAAATGTGCCCTTATTATATTTGATGATTAGAAATTAGCAAAAATCAACCCCCTAAAGTGAATAATTGAATCATGGCTTAGTCAAACGTCCATGCAAGTGTGCTGTATCTGTATGATGTTTTTCTTTTTTTTTTTTTTGTCGGTTTTTATTATTGTTCTTTAAATGAGATCATTGTCAACTTAAGTTCACACAGGGCAGAACCTTCCAGAAAAAGGATTTCCTGTCATTGTGACAGCTGATTATTGTGAATGACTAACAGCATCAAAAGCAACTTGCAGATCTTCACTGCTTGGTTGAAAGGCAGGATCAATTATCCACAAAAGAAACTGATTCAACATATGAATCATAGCTTATTATCCCTAAATTATAATGTGTCATGATGATTATTCCCACAGCACAATATCCTACAGCTGTTCAAATCCGAAGGAACAGATTTAGCAAAATGAAGATGCTAAAAGATCCAAACACCAAAAGTTTAATGCATTTATATCCTGGTGTTTTTGTAAAAAAAAAAAAAGGATTATATCTGTCACACAAAGAAGACTGATTTTAGGATGAGAGAGAACATTAAGTAGGTAAGAAAGAATGTTTGGAGGAGTAGTTTTGATGCATGCTTGTGAAAGTTACCTCAGTAAGCAGGAAGGAGATGGCAGCGAAGGCAAATGACCAGCCATACTTGTAGCTGAAGTAGGCCTCATTAGTTTTGGTTCTGTTCAACATTTCATCATTAATGTTGGAGATGTACAACACCAGACCAACTACCAGAGAAAGACCTGTGGGAGGTAGACAAAGACAATTTAAGATAGATAGAAAGAAAGTAAAGTAAAACTCAAATGACTATGACGTCAGTTTAAAAAAATATTTACTGACAGTATAAGACTGGTATCACTCTTGATGCCATAAATAATAAGTGTTTGTAAGTGTTTTTTTGTATTAAAGTGGCAGTCCCTACTGCACTACTACTACTGACTTGAGTCCATGGTCCATTGATAAAAGTGTTGCAATATGTAAATAATAGCAGAATTATAAACTAATGGTCTGTGGTGGCATTCCCGGAAGAAAAAGAAACATGCTAACATGTTATTGCTAAAGTAATTACTACAAACAGATATCTGCCTATGGGATCTCCACTAACACAAACCAAACATTTTCTGCTGCTGCAGCTTTACATTAAAAGCATTTAACTATCGAAGCACATACTGACTTTTATTATGTAGAGCCAGACCAATATATCACTTAGCTGATATTAATAATAATATGGATCTCATTATTATGAAGTAGTCACAGGAAATCAATTTTAAATAGGTTGCGATTGCAATGTAATTGTTTGTTAGTGAGATTAGAACTAGCTAATATCATTCATCGACAATGTATCTACAAAACAAGACAACGGTCATTTTCAGCATTTTTTGACAGCAGATGAGTTTGAAATATTGCAAGGAGAAACGGAACAATCAGTGAGCTGTTAGATGAAGAGGTGTAGGCAACAGACTGCACACCTCCAATTCCTCAGCAAGGTAACCAACGTCTTTGTCTGCAGACTCATAGCAAGGGCACAGCATAAAATCACGGTTGCTCATAGAATGATGGAAAGAGACCAGTTTTCCCCTGAAATCTTTATTAAAACAATAGTTTACTTTTCCTTCCCCAGAATGAGGTGATCTAGCCAAGATTCATAAACTATACGACTAGTAGCACTGGTGGTATTTGAGCTCCCTCTAGTGGTAAACTGAGGTGTCTCCTAAATTTTTAAAGATAAAATAAATCAATTTAAAAACATATCAAATTACTACAAAGTATAAAATGAAAATGCTTAAAAGATAAGGTCATTGAAATGTAATTTAAAAAAAATGTTGTCCTTTCCTGTAATATTGGCCTGCTACATAGTCACTTTCATGCATATGTCATCCGTGATTAGTTATTAGCTAATCTGTGATGGCAACAGTCAACAATAAATAATCTTCTTATTTGAAATAAATCTGCCTTGTGCTTGAACTGTCTGTAGCTGAATAGAGTAAGCCTACAATGCTGTATATATCAGTCATAAATGTCAGTCAGACATTTTCTGAGGTGGTACATGATGAACAAACTTTGAGAAACACTGATATGTAGTATTAAACTGAATGTGCAAATCAAGTACCTGACAGGATGAAGAAGATTCCAGAGACGAAGGCCAGGATGGTACGATGGGGTCGGATGTGGCCGATGTTACTGAGTACAAAACCAATGAACATGAAGAAGAGGCTGACCAGAGGGAAGGGTGTGGCAGAACGGATCATCTCTGGAAGAAGATGAGAAAAACTCATCAGTTTGTTTGGGACTAAATTAGAAACCTGGACTTTCACTGAATTTGATCTGTGAGGTGCTGATTATACAGTGGTTTTTACCACATGCTTTGTTCTAATGCAAACCTTATGTTTTTTTTCTTTGTTTTGTACATTTTCCACGGTGACTTTCTGAAACTTCTAATGGAAGTTTTTCCTCTTAGACTAGCAGCATGTGGTTTTCCACTGAGGCTCGCCTGTCATGGGTTTTATGGGTTTAGGACATGGTCTCTTATTTATATTAAGATGGAGCTGGACCTCCCCACTGTGAGCAAATGGTACAGTATCTCCCAGAAGTAAAGTAATTCTGTGATACTTCTTTCCAGAGCCCCATTGTGTTCTCCATTACACAAAATGTTACCCTTCCAGCTAAGTGGACCAGATGTCTGAGGCCATAACCTTAATGGAACTGGTTATTTAATTAGTTGGGAAAAGTTAGGACTGCGTGGGAACCTTGCCTATTAGATACTCAACTACACAATATAAGTTCTGGTTAAAATAAAAAAAACAAAGTGAAAGTAAATCTTTCTGTATTTGTGTTGTGTCTGGAAATAAAGGAGAAAATATTAGGAAAAGCTTCACTTGTGACTATAAAAAAAGATTCAGTGGCAGCAAAAACATGTTAATGTGTCAGCGTGACAGAGGAACTCTGCTATCATACAGTATATCAATACATCAAAGCCATGTGGCCTAATGTGACTGGACAAGTCCTGTATTAACTTTTTGTGCTGTGTGCATTTACTATTTTTCCATCCCCCCCATCTGAAATAGAGTTACAACTAATGCGTACTATATGTTAACTTATTTTTGCCCATGTGCTTGTAAGCATACTTTTATCTTTGGCACAAACACTTTTCAGCGGCATTATTATTTTCAGGATTCTAACATTCATCTCCATTTTAGAAAGAAATCAATTAACTCTTATTATCCCTGTCTATGTAAATCCTTCCTGCCCGTTCAGAGAATGATTTCTTTCTCATGCTTCTTTCACATTCATTTTTCTGTCACATCTTTATATCAGTTGTTCTATCTTCCACTTCTTTCTTGTTTGTCTCTTTCTTCTCTAGTATGGTACTTAAGAGAATAATGATTGTGCTGTTAAAACAAAACACAGCTAAGAATCAAACCAGCTTCACAGCTAAGTTAAGAAAGACAGCCAAATCCTGCTAAAGCGAGTGAATGACAGCCACAGCTAACCTTGGCTAACACTCCATAACTGAAATTGATAAATATAGGAGGAAGAGGAGGACAGAGGAATCATAGAGAGCTGAACATTATGATGTCACAGTGAAAATGACCATTGACCTTTGTGAGTATGAAATATCATCACCTCATTATTTTATCATATCAGACGTGTGCCATTTTTGTCATAATATGCGTATGAATTGTTATGGCCAAAAATGTGTTTGTGAGATAACAGTGACTTTGACCTTTGACCTCTAAATTCTAATCTTTTCATCCTTGAGTCCAAGAAGACATTTGTGCCCAGTTTGAAGAAATTCCCACAAGGTGTTTTTGAGATATTGGGTTCACAGGAATGGGATGGTCATGAGGTCATGAGTGTTCTTGACTTTTGATCATTATAATCTAATCACTTAACTCTTGCATCCAAGTAGACATTTGTGCCAAATTTGAATACATTTCTTTCAGGTGTTGCTGAGATATTGCATTCATGAGAATGGGACAGTTGAGATCATGTTGACTTTTGATCTTTGACAACCAGTTCATTCTTGAGTCCAAGTGGACATTTGTTCCATGTTGGAAGAAATTCCTTCAAGGTGTTTTTGAGATGTTGCATTCACAACAAAGGGTTGGACGGAGAGACAATTTGCAAACATAATGCCTCCAGTCACGGCTAAACTACAGGGCTAGCTAAATAGTAAAGTAGCCTGACCTTAGCTTAGCAGAATGGCAGTAACTGACATGTTAGTTTTTGACTTGTAGAATTTACAATTTGGTGTTGTCAATATACTTCAACATCAATTATTTAAGGGTATTAAGGTGTAAATTAATTTCCTATATTAATTATAATGTGATTATTGTTATGTTGTTTTTGTAAAATAAGTGCAAAAAAACAAGAGGGAATAACACCTGAGCTATATTACAGCTTTAAGACTTAACAATTTTCTCAACTTCAGCTTTTCTGGAGTTACTGCTCTATAGATCAACATAAAGGTAAAGGTAAAGGCCAACTTTATTGTGACATTATACATTATCATCAATTATGAAGACAGATTCAGTGTCTGCATTTAACCCATCCTAGAATTAGGAGCAGTGGGCTAGGTGATCAACCAACGATGATTAACTAGTTTACCTTTGCTGTACTATGACCATCTCTGAACTGCAGCTTGAAGACACGAGGGAGATGGGATCTGAGTGGCTGTCTTGACAGCATCACTTTCTGCAGTCCTGACTGCTTGTCTGAAGAGTACCAGTACTTTTGTGTATCCATGCGTGTTTCTCCTGCAGGGGGTCTCTATAAAATGAAAATTCCACCCTTCAATTTTTCATACACATCTGGCTCTAATCCTGAGGCCTTGGGGTTTGGGTCAGGAATAGCACACACCACATAGCTGCCTCATAGTGCAGAGGTGTGGATTCAAGTAACATGACTTGAACCCAGGTCAGGCTTGTCATGTATGTGACGACTTGGCATAAGATGCTTAATACGCATTGCAGTCCCTGTCAAGAGTAACACTACAGAAGCATTGGCCTGGAAAGGGCTGCAGACAGACATGTGTTCCCTCTGTGACACATGGTGCTACCACTTCTTCTTTCACCTGCCAAGGAGGCGGTTCACTGAGAGGGCATGATACGCTGGGAGTCCAGATCATCCCTCCAGTTCCACCCAGTGGAAGAAGTGAGAGTGTCCAAGAGAGTTGTCATGATACCAGAATTATAAACTTTGACACAATATTAGTGAAGACTTAAAAAACAGCACGCAAATCCAAATCCTATCCTCCTCCACCTCCTCAACCCTCTTGAGATTTGTGTGTCTTGTCAGGGTTAGAGTTAGGGTCACTGTAATCAAACTTAAAAACTGGACTAGGTAATGCTAAATGCTCTGATCCCATTCCAGCTATTAATTGTCAGTTGAAGGTCATCTGCAGGCATGTGTTTCCCAAAAATGTGTACTGTATTATTTTGCCATTTATCATTTTTTATAAGCCACCAGAATGCGGGAAACAAGATCTTTGTGTCACAGTGTTGGATTTTGTTGGTTTATTTCCTGTTTTATTTTGGTAGTTTCTGGTCCTCCCTCGTGTGTCCTGTTTTTACTTCCTGTCTTTGTCTGTTTTCCCGCCCTTTGTGTTCGGTAATTATTTTCACCTGTCTTTGACTGCCCTCACCTGTGTCTTTTTTTCCTCCCCCTCCCTAGTGTATTTAATCCTGTGTCTTGTCCTCTTTATTTTGTTGGTTCATTCACTCGTCTTGCCTTGTGTTTTGTCGGTGTTCTCTGGTGTTTGGTTTGCTTGTATTTTTGATTCCCCCCGTATGGATTTTTTGGATTTCTTCTTCCCCAGCCTAGATTTTGAACTCTCACTTGTCACTCATGTAAGTTTTGTTTTTGGTCTTTGGTTTATTAAATATCCTTTTTGAACTGCTCTCCTCTGCGTTTTCTGCACTCTGTACTAAACTCTGCGTTTTTTGGTCCTCCTGGTTGAACTCGTTACACTTTGAGACTCAGTTTTTATGGGGGAAGACCTCCAGATACCCCACTTTGGTTTCAAAGTCCTCCCAATTTTTGAGGTCTCAAGGTTGACAAATACGTTCGATACCATGAAAAGAAGAAAATACATTTTTTTAAATTAAAAACCTGCTGAATGTTAGACAAGACAATAAAGACTGAACTGATCTGATGTCTTGAATGAGCATTTTAAATGCTTTCTTCATATAGCTTTGGTACATTTGATACTATAATTAACAGATGTTTCATCATTTTAAATGAGTGGTAATGAAAAAGTATTAAAATATTAATACTTTTGAGAATCTTAGTGCATGTGCAACAACAACGATAACACCACTCATCTAGCTTCCTATCTGTGAACATGGCCAACTTTGTTTGACTACATGGAAGATGGGAACACACGTTCACAATAAAGTACAACTTACACAGATCCCTGAGCATTTACAAATCACACCTTTTAATTTGTTAAAACTGGATTTCCTCTCTTGTTATCTTCTGCAGGTTCTAAGATTGCACGTTTTGTTCTCTGCTGTAATGTTGTATACCCATATTGGCACCATTGTATCCTGTTAATCACCCATTAGAGTTCAGAGAAGGAAAAGGAAAAAAGTGCTGCACCAAATAATGTCTGTCTGACAGAAGACCAAAGTAAATAGCTACTTTTGAGCACCTACATGCTACACACATAAATAAAGTATAGTAAAATAAACTATTTAAAAAGGAACACACCAACTGTAAAAATGTTATTTTAAAAATTATTTTATCTCAAGTGGATGGCAGAGTTCAGACTGCAGCTATATAACTGTGTAGTTGACTCCACTTAGAACAATTTTTAAAAAGATAATTCTATAGTTCTAGATCTTGGTGTGGACAGCCCTGAATAGTTTGACAAAATTGAAGCGTTATTATCAGCTAATGTAATATTTGAGTGTGAACAGTTACTTACTCAGGACACTGACAGTGGACTCAGAGGTCATCTGGACAGTGGTGGGCATCACATACTCTATGGTAAAACATCGGCCTTTTTCATCCCCTGGAACAAAGGACAGGGAGACACAATACTCAGTTCTGCTGTCAGTATTTGTACAAGGATCAAGGAACACCCTGCATTAGATTTTAGCACCTTCCCTTCCCCTATCTTTATCACTTTGACACATACAGTATAAAGTCTGGCACCAAAACACACTGGCACACAAATACACACTTCTGCAACTGATGTCTTTATCAGCACTTCATTAACCCCACACACTATGATGTGTTGGATTAGGTGATATTTTGTGGTGCTGCATATGTAATTAGCTTTCATAGTATATGTTACGTGTTGATAACGCAGGCTGGAACAGTACATACTGAGGTTTAGTTCAGGTTAGGTCTGAAACATATCTGTATAAGAATAGACATAAAACATTTAATGCAACCATTAGGCATTATGATTATAGTGGAGACGGTTTATTTTTGAGGATTTAAAGAAAGTCTGTGTTTCTTATGAAATTAAAGGAGCAGTTTGTAGGATTTACTAGCATCTAGTGGTGAGGTTTCCGATTGCAAACACCTTGTCTACTCTCCCCTTCCAAGCATGTTGGAGAATCTACATTGGCTGCTAAACAAAATGCAAAAGGCTGTGTCTAGGGTCTTGTCTGGAAGGAAACTCTTGTGACATTTGTACATGCTGTTTCTTCATTGTGCATGCCTTTCCTCAGGTTGTAGACAAGTCTCTTTTACATGTCCACCATAAAAAATAGTTGACTTTTATGACTTATTTATCAATGAATTATGTAAATTATATTAATTAAATTAATGGTTATATAAATGAACGGTGTACCTTATAAAATAGCCAGGTAGCCTACAACAGCATGATTTGTAAATGTTCTTTTTTGTTTTGTAGCTATACAGCCGACTATTGCTTATATTTGTCTTTATGTAGTCTAAGAAGATGTAAAGTGTTCAGAATACAAATGTAAAGTACTTTAAAGTGACAGTTCGTCCCCAAATCAAAAATTTAGCTGCAGAGCTTCTCAAATATAATGGGACTAACTGTCACTTGGCTCATGTTTCTCAAAGTACGAAAAGCTGTATTTGAGCACCACAGGACTACTGCCATCTAGTTCCATTATATTGCAGAAACAGCAGAAATCTCTTCAGCAGATATCTCTGCTACTCACACCAAAACAGTATAAATAAATAGCAAACAGCAAAGTAATTCAGACATTACAATAAAATTATTTTTTGGTCTTAACCTTGTATGACTGCTGATGCGCTTCAAACTTGGTGAGACAAGAATATTCAGAAGTGGCTCCGGAAGCATCTCTGTCATTGCAGAGTCACTACTGTGCTGAATCAAGTGCACATGTCCAAGAGTTTCCCAAATCTAGGGTTCTCTTCTGGACACAACCCTTATCTACAGTCAGTGTTTGGTTTTATCTGTTCTGGGCTATGGCGATGCAACATGGCAGACTCTATGGAAAAGGACATGTGCTTTTAGGGACTTTTAGGGAAACATACATGTCACTTTTAATATATCAAGCAGTTGTTTGCTGGTTTCCATCACATGTTATATAAGGATATATCTTATCATGCTTGTTTTCAATATGGAGTTCCTGGTATAAGCACTGCTTACAGGAAGCATTCATGGTTTTAAGTGTTTTATAGTGGAGTCTGGTCAGCTTGCCTGAAAAGACAGTGTCTGCAAACATCATAAAGCAAATGCAGTTTCAATAAATAAAACATTGACCCGGGCCTGTTTTTATCATGAACTGCTGATTTGTATTTAATAAGAGTCTCTATTGTTTGTTTGGCCTATCATTTGGTGACTATAAATCAATCATGAGATGAGATGAGTCACAGTCCTGGTGGTTTACCATGTTGGATAAACAGCTTCCTGTCAGAAACCCTGTTATTTAAATCAAGAGATGTTCAAGAGTCGAAATAAACAAGAGAACAAGAAGCATCAAGGATTGTGTAATAAAGATGTAAAGGGTATGCAGGCAGTCACAATCCTGTCATTTACCTCTCCCACACACTTGCTTTTTATTTCACTTTTGCTTTTGGCATAGTGTCAGAATTTAATGCCACTAAATGGAGAACATTCTCACAAGGAAGGGAAAGTCTGTGGTCCTTATTATTTTTTTTATATCTAAACAATGACAACCGTAATTCTCAATCCATCCAAATGTAACTGCAACAGAGGGAGATAATGACTATAACAGAAGATGTTGATTATGCTTTCACACAGCAGACTTAAAGCCTCAGATTCAGTCAGTCTTGAAGGACTGAAGTAATGCTGCTATTCCACACTTGCAATGAAAAACATTTATCCTGGAATAGATGAAAATAAATAAAACATTATGCAAATGTGATCTTAACAATGTCGCTTCACAGTTACTGTAGACCAAGACAGCAAAGCTAGAAGTGTAATTGTGTGAAGAGAAAATTATGCTTTTAAAAATCACAAACAAGAAACAGTCATTCCATGCCTACTGTTGCAATTACTCTTGCAGTCTACAATACGTAAGCGGTCCAGTGCCCTATATCGAACATGATTTACAGCACTCACAATGTAAATGCTGGCTGTATGGGTAGAGGTCCCCTATATGAACTTGCGCTGGAACCAAACAGCTAACACCCAATGAACTCGAACCAACATCAATACCAGCCAAAACACCACACAACCTCGTTCACATTCTCTAGCATAACAACACAGCGCAACAGTGTACAGTAATTGTTTCTGGGTCAAACCAGAACAGTTAAGTGGGCAATAAGGCCACTCAATTGACCCTAAAACAAACACTGGACCATTAGTCCAATTATACTGTAGCAATGTCCCGCTACATGGCAGGAAAAAAAACATCTGTTACCTAATCACAGCTGGATTGCCTACATATTTGCTGTGACTGAATGATTAACCCTGAAACAGGACAGGGCAGGTCATGGGGGTTAATGGAACAGTTCAACAGTATATGGAATAATATTGCAGGATAAATTAGAAAAAAAAATGCCACTTTTTTGGTCCAACTTTCCAAATGATCCAAACAGATAAATGACAGCACACATAGATTTTAGTACACTAACAAGATGTAACAACATCAAATTAGACAAAAACTAGAAATAATGATCTTTATTAGAGAGTTTTAGACCCTTTATTAGACCCTTATTAGACTTTAGAGGGTAATCAGGGACACAGATTCTAATGTGTTCCTAATAACCCTTTAATAAAGTCTAGAAGATTGCACTCAGTAGAATGCAGCTCACAGACAGGCAACAGATTATGAAGCACCTACTGCAATGCCACCACAACTGCCAGATGCCAGATTTGTAAAGTTCCACCAATATTAACATGACCTCCACATATGTTGTCCCGAGCTGAAACACGATTTCAAATTGAAGCAGTTGTTGATCACTAGCACTCGCTAGTGGCTGATCAAGAACAGTGAGAAATCAGCTGTCAATGGTCATATATAATAGAGTCGTCCAAAAATAGAATTACCGCCACACAGTTTTAGGTCTCCACCAACCAGTCAATCTACAGTTTACATCCATGTCTGTCCAGACTTAACGTAGTAAAAAACTTTAAAGAAATTTAATAGCTCCTAGCACTACATTGACCTGTACCTTTTAGTGAAATAAATAAAAATGTGTGATTCCAGTAAATAATGTTTTCACTTAGAGACTTCTTTTACTATTTTAGTACAGAGGACTGCTAGAGAGCTGAACATTATGATGTCACTGTGAAGTTGACCTTTGACCTTGGATGTAAAATGTCAATTAGTAAATTAATTCTTGAGTTATGGCCAAAAATGTGTTTAGTGAGGTCACAGTGATCTTGACCTTTGACCTCTGGCACCCAAATTGAATCTGTTCATCCTTGAGTCCAAGTGAACAATTGAGCTAAGTTTGAAGAAATTTCCTCAAGATGTTCTTGAGATATCATGGTCACATAAGTGGAATGACCTGAAAACATAATGCCAGTGGCCACGAAAACATAAAAGCATAAAAATCATTAAACAAAAAAAAAGTTTTTCAGGGTTTTTTAAGAATTCGTAATCACAGAAGTCCTTGAGCATTCAGACATGAATGAGCACAAAAAAAAATAGGGTAATTGGCCCAGTAGTAGTGGTAGTAGCAGTATTCAAGAATAACAGTGGACAAGCTGCAAGTCCAGTGATCACACACACACGGAAGCAATTACATGATCGCTTATGCCTGGTGGGGATAATAAAGGGTCTAATACTGTCTAATAAAGAACACATTATTTGCATTCCATTTTACTTCCACTTGATACAAAGTACAGCTTGTTAGATCTCATGATGTTAGTGTACTGTAAAATTAAGTGTGACCTCGTCTACAGTTCACATCCAACAAGATCAAGACGGCATATTGATACAATTAACTGTTGCCATTACCAGAGGGAGCGAAAGGTAAGAGCAAAAGATAATACCTGGTTTACTCTGAGGCAACACTTGTCTGGAGAGTTGTTTCTCTAAGAAAAGAATAAAATCTAACCGTTAGTGCTTCTTCCAATCAAGACCTCCAAGCATGCCTTTGTGATGGAGCTGGGGAGGAACAATAATTTGAAAGGCCAAAAGGTGTTTTAGCATGCACTGTGGAAATACAAAAGCTGTTTTTCATGTGTAGTGCTATGGTGGAAAAGAGATGCAGGCCAGATAGAAGGGGAAAGAAACAGCAATCAAGGAACTGAGGGTTTTCCGCATCAAACCAAGGTGCCTCTGGTGCCAAAGAATAAAAGTCAGCCACTGGGTAAGTCATGAGGAAAGACATCCAGCCAATCTGTCAACTGGAATAAAAATACTTTCAAGGATGCACCCTAGAATTCAAGGGTGGAAATCAGACATGAAAGGAAATGTACTGGTTGTATTGCTGCACAGAGGTTAAGGCAAAGTTAAAATATTCATGCTCAAATATCCAAACACTAAGCAAAGACTTTCTGCAGACTTGTGGTTAAAGAGGAGGAAAGAGAGCGGAAAGAAACACAGGTGACTGTGCATGTGTAATACTCATCATACAGAAAACTATAATGAGGCCCAGATTCACAAAAGCTTTGTGTAGAACAGAACTCAACTCAAACTCGAACAGTGCTGAAGGAGTAACATGGTCTCATTCCCAACTCATTCCATACACAACTTGGTCAGTGGCCCTATACCCTTCACACTACTAGCGTATTAGAAGTATAATTTAAGAATAAAAAAGTCATTACAAGTATACAAGTGTACAAGTACAAGTTTTTTTCTTTGTTTTTTTGCTTAATTTAAAGTGTATTCAAAGTGTGCTCTTCAAATGTGTGCTTCAAAATAGATGTCATGAAGATCAACTGCCATGTACAAAAAATAAACTAGTATGAGTGGTGCAACACTTAAAGTGTACAGCATACTTACAAAAAGTGTACTGTAAATAGTACATTTTTACACTTTTAAAAACTAAATTAAATTACAAATACTTACAGTAGTATTTAGTTTATTTTTGAAAAGTGTAGTCAATTTCACGTCATTTGTAATACATAATTAGTATTCTTTATTAAAGTGTACATAAATTTCACTTCATTTGAAGTGTATTAAAATATGCTTACATAAGTGGACTTCAGTACAAGTTTATTTAAAGCTGTACTTCAGTGTACTTTGAAAAAGTAGCACATACAAGGTAAACTTTAATTTCATTAATCAAGCATGTATATTAATACATATACAGCCATATATATATTTAGGTGTATCTTGAAGCATACAGTTGGTCCTCTTTAGCATATACTTAGTACAAAATGAGTTGCTCCAAAATAATACACTTCACTGACTTCAAGTGCACTCCTAAAATTTCATATACTTAGCATATTGACTTTTCACCAGGGTAGGTACCCTTCTAGTGTCAGTTTTGCATGTGCAAGGTTCTGTGTAATAAATACACAAGTCCATGTTGACTTTCAAAATAAAGGCCCAAAATTCATTTCATAAGGTTTAGGGAAAGATCATGGGTCAAAATATTAGTTACATAAGTTAACATATATATGTTATGTAACAAAGATAACTTTGGGTTTCACATAGGACACAAACCCTGGTCATCCATCCACCCCACCTCATCCATACGTGGACCTTCTCGATCTTTATGCTACTTCACCTGACCAATGGTATATCAATGCTAGAGGGAGGCTAGAAGCATGCCTATAGCATCATAAATTGAAGGACAGTATCACTGACCAAGCTGTTGTATTTGCATTTGCATGGGAGTCATGGTGAATCTGGACCTTCATTTTGTATTTTATCCTTCAGTGGGAGTTTGCAACTGCATGGTCAGACTGACTGTGGAGCTTGCTTCATGAATAATTATACAGTATCTTTGTACATTTGTAGTTATATCTATACATCTAAAATGTCACTGTTAAGTTTTGCAAATCAGCATTTACCACTGATAATAATCAAATTATTAGTCACTATCCAATTGCTCATAAAGCTCTGTCTCTGAGCTGAATACTGGTAGATCTGAAGTCCTGACTAGAATGAGATAGATACGTCAGATTAACCATGCCTTGAGTAGTGAGGGATAAAAATGTTTCATCTATATGTTTCAGACTTCATAATGACTCACCAGCCAAGAAGCAAACCCTCCAGAGGCCAGAGTGGAGAGACATGCGTATCTCGGTGCTCTGGTTCAGGGGAAGGATGACGCCCTCCTCCAGGTAGAGCCAGTAGTCGGTGCTCACGGCAATCCCCAACAGGCCCAGGGCGCAAACAGCGAACACGCTGCTCAGCAACGTCAGCGCCTTCCTGCCACATAGGCTCATACCACAGCCTCAACAGCAGGGGGGGCGCCGCCGGCAGAAAGGAGAGCTGGGAGAGGGAAAGAAAGAAAAGCAACTTCACTGAGTTTACCAAAGTTAAAAAGTTTTGAGAAAAACCCTCCTGAGACAAGATCAAACTGTCCCTGAGGGGAGAGGATGGCAGAACTGGAGGAAACAAATGAGAGAAAAAAAATCAGAATGAGAAAACTACAATGACATTTTCAAAACAGCAGTTGGATTTGTTCTTTTCGAGAAAACCATGTGTACATGCTTTCCCCTAAAAGAAACCTAAAAGGACAGAAATTTACCCTACTGAGTCACACTTGAAAAATCAGTGAAACCATCATCTGACAACAGATATAGTTGAGTAATATTTCAGTAATGTAACGATACTATGTAAAAAGTTAATCTATTCAAACCAAGAGAAGTTATTGTTGTTTAAAAATCAATATATAGTAATCAATACATTACAATGTAATTAATGGCTTTGGGGAGGTAGATGATGTATCTGTAGGTTTATTGTTTCATGATAAAGGAGATTTGAAGGGGTGTGCATAAGACTACCATGACACCATCATAACCATGACATGACAACTGCCATGAATATGACTATTGTCATTTAATGTCATTATGTCAATTATGTCATTTTTAATACAAATTTGTTTGAGATGTCTTTGTTATAACAAGTTGGCATTATCCAATACAACATAACCTGTCATATACATGCCATAGCAGGCTTTAAGGATGTCATTAAATGTTTTAAGGGCAGTTTGACAATAGGGAATACAGTACCGAGGTGGTTCTATTGCCAGGTTTGGCCCCTGGCACTGCAGGACTGAGTCAGCTAATCAGACCGCTAGCTGCACAGCTAGCTGAGCTAACCAGTTAAAGGCAGCTACAGTTAGCAGCATATTCTGTGTTGTCAAACTGACCTGAAATTCAAACATTGTATGTACTGCAGTTGAGGAAAATCTTCACAATATTGTTACAATGGTTTCATGACAGCCAGTTTTAAAACCAACCACATATGACAGTTTAATGTAATATTAACATATAAAGCTAAATTATTTCTTTAAGTTTGATAATTAGGCCTGCTATGGCATGTTTATTATAAGTCATGTTGTCTTGATTAATGTCAAGTTGTCATAAAAAAGACATCTCAAACAATGTCAAGGTTGCATTAAAAATAACACCAAATGACAGCAGTCATAAACATTCATAAAGACTCCTTCATGTTCATGACAGGCATCATATTATGGTTATGACAGTCATGTCAGTCTTTTGCACACCCCTTCTGTTGCTGGAGATTTTTCACAGCTGCAGTGACTGTACACCAAAGACTCTATATGAATGACAGCAGCTGACTCCAGTCAGAGATCAGTTGGGAATAATGGAAAGTAATAAATGAGAATATGATGATAGATTATAGCCTTAACAGAGGACTTTCTTCCTCTTAGCTGAGAAAGAAATCTGGGAAAGATTCATTCTCCTCCAAATCTCTCATTAGAATTTGAATAACCACATTGTGCAGGGCCAATGGCTTTGTGGGGCATGTTTGGAAAAACATTATGTAAAGTTTTTCATTTGACTGCCCTCGTGTTGCCTCCAGCCAAAAAACTGCAGCAAAACTCATACCACTGATAACACTCAAAATAGAATTATAAGACTGAGTTTATTTCGCTTTAGCATATACATATAACCTGTGATATCTCATATAAATCCACTTCCGCTCTGTTACATCTGGTAATGCCGGAGCAGCATTGCAGATGGTGTGCAGTATGTGTCAGCATATGAATGTGTGCGCTCATCACACAAAACGATGGATCTGTTCGTTTGGTAGCTGATGCCCACATTTGCCGGAAGCTGGAGCACTGGGGGTTGCTTGGCATGGGATACGTGTTGAAAGGAATTGATTTTACATAATGAGTTCTCAGTGGGTTGCCACATTGAGCAGCCACTGGGTGACTGGAAAGACTGAGTGAATATGTGAAAGGATTTTGAACTTTTCATAAGATTCATGGCATTATTCCTCTCCATGGATCAACTTCTTGTATCGTGACTGGATGTAGAGGCTCAGTAGAACAGAGAAGGCAGATCTCCACACATCTGCCAGCTCACAGTGAAGAACAAGCATCTCAACAGACAGAACAGTCAAAGAAGTAACGTACAAAACATAAGCTTTCAGGGTGGCATTGTTCCCCAATATTCCAAAAAATGCCCCACTAGTCTGAGAGCCCATTTGACCAAAAAAAAAAAAAAAAAAAAATCACTGCTCTAAAGGTTAATAGATCTTGTTCACAGCAGCCATATTGAAGGGAAGTCTTATTAATGATATCAATTAAGGTCCCCTTCCCTTTTGTGTAGTAGTGCCTTTCCAGTGAGCCAACATGCAAAACAGCAGCACCCTGACTGTGATTGACACGAACTGAATGGAGCCTTAATTAATATCAAAAGAAACACCTGTGTTTACCCAACAATATGGCTGCCCTTAAAAAGGTCTGTTGAGGTCTCACTTCATTTAGCGTAATATTGAGCCAACTGTTTGAACTTTAATTAGTATCATTGGTAACATCTGTGTTTACCCTACTAATTCATATCAAAATGGCTGCCGTGAAAAGGGTCCACTGCTTTGAAAATACAAATTCTCCCTGCTGTTATGCTGCAGTCCACTGTACTGGAAAAAATGACTTCCAACACGTTAAAGTGCAATGGAACGGTCATTCAAGCAAGATCCATCTAGCCCATGTTCACCGATATAAACACACCTGACGTCACAGCAATATGGCAGTGCACACAGTGAACACACAGCAGAATTACCTTTTTATCAATTTTTAATATATGTAGTGTTTTGGATTTTTTTTTTTTGGGGGGGGGGTTTGTCATGGAAAGTGATATAACAACTTTGTAGTTGTTATTTACATTTCCATTCAGTTGATTTGCGCTTGATGGAAGTCTCTGCAAACCTGTAGTACTCACCTTCTCATGTCTCTTTTAACGTGTGCTAATCAGTGGCTGTAGTGATGCTTGTGATGTTCATGGATTTTTCATACATAACAGAAACACACCACAAACATCACTTTGTTGCCGGCATCCATGTTTCCCTGAGCAGATGCACCGGGGCACATTTAAATTGGAAGTCAGGAATGCCAACTTGAAACTACCAACTTTTGACTTTGACTACCGGTGCTGTCCTGACTCAGCACTTTTACTGTTGCAAACAATTTCCCAATGTCAGAATAAAACAGAATAGTTTTACCTCAGCTGGTGTGTGCCCCTGTGACCATAGTTGCTGGATATAGGCTAACTCTAACCCTAACCCTATCTAAAAACTGCAGGGAGACTGTGTATTTTCAGAGCAATTGACCTTTGTTGGACAACTGGTCTTTCAGTTGGAACAATGGACAGTCCACATTTGCAGCAGAGTAACAGAAGACGTCCGCAACTAAACACAAGAAAATAAATTTCCTATGTCTGATAAAGCTGCATTTAGTTTCGTTTCTGGACATTTCTTACATCTAGCCAATGTCATGTTAGCAGTCAAATATCTAGTCTATAAAAACAATGTGATATTCCTGAAAGCAAGATAAATTAATCAGCTAATTTCATCCATATGGTGTCTTCAATGTATAAATCCTGTGCAAAATAACCATACACCCCAGACCTCATTACTCTTCTGGATGTTAAACCAGTTGCTCCGCTTCTGAGATACAAAGGGTCATAAATCCTATGACTGTTGTAAGTCAAACACACACTAAAATCTGTATGCTCTACACATACACATACTCTGTTCACTCATTTGTTATTATCCTGTATCCATTTCTCTTCTCCCTGTGTAACAGTCCTGCTTTGTCTCATGTTTCAGACGCTGAATTTAAAACCTCTTTTAAAATAGGAAATAATACTATCTTGCCTCTAGAGATAGTACCAATCTGATCCAATATTGGTACTGGGGCCTCTTATTAATGTAAGGTATTCATCGGATGTCAAACTCACCTCTTCAACCCGCGTTATAATCTAAATTCCATAGCACTACATGTTGTTGCATGTAGGATTTGTAAATATTCTGTGATGTGTTGAAAGTGTTATTCAGCTGTTCATTTGAGCTATTGAGCAAACACCTACAAAAAGTAACATTTTCATTTTGGAACATAAAAATTTCTGCAAATAATGGGGCATCTATGAGCTTCTCATGTGAATGTCACAAGCCATAACTGTACAGCTACAGTTACATTACACAATCTACATAAGCTTTCCAGACTGAAATTCTGTTTCAGCCTCATGTAATCTCAGTACTACTACTACTACTACTACTACTACTACTACTAATAATAATAATAATAATAATAATAATAATAATAATAATAATAATAATAATGGTCGTAATCAAGCAAAAAAGGAGTGCTGGTATCAGTATAGTATTGGTTTTGGCAGATATCTAAATTCAGATATCTGAATTGTATAGTTTATCTTGGTTGTGCATGTATGTATGGGTGGAAATAGGGACCATCATGCTTGCTTTAAGCTATTATTACTCATCTTATTTAGAGAACCTAAGAACCCTAAGAGACCAAGGTATATTTAAACTCTTACTTTTTCTAATGTAAAATGACATTTCTAAGATATGTGAGTATGACAATAGCCTTGCATGATTTATGACTGTAAAAAAAGAAAACATTTTTAAACAAATGTAACTACTAAAATTTCATTTTCATTTTCACTTTCATTTTTTCTTTCTTTTTTTGTTTATGAGACTGGACTTTAAACTATAAACCACAGGTCAGCATGTCATGCCAGAAAGAGTGCTAGTAATTGGAAGCAGTTGTGATCCATGTATAAGTAATCAGAATTCACTAAAGCACAAAGAACCTGCATTAATGAGGAAGGATCATTAAACCTCAGCTATTCTTGGCTGTAGTGCAATCAGTGGCCATTCATTTACAATGGCCATGACAGGGTTCCATTTTCAGTCATTTAGCATCAAGCTACAACTTCTTGCCTACAAAATGCATACTTTTCACTCACTCATAGACCTTTTTGTGTTGCTGCACTTGACCAGGGGGCTACTTTCAGTTGCATTGCACTAAAAGCACATGTTGAATGTGCTGAATGTAGCTAAATATGGACTTGAAAGAGACAGAAGAGGAGCTATTTTGGCTGGTGGTACCCTTCAAGCACTTACAAAAATAGACCAGGACACTGTAATGATAGTGACGATGCTAAAAACAGCCACACTGATCATTAAAAAGGCACTGCACAGACCTACAAGGTTTTCCCTTGACATAATTAAAACCAGGTTTTCCCTGTATATCTAAATATAACACAGGCCACCATAGTGTTAAGCCAGAGATGTCTGTCTATTTAGAGCACAAAGCATCACAACAAGGAGCTGCTGAATGACATTGTAGCTGTTTCACAATAAAAGCTTTCCAGATGATTATGACTTTTACTTCTGAATACAGGCAGTGCTGAGTTACGGTCACCTGGGTTATGTTAGCTTTCCTTAATTAGGTGCTAACTAAGACTGGGGGACTGGGCACTTTTTTGTTGTTGTTTTTTTTTCAGTCACGCAAGCAAAAAAAAAAAAATGCTTGAGGCACTTATCCCAGTTTGGGTGAGACTCAAAACTCCCAGCAGACATAATCAAGTTTAGCAGCATGTTTTCCTGTGCCAGCAACAGTTCTCTGACAAACTCCTCATCGCCTGCATTAGGCTGTGTTAAGGGTAACATTAACACAAAGAGACTAGTGCATGGGCCTGCTAAATATGTGTAAGCACTATTGCTGGCAAAGAACACTTTGTGGCATGAACAGCAGCACTGAGCTAATTTGTCCACTCAAGGTCACATTAGCATGGGCATTTCCAAACTTTTTGAATGGGGTGGCCCAAGTTGGGCACTTACTTATACAGGGGTGCCATGAAGTGTGTGGGTGCACATATGCATGCATATGCACTCACACATATGATGTCTCATAACTACTTTAATTACTATTAATGAATACTTTTAGGAATAAACAATGCCTGACTTTCAATTGACACCAACTAAAAGAGAGAGAATAACAGAGACAAAACAAGAAAGCCAAATAAAAAAAAAATAAAATTTTAACCAGCACAAAATTATTAAGATGATTGATATAATTACCAACATGAACCATTTGTTCTGTAAAAATACATGACACATTACACACACTATAAATAATACATATAAACATTTTTAGTAGTAGCAGCAATAACCAGTATCATGAAAACTAAACAAACATTTAAGATTTAAGTAAAACCAAACATCCATGTCCATGAACATTAAGTGACAGAGCAGAACTTTTCACCACTCAGTAGTACAAATACTTTGTTATTGTTCTTAAGTTATCAGGTATCTGTACTTTACTTGAGTATTTTTTTGCAAACAACTTTTTACATTTTCCTTACATTTGAAAAGAAATATCTGTACTTTCTACTATTGATGGATTGGGAAACTACTGATTTGACTTGATTTTGTTTCATTATGCACCACCCTCCCAACACCCAGACTGAGGATATACAACATGTTCAACTCCATCCAATCTCTGTTGTCCTGTCTGAAATTTGGCTTACAGCAGTAAAAGCAGACAGTGATCAGTGACTTTTTCTGTATCAGCACCAGTACAAAAAAATTATACTACTTTGTGTGACTAGGACTTTTTTTCTTTTTGGTGTGGTATTGCAAATGAGGGATTGAGTATCATTTTTTAATACTAGTATTGTTTAGAAGTTTACAATTCTGGGATTATAACAACTTTAAATCCAGAATGATTTCAACCCAAATGGATGGGACAATAACAAATGACAATTCATAAAATACACAACAAAACAAAACAGACAAGGAGACTCAACTGCGGAGAAAAGGTGTCTCGTGAATCTAAGTTGTCTGTGCGTGAGCAAAGTTTCATTGTGATGATTTACTGGCATTGACCACTGAGCCCTCTGCCATCAAGACATTTTAACTTAAATGCTTTCTGTATTTGAGGTTGCCATAAGGCAGAAGTTGTTGGTGAAGTTCCATTGTTGACACAAGAGAACAAAATAAAAGGAAGCTGTTGCTGCTGGTCAATGCACTACAGCTCCATTTATTTCCACAAAGCCAGAAAACAGGAATGTGTATACAGAAGCTCTAGGATGAGAGACACACACTCAGACACACACAGTCATCATATTCGATCCTCCATGAATACTAATAATTCTACTCATTGTTCTGGTCTCTAAAGGATTATGAATGGTGACTGATCTCAGCTGAGGGAAAAAAAAGGTTTTATTTTTATTGAGAAATGTTTCTCATTATATGTTCAAAGCCACTGCGACCAACAAAAAAGCCTTGTGGTCCCTCTATGTCTGCAAAGGGACACACAAAACACTCTCCCTCCTGCATAAACATCAGCATTTCCTTTAAAAACCCGTTTGAACCTGTTCCTCGAGTCCTGCCTAAACATAGTATTAAATTATGCAGAAACTTAATTATGCTCAAATGCATTTCTCTTGTGCAAAAACATAAACTACTCATTAGTTAAAATGAATTGGGAATTGTCTCTTCAGAGGCTGGTTGGTTGAATTCAAAAGGATTTAAACAAAAGTGACAAACAACGTTTCCGTTCTCAGCCATTAATGTGATACTAAACAGCGCCACTAGGGGTCCAGAGGCCATGCTGACATCGAGTAAGGCAGATGCACACTACTGCTAGAGTAAAGGGCACGTCATCACCAAAAGTAGGGCAGTCCTCTTCTGTCTACTTTGTTAACATGCACCTAACCTCCTGTCAACCTTAATTTAAACAGCTCACCGCCTAAAATACCACATTTTCCGAGAACAATTGGAAATCCAGTGGAAAGACAAAGAGTAACACAGATGTCTCCATCCTTTTCAACTGCTGTAGAATGCAATGTTGGAACCTCCACCACATCTGTGACCCGTCAGAAGACAGCAGGGCAAGAAAACAGCTGACCTGTAATGTAACTAAAATTTACATGCTATTTTTTAGGCAAAAAATATCATGAAATAGAACTATTAACTTAAGAAGACAACTTGCAGCAAGTTATGAAAATATGATCAGCACACTGTTTTAAACACATTTTATGATATAAGACGTAACAGTAGTATTTTATGACATACAGCAATGCTACGTAATAACTGTGCTAGTTTGAATTGTGCCATGAATCACACATATGTGTACAAGTCAAGAAAGTCACTGTTTGTCATAATACTGTTAAAGAATAAGACTGTCAAGATATGTTATTAGAAAGACTACACATCCATACGTCATGACTTTCTCCCTCCAAAGGCTAACATCAACAACATTCAGGCCACTGAAGCTACAATACCTGTGTGTTTCTGTACAGTGATGTAGTCACACAAGCAATGGGTCTTGCTCAGTCTTTTGCACCCCAGCTGTTAAAAAGACCAGAAGTCACTGAACACATCTGGTAAAATAACATTACAGGGGACAGTGATGTTGGAGTTGATGACGTATATAAAGACGAGAGGTGTAGTTCACTGAGTGGTTTCACACAGAACTAAACTATGACACACCTACCACAAACTGAGATTTAATTATCTTGTAAAATTATCTTTCTAAATGGACAAACATTATATCTGTGATTCTTGGCACAATGGGTACAAAAAATTATTCATCTCTTGCCATAGACTACTGTTCATATTTTTTCTTAAGTAAGGTTCCATGGGGGTAGTGTGTCACCTCAGAGTTGAGTGAAGCAGGAGTTTCATCATATCTTTGGCTTGTGAGAAGAAAATTGCACTAAACTTACATCTACATGTCTTGTTTATTATTTTCTTATTTAAACTCACTAGTTAGGTGAATCCAAGGTGCTCAGTTAGTTTGGTGGAAGTGGTTTATCTTTTCTGCAGGCTGCTATTTGTGTTTCTTTCAATTGTGCTGCTATTGTTTTCTTAGCTTAGCTTCACCAGTACAGCTAACAGCTAACTTTGTTCCTAGCTTAACACCTTCACACAACTATGTAACAGACATGTGATGTATACACAGAGACCCTTTTAAACCCGACATGGGGCTGTATGTTGGACACTGGCATCTGCCCGCTCCCTTCACTTATGAATTTTCTTGTGAGACAATTGGAGGTTGCCTTCAGAGTGAAGCAGTAGTGACTACAGTACTGAGCTGGTGACCAAGCTAGATTTTCTTTTATGGGAAAGCTGACCTCATACCCTCCCCCTAAAAAAACAGCGATGTCATCGTCCATCAGCAATGTTTCTCTTTGCATATCATCATATGTCAATTTGGTAGCCATCACCTAACCTTACAAGGACCTTTCATATTGACTTTGAAGGCCCTGCAAAAAAAACTGTAGTGTGTCCACCACCATAACCTCAAAATATAGCATCAAAGATAAAAAAAAGAATTAAAAATGATTTCAAGGAGAATTTGAGGTTCCAGATGTTAAATAATAACTATATAGAAACAACCTGTCTACTCACTGATGGTCTTGTTTATTTATGTGGGTTATATAGACAAATCAGTATTAAGTTGTGATTGTTTCATAACCAGTTGAAAACTGCCTGTAGTAGCTCTAAGCTGAATTAGTTGAATATGTTCCATGACTGTGGTAAAAAGCCCAGAATGTAAAAAACTGACACCCTAATTTGAATTTGTGCATTTGTTCATCTCTGTCGAGTGTTTGTCCGCATCACAGCATGGGTCTCTTTTTGGCATGCTTACTGACCCAGCTACTGTGGCTGTAACAGAGCATGGCTGTGAGTGCAGTCCCTCTGTTGCCTTGTATGTGGACAGGCCACTAACACTGTGGGACTTAGTTGCTGTTGGCTAATGCTGGCTGGAGGAGCCTGAGGACAATAGAAGTCCAGTGCATGAGAGAGGAGATATGTCATCAAGCCATGGACACAGCTGGATGAAACTGGCAGCCCCCATCACCGGCCTGCTGAGACCTGTTTGTACAGTCTAAGCAGACATACTTAAAGGGAAAACGCTACACATGCCTACAGTATATGTACATGCACATATTCATACACACATCATCCTCTCTGACCCACAAATGTCCATGAGGAGACAGTTGTATCATCAAAGAGTATATCAGACAAACGTCATCATATATTTCACTGACCCACAAACTCTCCACAGTCAGTCTGATGTCCTCGTGTAATGCATCATGAGTATTACAGAGGGAGTGTGTCACAGATCATAACAGCATTACAAAGAATTATATATTTTTCTGACTGTCCAAAATGTCCTCCAGTGTTAAAAGCAAAGCTAGGATAAAATGAAAACGGGTAGAAGTCGACGCTAAAGCGTTGATTCTGACGCCTCCGCCTGCAACAGTTAGATACAACTGTGACTTTTTGTGTTCCCTACACCTGATTGAAACCATTGATTCATTATAAGTCCTATTTGCAAGTGTCCCAGGAGTTTGAAAATTTTGGCTCTATTGATACAGTATACAGTTAATGAAAAAAGATTGCAAGGAAAGAGCTATTATCTTTATTACCTAATAGTATCCAACATAGTTATTCAAAAATATATCAAAGTCAAATATAAAAAAGCTTTAAAATTGAATTGAAGTGTGTTTTTAGAGACAGGTCAGGCGGCCATTTTGCAGCCATCTCGAAAGCATTGGTCTCCAAAATTTATTCAGTTCATGTACCTGTTATAGAGTGTAAATCCATCCACCTGCTCAAAAGTTATCACGCAAACAAAAAATCTGTGACGGACAGACGCACGGAGTCACGTATGGCCGGACAACCGGAGAACAGTATGCCTCCGGCCCGGCACCTTCAACGGCTGGAGGCATAATCACAGTTACTAGGGGTGCAATTGATGACAAAAATCAGTTTGGATCATTTGGAACAGTTTTGAATGAATTTGATCATTTTTTGGATCAACAAAAAGGGGGAAAAAAGCTTGATGATGACTAAATTAATTTTAAAATGCATTTGGCTTTGATGTAGCAGCTTCCCTCTATCTGTAGTTACCACCACTATACTCCACTATACTCCACTATATTACTACTAAACAGTATAATCAGTTTCACTCAATGTAGTCTCGCTCAATGTCCCACCCACAGCACTATCTGATTGGTTAGAATCATGAGTGCCAGCCAATTAAAGATAGGCAGACACAGAGCTGCACAGGTGAGCTGAGAGAAGCTGTGTGTAGAAGTTCAGACAGCAGATAACACCAGAGTTACAATAAACTGTTCTTATAATCTGTTTCTTTGATGACAAGCTTACCCAGTGTCCCAGTTTCACTGCTGAAAATACTCTAAGTGGTGATCAGGATTTCATTCTCTAGAGGTGAAACTGACAGGTTTCACCTTCATCAGACTCCAGTGCTTCACAGAGTGCTTTAGAGTGAAACACAGCACACGTCTGTCTTGTGTGTTCTCTGCAACTCTGCATCAACATTTAAGGTGTTATTACTTATAATCAAGAGTGACAGTAAAACTGCATTGTACACTATAATGGTTGCATTTCGTCCATGGATTACAAAGGTCAAAGTTTTGTTTATACACAAAGCACTGTCCCAAGTGTGATGGTGCATATGCCAAAAGTGATGTCATCATGCCTTGTGCATCAAAAATAATTTCCTGAGGACGTTATTCAGGACTCATTACACCTGTTCATTTTCAAAGAGCAACAGCAGGTGGGAAAACTGCAACACTTCAGCAACCAATGGTGTAACTTCATCACTCACTCAGTAAGTCAGTCAGAGATGTTCTCTTTTATACTTTTGGCCCTAAGCTTTGCTGCAGTCCAGCCAGCAAATGTTAAGGAGCCATTACATCATTAATATTGTTAACACTATATCTATCTTGAATTTCATGTTTTTGAAGGAGGCATACACTTTGAAATATACCCAATAATGGCTTACAAAGTTTAATTTATAAGCCCACCATCAAGTTCAGGCTAGGTCTGAGACAACAGAAATAGCATGCAAAATGAGTTCAGATAAAAAAGGACCATTCAAATCGCTGGTGTGGCAGTTCTTTGTCGTTTAGTCAGATAACTATACTATACTTGACTGCTGCCACCAACCCCAAATAACTACAAGAAACTGGTGGAACAGTGTTGAGTGTAAACAATGCATAAATACCTTCCCAACCAAGACCTGTAATACACCAAACTTATTTTATCACCATCCTTTGGACCTACATGATCGATAATTATTCATATTAACCCACATAAAACTTCACGATTATGATAGACTTTTCAACAATATCACCCAGGCCCAGCTCAGACTATAATAAAGTGTTTCTGAAATATCCAACAAAGGCTACACATCCCCTAACATATTAATCCAGGCCCTGCACTGTAAGTATTTTAACTGATTATGTGTTAATTAGAGCAAGTGATTTTTTTTTGTATTATTTGCACAAATTGGGCAGAGTATGTGAAACCTTTGAGCAGCTATTGACAATAATGCAGCAGCTGGTGTTACATTAATCGTTTGGCAGAGCTACACATGATATGTTCCTCATTTAGAAGGACTCTTTTAATCTGAAAATAGTGGCCATAGTTTTTTGTCAGGTTTACTGACAGTTAATGTTATATAACAGAGAACATGTTGTTTCCATATGCTCTCATATATCAGTATTGTCTTTGAGCTACGCTGGCCTCCAGTAGGGAGCTAACAAGCTAGAATGATTTCCTCAGTGGTCTAATTCTGGAGATGCCTCAGCCCTCACTGAAAGGCATGCCTACCAAAAATGAAAAGATACATGCACACAGTCGTTCAAGCCAAATCCCTGCTGTAGGCCACACAACTTACAACGCATCATCTGGCAAACAGCAGAGAGAGAGGTGGTGGTGGTGTGAGCTGTCAAGTATGAAGTGGAAATTTCTGTGTCATATTCACACGTCCCCTCCACATTATAACCACGGGATTCAGGTTACAAAACCAGTCAACTGGCTGCTAAATGTAAGCGCACATGTGCATGCAAATAGTTGAACCAGCTGACCCAGTGTAGAAGGTGTTCTCCTCCATCAGCCTCAAGATTCTAGAGCAGTGTGCATCAAAACGCAGTACATCTCTCGTTCTGTAATGTCAGATCATCTTAATTGGATGGGGCAGCTCTGGATATAGCCAGAGCCTTTCATGCTGTTCCAAAGGCAGTTCCCTTATGTCTTTTAGCAAATGGTTTTGGCTCTGAGCTGTCATCCCCTGCGTATTCCTTCATACGGTATCATGATCAGAAAGTGTACAAAGAGCCTGTCAGTCAACTTGTTCTCTGCGTCCAATGATCATAAATAAGAAAGATAAACTATGAAAGGCTGAACAAAGACTTAAAATTACATATCACCACTGCAAAAGACCCTGCTTCTTTCCATTCAGACATATTTATAATAAAGATAATAATAACTTGACTTAAAGATGACACACTGATCTATTTAATCGGATAAAATCCAAATGAGTGGCAGAGTAGTGATTTCTAAAAGTTTTGACAATCCATTGGCTCAGGCACAAAAAACAGTGACCCACAGCAACAGTACTAACATCCATTTTCCCTTGTTTGTTGTGAGAACAAGTCTACCATTTATAAGTGCTTGACTTGGCTCTGTCGCCAGGCAACACTATACAGAGGAGGCCTCCGAATTAGTCAAGCATGAACGGACTGATGAGCGAGTCCCAAAACAAGGCATCCTATCTAGTAGTGCATTTTACATGTAGGAGAGGGGAGGAAAACATGAGAAAGACACAGAGACAGAAATACATCACAGAGAATTATAGAGGAAAATATACAGGACATTACACAGAGTCATGTGGGTATGCAAACTAGGGTTGGGCGATATATCAATAATATATCAATATTGTGATATGAGACAAGATATCGTCTAAGATTCTGGATATCATTATATCATAATATGTCATAAGTGTTGTCTTTTCCTTGTTTTAAAGGCTGCATTACATGAAAGTGATGCAACTTACCCAACTGTTCTATTATTTGCCTTTACCTACTTTTACATGAAATCCACGTTACTGATGATTATTTATCAAAACCTCACTGTGATTTTGAGAATTTATGGTATGTTATTTTACAGAAAATGTGAATATTAAGATATATGTATATTTCATTTCACGGAAATGCCTTATAATATCTAGATATTGCCCAGCTCCAATGCAAACAATCACACTCACAAACAAAACAAACAAAAACAAATGCATACACAATTAATAAAATGTTTCATTAGAGATAAAGATTAGCAGTCATTTAAATACATGACAGAAAGATTCAGTTTTGTATCAGGGCTATGTATTGGCAAGAATCTGGCGATACAATACATATCACACTACAGGGGTTACAATTCAATATACTGTGATATATTGTGATAATGTAAGCAAGGTGATAGATTGTAATTCTTTTGTAATTGTAGGAAAACTGTCATTTTGGAGATAGATAACAACAATGTTATCCATTACAGGATTCAGCGTTAATGTTTTGTTTTCACTTGCCCTTGTCAGGCAAGTAGGTCAAAGATATACTTGCCCTTGTCAAATTGTTCATTTATTTATTTATTTTTGCAAAAATGACTTAAGTTAATTGTGATATTTATTCTAAGGCTGCAAATTCTATAAAATGTCAGAAAATACTGAAAAATGTCCAAGGTGATATATTTAAATGTCTTGGTTGTTAGTCTAAAACCCAAATACAAATACAGAGTTTAATGTAATGATAAATAAATAAAAATGGAAAATTTTCCATCTTTGAGAGGCTGAAAGTCAATAATTTTGCATGAATAAATACTTAACCAATTAATCAATTATCAAAATAATTTAATTCTTTTTTTACCACTAGACTGGTCGGGTAAGTGAGTTACTGGATTTACTTGCCTGATATGGCATATTTCTTGTCCTGGGCAAATGGGCAATCTTTACTGTTACGCCCTGCTGTAGGGATGTAACAATGTGTAAAGTACAATACCACAGTACCTTCCTTTTAACTTCAAGTTATTCTGCTTCATTCTTAATAAAAATAAAATAAATTAAAATAAAATAAAATAAATGCAGCCAGCCATGACCTTGGCATATACAAAAAAATTGGCATGAATTGTCTTTGGTAATGAATGTTTGAATTATACATGAAATAAAAATAATAATTTGACAGTACAGCTACAACATTAGTCCACTTCTGTCTGAAATTCCTGCAGAATGACCACCAGAGTCTGTATAAAGCCACAATATTTACACAGTATTACCAATCTAAATTAAAGCTGAAAAAAGGGGATCACTGCTACACTTTAAGGTGTTTAAAAAATGGAGCACCAAAGAGCACTGTGTTTACTTTGTGAGGATATTCCCAATAGGATGTTCCTTAGAGCGTGAGAGATCCCTGAAACTACTGAGGTGCAGCCAAGAGAGTAGGTTGATGCTACGGTGAGTGCTTATTTACTGTGATTAACAAATTTGTTCTATTGTGCAGCATGCTTCATATACACACTAATAATAGTAAATGAAGTTAGTAATGGGTCAAGAGAGGAAAACAAAACAATACGCACTGGCAGTACTGCTGAGCCTTAGATGCTCCTAGATATCCAACATCCTGACTACACATGGGTCTGTCTTTGTAATGAACAAATATTCTCTTCACATCGTAACATAAACCTAAACAGAAACAGCATGAATGTACAGTTTTACTAACAAAACCTTCTAATTCTTGTCCAACATTACCTAGAGAAGAACAATTGTCACCATAGATATATTATAATGACTTAGATAGTGTACACAAAGATGGCGCCCATTCAGTCCAGTGAGAGTTGCTCGGCTAGTGCATGAGCACATTTTTTTTTCTGCCCACTGAATACGCACAGTAGTGTTTCCTCCCTTGCCCCTACCTGCAAGTTACACTTAGCTCATAGACCTAACATTGTTATGATTTCTCTGATTTTGAAATTGCTTTCAGCTGTAGTTAAGTTTTACAAATATAGAAATTCCATGGATCAAAAATTCATCATAGAAAGTGTTATAACAACAGTGCAGATGTCTCTTTTATAATCGTGGCCTACTGGGGAAAATGCTTCATGTGTTGGTGGGGAATTTGTTATTGCAGTACCACAAGTGACCACTGGGAAACTTTTGTCTGAGTGGCAGTGCCTTGTCTAGTTCATACAACACATCTATGATTTTAACAAACTCAGTTCCTCTGTACATGCTGAGTGGGATTCTTTCTCCGCCTGGCTGCTGTCTAAAGTTGATTAAAAATGACCATGAAGAACTATGCTAATATAGGTGTTAGTTAACATAAGAGATTTTATTATGGCTGCAAGAACAAGGGCAAAACTATTTAGTCAAGTCATAAATGTCCCCAAGCCAAGCCACATGGCCCAATGTAAACACTTTGTTTTTCTGTATTGACATTTTTATGTTTCTGAAAATTATCATATTTCACTAAACTTAAATGTAAAATTTTGTGTAACTCAATTCAAATAATTAAAATCTAGTTACCATTAGAATGATTGCCTAGTCTTCTGCAAAAAGAGATTCATGCTTTGAATTCATATGATGCCAGACATCAATAGTGTCATTACTTTGAGATGTGCTTTTTTTAGATATTGTTACATTGTTACAAATTTCCCCAACCACTATTACAACTGCCCCCACCAAGAGGACAATTGTAACACACTGACGCCTCGCATTAAATTGAGTATTACAGTCTTGTCCTAATTGATGAAGATATATAAATCCCATTATTAATTAGTGCACATGTATATGTCTCATATCAAAAGATGAGTAACATATTTCAAGCAGGCTGTGAGTTATGAAGGAAAATTTAAAAAAATGTTGCACTTGTTCCTGGTCTCCCCTACTATTGCCATTAAGTGTTAGTAAAGAATTATTTTGTCATGGCCATAATAATAATCACAATAGATTTTTAAACTGTTTTGTGCAGCTGTCATGCAAAATATACAATACAAGTGAGCATGTTTGATCTTCTCAGTATGAGATTTGTAGCAAACATTTCTATTAATGATGACCTACAGCTGTATTTTCTTATTGGCAGGAGTGATAAATTGGTAATCTGTGAACAGTGGTGTTTCTGAGTTAACAAGACACAAAGGTAGAAGAAAAACAGGCAAAGACTGTTGGATTTTAATAATAGGACACATGGACAGGGCTATAAAGCATTTTGTAACATAGTCTGTGGATCCTTGAGCCATCAAAATTTACCCTTTACAACTGCTCTGTATAGCTGCATGAAGACTTGCATATGAGAGATGAAAAATACTGACTGCCAGCCAGATAGAAGTCTGTATAGAGCTGAAATGCCTGCAGCATTTTAATGATGGCATCAATCAAAAATGTCAATCAACAATGTGGATAGACAGACTTACATATTAGATATATGAAAATTTGAAAGGTTGAATTGAAACTGAACAAACCACAAAGTGTTACACAAGTGGAAGATTTCATTTTTAAGTCACAGTTTGTTTCTATAATATCATGTCCAGATAATGTAGACAACCTGTTATATAAATGTCACTGCAACAAGTAGTTTCTCAGAGAGCACCTTATGCTGGACTGTGGCTACAAAAAAAATTTCTTCTGCATTTGCAGAAAAATAATCCCCTGCAGCCCACACCATCCCTGTCTAAATTTGTGCTCTAACAGTATTTGTCTGGCTGGCACACTGAGGAGTGGATGTCAGCCAAGTAAGCCTGTGGGCTGCCTACTGCAGAAAACATATTCCAGGTTAATCAGATTTTTTGTTAATGAGGAGGTATTGGAAACTCAAGAGTCGATTACTTTAAGATAATATTTTGTCATTAACAGTGTTGCAATATAAAATGGAAAAAGAAATGTAACAAGGTGTACAACAATGTAAGTAATCGCAGGTATGCAGCCTCCAAAATAAACAAAATCTCAGAAAAGCATCAATTTATACTAATGACTGACTGATGTTATCAGCCAGATATTGGCTATATCAATCTGTATTTGTATGGACATATATTCCATATATGTGCCTGTATGACTTTTTTTTAACAGAACATAATGCAGATTCTTTTTATTTGTTAGCTGTATACAGCAGTCTGTGTATATTTGATCCCTCTCTTAAAGCTAGTACAATGAGTTTTTAACTGGTTATGACACATTCTCAATTTATTACTGATGCCTCCATATGACCTGCATAAGCAAACAAGACCATCTGCAAGAGGATTGGCTAGTTCTAATATAGAAACTCTTAATGGCCATCGTGTTGGATTCTCCATGAAATCAGATGAAACAAGCCTGTGTTTACATTTTCACAGTCAAAGTTATACTGAGTAGTAATTTGGACAGTAGTACTTTGAGGTTATATTTTGTGGTTACTATGGTGGAAACAACTGCTTTTGTCCAGAGGGGCCTCCAAAATCAACAAAATATTAAAGTTCCTTGTCATAGCTTTAATTAAAGTTAAGAGGGACAGTTCATCCCAAAATCAAAAATATACATATTTTTCCCCTGCTCTATAGTGCCATTTATCCATCTAGATTTTTTGTGTGATTTGCAGAGTTTTGGAGATATCAGCCATAGGGATGTCTGCCTTCTCTCTGAAAATATTTTAAACTAGTGCCTCTTTTCAGAAATCATGACCTAGTCTCTCAAGATAATTCACATAGCTTATTGTGAGCCGTTTTATGTAGGAACTACTTTATCTCTAGTAGAAAAGAAAGGAGTTCCGGTAAAAGCTTAGTACCATTTATTCCCATTGTATTGGAGAGAATCTCTATGGCCAAGATCTCCAAAACTCTCTAAACTCACATACACAAAAAAACCCTAGATGGATAAATAGCTCTACGGGCCAAAGGAATACATACATACATACATACATACATACATATATATATATATATATATATATATATATATATATATATATATATATATATATACATATATATATATATATGTATGTATGTATGTATGTATTCCCCTGGCCCGTATACATATATATATATATACATACATATGATTTTTTTATGATTTTGGGGTGCACTGTACCTTTAATATGTTTTTTTTCCCCTTATAGTTATTTCTTATTATTCAAAAAAATTTGGTAAAAGTTTACTGTTTCAGTGCCCTGGTATCATTTTGGACAATAATATTATTAAATATTATTAAACTGTAAAATATTCTGCCTCCATTGTGCCACTTTGTCACAAATGTTAACTACGTTTGTATCATTGCAAAAAAATTAACTCGACCCCAAAAATCCAGTATTGGTCGAGTCCTAATTTAAATATACTGATTATGAATAATGCAATAACTGTGACTGTGCCTCCATACGTTTTCAGTTTCTAATTTTAATAATTAATGCAGATGTGTGCATAACTAAGATATGGTTTTAATTCTTGGTCACTGTCTTTCAGCCGGAATGTGTTTGTTGGCTTCATCCTCTTTGAAGTGATCAGAGCCAGCTGTTTATCACGCCGGCCGTTTTATGTTTGGCTCGAGCTCAAGTCGCTGTCCGCGGTGCTGAAACGGCCACACTCGTCCCCCTGCTGCTGAACAGTCCGTCAATAACAAACTCAGTCCACTGAGCGTGGTGTTAATGAGTGTTGTTAAAGAGCGTGGTCAAAGGTTACTCGTTTAAATCACGTCTTTATGAGCGCCGGAGCACCTACAGCAATCGCAGTCTGGGATTCACTTTGGTTGTTTTTATACGACCCCAATTTTCTCCTTCTCTCATCCTAAAAACGACAGGTTGTGTCACACGAAATTTTCTTTCTTAAAAGTACACTGCATTATGTCTTTGTTAGCATATTCTGCGTAGCTGGACATCATTTAGAAGGGGTTTAAAAACAGAATCGAGTTTAGAGTTGCGTGCCTCAGAACTTGGACACATTCAGTGCTTTTATTTTGAAGGGGCTGGTAAAAATACAAATAACGGCAAATATACTAATGCTAACTAGCTACAAATACTTAGAAGTCAGTTGAATCTTGTCAGGAAAAAATGAAGAGTAAAACTCTACTCTTCACATAGAGGTCTGGGTAAAGTGAGTGAATGTAAGCTGGCAGTAGCCTCTGATATGTTTTTTTTGTTTTGTTTTTTTGTTTTTAATATTGAAACAAGCCTCAGTCTCAGTGACACAAACCAAATAATACTAGGTATGAAAACCAAACAACAAACAAAGCTCTCTGTCGTGTCTGTGAAACTATCTGCAGCGCATTTCTCTGCGCAAAATATTGACGATAACATTTCTCTCGTAATTAAACACAGATAAGATTATTAATTACCTTCACGAAGAAGACTCGTCGAGTAAAGCACAGTTCCTCCTCTTCCTCTCTTCTTCTCTCTCTTGTTTCTCTCCGCTCACTTGCTCCGTGGTGTCTCCTGTTTGGCGCGCGACAAGCCTGTGTGGCGGACGGGACCCGCGGCTGCGTAGCTCGCGCACCACTACTATCCAAGCCCAGTAGCACGTGGCGGCCAACAACTCCGCAGTCCACCTCTGTTCAGGTGAGGACAGGAGGGGGAGATGCTGCCTGTATGTGATGCGCTGAAAACAGTCTGACTGAGTTCGTGGCTCAAAACAAACAGGGGCGGACTCAGGCGGTCTGAGGGGCAGGGGTGGAAAAAAATAAAAAGGGCACCAGCTCGTATGTGGTGGAGGACCTGTGCTCCAAAAGTTGTGATGATTCTATAAAAAATTGTGTGACTAAAAGTACAACACCTCTTATAAAACCACACAGGGAACTTATTAACTATTAAACCATTTACAACCACATAGAGACCAAGTAATTGTCTAGCATTTAGAGCACTTCTGCCACATTTTGTTCACTTGAAGGGCACTCTAGAGGGCATTAATCATGTTTTGTCCACTGGAGAGGCACCCTATAAAGTACCTCATCACATTTTGTCCACTGGAAGGGCACTCTATAGGGCACTTTATAATATTTTAACAGTAAACAGTACAACAGTAAAACCAAATTCTACCCTGGAGGCGCCACAATTACTGTAGATGGTCCATTCCACCAAATTGGTGCCTTTTTAATCCCCCAGATGTTACACACATAAACATGCATGGAAAGTTCCTGTATAATACGCTTCATTTTAGTCTTGTCCCCAGGTTTTCACTCAAACCTGTTGATTTTTTTGTTTTTGCAAAACCAGTTGAAGGTGGTGAGTGTTCTCACACTATTACTATTGATGGCATGTGGCTACATTTCATGTTTTCTAATGCTATGCTAAAACCTCAGCCCTGTCAGTCTTAGTCCTGTTATGAAAAATGCATGATCCTCATTTAGAAACCTTGAAAAAAAAAAAAATAATAATAATAAATAAATAAATCAAATGGCCTGAGACTGACCATTACATTTTGGAATAGTTAAACATGTTTTCAGATGCAGTTATGCAAAAAAGTATCAGATAGAAGTTTAATTTAGAAAAGTTCAACATGCAAATGGAACAGATTTGGTGGAATGGCTGACATGTTAGGTGTGGAAAATGTGTGCTGCAAATGAAACACTAAACTACTTAAGGTGTTTATACAAAATGCATAAGGGGAGACTGGGGATGGTAGTCACACTTTTTGTTTGAGGATCTGTAACTGAGTTGCTGTCCATACAAGACTTCTATAATTCTGTACCCATATTTGTCTACTACAAATACTACAAATACTACTCTATTGGACTTATGATACACAATCACAGATTATGTGAGCTCATGTCAAATACGAAGAGTTCTGGTGTTACAACCTACCCCACTACTGAGGTGAGGTATAACCTTAGCTGGGGATTGATGTAACAATCAAAGGAAACTTGCTGGTTTCAGATCCAAAGTGACCAATTTATGAAGAATTTTACTTAAGTATATGTACAAAATATGTAGACACCTGACTCAAACTTCGTTTTGCCGTGAGTTGCAACTGTTGCAGCTGTCCCACCCCAGGCCGTCATTACATAGCTAACTATTTTAGCATATGGGCTTGAAGGTAGCAGCGATGCAAAGCCTCAAATTAACTAGAGAAACTTTAGGTTATATCTACAATACAATGAACGTAAAATGGTAAAATTTTTACTTTCTTACCTGAAAATATTTTTTGGGTTGTAAAATACACAATGTTGCTCATAGAGACATGCCACATGCGGTGACATCACAGTTTTACAACTATTCCAGTGTTACAACACTTCCAGGTCTCCTCTATATTTTATATGCTTACATCCCAACATGAAAACAGCTTTCAGTTGCTATAGTGACTCAGTCTGTGGAGGCCTATCTGTTTCTAAAATATAAAAAGTAAAAATGAGCTGCAGTAGAGAAAAGATAATGAATGTTTACACTGACATTGATGGGAAGTCTTTTTGGCAGTCCCTTATTTTTCTTATTTTTTAAAATTCTTCTCACTTTATTCTGCCCTTTTGAATCAGCTTCCTCACTGAGACATAAACTGGTTTTATTTGGCTTTGATATGTCTTGTCTTCAAAAACTGAGGGGAATATTCTGCGAGAAAATGGGCCTCCAGCAGAATCAGTGGCTTTGGTTCTTTTTTTAAATTCTGTATCATCATTTCTCAATAAAATGCATCCATGTAACATCTGGCTTATGTGGAAACAGATGTGCGCAGCCTGTCACGTGTTTCCACCTGAGGTCAGGAGCCTTCTGTAGTTGTAGAAAATGGTGACTGGACAAATTGTGGCTGTAGTCCATCAATTCAATAAACATTACCACTTCAAAATATATTACTTAAAAACTTTATAATTAGGTTTTTAATAAGATTGTAAACCATTAATAAGCTGTTACAACATCAACTTGTTACTTGCAAAATAGTGAGTCCACATTTATCTGTAGTGTTCAGCCTCTGATCTTGTTGCTCTACTTTGTCTTCTCTATCAGCAGCATTTATACCTGTCAGTTTCATTTGTTAATGATTTACTTGCAATTAACCACCATCAGCAGATCTTAATGGTCAAAAAGTTTCATCAGCATTTCAAATGAACACATCAAACTGCCAGATTAATATAATGAGGCTTTGGCAATATTGTTAACTATGGTGTTTTCATCATGCTATCAGTAGATTTCCTTCTTCTGTATGATAAATGTTTTAAGATTGTTATGCACAGTGGAAACTGTTAAAAAAAAAAAAAAGCTGACAAAACATCTGGCTTTACTAAATATTTGTGTTTTAAGTCAAACAAAAATCTTATGTATTTTAGAAATTTTTATAATAACATGTGAACTGGTTTTGTCATTATTTGAGTGCTTAAAAATTAAAAGTGTGCTATAGGAAATATTAAATTATTAACCATTATTCACTTTCGCTTTGAGTTTAACAGTTTTTTTTAATTATTTTTCTTGATTGTTTGTTTGTTTATTTTAAAACTTAACAGTATAATCTGCAACATTTTCCTAAACTCAAACCTCAAAAATGACAGCTGCCTTGAAATCATGAGTTTTCTGAACTTTTTTGTGTCTACAGTGCAAATTGTGATGCTTACACTTTACAATAAGGCTCCTTTCGCCAATTATAGCTCATCTGTAAGTGATCTATAATTGTTTATTAGTGATTTATAAAGCATTTAAAACCTAATTTATAACCTAATTATAGACTATTTCTAAATCATTTATGTCTTATTGCATTTAGTCACATCTTCATAATGGTGCAGATTTATAGAGCGTCTGAGCTGCTGTCAGACTGAATCCAGCACAAACCGTCTCTGAGCATATGGACATTCATTCAATCATTCAGGAGCATCTGGCAAATCTCATGTGCATGTATGACTAACCACCACGTTTTGTTCCCGACCGATCATAGCAGGCAGGAGTGAATGAAGAAGCTGTCGTCAGCTTGGCTCCGACTCTGCCTTTCACGTAACCTCTTACTGACCTCACAGGAAGGCAATCAGGACCTTCCTCATCCCAGTTTGCATCACTTCTTCTCTCAGGAGCTTATTTCTAGCACATTTCATCATTGCAGCAAACATATTCTCTCCTCTGCTATTTTTTCCTCCGCTTTGACAATCAAGCATCAAAAATTCAGGCTGCAAAATCCTGGCTCCTCCAAGCTGAACACTAACAGCAAACATTAACTTTCCTGGCCTACAGGTATTTGGGAAATACTGGAGTCCTTGCTGACCTGAGCAAGGTGAAGTGAGCATTTCTTAAAGGGTTTTAAAGTTAACACCATAATCTACCCATGGGAATGGACTGTGTACAGAGCTTCTCTAAGAGCTTCTCTACTGAAGAAACTTCAGTATCTTCACAAAGAGATAGAGGCAAAACATTTGTATGTTTATGGTGCGATTTAAGCAGGGATGGACTCATGCTTACTGAAGGGCAGGGGCAAAAAAATGTAAAGGGCACCAACTGTATGCAGTGGGGCACCAGCACAGAAAAGCTATGATGTACTTTATCAGGTTTTGTCCACTGGAAGGGCACTCTAGAGGGCACTTACACACGTTTTGTCTGTTAGAAGGGAACTACAGAGGGCAGTTTTTCATGTTTTGCAAACTGAATAGGCACTGTAAACTGTAAAGTAGAGTTTCCCAAACTTTTTTTTTAAATGACAACCCAAGTCACAATAAGCCTTATTCACAAATTCTGGTAAGAGTTCATTTGTGCATAAATTAACTTTCCTGACTATTTTCACTGCCATTTTTACATCACCTTATATCATCTAGATGCTTTTTATTGAAAACATATACAGATGTAAAAACTTTATAAATGAGAAATAAATTCATTTAAGCTGAGTCAACAGGCGATCTCATTCTTTTAATTTCCTCTTATCAGGAAAACAATATTGGACATTTTAGCCTATCTCATAAATGAGACAAAAGAAGTGCATTTAGACAGAATTAACAGCTTTTCCCCCTCTCATCAGTAAAAGAATACACACATTTAAATACTTTTAAAAAGATGTACTCCAGATATAAATCTTAAATTTGTGGACCCAAATAAAATGTCCTGTGACCCACCTGTGAGTCCTGTCTTTGAGAATGACTGTTTTCATGTTTTGTCCACTGGAAGGACACACTAGAAGGAACTTGATCACATTGTCTTGGGCAGGCAATCACCCCCACTGCCCACCCCTTGAGCTCACCAGTAGATTTGTGAAAAAAAAAGCCTTTTCTAAATCAGGGTCTCTTATTGGGACACAATTTTGACTCATAAAACACAGTACTATCATTTTTTTTCTTTCTTTCTTCATCTCGTTCTCTATAATGCAAACATAAATCATTCAACCAGCCTCTGTAATACACTCCAGCGTAGTCATTATTCACAGAGATATTTATGTGTATCAGACTGTAACGGTGAAGCATCTGTTTTACTTAAGGCCAGAACAGCCTCATAACAAACAGTATGGTTGTATATGACCCAGCTCTAGCAGTTTAATAACAGAGGAAGTTGTGCTGAAGACGTGTGTATACGTACAGTGTGTGTGTGTGTGTGTGTGTGTGTGTTTGTCTGGTAATGTAATATAGAAAGAATGGGAGAAACCAGTCAAGTGAAAAACATATAAGTGTTAAACAGAAGCTCACACACCAGCTGCTTCCACAGCCAACATACCGCAGGGCTTTCTCTTATCACATGGCAGCTATGCATTGTCTGAAAACGTGAAGAAAGAAGCACAAGAACAATAACTGTGTGCAGTATCATCGAAATACAACAATATAAAAACCCAGGAGGAAATCCAGTTTTTAATCTAATTAACAAATTGTAATTAAGGCGTATGAAAGGCACAATATGTAAATTCTGCCACTTAGTGGTCTCTGTCACATTAAAACAATGACAAAAGATGTAGTTTGATGTTGTTGTGAAGTAGTGTGGAATCATGGGAGTTGTTGTCGTCACTGTTAAACAACCTCTGTTGCTGATGAAAATGCATCTGACATGACATAGGCAGATATCTTGTTCATACATGAAGTAATATTTGAGTTACTTTGACTAAATGAATTTTTCTGTATTTGAACATCATTGGAAACATCTAGGATAACTCAACAAAATACATAACATATGTCTTGCATTTTTATATATTTTAATGCAGAAATGTTACATATTGTGAGCAGCTTCATGTAGGAACTACTTTCTTCCCATTAGAAAAGTAGTTCCAAGAGGTCCCTTTGAAGACAGAAAGTAGTTCACAACAAAGTTTGTGGATTTGAGCACCACAGGACTGGTGCCATTTAGTCACATTATATTGGAGCGAAGGCAGATGCCTCTACGGCCGATATCTCCAAAGCTCTGCAACTTACAACAAAACAGTTTAGATAGTTAAATAGCACTACAGGTGAACCATCCCTTTAAAGGTCCGGCATGTGAGATTCATGGGTAGATTGTAGCATATTCATTCAGTATATTAAATCATATCTTCTTCTTCTTCTTCTTCTTCTTCTTCTTCTTCTTCTTATTATTATTATTATTATTATTATTATTATTATTATTATTATTATTATTATTATACTAAATTCATCATCCATTCATAGTATATAATCACCTGAAATTATGACAAACCAAACACTGGCTTCTAATTTGGCATTTAAGAATCATAGAGCAAGGAATGAAAAATTAAAAAAACAAAACAAAACACACACACACACACACACACACACACACACACACACACACACACACACACACACACAAACAAAACAAAAAAGCGTCAGTACACTACAGTGTGTTGTAAAACCCTTACAAACTTCCTCACATCACTCTAAGCAGCCATTTAGGACACTGGCTGTCCGCCAGCAAGGAGATATTGTAATTATGGGCCCTCATTCGAGAAAACATCACTAAGATAGATGAAAGCCATCATGTGAAGAATCTGAGGATATGTAATGTGGCTGGAGTTTTGTGACTATCAAGATAGAGGAGAGTCCCAAACGGAGGAGAGGTCAAGGTTGGAAGAAATTAGTGGAAAACTTTTCAGTGATCAATAGAATAATGGGGACCAGCAGCAAGAACTGCTAAGTGTTTTTACCTGTCTTTGTGTCTTTGTGGGAGAGAGAGAACACCTCACTGTGAATTGTAAGACAATAGAATTCTTTTCATTTTTATTTCTCATCCATGTTGAAAAAAAAACTAATTTTTAAAGATGGTTAAAAGATGTGGGTAGCTATAAAAGTGATATATGGCCACAACTAGTAGCACTTAGCAAAACTCCAACATTAGCATCACTAACTAACTAAAGTAGATCAGCTGGCTAGTTGTTCACAGACTACAAGATGCACTGACTTTGTTACAAGATACAGCCACTTTACTTCACCACACAACACAAAACCTAAGATAACTTACTGGATTAACAGACTTATTTGAATACAAATCACAATCTTTTCCTAAAGGGACCCAAGTTGTTTTTGCTGACTGAAATCACTTTCCCACCAGGACACGCCCCCTCAGTACCAAAAACTCCTGCCACATGGGTGTCCATAATAGAAGAAAGTGCGAAACTGGAAGTAAAACAATAGGTTTTCAAAGACACTGTGGTTCATGGACATTGACACGTGGACAGGAGTCAGGTTACTTGATGTTTATATGTACCTGATTCTGAAGCCAGGGAAATACACAAAGCAAAGAAAGGTGTTTGTTGTTGAAATTAAAGTGAAGAGAACAACTAAGGATTTTCTGGTTGTACATGGACAGGTTTATGGCATATTAATAAATAGTAAAAAGATGTTTTTGGTTGCAGCGGTGGTGAGGATGCGCAATGCGATGCAATGTGTTAAGGTGTGGTGCAACGCAATGCAACATGGCGCAACACAACATGATGCAACATGACTCAATGTGACCCGACGCAACGTGACGCAATGTGAGGCATGGCAATGTGGCACAATGCCACATGAAGCAATGCAATGGGACACAACACCACACGACACAACAGAATGCAACAAGATGCAACACAACATGACACAATGTGATGCAACATCACGCAACGCCATGCAACACAACACAATGTACGATTGTTGCACAGAATATAAATTAAAGATACTAGATACTTAATTTATAAGTAACATCAGTCAATACAGTATATAATTAAAGATCCATTTGCGTCTCCTTTCTTTAGCTTTTCTTTATTTTTTCTTTGGTCAGTGGGTGTGACCACAGTGATTCTACTGACTGTGCATATATATTGCACCATATACTGTGACATGCATACCTGAGCATATTAGCTAGTATTTTGCTGACATTAGTTAACTTAAAGTGTGGCTATATGTGCTTTTACAGGCCCACCACCAACATATTTTAACCAATTATAAAATTTGGTTTTCTTTTCGTTGTAGATGAACCTTGCACATAGTGTAGGAACAGGAAACATGAAGGAGAAAGTTGACCAAAGTATCAAACTTGCTCAACTGTTACTGGAGCAGAGAGCAAAAAGTGGTGGGATTTAGGAAGAGTCAGCTGAGCTCCTAATAACTTGGTATGAAACAGGCTCCTTATAAATCCTCTTCTTGCATAAAAGCAAAGCCCCAGGTGTGCTCACAGCCTCATTTAGGTGAAAGGTAGTGGAGATCTTGCAGTGTCAGTCAGGCCTTAGACAAGCGGGCGGTGATGCTCGTCAGTGCAGGCAAACCCTGATGACTTCTGACAGCAGTGAGTGCTACACTATTGTCTTCCATCACTAACACCCCTCTGCTGTCCACCAGCACTCAAGCTCAGCCATCCAACTAATGAAGAAGCCTGGAACATACACACAATCGACCCGCTCCCCCTACACAAACTCACACCCCTGTACATACATAGGAAAACACTCTCTCACATGACCCTTTACACATACATGCACACTGTATGGTGGGCACTGTGGATCACCTGGGAAAAATACTTGAAAATAAATTGAATGAATAGGATTCATGTTGGGAAAACAGAGTTTGAAAAAAAAAGTTTGCTGATGTTTTCATGATTTCTTTAAAATTCAACTTTGATCCCTTTTTGTCAGTTGCTTCTCCTATCACTGTTAACTGTAAAAATAAATTGTGGGATGTTAGATGTGGACTTTTCTTGCCTTCTGAAGAGGTTCACATCAGAAAAGTTTGAGAACAACTTCTGCATACTATCATAATGATATGCACATACACCCATACTGTAACCATCTGTACCATCTCCACTTAATCTGTAAGTGGTCATGCAACTCAGTCCAACCAGCCTTTAAGTCTGTCTATGTCCTCATCTTGATGTTCTGATTAAATCAAATGTGTAATATTATTGGAGGGTAGATGCACTGTATCCTGCACCAAACAGGAAGCAGAAAACTGAGTAGTTACTTTGGTTAAAGCTGAAAAATACTCCTCAAATACTGTCACACACACAATAACCAGTGAATTAACAGTGTTATAAGTTGGTCTTAAATTCAGCGAGTATCTGAACAACCAACAGATCTTCACCCACTAAAATAGTGCAGCTAACCAAAGGAGGCTGGTAGCAAACTGAGGCAACAAAATCCCAAATTTTACATTTGTGTGGAAATACAGTTTATGTTTATTGGTTATATACCAACACTAATCTTGCTCCCCGACTTTTAACTGTCTCTAGGCTGCTTTGAACTTATCACAGCTTTTTTATTCAACATGCTAGATGTACTAACCCTGTAAGGGGCGATACAAAGCGACAGCCTCTGGAGCTGAAAAATGACGGGCACTTTCTCAAAGGGCCACTTGAGGCTGGCTCCAAAATCGAATCAAATGAAAAATGCCCAACCTTACAGCAGATATACACGTTTAGTCCCTGCAGTTTTGGTCTCTATAGCTAATTTTCCTGTTCATAACAACTGGACGAGGTTAATTTTTATATAACTCAAATTTTTTATAGCTGACAGTTTGGTGTAGTCGGAGCCACCAGGCTGAGCTTCACAATTGCTTTTCAGAAACCTATGGGTGACTATGTCCATGCTTTATACAGTCTGTGGGCCATACACACACAAACACACAGTTCAGTCCTGGACTTGTTTTGTTTGGAATGTGTGGGTGGGTGAGGAGTTCAGTAGCAGGGTGCAACAACAAGAGCAGAGTCACTGTCTCTATTTTGTGCTTATTATATGAACTTTTACAGTTTTAGTCAACTAAATTTCTATGAATAATTCATGTTAAAATACTCTGCTCCTGGCAGTCTTTGGAGTGGACAGACTGTTAAACCAAAACTCCATGCTAAAATCAGCTGCAGCATCACTAAGACTCTTTTCTGATTCACTTCAATCTACAGGTGCTAACAGCACACGTCATTTACTCGGTAACATTATTAACAAACCTGTGATGAAGTATTTGCCACAGAGGCACACTACACGCACACATTGACTGGTCCGGCACTACAGCGCTTGTTTCACCTGACCAAAGTAACATATGTGGTTCATACCACTTAGGAGAATATATAGGGTGGATATAAACAAAACCTTCAAACCTTATTTCAAAAGTGGCAAGTATTAAATTGATTTTATACAATTTATTGCAAAATAATATGGGCTCTGCACCCAAGAGTCTGATTCCACCTAGACACATTTTTAGTGAGTATTATTTAAGTTTCTTCAGTGGCCTTGGTTTTTATTTTTGCTAACTTTTGAAGAAAGCCTGACAGCAATGTGTCACAGTAACACCAGGTGATGCCACAGAGATCTCTCAAAAGAGATCAACAAGCATCTCTTCACAGTTAAGTGGAAATCCAAAATCTGCACCAAACTGTTGCATAAGAAAGCCACAATATACTCATTCAAGGTTGTTTTTTTTAATTCAGTCAACATTGTAGATGAATACTGGTGACATCAAAACAATGACATGTGGAATTATATGTATGCTGGAGAAAGTATGAAAACAAGTTAAAATGTTTTATATTTTAGATGCTTAAAAAGCAAAAAGATCCTCACATTTCTCTGCATCTGCAACCAAAGATTTAATAATGTTAATGTTATAATGTGTGCCTAATTTCTTAGCTCTTTGATATTTTACATTCTTCAAAGCAGCCACCTTTTGCTTTGATGACGGCTTTGCTCACTGTTGGTATAATATGATTAATTTTGCATACGACATTGATGGCTTTTACGTTTGACTTATTTCAGGATTCACTGCTGATGTTTTTATGCTGCTGAAACTTGTGGAAAAAAAACACCCGCTTGCAAAAATATGGACCTCATTTTCCTTTTTTTTATTTGCATTATCATACATTAGGTACAAATGACACAATCAATTACAAGGTAAGTAGCTCAGACTCATTTTAAAGGTTTCAGGCTGACAAGGGAAGAAAACAAACATACACCATTTGCAAAATACAATATATTCTTTCTTTTACAGTCTATGTAGATATCTACTGTAAGTCATTTATGTACAAGGACAGGGGTGCTGAGATTATAAATGAACAAAGAGAGGAGTGTTAGAGACCATGTTACTGTGTGGGTTAAGGAATAAGGCATTCCTGCACATCATTGATCCTGTGCTCTGTACGGCCAAAAAGATGGCAGCTCACCGCAACTCTCTTCATTTCACAGCGAACAGGACACAGCGGAGAGTAATGACTAACTACAAAGAAGAAAAGATGTTAAACGGGGTTCATCTAAAGCAAACGGGTACATTAAAGGACTATTGCAGAAAATTAGAACAGACTCTCTCTCAAAACCTTACATTTAAGATAAAACATCAGGAAGTTACTTCATCATTTCTGGCCATCCTAATCATTCAAATTAAAAACAAAAAGGTGAGGACATCAAATTGAATGTAAACAAAGCAAAACACCAAATACATTTGGCTGACTCCTTTCCCATGGTGCATTTGGAGGGGGCCAGCAGAGAGGAGAAAATGGTGGGATTGACGTGTCGAGTGAATTGAACTGCTTTTCCTGACCTGAAGGGATTTAAAGGGTGAAAGGAGGAGGACACTGTCGATAAGATGATGGATGGACTTGGCCCAGGCACTGAGGAGGGAGGAACATTTGGGGTGGGAGAGGGAGTACGAGAGACGACAAGGGAGGGGTGGTTCAATGTGACCAGGCACAGGGGGTTGTCCTTCAAACAAGCCATCGCCATCTATCCTTTCACTCATTTTACCCAACCCCATCAATCACCAGCTCATCGTTCCTCCTCTACGCCAAAATCACCCTTTGAAATCGTCGATACATGTATTAATTAACTCACTGCGTCATTCAGTCTTTAATAGGCACAGGGAGGTAAAGGTAAAGCAAGCAGACACAGGAGGATGAGTCAAGTAGCAGTTTTGTGACTGTAAGGGTTAACGGCGTCAGTCAAGAAGTTACAGACTTTTATTAACATTCATTCAACACTAACATGGTGAGAGTAAATTAACTTCAACTAGGCTACTCTGACGATTGATTAAAAATACCGTAAGTGGAGTAAAAGGTACAGAGTAAAAATGGAGTCGAGAGTTTAGATCAGAGGTTTTCAGACTCTGTGACACTGTGGGCCTCCCCTCAGACAGAGCTTGGGAAAACTTTCACTCAATTCCTGGATGTCTATGGGATCATGATTAAGTCACTTTATCCCATTGACACTGAACAACTGAACCCATATAGCCCAATCATATTGTTTTACATAATGTCAGACTACAACAAATACAAAAAAAAGGTCTGTCAAATTAGTTTCTGACTTGAGGAAAGTGGGGAAAACAGTCAAATTGACCCATCCTAAGTCAACTTCCTCCTCTCCTGTTTCCTATACTTACATAGCCTATGACACTGGTTCCCAAATGGCCAAAAAGTGTGCCTCTGGATTTTGTGGCAACCATAAAATATTACTGCAATATACAACCATACAGAAAGTTATGAATAAATTTTCTGTTTGCAATATAAGTACGTTGTGAGCACTAATTTCCCAATACAAAGGAAAATTCTACGCGCTAAATAAAAATCCTGAACAAACTTTCTGTTCCAGGATGGTGGGAGTAATTAGAGCGTCACACATAAAAGGCCCTGATTGATTGACGCCTAATTTTTTTTACCCACACACACTCTTTGAACTCTTCCTCTGATTGGCTAGTATTCGTAGCCTCTGTGAGTTCGGTTGGGTATGAAGGCTATTTTGCATGGGTATGAATACAGATGTGCCTTGAGATTTTAACTTGCAAGGGTTGCCAGGTCCACATTTTTCCTTTGGAATTGGGCTACTTTTTTTGAAGTGCTGTCACAGGATAATTTTTTTTTTTTTGTCCGCTGGCTAGTTGAACCTATTTTGCATGCAAATTACACTAATAATATCCACAAATACACAGCTGTAATTGAAATGAAATAATTTATTTATACCTAAATCCTACCAAACTGAGTCCAGATAAGCACGCCCACATAAACACACACATATATGATGTGACTACGCTCTCTGGGCTGGTTTTGTCACAGACACCTGGCAACCCTGCCCTTCAGGGGGCCTTAGGTACAAAAAGTTTGTAAACCACTAGCAATAGGTGCTAGGCTCATATCTGTTGGAAAACAAATGAAAAATTTTGATCTCAGTTAATTGCTGGAAGACATGTAAAAGTCACATATGTAGTCACATCTTAAGTTAATGTCGCCAAAATGTTAGCTAACTAGCTAGCTTATTTAGCTAGATTTTTGATAATACTTGTTATCAAACATAACTAGCTACCTAACAACTGATGTACATTAGCTGGCTAGTTAGAACTGCTGCTGGAGGAAGCAGCAAAAAGAGGCGGGACTTAGGAAGGGTCAATTCCCCATCACTTTATTGCTGATCTATTTAGGCTTTTCTATATGATCTCCTTTTAATAACTAAAATCTAAAAAAAAAATCGGAGCCCCCCTGGGGAGGCCCACCTCCCACTTTGAAAACCTCTGTTTTAGATGAGGATGAAGATTAAGAAGAAGAGGTACAGTATATCTGTTCAAGTTGGGAAAGGCACACACGGGGAGAGTAAGTTTTTTTTTTCATGACCACAATGACTGTGACATTTTGAAAACATTTCTGAGAAGAAAAGGGAATGGGGAATCAAGTCACCAGAGATTCTGTTAAAGGGATGGACCTAGACTGTTAAATCAGCACATACAGAGGTGCGAGTTAGGCTCAGGCGAGGGCAAGACTGTTGCTGAGTAAACTCTGAGTATGTACAAGGAAATATTTTCTCTCACCTCTGTGAAATTCACTGGATGTTAAATCAAATGCTCCACAAGCTGAAATGTTTTTCAGAGACAATTCTGCCCGAGGCGAGACAGGCAGGAGGATCTGATACCGTGTAAGTTGAGTCGTCTATCAGACTGACTGGCATGGTGGAGTGAACAGACACAATGATGTGCACTGGTATACTCACGGCAGCATGCTACTGTATATGTTATGTGGCCAACAGATTGAACAGCAGATGTGGCTGTAGGCAGGTCTCGGCTGCCACAGAGAGTCATCCACGTGACACGACAGCTAGAACAACACTGCTGTTGTTGGGCTCTGGCCTTCTCCAGGTTTGGCACATGCAAAAAAGGTTATAATATACGATAGGAAACACGGTAGGAGAGCACAACTCTTAGAAAAAACATGGAGAAAATATCATCAAATATCAGTTCCTATATTTATCAGTGAGATATGAGATTTTTTTTATGTGATATATCCTTTGAAACATTCCCGAATTTCTTGAGCAGAAGTTAGAGAAATAAAACTGACAACACTGACAACAACAAAAGCAAAAAAAATAAAAAACAAGCAAATGACAACAACACAACATTAAGATTCTAACATAAACCCCATTAATGAGACACTACAGAGCGAGCATTACTACTGGTATAGCAACGAGCCGTGCTTGAGCCACAACTCACCACAGATATGGGTTCAGTGTTCCACATCGCCCTAAATAATGTAAGAACAAGGGGCCATAATGTAAATATATCAAGTTTCTACTGAAAAGATCTAGAACCAGGGACTATGTGGCAGAGAAGTCTATTTAAAGGAGAAATATGTAATATATTTATGGTAAGGTCATTGGAGAAGTTGAAATACTGTCTTCTTAAATTTAAATTTCCTCACTGGGACAGTCTGTTTTTGTTTACCTGAGTTAAAATTAATGCTGAATGTTTGCTGAAATTCCAAATTGTCTGTTCATGAGTTCGAAAAATAATTAGTAATCTTTTAGAAGGAATAACAGTTAAATTAAACAATATTTTAATGGAGTTTGGCAGGCAGAGGACAGGCAGTTACTGAACTCCAACTCCTGAGTGGGTATTTTCAGAGCACTGGGCTTTCGTCTTCAGGATAATGGTCTTAACTTTACATCAAGAGAAAACTCATAGAAATAAAATCTGACCAACTTATGGGCACTTGTTAGAAATAATGTTGAACTCGTTTTGCACTCGTGGTCAGTGTCCCTGCAGCCTGCCTCAGCTTTGAGTCTGGCAAGGAGGGGGCAGGGGGAACAATTTCGTTTCAACCATAGATCGTATATTAAATAGGGATTCAATTTATTGATGGCTCCAATTCACTACATGGCATGCAGTACTCATTTTGAACACTAGGGTCTTACATATTTCTCCTTTAAATCCATAACCTGTATTAAATGTCTTCTCTATGTTTTTCACTTGCATTCTTTTGGCAAAATCATTGTTTTTCCTCACGCCTGCTTCTATGCATAGTTCAAAAATGCGCCTGAACATTTGGACGTCAGCGTTTCTTTACTGTTGTAAGACTGTGTCATTGGAACTTTCAACTCTTAAAGAGTCTGGATCAGGACTCTTGAGGCAGTGGTTCTCGACCTTTTCAAACTGTGACCCTCCTGAATAATCAGGTTGGTGTTCATGACTGCCCCCACCCAACTGTATCTGTCTGTCAATGACTGTTGGGGGATTCACACATATCACACATGAAAGCCGATATAATTTATTGTATGCTAATTATATCACCAATACAGGCAATGTAATGTAAAAACTGGTCCCCAGTCTAAAATACAGCCAACATTTCTCATCATGCTTGACTGAGTTTGTTATTTTCTGATAAACAATACAAATGTTACTTTTTGCTAGTGCTTGTGTCCGTTCATAACATGGTGTTTATGGTGGTAATTGTCATTTATGTGATGGTTTATAGTTTTAAGGTGGCTGTGACATTTCTTTTGCATATTCTTGAGTGGTTGTCCCTTATATTAAATGTTATTCAGGGGCTGACATCGCTGAGATATCCACAACCATCTGCCGACCCCCAGAGATTATCTTGTGACCCCCCAGGTTGAGAACCACTGTCTTAAGGTATCGGACTGTAATGGTTATGTCTTACAGCGATACTCCACTCTAAATCTGTCTCTTGAGTATCAAATTTTCACTTTCCACAGGCTCGACCAGACCCACAGGCAGGCTAAAGGTGGGCTGAGCGTGAAGACTGTGATGGAAAATCTGTATTTCAGAAGCAGTTTGAGACATTCTGACACTTTTCCCCAACGGTGAAAAGCTGTCATTAAAGCAATCAGCACAGATTCAAACTAACCATGGGCATTATTCTTCAAGAAGGATGAAACAGATACAAACTTTGAAGACTTAAGGTTCGATTTCGAGTGAAGTGTCACTTTGAGGTTGCAACTCTTCAGGGTTTTTATATGTTAGTAGCATGCAGCATTTAGCGGATCACATGCATGAATGATGCCTACCAACAGCATGCAGATACACAAGGACATTCAACAGCCAGACACGCATCCAATCAACATACAATTTGCAGTTAAAATCATTGAATATGAATAAAGAAAAAAAAAGATTGATAAATCTGCCAAAACGTAAAAGTAGAACAGATATATTTCACAACTTGCTAAATGTGGACTCTATTAAAGACATCCAGCTGTTACAAACTTGATCTGTACTGGGTAAGTTGTTTTTACACATACAAATATTGGTTTATGTAATTAATGTAATAAAAGCACATTCAGGTGTTGGTATAAAAACTGTAACTTGCTATACTCTTTTTAAATAACTCATGATTATTTACAAAGGAGTTATGCACTGATATTAGATACATTAAAATATTAATCTGATCTAATGGAAAAAAAACATGAATGAGGAAGTTAAAAATTTTAAAGACATTAAAGAAACAAAAAGGGATGATAATAATGATTGTGTTGACATATTCTTAATGAAGGACGAAAAAGCATTGTCAGAAGAAATGCTCATTTTGATTTAGCAACTTCTGCATGCTAATAATGCTAACAAATGTGTTTAATCTACACTTGAGGGCGTGATACTGTATGCAATATAACATCGCATGGTTAATACACAATGACATCATGTTAGAGTCTAAAAACAAACATGTCTTCTGTTAGGACATTTATGACCAATGGGAGATTTATGGGCGTAGCATGGGACAGAGACGGTGGTTAACACTGACTTGTGTTAAAACATGACAAATTGTAAACGTTTTAGCTTTGATTTTTTTTTTTTTTCCATAAGGTAGATATAAGAATGATCTGCCACTGCCCACATACTAAACTGATTACTCTTTACTGTGTGTCCACATAGTGTCCACAAAACTATTGACGAGGGAGAAAGTACACAATCTGCAGCTCAAGTTAGGGCTAGAAAATATGTATTACGTGTCTGAATTCTCATTTGTAAAAGCAGGTAAAACAGGGTGGAAGCTAAGTTAAGTTTTGACAAAGTGGAACCAACCCTGACGCACTTGCAACTCCTTCGCGTCGCACATGTTTGCGTTTTTACAGGCTGCGCGTTATGTAATCACGTGACTGTTCATTCTGCGGTTGATCTGCTACTCGATTCAAGTCGTGCTAAAATAGATTTTTACACCATCACCATGAAATCAGAGGGGAAGAGGACTGTAAACATGATAAGAGGAAACATTGAATCACAAGGTGCTGTTTCAACCTGCACCACCTGTCCTTCATATTTGGCTGCAGTGTCTATACAGCCTCGCTGTATATGAGCTTTTCGACTCATTCTTAAGAATCGGGACAAAAACTGCATTTTGAGAGGGTTTGTTTTTTATTAAAGATGAAACTCTTGGCTATTAAACCTTGTTATGGGCCAACCTTGTAGTCATTTCATGTTTAATTAAGAATAAACGACAAAGTTGATGTCTTACGGAGTTGACAAAATGGTACATTTTTGCATTTCATAACATATGAACTCACGAGTTTTCTTAATGCTGATCAACATACACATTTTTAAATCATAATTCTTGTTAGTTTTATTCAGAAGGGCAACAGATTTGACATGTTATGGCTGAGATGCATCTGGTAGCAATATTATTTAATGAAAGTATCGAAAAATAGAAAGTTTACCACTGCTTGAGTATTCCTACCTTTTTTAAAACCAGGAAGTGAGACAGGGGTCCTTAGGGTGTAGCTAGCTCTTTTTATGCCTGATGAAAATCTGGGCCACACTTTAAAGGGCCAACAGTTTCATTTAAAAAATCGATTTTAAAACAATTTTGATTCTTATAGCACAATTCTATACCTACGTTATCAGTAGGTATTGTTGGTTTAAGAATTAAAGTTAAAGTGTTAAAAATGTTGTTGTGAATTCTTCCCTGGGGTTTTGGCACAGAGCAAGTTTAAAAATTAAAGAAACAAAAAAGTATTTCATATGAAAAAATAAACCCTAAACAATACATTTTCACCAAAAAGTTGGTTTTGGTATTAATGTGTTTTTCTTTTTTAGTAGACATTATTTTTCCAAATCCTCCACAATGATTGACTTACTTTTTGGAGCTATACACAAATTTGTTATGTGCGTCCAAATACCAGCACTAAATTACCCTAAAAATTTATGAGAACTTGTAAAATAATAAGAGAACATATATATATAATTTCCCCCTTTTATCAGTATTTTTTTTTTCTTAAATTGTGTTAATCTGTCAATCTAAATTAAATATATTTCATACATATATATAAATCCCTAAAGAATACATTTTCACCAATTAACTGGAATTAAACTGTTAGTATTAGTAAAGGTTTTTCTTTTCTTTTTTTGGTAAGACATAATCTGTCCCAATTCTCAAGAATGCGTGACATACTATATACATATTGAGATAATTATCACAATTAGACCATGTTTATCCATTGAGATTTCTAAGCATGAAAAGGTGCACAGGCAACAATCTCTTGCTTTGATCATATACAGGCATACATGATTTATTATCTCTGTTTCATCCTATAATAGATAATAAAGCCTGACTTTCTTAACCTTCTGTCTCAGCGCCTCCAGTTACAGAAAACCTTCAATACAAGTTGCAGCGGTAAAGAAAGGACAGCCTCAGCACATGCTCATCATTAAACTAAAGGAAATTACTTTTTGTGATGGCCAAGAACCAATCTAATCTATATGATCTATATTGTACAGAACAAATATGCAAGCCCTAGAATGCTGCTGAATAAAACCAATACATAAAGGTTTAGGGCGGGCCTTGATCAAGTCGTGGTCAGGCGTCGGGTTGGCGGTTGGTTTAAGTGGGTGGCAGTGAGCAGGGAGGTTCTTCAGGGAGGTTTCCCGTTCCTCCTCATAGGCTGTTACTGAGTGACGGGTGCACAAACTGTGGGTTGATGAAAGAGAAGCCCGCGAACTCGGCCTGGTCGATGTTGGCAATGACCAGCTCGTCCGGCGGTGTGAGCTGGGGCTGGGTACGTGTGAAGAACTTGTCAAAGTTCTCCGCTCCTTTGCCACACTGTGGGGAAAAAGAGACAGAAGAAGGGGGGAGTTTAGACATGAGGCACGCAGGATGACACAAAAAGTGCAAGCACACCGACAAGACAGAGCGGACATGAAAAAATCTGCAGTGCCGGCAGAGGAGCGCGCACGGCAATTCTGCGAAGGCAAGGACCATTCAGCAGAATTTTTGCTTGGAACTTCTTGGAGATTTTCACAAATTGGCCCAAAGCACAGGACACGCATCATCATCAAACATCATCGCTCACCACCATCGTCATCAACATTCATATTGCTCAAGAAAATCACACTGGGCAGCTAGACAATGTGCATGGACAGTACAACAAACAGCACTTGTGAGTTCTCCCACATCAACCTGTCGACTTATTAAAATGCATCTTCCTGCTGCCCCCCTGGCCTACATACAAATGCAGAACATTTCACACCTGATCCCCCACTTTTCCCACTGCTGCATGCAGCAGGAAGTTAATAACATTGGATTACATGCTCCACATCGCATTCACCTGAATCGCAATGCACTCTTCTGAATACCAAAGCAGCATTGGCACAGCTGTGGAACAGCAATGCAGTCTGAGGTAAACACAGCCTGGGATTGATTCTGCGAGAGGAAATGGTGTCTGGACCTCTCCGTGGTGTTGCTCTGAACCTCATAACCTGCTGTGATGCGGTTCCTTTATCTTGGCTCACATGTGTGATGAGCGTACTTTTGTGTGTTTGTCCCTCAGCTGTCAGAACTGATTATATTACAGGAGAGGGAAACCATTTCTTGGACAATAACAGCGATAGCATCAAGGTGCTGCAAGGTCACAAAAGGGTTAATTAGCGTGTTAGTAAGAGGGAGGCAGGCTGTCAGTATGTAGAGGAGATATTAAAAGTGTTTCATGTTTGCATCATGAGAGGATAATCATATTAAATCATCATGTCACATGGTGGAAGGTCATGTGAACGTTCCAGAGGTGTGAGCGTGCATCTCATTTTGTTGCTGCAGTGATCTTCCTCCTTCCTCATACTTGACATGTATGGCCACAGTGTCTTTCACGATAAAGGATCAGTGTGTAGGATTTAGTAGCATCTAGTGGTAAGGTTGTATATTGCAACCAAATGAATACTGCTCACCTCACCCTCCCCTTCCAAGTGTGTAGGAGAAATTGTAGCTCCGAAAAGCCCTCTGTTGGTCAGTGGGTACCAAGCTTTTTCTGCCCACTTTCAGAAGCCCAAAAAGGTTTTCACCCCCCCCAATTCCCATTTGTTACCAATCAAAAATCAATGTCTGTTCTGGGCTACTGTAGAAACTTGACAGGTAAACATGGTGGCTTCCATGCAACAGTTAATATAAAGGGATCATTCGTAGGTAAGGAGAACACAACAATACTGTTTTTCAGGTGTTTTTTACACTAATACAAACATAAACAAATTTATGAATAATACATTCCCCTTCATATATTCATATTCTGACAGTACCCCTACCTGAATCAGGGGTCTCAAACTGGAAGCCCTGAAATAGAAATTTTTCTATTCTATTTTTCATCTTTAGTTGAAATAATGTTTTTTTTTGTCTTTCACTAAATTTTAGAAAGTAAGTTAAGTTAAGTTTGAGTTAGAGGCCCCTGCTCTAATTCTTACACCCTGGACCTTTAAAATGGAATTTAAAGTGTTATTGTATGTGCTAGTTATATTGAGTAAAACGTAACTATTGCTGAATATAGCATGGATTTTTGCAAGAGAAGTGGTACTGTTTCATACAGCTACAGTGTTTCTCATTCTTAAGTCCTGTTTTGTATTTTGGCGTCTGGCCTTTAAAGGAGAAGTGTGGAACAAACTATTTCTGTGATGATCATGTAACACTTTGCAATTTGGACATCATATTTGCCCCAACCAGAGGAAAGGAACATGTAAGTTCAAAGCTCAGTCATCTTAAATGCTATTTCAATTGTTTCACCATGAGATGTTGAAACACTACACCAGTGTCTGTAACATCGGCTTTTTGTCAACAACCATTTCCAACACTCAGTGATGGCTGCGAGACCAGAGAGCACACAAACCAGCTGTTTTATCTCCTTCCAAGCTAATCTAATTTATGGTGCTGTATATTTGCTTGCAGTGATTCTGTGCCAGCCCTCAGTATCATCTTAGGATTTGTTTTAGTGGAAGATATACTAAGGAGTGTATTCTCACACATAATTCCCATCATACCTTGGTTCTCCTACTGTTCTTTTAAAAGACAAGAAACTTGATGCTTTCATTTGTCATAAGTGATGCTAGCTCCAGCTACACCCATCAATGTATAATACAAATATAACTCTGTTTCAATTGCAACAGCTCTTTACTTTCAACCTTTGGCCACATACTGTCCAAAAATCAGTCACTGTGGCCTCTTTATTGTGAAGGTCTTAGTGTGTAATGGTCTGTTAATCACTTTAAATTGAATACTTTTTAGATCTGGGCTGGGTACCAAACTTCAATACTTTTGTGACTGAACTGCTTCAATATGCTTGAGCATCATAAAATGCCTTGTCATTTGCTACAAAATTTATGCCCACAGACAGGGATCATTGTTCTGTTTTTTTTTACTACAAGCTCTTTGTACAGCTCCCTCCTTTAAAGTGAGTAATGCTTACATAATGTAATGACTTTGTTAAAATGGATTTTGTATCATTTAGGAACTGGTATTAAACCCAAGGTATCGATAATGGTACCACTACCAAAATCAACAGAAGTTAGCATCGCTAAATCAGTGGGATTACTTAAAAATATTTTGGGGGGCCTTTTATGTATTTAATTGATAGGACAGCTGAAGTTGTGACAGGAAATGGGGATAGAGAGAGGGGTAATGAAATGCAGCGAAGAGCCGCAGGCGCGTGTCGAATCCACAGCCACTGCAGAGGAAGCTCTACCGACTGAGCTACCCAGGTGCCCCACCAGTGGGAATTTGTCATTGGATTTTAGATCAATGCAGAAAATAAGCTCTGTGGCAAACAATACGTTATGTTCAGTAAGATAATCTTTACAAATGAACACATTTTACATGATCTTTGAAGCACAAGTGCAATCGCCAAAAAGTAAAAAGAAAACTTTAAGCTTTAAAGAGACAGTTCACACCCAAACTCAAAAATAAATTTTGTTCCTCTTGCTTGTAGTGCTTTTCATCCATCTAGATATTTTTGGTGTGGGTTGCAGACTTTTGGAGATGTCTGCCTTCTCTCAAATATATTGGGACTTAATGGTACTCAGCTTGTGGCACTCAAAGTGCCCAAAAAATAGATTTGAAAAACTCCACAGCAATGTCTCTCCCCAGAAATCATGATCCGGTTAATCAAAATATTCCACAGACCTTGTTGTGAGCAGTTTGATGGAGGAACCACTTTCTTTCTACAGTAGAAGCTACCAGAACTACCTTAGAATTTATTGGAACTACATTCTTTTCTACAAGAAAGAAAGTAGTGTGCCATTTAGTTCCATTACACTGGAGATAAATCTCTCCAAAACTCTGCAACTCACACCAAAATCATTTAGATTGATAAATAACACTTAAGGCCAGGGGAAAAACATATTTTTGATTTTGGGGTGAACTTTCCCTTCAAATGAACCACACCACAGTCACATGACTCAACATTACCATCTAACCAATGAACTCATCAATTCAAGATGAGCTGAGACGTGGTTTAGGACTCCTACAGCACCCCGTGGCATCGACATGAAAGGCTTCAATTTATATCTAAATATGGTTTGTTAAATCAGTGACTTGATACTGAGCAGCAGAGAGGTGTTCTCCAGGAGGAAAACATTTCTAGTCTGTTATTCTTCTGTCTTTACAGGAGCAAACCCAAGAAGAAATGAGACAAGAGAGCAAGTGAGTAAGAGAGGGAGAGCACTGCACCACAGCATCCTTCTTCATCCTCATCTGTGAGTCCACCTACGCACCGGCCTCACCTACATGGATGCATGCATTCGCAAACACACACTACACATCATACAACCAAATACATGTACATACTGTATGCTGGGACCCAGTGCACCGCTTGATAAGCATTAATGTTCCCTTGGGGGGCTTCTGTTGTGCAGCTGGCTGCAAGTAGAACTGATTCTGTGAATCTAAATGCCACGGGGCTGGAACAGGGGACGTGAATAGATAGAAAGCAGGATGGCAACCATAGCACTTTTGGCACTGTTGTCATAGAAATAAACATCAGTACATTAAACTAAAAGGGTTGTTGTGACTGCAGAGGCAATATTTCACCAAACATTACATCAGCGCTTCAGGTACCATCCACATACAGGATGAAGCATGGCAGAAGAAAGATACCGAAAAGGCAGCTGTTTTTTTAAGAATAGATTTGCCCTTTTTCCAATCATTGTTGCCCGAATGTGACCGGCAGGTTAATTAGTTTACAGTTTTTCTCCAGACAGATTTGATGGATCTTGATTACCTTCTTTAGTCATAAAATTAAAAAAAAACATTCTCGCCAAAATAAGTTAGATTATCGTGTGGGAGGTGTCTCGCGGAGCTAATGTGTCAGATATTTTCAATTAATTTCCAAATGTAGCCGAGGTTTGTTCAGATAGGACTGATGACAGAATATTTAACTTTGTCAAGACAAGACAGATTTTATCTGTTTCACCAAGTTCCACCCTTTTTTTTCTGAAGTAGCACCACTACAAGCAAAGCTCTCTTGGCATATAATACCCACCGTAAACCCTGACACCTTTTAATCTGCGCTCGAGCTGATAAATCTTGGAACCTCGGTCAACTTTTCCCTTTCCTACCTCCTGTACTTAGATATGCCATGGGCTAGGCTTGTCCATGTTGAAAAGAAAAACACATTTTTAAGATGGTTAAAAGATGTTGCCAGGGGACCTGTAAAAGTGACATATAGTCCTATTTTAGCGCTAGCTAACTGGCTAGCAAAAGATCGATGTATATTGGCTAGACTGATCCACCAAAGTCTGCTCTACTTAGCTACTTAACTTATCATTTTCAGTTTCCAATCACAGGTTGGTTAGTTTTAAGTATAAAACTTTGTTAGGTTTTAGCACAAAAACTACTTGGTTAGGTCTTGGCAAGAAAAAATCTTGGTTAGGTTTAGGCATAAAACTACTTTGTAAGGTTAAGGCAAAACAACTACTTGGGTTAGTTTAGGCAAGAAAATATTTGGCTAATTTTAGGTTGGAAGACCTAACCAAATATTTTCCTAAATGTAACGTTTACGAACACAACTACTTTGGTAGGTTTAAAAAAAAAATCATGGTTTAGGTTAAAACAGTCCTCTTCACAACATTAGAAAGGCTCTCTGGCAATCACACGGGCACATTGTCAAGGCAATAAAAACTAGCCAATCACAGCACTGCAGTGTGGGACCAGGTGGAACAATCTAGGGGAAAAATATCACACTAGCAGATGTAACTAGCTAGCTAAAGATTAACATAGATTAGCTAGCTAGTGTGTTATTTCTACAGAAAAAAACCTTTTGCCCTTGATTAATGTAGATTAGCAACCTAGTTAGCTAGACTTTAGCTAAAATGAGCTAACTTCAAATGTGAACATAGACAGGTCCCCTAGCACAATCTTTTAACCATCTTCAAAAATTTGGTTTTCAACAATAAGAAGTCTAGCACATAGCGTATCTACGTATAGGAAACTGGGCAGGAGAACATTGACTGAGGCTCCAAAAAGGGGCGGGACTTAGGATGGGTCAATAGTGATTATTTTGACTGATATTGTAACTGTGATTTGTCATATGAAAGGGAATAGGTCACAATAATTTTTTCATCATTATTCTCATTTTTGTTGAAATCTTTTTAATGATTATTGTGTGCTTTTTGCAGACATCTGTACAAAAATAAGATGAGTATGATGTGTAGGCCAGAACATCTCTGCAGCAAAAAAATATTTAATTTTAAATGGTATTTTCATACATATTTCGCCTTTAGCAAATACTGTGCCTCCTGCAGTTCGAATATTGTGATTTCGATCAAATTTCCTGTAAGTGTTCAGCCCTATTCAGGACCATTATTCCCTGTGAGATTTACAAGAGAGGTCACTATCATGGTAAACCTCGACTGATCCACAGATGATTTGATTGGGAAGACAGTATATTTTTAAGGAAGGCATTATACATTAATTCTTCTTTATTTTTCAATCCGTTTAAATTGTTGATATGTGACTCTGAAACTGTGATCTGGCTTTGAGACTGTTGACTAACTTGTGACTAACTGGCCTCATCCACTGCTGCCCTACATTCACAGACAAGACATCATATGTAAGTGTGTGTGTTTGTGTTTAACGTGTGCATCCATGTGTGTGTTTAAGAATGACTGTCTGCGTTTGTCAAGCAAACATGCTGTGGTAGAACGGTACAGACGTTTCGATTTTTTTTTTTTTTTTGTATTGGTGAAGCCAGACAACAGATGTCAGGTGATTTCACAGAAGTGAACACAACAGAACATTCAAAACGTTAAGACACAGACGTTTCTAAGGCATGTGTGTGCGTGTGTGTGTGTGTCCTCCCATGACTATAGTCAGTGACAGGTGATGTTCGCTGTAAGCCACCACCACCCTGTCAGAGTGGATAGAAGACAGGACACACTCTTCAAGATAGGGAGCAAACATGTCTCTGGATGTACTCTCTTTTCCCCACACAGCAGATACCTGATGGGTAATCGCCAGCGTCCCTCAACTGCTGTGTCTCCCTGTATACTTGTCTTCTTCTATCCATCACTGACCGTCCGTCGCTCAAGTGAGGCAACACACTTTTCACTCTGAACTCCGCCGACAATTGCCAGCACCAAGACATCCCTCTCCTGATCACAGAACAGTCACTCCTTGTGACACCGGGCCTCTGCTCTGAAGCGATATTTCTGCCAGTTTGCACGCGAAGCGTATGTTGGATGAAGCTGCAGCCGCCAAACTGACAGCACTGACAGAAAAAAAAAATCACAAACACGCTTCATTTACTCTGGTTGGTGTCTTTTTTGCAGAGTGGATGTGGGACTTTAGATTTGAGCGAATGGTTAGCATGCTCTGCTCACTTGTCACAGCACTGAGTGCTGAAAGCTTTTTATGAAACAGCAAAATAAAGGACCTTGAATTGGTACAAATCTATGGGCCAGTTTCACACTCTACTCTTTAAGCCTAGTCCCAGAATAAAATGTCAACCTCGTCTGGATTAAATTCAATGGCAAAAAGGACAATTAAAGCTGCTCAAGGACTCAACTAAAGCTTAAATTTATCCCTTAAAAAACAGGTTTAACTTCAGCTTAGTACTGTTTGTGAGGAAGCATGGACTATTTGGAAAATCTAAACTGGGATGCCCAAACTTTTTCACTTAGCCAAACCTAATGCCATGACACTGGCCAAAAGCAAACACCTAATGTGATTTATTGTATTGTATGTTCAGATGCTAAATAGTACTAGGATCCCAAAGTCCCTTCCAGAATTGACTGACTTCCTGAGCAAAGTGTCTCTCTCACCACCTACTCAAATTGTGAAAAGTGGAGTGCAGATCCCCACCAGGCAACAGATGGTGAAGCACCTCCTGCAATGTCATCACAACTGCCAGATGCAACCAGCAGATATTTGCAAAGTTCTGCCTACATTAACATAACCCCAACATATGCTGTCCCAAGCTGAACCAAGACTTCAAACAGACAGCAGTTTTTGATCACTGGTGGCCCCTAGTGGCCGGTTAAGAAAAGTGAGAAGTCAGCTGTCAGTAGTCGTATAAAACAGAGCAGTCAAAAAATAGAATTACTGCCTCAAAGTTGTTTGTCTCCACCAACTAGTCAAGTTAAAGTTTACATCCATCTGTGTCCAGACTCATATAATTTATGTAGTGGAGACTTTGAAGGAATTTAATCTGGAACTTTCCACTATCGTTTTTCATATTAAGTATTTGTGCGTAATGTAATGGAATAATTAGCATGTGAATTTTTGAGTTATTGCCACAAATGTGTTTTGTGAGGTCACCATGACCTTGAGCTTTTATGTTTGACCACCAAAATATAATCAGTTCAACCTTGAGTCCAAGTGGTTATTTGTGCAGACTTTAAAGAAATTCTGACCATAAATAATATATATATTTAATTATGTTTTGTTTTATTTTTGGCTAGAAACATCTGACAGCCCAAATCCAGCCTTATGGTGGGCCAGGTTTGGTCTTCAAGCCCCATTTCAGGCAGTCCTGATCTCAATAAAGACCAACATACATTATGGAGGCCAGCCAGATGAGTCTGGTTATTACTTTCAATAACTAGATAGTTTGACAGCGTTTGTTTTCGCAGCAATTTTTATTTTAAAGCCACTTAAGTTTTTTGAACAAATTATTTTTGCCTCTGCTGCTGTTTTGTCTCAAGATTCACTCCAGTCCTGGTATTTTCTATCCCATTCTGGGTTTTCAGAGCACCATTAGTTACTTAATTTACTCCAGGACTCCTTAGTTTTATATCTGAGCCAAATTTAAGCCATGTTCATTGAAGTTACTTAAATAATATAGTTGAACTAGTACAGATTAAGGCTTGCCTTAATCTGAGCCTGGTCTGTGAAACCGGCCCTGAATCTTATGAACTGTTCTTATAAGATAAATGAAGCTCAAAAGATTAGCTCAACAAGAACAAAAGGAGAAAATTGGGTTATGAACTGTGGAAAATCTGCTGCGCTGTCTCTGTGAAATTTCCAGAAACATAAACTTGCCCTTTTCGAAGAAGTGCGCGGCTGGTCCTCTTGTCTCCTGTTCCTCACTGTGTGATTCAGCCAACCCTTATGGGGTGAGACCAGAAGCCATTATGCTGTTGATACATTCTCCCTTACACAATGACATAGTGTCCTACATGGGTTTGTGACCTACTTTCTCTCATCTTTAATCTCTCTCCCTCTTTCTGCGCACATAGAAACACGCGCACGCCTCTGCACTCAAGCATATTAAAAGAACACTCAGCTACTTAGGATGGTAAATGAGTGCCTGTCTCCATTAAGACTTGTGCATGAGTCCTGCTCTCTTCTTTTTTCTGCTTCCTTCTCCCTGAAGCCACTGGCAGAGGAAGCTATCTGTTCTTGTCATAATCTCCTGAACATTGTGCTTTGTTTTGATGAATTGTTACTTGTCTTTAGCAGCGAACTTAATTCTTAATCCGGGGAAGTAACTAATTGTGATGCACTTCATTCCACATATGCAGATGTGTTACTTTTCTCTGAAATGAAATGTCCTTACTTAATCTTCAAGCCTGATTCCATGAATGCGTAATGTGACAAAATGACAAAGCATGGCTGAATCAATGGTTTACTGGTGCAGAAGGCTAAAGGAAAAAACAGAACCTTACATGACCACTTGTGCACATGCTCCGAGGAATCGGACGTCCAAAATAAGCTGTTCAGAGGAGTCCTGATGTTGTCTTAATGCATTCCTTCAATTACAAACTCCTGCAGCGTGTGCATAAAGTTCACCTCAAAACCTCAAAGTGGTTGCAAGTTGGTTCTCAAGAAATGATTGCTGAGAACACAATAAAATATTGCAAAACATGCTAAACACAGCTGCCTTCAACAGATGTAACAGCCACCTCACTAATGGTTAAAACTGTAAACCAGCACAAAAATTATAATCACCAACATAAGCCAGCATGTTCTGAACAGATACAAACCCTAATCTGTTGATTCCACAGGGCGTGGCACGTCATGCCATGGTTTTGATAAGTCAAGCAGCATTTGAGGAGTATTTCAGCAGCAGCGGCGTGTTTGAACTACCTGATTTTGTTCACTTGCTCAGATTTTGTTGATTTGGTCCTCTTTCTTTTCTTTTCATGCTTCTACCATGGATAAGTAAGTTAAACAGTTTCTTTTTTGTCTGTTCTTCTGATTGCGAGTCTGCACATAGTACTTTAGTTTGAAAACTGGGAAGATTCTCGATTCCCGCACGATCTCATCTCAGTTGGCACAGCGTCTGTCACGGCAACCGTCAAAAATAGATTCGGTGCATATTTGAAGCAGAGCGGAGAGCAAATGAGTTTTTATTGGACACAAAAACACTTTTTTGTATTGTGGCTTGTGTGCCACAGTATGGTGCTTAACCAAGAAGTGATAACCAGTTTTGCCAGCTATCACATAGAATGACTAGTATGGAGTGAATGTAAATTTATTCCAGCTCAAGACTCAGGCCGACAGGAGACCAGACATTAAATGAGACTGTGTCTCAAGGTGGGTCACCCTGGATTTCTTCTGGGGGTTACGAACACCAACCTGATTATTCTTAAGTGTTGCAACTCTAAAAGGTTGAGAACCACTGCTTTAAAGGGGTAATATGTAAGAATTTTATTTTAAAACATAAAAAAAAAAAATTCAACAAATATGAAGAAATAACAAAGACATTATGTATTGCAGAGATATCTAGGTAGTTAGCACGCTAACCAGCTAGCCTGCGCCTACCCCGTGTCATAATACCACTTTGTACCACAAGCAGAAAGGTACAAGCTCTCTTAATCTAATAAATAAACTCACAAAAGTAAAATAAATGGAAATATTCTTACCCATATTTTCCATATTTGACAGAGAATTACAACTGTACACCTTTTTTCTTTCTTTTTTTAACCAATCTAAAACTAGCTTAATTACCTTGCTAACTCATCATGCAACACAAATCATTAAAATTTGACAGAAAACTCACCAAAAATCAATTTTGTTAGTGTTTCCACTGTTCCCATAGCCACAACTTTGGTTTAATTGAAGTAAACCATTAATTCACTGACTTAGATGTGAAATTATTCTGGTTTTCTCTCATCTCGATCCTTTCTGTGTCACGCATCTCATGCAAATCACTTTGGTTCTATATTCCTTGTAGTCAAAATGCCCTCTGTCCAGCTATGCTGTGTTCAGTCCAGGCGTGTTCACAGTGAGGCTACTGAATCAGGCTCTGTTGCCTGATTCTGGTGCTGGTGCCCATTCCTCACTGGGTCCTCCCTACCCCAGGCCTGAATACCTCCTCCCCTCCACGTTCCTGTGCTAGCTGAGTCAACACCAACACTCGCCTGGTGCTCCAAGCTCCCAGTTCAGACAGACTCAAGTCAGCTAACAGTTAGCTTGCTGAATAGCTAACTGAGCTAACGGCAGCCACAGTTAGCCGTTTGCAGTTACTCTGGTGATATGCTGCCCCCAAATTTGTTTGGAGGCCAATTCGGCAGGGGCCAACTCTTAGAAATCGCACATTTGTATCCAACTGTTGGGATATGAACTTGATTTTGTGATAAATGTACTGGAAAATACAAATTCTCTTGACCCCAAATTCAGAAATAAATAAACAAACAGAAAAAGTAAACACATACACAGACTGAAAATGCTCCCTCTTATGCCCCGTAAGCTAAAAGAGGAACAGCAGACATGCTCAGTCAAGTTGCAACAGTCTGCACCTCTCATTTTCTTACAGCTACAATGAGTCACAACTCATCCATATTGCCATCATTTTCTGTGTGAGAGTGTGTGTGTGTGTGTGTGTGTGTGTGTGTGTGTGTGTGTCCATGTATCCCATCAGGCATGCGCATCCCTTCCTTGGACACTGTTCCAGGACTTCTGTGCAGTGACTAAGTCCTCCCACTCTTTGTTGCCCTCCCTCCCTCCCTTCATTCACTGCTCCCATCACTATCAATCAGCAGCTTCCTATTTGACCTACTTTCCCATCCTTCCCCGCTCCCTTCAGCCATGGAGACAATCGGCCTTCCACAAGTGGGCGTAGAAACGTGTGGGCATTGAGTGAGTTAAGAAATTACCGATTTCACACCGTCACATGCGTGTGTTGGTACCTGCACAGCGACAGCACCCAGCACTATAAATATGGATCAACACTAAGTCAGCCTGCCCTGACACTCATTATACCACACAGGCTGCGTCCTCCGTGCTATCTGAAGCCCCGGTCCAATAGATACAGATGGCTGGAGTCTCTCAGCTGGGTGCAGTCGGTGTAATGATTGCAATTCCATAGCTGTCACAGGCGGATGAAGTGAGATTGAGCGGGGATAGATGCACAAGAAGAAACGGATGGAGGAGGAGGAGAAGATTAGAGAGGCAGGGTTAGACCTGGTGAGGGGTGAGGGGTGACAGGAAGGTGTGTATTGATGGCCATTAGGTGGTAACGCACTCAGAAACAGCTTTGTATTACAAGGCATAGTGAGCACTCATTCTTGAGAACTGGGACAAAACCATATTTTGAGAGAGTTTTTATTGTTATTCTTCAATTCTGCTGAGAAAATATATTGTGAAAGATCAAACTCTTGGCTGTTAAACCTTGTAACGGGCGACTTCCTAGTGATCACATTTTTTATTAAACATAGAAAGAAAAAATCAGATGGAAAATCTGACAGTCTTACCCATAATTTACACCAGGTGCGGCTGTGACGCGTCACGGCTGTGCTGTGGTTTTGCTCCATCATGCACGCAACTTCAATTTACACCAGCAGCATTTCAGAAGCATTTCAGCAGCGGAGCGTTTTGTCCGTCTGATTATGTTTACTTGCTCTGATTTTGGTGATTAAGTCCTCTTTCCTTGCTGTTTGTGTTTCTACCATGGATAAGTAGGCTACGTAGTTAAATTGTTTATTTTCTGTCTGTCTTTATGATCGCGAGTCTGCACGGGGTCTTTTATTTTGAAAATCAACCGGATTCTCCCCTGATTTCTTACCCATTCTACCTGCTTTGTGCCAACTGACGCGCCATCCATCAAAAATAGACTTGCTGCATATTCTCTGCGGAGCGGAGCGCCAAGCCGCTTTTGGGACGCTGCTGAGATGCACTGCGGCGCTTCTGGTATAAATTACAGCATTGACTAGAATGGCAGCGTATCTCTCTGAGTGCCGTGGCGCAGCTGTGCCTGGTGTAAATAAGGGGTTAGTACTGACAGGCATAGTCAAAGTCATAGTGAGTAGCCGTGTTCTTTTAATGCTAACCAAAATACAAATTTTTCAACCATAATTCTTATTTAGCTTTAAATTAGAAGAAGTCAGGGTTGGGATGGAGTTAACATGCTATGGTTGAGACACATAGCAATATTAATAACAAATTTGTCAATAAATAGAAAGCTTAGCAGTGCTTGAGCAGTATTCCCACCTTTTTTAACCCAAAAAGTGAGGTGCCTGTTTTTGTAGAAATCTGACGGAGTTGACAGAAATCTGAGATACAACTATATGATATAAGTAACTATTGTTAATTTTAGATTTTGAAGACTTTTACCATTTTTAAAGTGTCTGAAGTTGTGAATTCTTGTCTGGGACAATGGTGTTTTCTGGCACAGAGCAAGTTTAGAAATTAGAAAAGTTAAAGCAAACCAAAACCTAAAAAATTATTTATATTTCCTATATATAAATCCTTAAAGAAGCTGTAAAGCAAAAATAAATGTGTGTTCTGAGTTTGTCGCACCACAGAAAAATGTGTTATTAACCACCCAGTCAAATTTGAATGATTAAAAAATAGTTTAACATATAAAAGTAGGTCTCAAAATCATGAAAAATGAGCAGTTGGGGGGAATGTCCACTCTGCTGTCTCAATATCAAACACTACTATGACCTGAAAAATGACCTAAAACATGGACGCTCCACCTTGCAGCTTTGTTGGACATGTCCAGACATGTTCGAGTCACCAGAGTCAGAGGACGGTGACAGGATGGTATTTTTTTTCTTCTGTGTCGGGTTGTTGGAACTGAAGGGAGCTGAATTGAACTGCTGGACTGATTTGGACTGAAAGAGTTGCTGAAGATACGTCCGTAACCGACTGTTAGGGAGGGTAAGGGGGTGCTGTTAGCGTGTTGGTTTGTGGGGCTTAAATAGTGCTGAGGGACCATGATTTTATCACATCTCCGTGCCGTGTTTCAGGTCCGCCCAAAAGATCCTGAACACAGAAATTGTGAACAACAGTTTTAATAGTCTAAATCTAACTTCCTAGTGTTTCCACATGTTTTCAGCAACTATGTTCTAACATATTAGAGGACATTTTTCACCAAAAAATTTGATTAGAATATTGGTATTAATAGTTTTTAAAGGTATTTTTGTAGGATGGGATTTGTCCCAATTCTCAAAAATGGGTGTGAGATGAAGATGATGGATCATTACAGTGTAGAGGAGGTTACGGTGGTTACGGGGAGCATTCAACAAAGTTTTCTCACTCTCTACCCATCTCTCTCACCTTTCACTCTTTTCTGCAACCGCGACCAGACCCATGCAAGCATGCACTGTGCAAAGGACATGCACGTTTGCATGCATCCACCTCCCTGCAACTTCAGCGTCGACGAATAGAAACAAGGACAGAAGCTTTCCTCTCTCCCTCTGATATCGATCACTGCCCCCCTCCCACCCCACCCCTACAGACACACACATATGCAGCAAGGAGTCACAGAGACGAGGCGTACATGCAAGGAAATCTTCCTCCCCTGCTTTTCTCAATCTCTGTTAACCTCCACTCTCTTTAACCTTCCCACACACACACATTTACTCACGCATACACACACACACACAAAGCACACACAGCATTTCCAGGACGCCCAGCACATCCACGCAGCGGGCGACTACATGGACAAAGAGGTCAGGATTCACCTTATTAGAGGAACTGGAGCCCTTGAGGGGTGAAACAGAAGAGAACTACAATATTTAAACTGAATATGAAAGGGACACACACAGTGACCTACTTCATCTCTGTTGACTGAGACACAGTCTATATGAACTCTTTATGAGTCTGTGAGGGTGTGTGCATATAAATATATGAAGAATGATAGAAAGACATGAGAAGAAAGAGTGTGAGCTTTACATGATCATGTGTAATCTCATGGGATTTCCAGACTATTCTGTACTGTGCAGCAGAATGTGTGCTATAAGAGATATGCATTCATAATAAATGGATGTTACATTAATTATGCATTGAGATGAGAGGCTTTGAAATTACTTATGGCCCATATAGCACATGCCATAAGAGCCTGCGCCTGCAGCTGTGTTTTGACTGTAAAGAAAGAGAGTCATGTCAAGGGGAGTATCATACGGTATGTCACACCATGTTTAATGTAGCCATTCTGTTTACTGAGCAAAGACCATGATGCATTTATTGATTTTTACTGTAAAATCTATAATAGCATCCATCAGCGTAAAATGTGGAGTGGGTATTGGACTACACCAGTACCCACAAGAGACCACATCAGCTGTCTCAACACATGAAGAAATCCTGTATAATGCAGTCACATTCAGCTGCAACTAAAGATTATTTTCAGTCGGTTCATCTTTCGATTATTTTCTCGATTGATCGATTAATAGCTGTTTGTTTTAAAATGTCAGAAAATTGTGAAAAATGTCGATCAGTTTTTCCCAAAGCCTAAGACGACGTCCTCAAATGTCTTGTTTTACTCACAACCCAAAGATGTTCAGTTCACTGTCATGGAGGAGTAAAGAAACTAAAAGTTTAAGTTAAAAATAACATTTAACAACTTTGACTTTTTCTCTGAGAAAAAAGACCAATTAATTGATTATCAAAATAGTTAGCGATTAATCTAATAATGATTAATAATCGATTAATTATTTAATAGTTGCAGCTATAACCTTCATATAATGAAACCTACTGTAATAACGTAGGTCTCACTTACAAGAAAAATCAAATTTCTCCAGTAGCTCACACTTTATTTTACAGTATATTAATAAGACATAACATTCTGTACTTTGTATCAGATCAAACTAAAATTAGAAATAGTATGGTCTTTATTAATCAGTGAACAAACTTTCACCAACTCTAATTAGACTACTGGTATAAGAAAATATCTGTACACTTAAGAATCTCAATATTATTTTTGTGATACTGTGTTGATTCTCAAAATACTTCATCGTGATATTGATACATATAAAAAATTGTAGCAGTGATTCATTTTGTATTGTGTTTAAACCCCCATCATCTTTACTGATATGATTGCATGAAGAACAGCTTCTTAAACTATTATGCATATGGTGCTGTGTTCTTCATACTTATACAGTTTCCTAAATTTGGATTTGAAAAGTAGAAATATATCTCCTTACAGTGTTGCCATATATTGAATTGTAACTCCTTTATCGTGATTCAAATCATATTGCCAGATTCTTGCTAATACATAGCCCTATACTAGACATCATACACCTAAGAATATACTAATATAATATATAACAAGCTGTGTGTTGTATCACATTAGACAAAGACTAGAAATAATATTCTTTATTAGATAGTATTAGACCCTTATTAGACTTAATTAGAGTGTAACTAGGGGTCATTGCAAACAAACTATACTGTTAACTAAATTACCCTCTAATAAAGTCCAATATGGGTCTAGCAGTGGGAAATAACACACTTTAATTTACAGCACAGTTCTGTTGTAATGTCCCTATTTCACATTCTACATCAGCATCTCATACAGTTATTTCAACAGATGGACAACCCTCTACTAAATACCCTCTAATAAAGTCTAATAAAAATCATATTAAGTTCCTAAGGCTTTGTCTGCTCTGAGGCTGGGGGCTCAGATTTTATTATATACAAGTAGGGAGCTCTAACGAAGAAAATGATGGGAACCACTGTAATAAGGGTTCTAATAATTTCTAATACAGAACATTATTTCTAGTTTTTGTCTATTTCGATACAAAGTACAGCTTGTTACATCTTATTAGTGTACTGTCAGATATATGGTGTCTAATTAGGGTATAGCTGTGATCGTTTAATGTCTAACAAATAATGTATTATTTATAGTTTTTGTCTAATTTGATACAAAGTGCAGCTTGTTGTCTTATTGGTGAAGTGTGAAATTAAGTGTGTCCAAAACATCAATAGTCATTTACTAGAAATCTCAAAAACACAGTGCCTTCTATATGTGCTGGGAGACAGTGTATTGTTGGTGTATACATGTGTGATGCTTATGCAACAGCAGTTTACACTTCAGCTTTACAGAAGCCCTAGACAGAGTACAGCAAGCTGTCTCTTCACTAATGTCTATAAAAAGATATGTGAATTTGAGGTTGCAGAATCTATATGCATGGGACAAGATTTTGGCATCTGAAGAGTTCTGGTTTCCGTTTGTAGTCCAAGCAGTATTGACCAATTGTGTTTGCTTGGCTTTGGTTGAGTGCAGGGAAACAGTCGGTGTGGCGAGGAAAGGAGCGGTGGAACAATGCAATCTTGGAAGCCATCAGCTATCATCTGATGATGATTAAGCAGTTTAATGGCTTTTAAAGAAATTCATCTGAATTTAAATATTGAGATTAGCCTCTAACTCCAGTCTCATGTCACAAATTGCTAATCAGACAGTGAACAGTGTGCACCACATGGAAAAGGAAGTCTTCATCGCTTTGCAAGCATGTACAGGAAATTAATGAATAGATGGTTCATTAAAAGAATTATAACGTCTTGGCAGCGGTGGAAAGAGTACTGAAAATCTGTACTCAAGTACAAGTACTGTCACTTTACTAAAATATTACTCAATTACAAGTAAAAGTACTGGTGTTAGAAATACACTTAAGTAAAACTACAAAGTATTCATCGCAAAAACTACTGAGAGTATTAGTTATGTTTAACCGCTGATGTCACAGTCACCTCTCCAAACTATTGTAAATTTTGTGTCTTCCTGAACCAATAGTTGAAAACACTAACAAGTGATTAATCATTAATAATTTATAAGATATAAATTATGTTTTTTTTTCCTTTTTTGATAATCTTTCTCTCATTTTCGGTCTAAATTCAATTGTCCTTATTCAATAAATGTCTCCACCAAACAAAACACCTTATTGGTTACAAAAATGCAGATGAAAGGTTTGGATATTAATTCAAATTGGGCTCAGTACTCAACAGTGATTTTAAAAGTAACTAAGTAGATTACATCTTGTAATTCATACCTAAGTACGAGTAAAAGTCCAGACTTGAAAAGCTACTCATAAAAGTACAAGTACCCCCCCCAAAAATCCACTTAATTACAGTAATTTGAGTATTTGCAATTAGCTATTTCCACCCCTGTTTCTTGGTAAGCACTTGTGTCTCTAATTATAGTACATCAAATATTTGACTAATACAAGAAAACTGTTGAAACACAGTAAAACACGCCAGCAGCAACAGAAATTTGAGTGAGAGTCAGACTATACAACATTATCATGTCCTCGTACCCACCAGAGTTGGTTTTACTTGCTAAGGTTTTGAGATACCTGCCTCTGAAACTTGGTGGCTGCTTTAAACTGCATGTTCACCACAACAAAAACACACAATCTTTGCTCTTTTATCTTCTTTTTCACAAGAAGTTTTACCTGTTATTAAATTTTAAACAAATAGTCTAAGAATTATTAATGAGGATACGTTTTTGAAAAGGCCTGGGGGCATTTTGTTGTACTTCAGTGGTTTTAAAAGGTACATGTCATGTACTTACAACATTACGATCTGAAATATGCTATCTTAACTTTGCTGCATGTCCTCGCTTGAATTTTCCCTCTATGTTGGCTGTCAGCTCCAAATTACACTTGAAACTGATCAACAGCAAAGATGATGATTTGTGAAGTCATGTCAAAGAAAACCTGCTGGAAAGTGAAATCTCCTATAAGAGTGAAATATCACGTAATGTATTTGAAATCCAATTTTCACAACAGAATTATTTTTAGTTATATTTTCGCTCACGTATGACAGGAGGTTTTAGTTAGCTGGCTGCTAAAGAAGAGATCCTGACAGAAACATGAGTCTGTAGCATTACCTCAGCGTGACGACAGTGTGTGTGTGTGTGGTTACTCTAAGTGTGTGTCTGAATAAAATAAGACAGATACAGAGAAAGGAGGAGGTAAAGCAGAGCTTGCTTGTCCATAAAACATCCAGTTTCATAATCTTCCACAATATCCATAAATGTTCTGGGCACACAACTGTTTTATGGCAAGATTTAGAATATTAACTAGAGGGATTTCCTGGAGTAATTAAGTTCATATTCAGAATGAAACTGAATTAAATGTTAATGAAGACCTTCAGGAGCGACTCCACCCCAAAAATGTGGCATGCATGGATAGGGATTATCTGTAATCTGCATGTATGTGTTTGTGTGTATTTTTGTGGGTGGTGGTCCTTGTAAACGTGTCAGCAGTTCAGATTTAGGGATGAGCTTTTTTTTTAGAACCCATAGAGTCAAACCAAAACCACCAATCACAGAGAGGAGAACGCAGCACATATTTTTGTTTAAATCTAATTGATATTCCATAAAGTTGGTTGTAAACACATTATATAACTCGCAGTTAACTTTGTCTGGATTGCTACATTATACACCACCTGTTTCATTTCATTTGAACACTGTTTATTTAACAGATTGCACACTGATTATCTAATACTGCGCTGTATGTTTAACCTGTGAGTATCAATTCATCTTGTAGTTAGGTGTCTCAAAAGTTAAAGGAGAAATATGTAAGTCCCTGCTGTTCAGAAATGAGTTCTGTGGTCCAAATAGTTCATTAGAGCCATAAATCAGTGGTTTACAAACTTTTTCTGGCATGCCCCCCTTCTCCACAAATCTGAAGTCCAGGCAGGTTGCCTGCAGGCGGCACAGATGTTGAGGAGTGCAAGACGAGCACAACACTATATTCACTGACAAGTGACAATGAACTTAAATTGATCAGCTGTTTAGAACTCTGTCAAGTGTCTGTCAGTGTAAAGTTAAGCCCGTCATCCCAAAAACAAAAGCCCACTGCTTTGAAAATACACACTCCGGTGTTGGGAGTTCAGTGACTGCCTGCCTCACTGCCTGTCAAACTCCATTAACATTTTACTCAATTTAACTGTTATAAACATTAACTCCTTCTAAAAGATTAATGGTGATTTCTTACAACTTATAAACAGACACTAACTTATTCAGCGAATGTTAGGCATTAATTTTTAACTCTAATTAACTTAATACAGGCAAACACAAACAGATATTCCGGCCCTGAAGGGAAATTTCAAAGGAAAACATGCTGGCTGTTGCACTGTTGACGGAAAAGCCTGTATTTCAATTTAGCATGTTTCCTTAATACCTTTAAGGTATGGACTGAAATAATCCAATATCAAAACTTCTCCAGTCAAATGATACCTGCCATCTTTCATTTTTGTACACAGATCTGGAAAAATAGACTATTTATATAGTTTTGCTCACAGCCAATCACCACAAGTGTTCTTCGATTTAATGCAACATATGATTGGCTCACTATCACAGCTACAGCTAACAGCTACCTGCTCCATGCAGTCTGTGCTGGTGAAGTCAAGTTGACAGAGTTAGCAGTTAGCACGCTGAGACGCCACCATATTGTAATTTTTTAAACAATACCCTGTCCTAAACGACATATCTTGGTCATTTCATTATTTAGTCCAGTAAATAAATTACATATTTCTCCTTTAATCAAGAAAAATAATTTCAACCAAAAATAAAAAAAAAAACAATGAAGAATTACTGTACTTCAAGACAGTGACTAAAGAAGTTTTGACTGATAACCTTCCTTGACAAATCTGACTGAAAGTGGAGGAACACTTTGGTAAACAAACAGCCAAGAACAAATACCGCCCAGGGGGGTAAAGAGGGGCGTAAAACGTCTTGCCATAACAGATTTGTCTTGCAGTGATGAGCACATCTGTTCTTGTTTGTTTCGATGCTTGCAGTTCAGAAAGTCGTATCGGTGTATTTGTCTTTGTCCTGTGCATCTGTGACACACAGCATGGTGCTATGAAGTCGATTTTACATGGATTACTCATTATCACATTAATAAAAAATAAAAGTAGAATATCTGTAGATATACAAGAAGCCTGTTAGGAGAAGGATTTAACATTGTGTTGAATTTGTGGGAAGATTGTTCATTATGTTCTTAACGGTACAAAATGAAGATGTTGGATGGCACAAAACGAGAACATGGTTCATTCTTGAGGTACAAGCAAAGCTGTCAGAGTTTCTAGAAGTGTCAGATGAGCTGAAGGGAAAAAAAACTTCAGTGAAGCCATAGAGAAAACAAGTACACCTGGACCAATGGCAACAAGAGGAAGGAAAGACAAAGGGTGCTAAATTTTGTACATCAAGGTGCATGGTGCAAAGTGCAGTCAAGAGTGCTGTGCAGAGCAGGGGCTCTCAACCTTTTGTAACTTAAGGGTCACTTCTGATTGTTTCAAATATTTTGAGGACCACCTGAATGAGAAAAAAACCCCAACGTGACCCAAAATAAAAGGGGGGGGGGGGTTCCATTGTCTCTGCAGCCCACTAGATGGTGCTCTCAGGCCCACCAGTGGACCCCGGCCCAGTGGTTGAGAATGACCAGTGTTGAACCAGTGGCGGTACACTTTAGCCAATTGTTTGGCTAACGACATTGCTGGATTGCAACCAGTCAATGAAGTACAAGTTTTAAACTAACATTTTAAACTAAAATCGTCAAAAGAAAATGTACATTGGTTTGCCTCATCATCGACTATTGTTATGCAAATATTAGGATTTGGGTCGATCTAGATAAACACTTGGTGGTGCTAATTCTCCAGTCTGCAGAAGCAAAATGGAAACGTGACCAAAATATGAGGTTTACGTTTGTTTCACATATTCATTTGAGGAAGCTTAATGGATGTTTCTTTCACATGCTTCACGTAAGTCATGATTCGATACACCAAATGTTGTATCTCAGCCAAGCACAAAAACTTGTGTTATTTCGACTTTGATTTTTCAAATTTGCTGCATTTCAATTCCAGTTTTTAAATACACACATACACGAACTGCCACTTTCCTACAGCTGTGATGCATGTCAAGACACCAAAATACTGAAAGAAAGCTGTAGGTGGGAAAAAGAGTGACTGCATGTCAGGCAAATGCCTCTTTGCACTATGCACCCATGTGAAAACAGAAGTCAAGATAGCAATATTTCCTCAGTGACAACAACAGACAAGTGTAATGGCAAATGAGGCCTTATTTTTAATGAATGTTAAACTTTCGTGAGAGAGGCTACCAATCATCCTGGCCTTGGTTTCAGTAAATATATCAAGCCGTATCACATTTAATTAGACTACGAGGTATAAATTGAATCCTAAGCAAGTTTGCCGGCTCCTGTAGAAGTGTATTTGAACAGCACTTACCACTTTGGGCTTGAAGGGCGGCTGTATCTCCCTGTTCTCCAGGCGTTCCCAGTCGATGCGTCTGAAGAAGGCGTGTTCTCGGATGTCCCTCTCTCCCTCAGGGCCGCAGCCCAGACGCTTAGATGGGTGCTTGGTCATCAGCTGCTCACAGAAAGAAACAAAAAGGAGGACATGGAGTCAGAACACCGAGACTATAAACTGTCATCAGGATTACAGAGATGACTCCTCTTATATACAGATCATATGGAATTTACTTAATATTATAGAACTTACAGAGAAACAGAGTGTGGAATGCACAATGTCTTTTATTGATTTCCACATTTCTTTTCTTTATATAATTTCTAAAGTAACCAGGAACGACTTTCATTGCGAGTGCATCAGGTTTTCTCCCACTCTGTTGTTCTTTTGCTGATGTGTTTTGTGATGTGATTCCACCTCTTTTCCAGGTCAGTAAATGACAGCTTAACAGATGGGTCTGAAAAAGAGTGATATAATTGTGTTTTTTTTTTTTTTGCCTCTCCCGCTTGTTCAGCCTTTAGAGAACTGCTGCCACTTCCAATCACACCGCAGACAACATGAGGACACAGTCTGCACTTTGGTCAAAAGCAAACCAAAAAAAAAAAAAAAAAAAGAAGAAACCCACAGGAAACATAACCAACCATAAAATCTGTCCTTGTTAAAGGAGCAATGTGTAGCAACTGCATGTAGAAAAATAAGTACAGCAGTCTAAATAGTGAGTTGGAGACATTGACTGTATATCAAATAGGTTGAAAGTTGTTTCCTCCTGCCTCCTCCTCCACAGACTTGGGGAAGCTCAGGCAGACTGCAGGAACACTGCAGGAGTGCAAGACACAACATCGTAAATAGACAATAACAAGCAACTGACAACTGTCTGTCAATGTAACGTTAAGCTCATTAGCCTGAAAATAAAAGCCCACTGCTCTGAAAATACACACTCTGGACTTTGAATCGAGTGACTGCCTGTCTCACTGCCTGCCAAACTCTGTTAACATTTTACTTAATTTAACAGTTATAAACATTTACACCATCAACAAGATTATTAATGACTTCTTTCGCCTCATAAACAGACACTCACTCATTCGGTGAACCTTCGGCACGAATTTGAATTCTAATTAACATGAAACAGGCATACAAAGAGTTATTCTAGCCTGGAATAGAAATCTCAAAGGTGGACACGGTGGCTGGAGTGTGAGTAGCGAGTATTTCCACTTAACATGTTTACTTGATCTCTGATGACATCTGATGGTCTTTTATGATTTACTACAGTAAATATATTATAGATTTCTCCTTTAAGCTACATAGGGGCCCACTGGTATTATTTAAACATAACTGTCCAAATAATATGTCTGAAATGACAAGTAATCTAAATGTTTGCTTGTCCAGCTCATATATTGTTGCTGATTGCATAAACAGAACATGAGTTGGTCTGGACGAGGAAACAAATGAGTCTGTTTGCAATTTTATATTCATTAAAGCAATTCCTATCCATAATTGAACATAATTGCTGATGGGCTGCTTGTTTTTCTGAGTGCGTATATGGATTCTCACCAGTCATATTATTTACATAAATATTTTGCATTGCCACTCCTGCCTCAGGGCAGTGATTTGCCCTGATTGAACTGCTAAGGAAGGAAAAAAGCTGTTTTTTTTAAAGATGGACACACAGCCTGATGGCTGTCAGGATTGACAGTGCAAGGACAAAATGACTTATTCATGCACCGGATTGTGAAATGGAAATGGTGTTTTGTTTGACTGAGGTAGTTTAAATGCTTAAACAGGCAGGCTTCTTGGCTCTGGCATTGTGTGCAATGCATGTTGTTTGAGTGGTACGCCCACAGTGCGAGAGCATACATGCATACAGACACACACAAGCACACAAGACTGCAGCATCTCTGGTTAAATCCCTAATCTGTGATGCACACCTTCACATGCAGCTCAGTCACCTTGGCAGCTCTCCTGAATTATATGACAAGTTTAGCGATCACTCTTTGTGTGGGAAGAATCTGTAACTAATGTTAAGCTATCTTATTACAGCCTCTGACCGAAAGCAGACACAAACACTTGTGTAGGATTTAGTAGAATCTAGCAGTGCTGTTATGTTATGTTTATGTTATTTACACATATAGAACATTTAAAAAGACACAGTATATCCTATTACAAAGGAATGTGAAAGAGAGTCACCTAAAAACCCTCCCAGGGCATGCAAAGTGGCACTCTCCAGACAACATATCACAGATTATAATTACAGTATTGGATTATACATAGTTTCTATGTATCAATAAAATTAAACAGTAACACCTACAGATTTCTCACCCTCCCCTTCAAAACATGTAGGAGAATCTACAGTGGCCATGAAACTCATGAAAATGCAAAAGACTGTATCTAGAGCCAGTATTTGGTTTGTCCGTCCTGGGCTACTGTAGAAACATGGTTGTGCAACATGGCAGACTGCATAAAAGAGATATAAAAGGCTCATTCTAAGGTAATAAACACAACTGGTGGACAGAGTACTGAAAAACTGCACTCAAGAAGAAGTACTGTTACATTCCTGAAATGTTACTCAATTACAAGTAAAACTATTGGTGTTAAATAAAATAAATACTTGCAGTTGCTTTCAGCCACTGATGTTTAATGCACTAAACATTAATACATATCTGAAAAGTGAGGCCAATGCAGAAATGGCTTAAATCTGGATCTCTTCTAATAGCCACCAGGAGGTGACTCCATTGGCTGCAAAAAAAGGTCTGTTTGTATTGAATATAATACAAAAATGACTCTACTTCTCACATGATTTATGATCTCAGTAAACAATTTGCTCACAAGTTTAAGGTCTCAGTTGCTAGTTTCAAGTCTTCTTCAATACAGCACGATTTTAAATTATGGCCCCATTTGGAGTAAAATAGACCATAAAGCAGGATATTCTTTAGGGTGGGGCTATGATGTGATTGGCAGGTTATTCTCAGTGAGTGTCAAGATTCTGTTATTACACTGCTTATTTCTCACTTAAATGTTTTTAATCATTTAGAGACTGTTCAGTTGTAATATAAGAAAGATTGCCACCAGGCGGCTGGGTTATATCTAGAAGAGAACCCAGGATTTGCAGAACTCTTGCGAGATTTGTACGTACTGTTTCTTTGTAATGCATGTTATACAAACTTGTTTTATAATGTAACAATGTTGTGGTTAAGATCTGGGTGGACTTAGGGGAAAAAAATACCGGTTACGATTAGGGAAATATGATGGTTTGGGTTAAATAATTCACTCATTCAAGTGTTAGGGAATTTTCCAAATTGACACTGGATCACTGGGAGGCCTTTACTAACTCTTAACAGACACATTGCCTCTCTTCTAGACAGTAGATGCAGCTGTATGTTCCTTTTGGGGGAAACAAGGTAGTCCCTGTGTCCTGTCTGTCCTGTGTTCCTTGTCTCTCTCAATGAAGCAGACGTAACTGCAATCAGGGATCAGATATCACTGACCCTGAAGAATGTGAGGAGAGGGTGCTGAACTGTTGCCTCAGACCTTGTATATTCATACTTCCCTTATTTTGGATTTGCAGACCAATCGACTAATTCTATATGCTGTGGATGTGCTGGGTCTGACAAGATTTGGGCACAGATTGTTTATGGCATTATCTGTGAAGGCTTACAGCCAAGATCTTGTGCTGGTCTGGGGTTCCCCTCTAGACAGGGCCAGGCAGCCAACTTTGTGTTTCCAACAGAGCCTCCTAAAGCTCAGATCAAACTGTAAAACCAGGCAGTGTTGATCCAATATGGATCAATATCATGTTGCCCATTTCTGCTTAAAATGTTTTCAGAAACATTTTTTTAGTGACTGTTTAGATGTAATATGAGAAGGATCGCAACCAGGCAGGCCGTCATTATTTCCTGCTGGACAGATGAACCAGACTAAGCACCACCCAAGTTGCAATACATCACCCACCAGCTCCCCACTCTTATCGGTACAGCCATGCTCTGGTTGCAAACTCTAGGCATCAAAATGGTAGCCCACAAACCAATGGGTGACGGCTCTGTCCACTAATATACTGTTCTACAAATCTTCACATTTTTATGTTGATACCTTGAGTCTACATTTGAGCAACACTCCATAGCCCTATCCCATCATTTCATACTTGCTTTTTGTTTTCTCAACAACTTTGAACTGGGCTTCTCTTAAGAACTGACTGGCAGCTGAGGAGCTTGTTTTTTACCTTTCAAAATGCCCTTATTTTCGAGTGACTTTGTCTAATGCACAAGAAAAAAGGAGGGACAAGAATCACATAAAATTCAAGCTGTCAATCATTCCTGCTGCCTATCATACTCTGTCTCTCTCAGTTCTGCTGTACTGATACAACAGCATAAAAATTTTATGCACTATTACACTGTACAATAAAGATGTTTCTTCTATTGTGTAAATTCCATGTATGCAAACATGCTGTAATGAATGAATGAAATTTAAATAAACTTAATTATACTATTTGTTATACTGACTACTACTACTACTACTACTACTACTACTACTACTTATATTAACAGATCAGTCAGCCCAGCTGGTTGCAAGAACTTCTGTTGGTATACAGAATGGGTGTACAGATGTTGGTGCAGCTGTTCTGTTCATTGTATTGTCTCTTTATAAGCAGCCCCAGACTTCACAGCCATTACAACACTGCAGATTTCATGGCTAAATTGTTATCATTTGTTTTTTTTTACTTTTTCTTCTAGACACAAATATTAGACTTTTCATGACACCAGAATGTTAAAGTTCAGCACAATACTAGAATTAAAAAACAAGACTCTGTGCCTCTTTTTATACTATGGCAAAAATAAAAAAAGGTCCTTGACACATGTAATAGGATAATTTTTCCCTTTAAAGAAAAGCAACAACTTTTACACACTGCTGGTACAGAAAAAGTCACCGAACACCTTCTAGTTTTGCGAGGAAAATAAAGACTCAACTGAACTGAGGTCTTAACTGAGCACTTAGATCTTGTTTTCATTGCATCTGTACTTTTGATACTACAGTCAACTTTTCAACACTTTAAGTCGAGTAAAATTTTGACAGAGCAACTTTCACTTGTAGTTGAGTAATATTTGCCCAGGAGAATCTACACTTTGACTCAAGTACTGCGGTTGAGTACTTTGTCCATCATTGATTGTTTTAAACAAACAGTATTTAACGAGTATTGCAGTATTGATACTTTTGACAACCTTACAACACACTCTAGCTTAACAGACTCTTGCTGAGGACAGTCTGACAGCCACGTGGGTGAAAGTGTGCTGGATAGAACACAATACACAGTATAACTGTACAAATAAATCAAGATTTGTGTTTTGACAGAACATAAATCTGAAGCGAAACTGAACATTTGTGCCATTGTCACAGACAAATTAACTGTAAAAGGAGAATATAATATGACTGCATAGCCAGACTGATTTTGTATTTTTTAACTTTTTGGAGAAAAATATCATTTAAGAGATAAAACATTAACGGAGCAATAGGTAACTATTGCACATGCAAAAATGTGTACAGCAGTCCAAATAGTGAGTTGTAGCCACACTGTATATTAAATACGTTGTAATCCTGTTTAATATATGATCTATGGTTGAATGGAGTGGTTGCAGGATGTGCACAACCTCATAATAACAATAATGATGACTCCTACACTGTAAGTTGCTCAGCTGTACTTTAAGTCTGTCAACATAAACTTAAGCCTGTTATTCTGAAAACAAAAGCCCATTGATATTTTGCTCAATTTAACAGTTAAAAAACATCTAAACCTTTAACAAGATTATTAATGATTTCCTGCAAGTCATAAGCAGAAACATACTAATTTGGTCAATATTCAGAATTTATTTGAGCTCTGATTAATGTGAAACAGACATACAAAACAGTTATTCTGGTCCGGAATGCAAAGTTCAAAAGGGGGCCACTGTCGCTGTAGCATTCATGTCAAGTGAAGCGAATATTTCAACTTAATATTTCCTTGATAGCTGATGACACATCAGGGTCATTTTATGTTTTATGTTTTTGCCTTTAAATGGCATGCCAATATTGCAAACTTTTGCCAGTGTTGAATTTCTACTTCTTTCAGGCCAGCTCTCCTGCAGCATGTTGCTTTGACACGCAGGCCGTGGGGCTGGGCCACATCTGAACTTGCTGAGTGCATCCAGCTGGCAGAGTACATCAGACAGCTGTTGATGAGGAAGGAAAAGTCATTTGCAGCTCTCTGTCTGTTCACAGGATTGTCACTGACGGTGAGAACGCTTCCTGCTGCAAACACACGGCTGTCACCATTAAAATGACACACCTCACACATTGAAATGTCCTTGACACTGACTGACTGACTGCAGGCCTGCCACCGCGTCAATCACACACTCAAGCTTTTTCTTTTTGGGAAACTTGAGCTTGCTTGAATTACTTTAGATAAGTGTGGCGGATAATCCTGGACAAAAGAAAGTGTTGATGCGTCATGTGGAACATCTGATCGTTTTGTCGGCAAACTGTTAGCACTCAAGTCTCAGTGGCTCCACCACGTCACGAACTGTCAGCAAACGGTTTAGCTGCAAAGTCTACGTAACTCTGAAGTTTCCCTGCTGTTTCTGCTGAGAACATCAAATCATTGGATTTGAAGTGGCGGGAGGGAGGGAGGGGGGCGAGAGTAAGTGAGAATCAGGGAGGCGGAGAGAAAAAAAAGAGATGAGAGTGATGAAGTAAAACAAAAAGCAGATGGGGCCTCAAGTCAGCGGGGAGACTGGCCAGGTAAAACACAGATTCACTACATCAAAGCTTTCAAACAACACACACCATCATTATCCTTTAAGGCCAGATGAAATGGAAAATGCCTTTTTAACCCTTTTTGAGCACACCCCGATCATGCTGGGCACCTATTTACCAAAGTTCAAAAAAGTTTCTTTGTATACATCAAAATCCAATCACGTTTTCTTCATGTAAAATAAAATATGACGCATGCTTAAGTTGGCTTGAACTAGAACCTGACCGATTTGTTGGTCCGCCGATATTGTCGGTCTGATATCGGCCTATCACAGCTATATCAGCTTGTATCAGTACTGTCGTATATTCGTATCAAGGTTTGTAGTAGGTAACTGGACTTGATAGAGTTCTTGAAGACGTTTCGCCTCTCATCCAAGAGGCTTCTTCAGTTCTGAAGAAGAAGCTGAAACTGAAGAAACTGTAGAGACTGTCACTTTTGAATCAGTACTTCTACTTTTTTATGCGAGCAAGTATCTATACTTGTATTTGAGGAAATAATGTGTGTACTTTTGCCACCTCTGTCTTCCAGTGATCATAATGATTTATAACAAGACTCAAATGGATGACCTTTAGCTAACATCTCATTACTTAGATGAATGTGTATCAGTATCAGTGACCTATTTAAAATGTAACTGACTGTACAGTATACAGTACATAGGCATACTCAGAATAATTATCTGTATGGACAGTTGCACAATAAAACTCAACCAGTAAACTTAGCTGATACACAACAGACACACTGTATAGTTTGTCCTTTTCACTGAGTCACTCTTCATCCTCCTCTACTATTATCCATTACTGTATCAGTTTTCTGTCAAAATCTCTCCCTCCCCTGCTCCCTGCCTATTGTACCCTCTTATTCTCCTCCTCTTTCTTTATCTCCCTCTAACCACTCTTTCTCTTCCTTTTTTCTTCCCTCTCATCTCTCCCTTTCTCTCCCTTTTGTGGGTCAGGCTGCTGGCAAGCACTATGTATCCATTAAGAGGAAGTGCTGCAGCCATGCCAAACACGGGTTGAGACAGGGACTTGGGCCGAGACCAGGACACGCACACACACACACACACACACACACACACACACACACAAACACAGCTGAGAAAATGTAGGAGGAGGAAAATGATGGGAAAGAGAAAGAGGGGGACAAAGAGAAACAAGTGGAGTTGAGGAAGGGACAAGGAGACAAGACGTGTTATTGCACAGCTCATTGAGTTTGCACTGCCTCCGGACAAAAATAAAACTGCCATTTTCACTACTAAATTTCTTGTATGCACTGATGTACAAAAATGTGTGGTTCTCTGTAACCCCTGTGAATACTTCTGGACACTTAAAGGGGTAGTTTGGGTTATCTGAAGTGGGGTTATATGAGGTACTTGTAGATAGTCAGTGTATCAGCTACAGGAAATGCAAGTCAGACGCCCCCGGTTTGAGAAGCAGAGAGGAGTGCAAGCAGAGACGCTGGTGCTGCTGTAGGCAGGGTCTGGAACAAAAAGGTAGTTTTACCATTTAAAAGAAAGTCCACCTATAAAAAATCAATCTGAGTTTAAGTGTATGCTATATTTAGAACATTTTCACCACTTTACTTTGCTGTCAAACAGCCTTTTCTGATGGGAAACCGCTGTAATAGATGCAAAATATCACTGTCTCCACACCAACCAAACTCCATAGACGAAGCCAGTAATTTTCAGATCCTAGCTATCCTTTTAAAACGTCAAATTGACACAATAACAAACAAAGTTGTGTGCTCTGAGAGCTTAAGTAAGTGATTTCACCTACATAGGATGGAACACTATTTGGCTTCTTGCAAGAAAACGCTGTTTGACAGCAAAGTAAAGTGGTGAAACTGTTCTAAACGTAGTGTATAGTTAAACTGATACTGATCATTTTTTTAGGTAGAGCTTTTTTAAGTTGCTAAAATACTCTACTATGGTCCTGCCTGCTCTCTGCCCCTAACTGGGGGTGAGCTGACCGCAATCCACTATAGTTAATACGCTGACTATCAATAAGCACCTCATACAACCCTACATCAAATTATCTGAACTATCCCTTGAAGCAAAAAAAACCAAAAACGTTTTCATATACAAGCTTCTCGTTGCATTGAAAGCAGTGCTGCCAGAACCTGAACCTGAGCCTCTGCTGTTACCAACATGAACCACGTGAGGAATGTGTCTAAAGTAATCCTTTTATTGATCTAATAGTCCTCAGGTGAACCTCATGCGATCCGTGACTGTGACAGCTGCCAGAATTCATCCATATTTAATGCACATCAGCTCCTGTGAGCACGAACATGCATTGACATACTGATACTTCTTTCTGCCTTCTGAGGAGCACATACAGAGTGCTTATGAAAGTCATACAAACGGAGGTTAAAGAGCAATTAAGTGAGTGTATGCACAATTCCTATATGTTATTTTTGACTTGTCTACTCTGTGACAGTATTTGCCTGCTGACTTGCACTGACCCACTGTACTGTTCAGTTTCCTCTGCCTCTGGACATCCAGCAGCCATATAGATGACTATTCTGTTACTAAACAGTATGACTTTTTTGTGGGCAGAGATTAAAGTGGAGGTAAAATAATTCCCTAAACACTTTAACTAACACTAGCTATTTTAACAGCACGTGTAACAATATGAGATTCCAGACTCAGATGGTAATAATTACCCTTAATGTAGTTTGGATGTAGTTGAACTACTTTTTGAAAGTAGTTTTAGTTTAACAGGCTAATTTTTTTAGAGTAATTAGGATGTAGTTTAACTACTTTTCACTGTAAAGTAGCTAGTAGTTTGGTAAAGTACAGTTTTCAAGTAGTTTCTTTGTGAAAGGCGTACACAGGCTCTTTAGGTATTCCACTGTGGCTGATTAACAATTCAGAGGGTCTATTGGCACCCTGGTGTAAATAGGCACACAGCAGCTATTTGACTATTCACACCAGACCCCTTATTTTAGCTGCAAAGAGCAACAAAATCACCATTGTCAAGAGGTTTCAGTGGATGAATGGTTTAAGCACAAGCCATGTCTCTCCTGTGAGTGACTGGTGTTGGATCCCACCATTGAGACTAAGATTTAACTCTGTCATGTGTGTGTAAATAGCCACATCGGTTATTTATACCACCTGCGCAAATAGCATTAGTAGCTACAGACATCTGGGTGCTTGTTTCTGCCATGCTAGGCTGTATACGCCTGGGTGTAAAGAGGTCCAGTGTATATAGCTGACTAGCTGCTGTGTGCTTATTGTACTCGCTTATTGGTGCAAATAGACACTTAGTTTTTTTGACATGTTGCCATGTATGAAAAGACTCAAAATGAACATAGTAAGCTGACCACTTAGGAATTTTCTAAACAGGATTTGTATGTGTCCCAAGCTTTTTTGATCTATGTAACTTTACTGCATGAGTGCAAAGTCTATACAACATAATTCTTAGACAACTACAAAATTACGTTTTTCTATTATGCAGCTGGAATATTAAGAGAACAAGCTTTGTATAATGACTAAAAAGCATTAGAAATAAACCTTTAACTCATGGAACTACTGTGCTTCACAGTCATGCTTGTTAGGTTTCCCTTTTGTGTTTTAATAATGTAAATGTAAAAGACACGTGGACTGAGTAGGAAGAGGAGAGAGAACTTGCAGAAGAGTTCCCAGACAGTATTTAAAAATGCCTACACTTTATTCTTACATTAATGGGGTTAGACTTCTCATATGTTACGTCTAACTCTGGAAAGCTAAGAAAAGCTTCACAGCAGTCTGTGACGCAGCCTGTCAGTTTCTCTCCCTGAAGTTGAACTAGCAGGAAGGTCTTGTAGCCCTCTGACAAGGAGTTCAATTATTTTGGCTTCAGTGAAGAGCGTGAAAAACACAGAGCTCAGAAACGCTTATTTACAGGATTTGCAGCCCAGGTGGGAAAAGCTTCTGGCAGAAACATTTCCAGTTAAATAGGACAACAGCCTGAAGATGCAGATTTTATATCAGTTTAAGTACATTTTCCTAAATGTGTGTGTAAAACTGAAAAATAAAATGAAAAGAAACAGCCCCACTTACAGCATGAATACCAAAATGATTCACTTATAATTATCTTTATTTGGTTTAAAGGGATAGTTTATATTATTAGATGTAGGGCTTTATTAAGTATTTATTGATAGTCAGTGTATTAGCTACAGTAGATACTGGCTTGAACAATTTCAGTTTAAAGCTACTACAAGGCATTTTTAACTTGTTATGAAACAGTCTCAATTTATTACTGACACCTTTATATGATCTACATAAATTAACAAGACCATTTGCGAAAAGACTGGCTATTTCTATAAAGTTATTCTTAATGGCTGCACCCGGAACAGATTCTTCTTGAAATCATATGTAGCAAGCCTGTGTTTACATTACAAGTTACAGTGAGTCATATGTTACCCAGTTAAAAAGAAGAAGGAGGAGATTTTAATTTAGATAACTTTATTTTTAACCTTATAATTTGTGGTTGCGAATATTGAAACATCGCATTTGTCCACAGATGCCTCCAAAATCAACACATGCAAAAGTTCTTTGTAGTAGCTTTAAATGTTCACTATGATTAGAATATTTTCACAGCTTTAATTTGCTATCAGACAGCCTCTTCCAATGGGAAACTGCCTTTACACAAACCAGATATCTGGTCTTTCCAAACCAACCAAACTCCATAGGGGAAATCAGTCATTTTACCTCACAGAACACAGGAGTTACTAGTCTACCGTTGCCTTGATCTGTTAGTTTGTTTGTATTATGTGAGTTTGGTGTTTTACAATGATAGTTCGGATTCACCAAAGTCACATAATGGCACGAACAAAGTAACTGATCAAAGCAGGGGTAGAATAGCAGCTTTGGTGCACTGTGAGGTAAAATTATTGATTTTCCCTATTAAGTTTTGTTGGTTTGGAAAGAAGCAAAACTTGGCTTGTATAACAGTGGATTCCTGTTGGAAAAGGCTGTCAGAGAGTAAGGTAAAGTGGTGAAAATATTCTAAACACAGTGTGGCATTCATCTCTGCTTCTCCAAACTGGGGGCATGACAACCGATCCTCATAAAACCCCACACCTGATGCAAACAGATTTATAATGGTGAAAGATTTTCCACTGATGGCAAAGAACGTCCACTTACCCCTTTGCAGATGGAGACAGCTTCTTTGGACAGGGACTTGGGGTAGGACACATTGTGCTCCATAATGGACTGGAACAGCTCATCTTCATCCTCTCCATCGAATGGAGGCTGCGGGGTGGAGGGACATGATATTAAGAGTGTTGTCTGTGTTTCATCCATTATCACATAGTGGATGAATAAATTGTTCCCTTGAGATCTTTTTAATGTTTAAAGTAAAGCGTCACCATGTAGCACCAAATGGATCCAGCAGTGCTGCATTTGTTTTTTGTCATCTGTGCCCTCTCTACATGACAGGTAAATTGACCAAATTGAGTAAAAACGGTTTTCCCTGATGAATAAAGATGAAGAGGGCAGAAAAACAGGACGTAAATTTGACTAAATAGGGTGTCAAGAGGAAGAATAGGGGAGAAAAAGGCATAAAAACAACAGAGACATGGAAATAGAGAGACAACAACAAAAGAGCAGTGCAGCATTCGTGAAAACAAGTTTCAGAGGAAGACCTTGCAGGGCAAATGGAGTGGATGACCCAGCTTTTTCCCCTCCTCTCTGGGTGGTTATCATCAGTAACCATAATGTGGGTGTTTTGACAGTCCATAAAATGAATTATTCGTCATTTCCACTCCACTGGCCCCTTCGGGTACAGATAGCCTGTCTGCGTCATGCCCCCTTTACCTGATTTCACACAAGGCAGGGAGAGACAGACAGACAGAGGAAGGAAGATATCAATAGGTAAAAACTTGTGTTAATTGTTTAACAGCAGACACTTGCTCTGAGTTCATCTGAGAATGAAAAACACACCCGTCTTCATGCTGAGCTTTGCTCTGGAGGAGACTGCTTTTGCATGTAGCTTTTGGCCTTGTGGAACAGGGATCATGTGTATCATGTGTAGGTTAATAAGTTATAAATGTCTTAATAAGTCATTTAGTGCCGGAAACATGCTTTATTAAAACCTGTGGTGACACTCTATTTTAAAGGGAGTGCATGAGACTGTTATTACACTACCATAACCATGTTAAGACACCTGTCAGAACTGTAAGGAGTCTTTATGAATGTTTTTGACTGTTGTTATGAGGTGTCATTTGGTCAATTATGTCATTTTTAAAGCAACACTGATAATGTTTGAGATATCTTTGTTAAGACAGCTTCACATGAATCAAGCCAATAATGTCTTTGTTATGACAACTTGACATTAACCAAGACAAGGATGTCTTTGTAATGACAACTTGACATTAATCAAGGCCACAATGTGTTTGTTATGACAACTTCACCTTAACCAATACAAAAGTGTCTTTGTTATGTCAACTTGACACTAACCAAGACAAAAGTGTCTTTGTTATGGCAACTTAACATCAACCAAGCCAATACTGTCTTTGTTCTGACAATTTGACATTAAATAAGACACGGCTTTGTAATGACAACTTGACATTAATCCACACAGAAATGTCTTTGTTATGACAACTTGACATATCAGACTCAAAGAAACTGTTTAGCTTTCTGTTTCACACTAACTGTCTATGTTCTCTATTGACCAAGACACATATAATTTATTCAAGACTCCTTCATGTTCATGACAGGTGTCATGACATGGTTATGACAGTGTAATGACAGTCTTATGCACACCACTTTGAATTAAGTGTTATCAAGCCTGTATGGGGTTTTTTTCTCAATGTTTGATTCAAAAGAGGACATTAAAAAAATCTCTTGAAGTTGTTTACATTGACAACACAGGGTGAGATAAGTTCTGACAACATATTAAAATGACTGTCCTGCACCTTTGACAAAGTGAAAGGCTTTTTTTCTCTGACATGTTCTGTTTCTACATGACCTTCCTCTGAAATGTGGTTTTAGGCTCTAGCTGGAAACTCTGTGTTAAGCAAAGACTGCAGATTGTCTTCATAAATAGCTAATGCTAGGCTAATCGGTGAGGAGGTCACATTGTTGCTATGTAACCACCACACAGAGCTTCTTCTTCATGCTATGCTCATTAAACAAACCTCAAAGAAACTTAGGAAAATAAGCTCTCAAAAAGGGGTTGGTGGAAGCATAAAGAAGTGATTCAAGTCCGCTCAATTTGTGCACAAACGCAGAACCTTAAAGGCATGAAAAACCTCGACTGGCAGTTATTGTTACTGGCTGCAACACAATGTCAAGCTTTGTGCTCTACTCAAGAAGGAATCCTTATGACAATACTCCTACAGAGTAGCTGCATGTCCTCCTTGTCCTGACTTGGTACATCTGAATCTGAAAGAAGCTTTGCTTTACCAGCCAACACATTATTGATTGATGTGAGGAATATTGACTCCTGTCCACTGGCAGCACACTCTGCTGTATCCAGAAATAAAAGAAAGAAACTCAAAAAGTAGGCTTCCCAGATAGGTCAGTGGTAACAGCAAAAACTCTGGTGTTTTGTTCAGTGCAGAAATATGATTAATTTATTTTGCTTAATCTGTGTACAAATGCAGGCACTAAAAAGAACACAAATAGTCTGGCGGCTTCTCTGGCTGCAGAGCAGTATGCTGGATGAGAAGACTTGCCAAGCTGAACAAGTGTTGCACAGTAAAGCTTTCTGTGTTGTTTTGCACCTATTTGGGTCCAGCTGGACAAAAAACAAATTTGTGCACATACAACAGACACTCGTTAAATCTAAAAAAGAAAATGACAGGTTGTAACTTTTTTAATTTAACACATACTCCACTGATTTAGCATTACACTGTGATAAAATTGTTGGACTCACGATATAGACACTTTAAAATGAGGTTGGTAACATTGGAGAAACCAACAAGAGTAAGTAAGAGTAAGTAAACCCCCTGAGACAACAGGGAGTAATTTCCCTGTCGACTAAATGGAAATTTTAATTTTGAGTTGACTACTTTAAAAGTAAAAAGTATGTTTAAAAAATAGTTCAAATTGAGCACAATTTATTAATTGATACTGTTAAACATGGTCCAATAAATAATGTGTATTAATTATCCTACAGAACATGACAATAACTCACTAAATGTGTCAACTTTTCAGATAGAGCAGGATCACAGCATCTGTAGGTAAACAATGCACTTCATAAAACGTAGCTGCTACACAGTGTGGCTAATGTTAGCAATGCTAGCACCAGCAGCCTGCTCTTCTTGCAGGTTAGCGTCCACATATCTGTGCTGAACACTGTCACGCATTTCTCCAGTTAAGTGGTTATATGCCAGATTATTCTGACACAGCTTACACACAACCTTATTTTCATTTTCTAGACCTAAATACTAAAAAAGTCTAGAAAAAGGGGAGAGGGGTCTCTTTCATTTCAATTTCATTTGGCCCCAATGAAATGATTGGGTGGCTTATTACAGGCACAGATACCAGATTTTTGTTCTCTTTTTTTTTTTAGGTCATTTATTAATCGCTGTCAGGACGTGAAGACAATTTTCACAAATATAACAAAAAATGCTTCTGAAATACATTCATGCATTGTTCTTCCTTGTCAAAACTTAGCAGACCTTACCCACAATGCAACTTGACTGCCACTTTTCAGGTATATTATTATGTTTTGCTAGTAGCTGTTAATTTAGCATTGAGCCACTATGTCAAGCATGGAGGAGAAGCTACAGAGGTCTGATAAGATCACTTTTTTCTAACCCCATCTGACCCTTTAATCCGACTGTAGTTCAGTTCCACAACCACTGGTCAAATGTAAGCTCAACTGACTGGATTAAAAGAGGGCAAAACGTTACACCAAATAGGATATGCCCTGTGATTGGAGGGGCAGATGGAGGTTCTGTGTGTTTCTATGTCAGTGTTTATTATTAGTGCCAGTGGGAAGGTCTTTAGGAAGCACCACCTGAGTACATTTAGGCCTCTGCAGAGTCAACTTCAACGTGGGAATAATGTGGCCGTGAGCAGTCTGTGAGCAACCTCGTGTCTGTGTAAAGCTGTCTGCATAATCTGTAGCAGGCAATTGCATAATTGTGTGTTTGTGTTGTGCGTGACACTCACCTGTCCTGCCAGCATTTCGTAGAGCAGAACTCCATATGCCCACCAGTCTACAGAGCGTCCATATGGCTGATATGCAATGATCTGTGGAGGAAGGGAGAGATAAAGGTCAGAAGTTCACCCAAACGTCCCAAACAATTTCAGTTATCCTGTTCTTGAAAACGGCACATCAAAAACTAGAGAATTATTTGGCCAACTGATTTGCCATTCTGATAATCAGATTTGGAAAACTCGACTGTCCGTTGGTAAAAAGTACGGGGAGACTGGAGATTCAGCTCAGTTTGATCTTTTCTCCATCATGATGGAGGCGTTTGAAACTCACCACATGACACTGCAGTACTTAACAGTCTACACAATTATGGTAATCACAACCTCAATTCTAAAGCAGATGGGAAATTGTGTAGAACGTAAATAAAAACAGCAATCAATGCATTCAAAATCCTTTTTGACTTATGTTCAATCAAATACAGTACAAATACAAGCATGGATGGGTTGCATCCCTCTGCTTTGTGAAAAACTGTGGGCAAATACTCACAAAAATGTTTCTCAACACAAAACTGCAGGAATTTAGCAATTTTGCCATCTGCAATCTATAATATCATTAAAAATTCAGAGATCCAGAGAAATCTCTGCACGTACGGGGCAAGGCTGAAAACCAACATTCAATCCATGTGACCTTTGACCCTTCAGGTGGCACTGCATTAAAAACTGGTCTCAGGAACACTTTGGAAAACTATTATCAGTAAACACAGTTTGTCGCTGCATCTACAAATGCAAGGTAAGATGCAAAGAGAAAGACATACATCAACATCATCCAGAAACACTTCAGACTGTTTTCAGATTGTTTTCAGAAACCATGGATGTCGTGTCCTCCAGGCTGAAGAGAAAAAGGACCATCCAGATTGTTGGCAGCCCTAATTTCAAAAGCCACCATTTGTGATGGTACAGGAATGTGTTAGTATCCATGGCATCATGGGTAACTGTCACATCTGTGAGGGCCCCATTAATGCTGAAAGGTACATTACAGGTTTTGGAACAACATATGCTGCCATGCAGATAACATTTTTGTCAGAGACGTCCCTGCTAATTTCAGCAAGACACATTCTGAAAAATGAAAATGAGAAAAATAATGAAGAAAAACATGTTTAATTAATGATTAAATGATTGTTAGCATTTTCAACTATTGCTGAAGGAAAATGCACAAAATTGCAACCCTAGTCACAACATATTCTGTATATATTTCATTACAATACAAGCTTCATCATTTATTCTATATTTTGTTACCACTGTCTGCACTGACAGCACAGTACATATCATTAGATTGCAAAGATACAGAATATTATTCCCTCACAATGCATACACGTCTTCTATGTGATGTAATTTAGTCTTATTGAATCCACACACAAAAGATCTCCCATATATCACAACCTCCATCTTGATGTTCAGATCACACATATGAAAATGAACACAAAAGCTCAATACATACAGCAGAGAGTACTTATACGTTTTCCTCTATAAATCCATGACAGGACACAGATACTCTGCGGGCCTCTTCCCAGCATGGCTGCGTATCTTTTCATGCACACTGCCGATGCTCGTCTCATTTCTATGTAAATCTAAATGACTGTGATAGTGAGGCAGTTCAGCAGTTCTGAATGATAAAATTACTCAGTGCAACATCAAACGCTGTTCACAAATTGTGCTTCCCTAAACGTCCTTGTTAAGTTGCCAACTGCTAAAGCGGGAGACATTTTTTCGTAGAGATTTTTAAGCCAACTGTGCCTCAAAATGCCACAGACACATGCATATGAAGTTTGACAGAAGCCTTGAAAATCCTGTTCTGCACATTCCAAACTCGCATCCTCGCTTTGCTCCTCATACCGTGATTTGACCCAGACAGAGAATACGTATAAAGCGGCGGTGTGACCGCAGCTGTGACCAGGCAGAGATGCTGGATGACCCCCTGAATCGCAGACATTTTAATTCACCTGCAACGATGAGTTTTGCCACAGTTCAGCGAAGGAGATAGCCCCGCTAAAAAATTCAGACAAGCAGGAGAGCATTTGGTGCGTAGGAAGGGAACAGATAAAAAAACACAGAAAAGACTCCCTGTGCATCATTTTACAAGAGATGAGCATCAGAAAAACAGTTCTCTTAGGATGATGTTTGGCGCAGCTGAGGCTGAAGAACGCAGTTCACACTTCTTCACACAAAAACAAGTCAGGAGCAAACAACAGTGAAGCCATCGTGAATCAAAGTCTTCCTGGCAAGTGTTTGCACATTTGGAAGGGCTATTTTGACATCCACATTTTGTTTTGTTCAAGTCCTTTTGTCCAAATATTCAGAAGACTGATACAACACCTCTTTTCTGAACTGGTGCTGAAAATGGTTATGTTTCATTTTTGAAGACTCTAGCAAAATGTTTATTGATCTGGGTTATATGGTTTTAAGGGATGAATTAGTCATATCCAAAGTTTAGCTGCCACTGCAAGTTTGAAAGAGATACTTTGGATTATTCAAAATGGGGTTGTATGAGGTACTTACTGATAGTTAGCATATTACCTACAGTAGATACTGGTTTACAACCCCCTCGCCCCAATACCAGTTTAGGTATATTCACTGCTTTACTGTGCCGTCTGACAGGAAACCACCAATATATAAGCCAAATATTTCTCTTTCAAAACCAATCAAACTCCACAGGCAATATCAGTAATTTTACCTGCAGAACACGAGCGTTATTGGTCTAATGCTGCCTTGATCTGTTCATTTGTTTGTGTTACTGTGGGACTGAACTAACCTTTTAAAATGCAGAACTCATACAATAACAGCAATGGATTAACCAAATAAGGCAGCAGTAGACCAGTGATTCCAGTGTTCTGCGAGGGTAAAATTACTGATTTTGCCAATGGAGTCTGAATGGTTTGGAGACACTGATGGTTTCCCATCTGAAAAGGCTGTGTGGTAGCAAAGTGGAGCTGTGAAAATATTCTAAACATGGTGTACACTAACAGTGATTGATTGTTTTTGGTAGACCTTGATTGATTCATTCATTCTTGAGATTTGGGAAAAAAACATATTTTGAGGGATTTTGACTTTGAATCTTCAATTATGTTTGTAAAAAACTAATTTTAAAGATCAAACTCTTGGCTATTAAGCCTTGTAACAGGACAACCTCCTAGTGATTCAATTTTTTGATAAATTAGACATCAACTCCGTCAAATTTTCCATCCGACAGAGTCTTAAAGAGTTGAAAAAATGATGCATTTTATTCTTTTTTTAATTTGACAAAGAGTACACAATCAGCCACAGCTTTTTTTAAAATAAATTGATGACAAACACTGCATGGTAACTATGAAAATTTAAGAAAACTCTGGGAAAGAGATCTCAAATCAAACAGAAGAAGACACATGTAAAACTATAGTAGCTGATGCAGACTGGTCAGTTAGAGATGCTCTTGGAAAATTCACACACTACAAAATCATACACAGGTATTATTATACCCCAGTTCAACTTCAAAGGATAGGAGGATAATTTCTGCTGGAGGTGTCAAACGTAACCAGGATCTTCTCTTTATTTCCTGTGGGATTGTTCACTTGTTTCTGCTTTGTGGAAGCACATAGTCAAACGTATTGGTAGGTGACTGTATAAACCACTGCCAGAACCTCCTGGCTGTGCTTATTAGGGGACGGGTCTCTTTTACCAGCAGGTATATCCAAACAAAAAATTTGGACTTGCATTAGCAGGATTTATCAGCGCTTCAAGGATTGTTCTTTGCCACTGGAAGAGTCAGACGAAGCCTGTTTTTGATGAATGGTTAAAGCTGATGATGGATATTGCCTACGAATTGCTAATAGCAAGAACCAGTCATTACTGAGGCAGGTTGTATGAGGTCTGGTCTAAGTTTTTAATGTACACAATATTCCTAATTTTTTATTCAAATGTGCTTAGCACCCTCTTTTTTCTTTTCTCTCTTTATTTATAATATTATTAGGTTTGTATTACTATCATTATCATTATTATTATAACTTAGATTGTCAGGTACCATGATTTGTTGTTTGTTGGCTTTGTTTTGCCACTTGATTTATGTTAGCACACTTACTATAGTGTGCTAAATTATGTCACATTGCATTGTTTATAAAACAGAAAAAAGAGATTTGGATCTTAGACTTAGATTTAGAAGGGCTAACAATATTATGGTTGAGACAAATACTCTCGCCTTTCTTAAACCAGTCTTTTTTTCTAAAAAAATTTCAACAATTTCATATATCCTTAAAGAACACATTTTCACCCAAAAATTGGAATTAGACCGTTTCTGTTAACAATTTTTTCTGTATTTCTGGGAGGACATGATTTGTCTCAACTCTTAAGAAAGGGTGTGTCTAAAACATGTTTTACTCTTGATCCAGTCCACAGTTGTCCATTGCTTAGCTTCCTACACTGGGACTCCTTCTGCCAGTACCTGATACAACCTCACTTCAAATAATCCAAACTATCCCTTTAAAATGAAATGTCCATTAAGGAAGGTCTATTATAAGTTGAGACAAATCCATCTGAACCTTCTGAATGTCATCACTCATATTTGTCTTCACTTTCACTGATAAATGGGAACAATTATACAGCCAAAAAGCCGATAAAGACACAAGGATTTCTGACAAAAAAATCCACCCAATATCCTAAGGAAGCCTCCCTCAACAGTGACATTTCTCTGGCGACAGAGGAATTCCCTGTGGGTTTCTCTGACATTGGCCAAGGTTAGTGTTTTCATCCGCTTTGACCCCCATTCACACCAGTCAGAAAACCCTCATGTTTACACTTCACACCCACTTACACGTCCAACCATTTCTCTGGAGTGTCTTCGGCCATGAAGCAGCAGTCGGTGCAGCCATGTGCAATTTGGGCTCACATACAGCACTCAGGCACATATGTTGAGACCATACACTCATGCACACACATACACACACAGTACAGTACAATATGGTGACCCACATAAACAAATGCAGGTGTGTGACAGCAGTTCTGTTAAAGGGTAAATTGCTCTATGACCTTTGCTGATTAACATCTGACCTCACACATGCTGCCGTGGGACTCTCCTCCAGCTCAGTAACACACACTCACACATGGCCAACATACTGTATGTGAAGAAACAAGACATACACACACACACATGAAGCGTACACACCCAATGTGTCTAGGTGTGTGAAAGCAGATCTGCTCTGTATTGCTCTGTAACCTTCACTGTGTAACACCTGACCTCTGCTTTGCCCATGGGAGCACACACACACACATACACACACACAGTCGGTCGGACAAACAGCCTCCAGCTCTGCACGCCGCTGTCATGACGCTGTCCTGAGGGCTGATGGGAGCCGGCTGGGCATGCAGTACATCCACGTGTTAACCCTCATATACAACGGCGAGCATGTGCACAGACTTGACTGCATGTACACTAACGTGTCTTTGAATGTCACTATAAGAGAGCTATACAAGCAGAGAGAGCAGTCATGTAGCATTCATATAATGTCATAGACTTAATCAGTTCTTCAATAAATTACAGTTCAACAGACAGCTAGATACAAAAAATGTCCAAAATATAGAAAAGATACACATCATCTGTCTATTTAACAGACTAGTGTGAAGGGTTTAGGAGGATCTAATGGCAGAAATGGAAAATAATATTTATCACAATGTTTTCATTAGTGCATATTCACCTGAAACTGAGAAAAGTTGTGTTTTCATTTCCTTAGAATGAACCCTATGTCTACAAAGGGCCTTCCATTTTTCTATAGCAGCCCAGGACAAACCTAACTCTGGCTCTGGATACACACTGGTCCTTTAAACTAAGTCTGTATAACCTTAAACTGCTGTCTTGCTATTTCTGTCTATCATGTAACAATGTTTACTGTGTTAAAATGTTGACTACATGACATCACTGTGGCCACAAACTATTTTATCTATTATCTTGAATGGTTGGAACAAATATCAGGGCATTTCATTCACATTCTAAGCTAAATCTACAGTAGTGCTGAGCCAGAGCTCAGGCTGTAATAAAGACAGGCGTGTCTGTAAATGTGCACTAAAGGCTTGAATTTAACTTTCCCGTCCTGGCTCAAAGCTTCTCCTTAGAGAGTTCAACTTCCCATGTTGTATTTATAAGTTCACGAGTTCCATTTGAGAGTAGCGCTCGTCTCGTCTGTTGGCCCTTTTCCATACACACAGCTGACCCGACTCGGTTTGATTCGACCCATCAGATCAGCACAGCAGGGGTTTGCATTTCCATTACAACAGGGCTACCAGCTTGAAGGTGTGTCTTTTAAGCGAAGACGAGCCTGAGAGGTCTTCAGTGCACGGCTCGGTGCAGTTCAGCACGATGGAATGCAATGGAAATGCAAATTAGCACGGTATCGTTTTGACTTGACACAGCCAAAAGCGCCAGTGGAAAAGCTCCATATGTTGAAAAGAAAACCAGATTTTGAAGATGTTATAAAGATGTTGCTGGGGGACCTGACCTATGATTCTCATTTGCAACTTTAACAAGCCACGTAGAATATCTAAGTCCAGGAAACAGGAAAGAAGAAAGTTGACAGAGGTTCCACTGTGAACCAAGCTTGGTAAACTGTTACTGGACCACAGAGCAGAAAGGGGAGGGACTCAGGTAGGGTCAGTTGGGAGTATAATTGAGGCCTGAGCCTACATGAGTGCAAGACAAGCCCAGTATTATACTTTGACCATGACAAATATGACAGGTCCTATTAAGTTAATCAACTGTTTATAACTGTCAGTGTAAAGCTCCAAAAATACACTCACAGTTCAGTGACTGTCGGACATATTTCTTTCCAGACTCCAAAAAAAAATATTGCTGAATTAAATTGTCTTAAAAGTCTACTCTCTTTAAAAGATTATTAAGGATTTCTTACGACTCATAAACAAACACTTACTCATTCGACCGCAGGTTTGCTGATGTATCTCAAACAGTTAACGCTGAATATCTGAGGTATGTATTTTAGAAAAATGTTTAGACTCTCAACATCTCTAATTTGGAATGTACTAGAACATGAGGTTACAACCTACAAGGTTGTGATGTAATTATTTTTCTGTTTTCTGTCTTTTAGTACATGAAAGCCTCTTATCACCTCTATCCTTGACCCTGGTGGACATGTTTCATAAACTTCAGATGGCCAACTACATGTAAATGACATACAAACCTTGCATAACCTTTCACACGCTCACCTAAAGCTTAAAAACCCCACCTGCTGGCCCCTTTCCAGGTGTCACAGCCCCACGGACCACAAAGATGAGGCTTGTTTTACTCGTCCTGCTCGGCTGCTGCCTGTCTGAGGCAAACGTCCTGGGACAGAGGCTCACTGCTATCACATTTACCCAGGATGAGATCGCTGAAGCAGACAGCTTCACTCTGCTCAGAGAGATGATGGCTGTTTTGGATGAGCAGAGAAATGAGCTGCAACATGCCAAACAGCAACTGGTGCAACTTCAGAAAGTACAGGGTATGTGTGGTAGTGTGATTGTAGTAAGCAGCATCTTCTGCAAATCGAGTATTACTATTTTATATATTCAAATTCACTCATACTGCATTACATAATTTGTGTAATTCACTGTATAGAACAGACATCTGTGAAGCGATTCACTGACAGTCTGATGGAGGAACTATGGGAACAGGTGGAGGCACTGAAGAGAGGATATACAGGTAGAATGAAAGTGAAAGCATAAATATATTAGAAACATAACATGTATTATACATATGTAAAATAACTATGTAATCATTGGTCACACGTTATTTTACAGAACACAAATAAGACATAACAAGCCATACATTGTGTTAAATTAGACAAAAATTAAGTATGTTCTTTATTAGACAATAGTTAGAATAAATCTGTGCAGTTGCAAATGGACAAAATATTCCTCTACCTTTATGTATGGCTACATATGTTTTGCTTTAGTTTACGGTACATTTCCGTTGTAATGTGTCCCACATTACCCTCTAATAAGGGTCTTTAAGGGATAAATAATACACTTTAGTTTTCAGTATATTTCTGTTGTCAAGTGTCCAAAATGACCCTATAATGAGGGTCCTGAAGTGGGAAACAATAGTCTTTAGTTTACAGTACAGTTCTGTCGTAATGTGTCCCAAATTACTCTCTAATGATGGTCTTTAAGTGAGAAATAATACTCTTTACTTTATAGTACAGTATCTTGTAATGTGTCCTAAATTATCCAGTAATAAGGGTCTTTAACGGATAAATAATATACTTAACTTTTCAGTACAGTTTTGTTCTAATGTGTACAAAATTACCCCCTTAAAGTGGGAAACAATACACTTAAGTTAACAGTACAGTTCTGTTGTGATGTGTTTTTAATGATCATCTAATTAAGTCTAATAAGTGTCTTATAAAATGTCTAATACTGTCTAATAAAGGACATTTTATTTCTAGTTTTTGTTTAATTTGATAAAACATATAGCTTGTTTTATCTTAGTGTACTGTAAAATAAAGTTTGATACTGCATTATTTCCATTGTTAAAAAAAAAAAGACCACGAGGCCCGGCTGAGAGTCAGTGAGATGCAAGAAGAGGAGCAGAGGAAACAGGTGCAGCAGGTCGTGCGTCAGTACACAGGTAAAGCAACTTCATCCACAGCATGAAATATAAATTGAGATCCTTTTTAGAAACACTTATAAACAAAACAGAAGCAGGAGGAAGCAGGGAAGTGTTTCTCTTTTTGGAATATAGCAATAAAGTTAACTTCCTTCCTCTTTTTCTTCCACAATGACTGCAGCATATATATGTACAGAAGTAAAAATTCAAAATCTTATCCATGAATTTTTGACTCTTTTATGCTGTTTTCATTTGTTTACTCTGATCATCTTTATTCCATCCTCCCTGAGCAGAACTGGAGGCCCGACTGAACGCCAGTGATTTGGAGGGACAAAGCAAACGAGTGCAACAACTGCAGCGGGAAAGCAGAGGTAATACAACAAACTAGTCAATTATTAATGCTAGCAAAGTAGATTTCCTCCTCATCTCATTTCAGCTCTTCTGATCTCACCTCATGATTTGTCTTCAACTGAATGGTTGAAGCCATGCAGTATTTATTCCCTCATCTTTAACAAATAGAGTTGAATATCAGACTGACAGAACTTGGAAATAGCCTCGGAGACGTGAACTCAGAGGTGAAGGCGCTGCAGGCTACTGATCAAGGTAAATGAACTACATTCATACTGCATGATTATCTACATCAGTATGTGCACAATATATTCTGAATGAAAGATAGAAGGACTATTTTGTTTTTGCTTTTTGAAAAAGAATGTGAGACTGCTTTTTTGTCCGATTATGTGTGTGACTAAATATTTTCATGTTTTGTTCCTCCATTTAATGACCAGACTTGGAGGACAGACTGAATGGCACAGATGTCCAGGCAGAGACACAAAGAACCCTGGTGGCACAGTTACAGGTGGAAATTAAAGGTGCATTAAAGGGGAAATTGTGCTTCCAAAAATGAGTACTGCAGTCTAAATATCAAGTTGGATCCATAGACTGTATGTTAAATAGGTTGAATCCCTATTAATTACACAGACCCAGGAGATGGTGTTCAGGGATTACCTGCCTGCCAAACTCCATTCACATTTTGCTCAATCTCACTATTGTAAACATCTACCCCTTCTATAAGATTCTGAATCATTTCTTAGAACATGAAGAGACACTACTCATTCAGCAAACATTCGGCATTAATTCAAACCCTAATTAATGTAAAATAGGTGAACGATAGCCAAGTATTCTGGCCAATGAGAGAAATTTAAAAGGAGGACACTGTGGTTGTAACACTGTTGTCAGTGAAGCGAGTATTTCAATTCATTTTCCTTAATCTCTGATGACATATCATGGTGATTTTGACATTTATTACAGTGAATATTTTACACATTTCTCCTTTAACAAATGTGGAGGATATTGTATGAGTGCAATCAAATTGTGAGTGTTGGCCAACAGGTTAAAGACTGCTCATCGAGGTAAAGATACTTGACTTTCATCTCACATCCTATCCTATCTCTCCCCTTCTTTAATCATCATACCATCCTTGTTGTTGTTAAATCTGGTGATGCAAATGAAAACATTTGCATTGTAATATATATATGTATTTTTTCGTTTCATCATTTTATCTGTCAGAGTTTGAGTCCAGGCTGGGGGTCAGTGAGAGTCTAGAGAAGGAGCTGAAGGTCCGGCTTAAAAATGCAGAAACAGAGGTGGAGGCGCTGAAGACTGTTGATCAAGGTAAAGAGACGAAAAGGCCACGATAGAGATATGAAGAAGAGAAACCCAACTTGTGTCCTCTGTCATTTGTGCTTATCCATAGCTGCTAAGGCAGCAGAGTGGCTAACATTAGCTGGGTTAGACTCACCCTCTGCACTTTCACCAATAGTTTCTGAGGTGGAGTCAGAGTTATGACTCTCACTCACGAAATTACAAAACAATCCACTGTGGCTCCTGAGAGTGTTTGCTAACTCCAACACAGCTAACTGGCCAATATGTTTCAGTAATGTGTTGCTAAGTAGAGACTCATGGGTAGCCCTTTGTATGTTATATAAATTAAATGTTTTGGGTTTGTTTTTGTTCTAAACTGATGTATCTTTGCCATTGATGTGTTGAATTAGCATATTTTTCATACAAATTCTAATTTTTTTGGGGAAAAATTACTTTTCAAACAATAATTTCAACACGTTTTCATCCCAACTAGTCATATATTGACAATTTGTCATCGTCCCTTGAGATCTGATTCTGAAGCACAACGTACCCTTTTTAACACAAGATTAACGCTGTAAACCAGATGCAGTTTGGTAAGGTTTAGGTACAAAACCTATTTAGTTAGGTTAAGGATAAAACCATGTTTTGGGTTACAACAATTATGTTGTTATGACACGTTTTGACACGTTATGGCACGTTACGTACATCATGTAACGTCACTGAAGCCACTCACAACAATGGGTGAAAGTCCTGTATTTGTTTGAGCCATCCCTCCACCCCATTTCCTCCATGTCTGAACCTTCTCCCTCTTTACACTACGACAGCAACACAGGACGTCTTATACAGCCACAGATGGGTTTACACTGAAGTCACTCGAAAAGCCTGGTGCATTGCTTTCAGCCACAAATGGGTCCTGTGCATGTTTGAATGAGTCATAAAGGGGCAAGGACAAATCATCAGTTCCAAGCCCTGAGCCTGTAAACTCCCAACTATATTCCTCTCACATTAGCTGCCAACTGTATATGTTAGTTAGTTCTTTGCTTGTTTTTGTTTGGTTGTTCATTTTTTCTAACCATTCTGATCTTTCGCCCATCCTCACAGGACTGGAGGCCAGACTGAATGCTAGTAATCTGGAGGGTCAAAACACACGAGTGGAACAACTACAGAAAGAAAGTAAAGGTAATACACGGTAGGCGATTTTGAGAGGGGATGAAGGGGAACGCCACAAAAAATAAACAATATACTTGTTACTCTACCACCCCCTCTCTGTCCCCTAGCAGCAGAGAGACTGCAGGGGCAGAAAGGTTGTTCAGGTGAATCTTGATTCTTTATCTGACTGAGGTTTGCACAAGTTAGAATCTATGGCCCCGACCATGGCTCTGAAATATCAGCAGCCTAGGGTTAAGTTGGGTTACGGTTTGGGTTATCCCCGCTGTTAAAAATGAACAAATCACTGACTCGTGATACAAAAAACAAGTCAATTATTTATGAGGAGTAAAGTAGATCTCTTCTCACCTCGGCTCATCTAATTTCGCTCCATGATTTATAGTTTAAGTGAATGGAGAATCATGCAGTATTAATTTGCCTTTTTTCTTTTACAAATAGAACTGAACATCAGGCTGACAGAGCTGGGGAATAAGTTTGGAGATGTGGGCGCAGATGTGAAGGCGCTGCAGACTGCTGATCAAGGTAAATAAACTGCATTTTGACCACATGGGTATGTCCAAAAACACACAACCATATACAGTTGTTGCTTTTTGAGCAGTAAGATCAGGACATTATTTTTACAGAATTATCTGTGTGTTTGATGATTTTATTCCTCCGTACAATGAGCAGGACTGGAGGCCAGGCTGAATGCCACAGAGGTCAAAGCTGAAGAACCTTAGTGGCACAATTACAGATAGAAATTAAAACTACATAAATAAATGCAGAGATTATTGTATCAGTGTCTATTTGTACCCAGGAATGAATAGGTACACAGCAGCTATTTGGCTATTGACAACCGACTGTCTTATTTTAGCTAAAACAAGCAGCAAGCTAACCCTTTATAAAAGTCTGTGGTAGATGAATGGGTTAAACACAAGGCTTTCCTACAGGAGAGTGGAGTTTGAATCCTTCCCTGGGAGACTAAGATTTGACGGTACTATGAAATTACATGCCAGTGGTACCTGTTATTTACAGTTTTTTTTTATTATTATTATTTTCAGTTTTCAGTTGCAATTCGGGTGCAAATAGCACTGCTGTCTCTGCCATGCTAGGCTATAGACCTGTGCAAAAAGCCACACTGACTATCCCAACCCAAATACCAATAGTATCTGCACTAATGTGATCACCATACTTGCTGAGCTTCAGACCTCAAAAATAGGGCAGATTTCAATACAAAAAAATGTAAAAGAGTTTCAGAGACTTTGTTACTTGCATTCTAGTGGCTTTTAATAATTAAAAATACTAAGTATAATGCAACCGCATTAATTTTACTTTTAATACTCAAGAATAAATACTTGTATACATAGAATAATTCATCTCTCTAGCATGTACATATCTGGCATAAACTAATATTTCTCAGTTTTCTTTCATTCATTTATTTATTTAATTATTTTTTCTCCTTGCCCCTAAAAATGATGTGGCAGATTTTTCAAAGTGCATGTTCTTGTCCAAAACCATAATTCTTCTTAAGAAGTCTGGTTTGGTGTAGCTGTATTGTTGTCCGGGTGGAAAAAGTAGGCTTATACACACTGTACAGTGCCAGAAACAGGTTATGGCAATGAAAGGGGAAAATGAAGATATGTCAGAAATCGGGAGAAATACAGGAGAATTATGATGCTGGGAGGCAACAGGGACAGGGGAGTGAAAAATGAGTCTCCTGGGAAAATTGGGAGGGTCGGCAAGTGTGGTGATCACATTGTGAGTAAATGCATGCAAATACTAAGTACACTACCAGAAAATGAAAGACTCTTGGAATCTATTGAAGCTGTTGAAATTAAGATTTTGACTGCCAGCGTTTGAGTCCAGACTTGAGTCCAGCGAGAGCTTGGAGAAGGAGTTGACATCCCGGCTTAGAAACGCAGAGACGGAGATGGAGGCGTTGAAGACTGCTGATCAAGGTAAAGCCAGAAGGTTAACTAGTGTGGAAATTCTTTTTAAGCTGCCATATGGGATATAAGATATTCATATTTGTAGGGTTACCCACTGGAGACCCTGATGGAAATGTCTATGAATTTTCCATGACCTTTTCATGATTAAGTTAGAGCATTTTCACCCTTTCCTGGTTTGTTAACATTGTTTATCTCCAAAGGGATTAACAGTCCGCTTTCCACTTTAGTTGAGATGAAGCTATACTGTCTAATGGAACAAATGAATGAAAGAAATCATGGTGTATTCCCTCCCTTCAACCAAAGGGTTGAATTCCAGGTTGTCAGCCAGTGAAAGTCTGACTGCGGAGCTTAAGATCAGCGTTAAAGATGCGCTGAGACAAGTGCAGGCACTCGATAGAGCTGATCAAGGTAAAGAGAATAAAGACATGCCTGCAGCGCTGATTCAGTACATTACACACATTCTGCTCATCATGATAATTTACGATCACCTAACTGATGGCTTGATAGGTCTAACTCCTCTAATCTACTCTGATAGAAATGGCAACAAGACTGGGAGTATCTGAGAGCCTGAGTGAAGAGCTGAAGATGAAGACTGCAGACACGGAGAGGGAGGTGAAGGCTCTCAAGATTGCTCATCGAGGTAGAAAATCACATCTGATTATGAATGAGCAATTCAGGCAATTGAAACTATGCACCCTCTGATCTCTCCTCTGATTTAAAGGAGATATAAAGGCTGATTTCATGCTGCGTCTCATATCTTTGACTAGAGCTGAAGTCCAGAGTGGAAGCCAGTGAGGTTCTGGCCAAGGAGGTGAACACACGGCTTGATGATACCGAAAGACAAGTGGAAGCAGTAGAGAAAATAAATCAAGGTAAAAAAAAAATGTATGCACAAATACCATCTTTTACTTATTACCATAATTTTAACAGGTAGTTCATACTGTTCTTAATCTCTGTCACTGCTCCCTCAGAGTTGAAATCTAGACTGAACGCCGCTGAGATTCTGGGCCAGGAGCTGAACGCAAAGCTTGAAACAACAGAGACCAACATGGAGGCACTTCAAACAGCTGATCAAGGCAAGCAAACATGACTGAGCCACTGTAAACACCTGTACTGCTTTGGTATCATCAAATATGGCTTTAAAGGTTTCTGTTAATATTCTGTCACGTTTGCTCATATTTCTGTCCCCTGTTACTGCATGTGTATACTTAAATGTGTCAGACATCAGAAAGTTACTGCACACACTAAATATTTTGTATTATGCTGTTGCTCAGTATCATTTTTTTCTTAAAACATATTTTTCCTTTCATTAAAAAAGGCAGTGTTTAAGTTTTTGTGTCATGTCTCTGACTTGATTAATGCATTTTCATTATAGAGTTGGAAGCCAAACTGGAAACAAATCAAAGTGTACAAGAGGAGTTGAAGAATAAGGTTGACCAAGCATTTGCAGCAGTGGAAGAGGTGACGACAACAATGACTGAAGGTAAATTAATTACATATCAACATGGGAATTTTGATTTATTAATACACAAACAATAGACACTGGGTAAATATAGCTTTAGAATTTTTTAAGCATTTATATTTCTTTTTCATTAACAGATAAAGTGGCCTTCTCAGCTGCGCTGGAAGAGAACCAAATGCACATTGGGCCTTTTGAGACAGAGACCACTCTTATCTACAAGAAAGTCATCACCAACATTGGTGACAGCTATGATCCCACAACAGGTAATGTACTGCAGGATGCTATTTGTGTTATCATAAGGGCTAAGATTTTAATTCAGCTGAATCAGATTTGGCTGTCAACAATTTGTTCTTTTTTTTTTCCACTTCAGTGCTTCCTATATCAGCCGTCATGAGTATGTTTTACCACAATGACATGAGTTTTAATGCCTTTTTTTGATATGATATGAAAACATTACACAGTCAGAGAAAGTGAAAGTGTGCATCAGCTGCATTGCACGCTCCTTAATGCCACAAATGAAGGGTTTATTTTGACCAAAGGTGAGTTGGTGATTGTTGGAACGTAGGAAAGATGGCCAAGGATGTTTTGGGGTAAATTTTATTTTGTTTCTGTCGGGTTTGAATGAAGTTGATGATGACGATCTGATGCGCTCTTGTGAAGTGGTTGACAGTACAGTGCATAACCTTTTCACTTTTCTCCTCTTCCATCACAGTTAATTTTGTGGTGATTTAGAGACTTTGTAATGTTTACAGCCTATCATGCTGTTGCACTGGTCTGTTTGCAATGATGCAGGTTAAAAAAAACATGAATAGAAACTTTACCGACCACTCATTTCACCTTCTCTCATCAGTACTTGTTGTTACGTTACGTTACATTTTTTTAAAATAAAAATATATTTTAAATTCTTCATCAATTGTCATCCCTGTTGATTTTGCAAGCTTCTGTCTGGTTTATCCTGTAATTGTAATGCACACTGACAAAAGGAGAAAAGAGATAATCGACTTGAAGAATCTCAGCTGACTGAGGGGTCTCCAACTAATGAGTCAAATCTTCCACTTTCAGCTGGGGAGGCTAGAAACCACAAAATTATTTTACAGCATCCTTATTTTTCACATGTGGGCTCAATGCCATATACATTCATTCAGCACGAGGGATTTGAAAACATAGATAAATAAAATACTTTTGTCTAGCTCCTAACTTGCAACTTATGTCTTCCAATTTAACTCAGTCTCTATTAAAAGCGTGTTGTTGTTTTTTTTGTCTCATTTCTTCCTATATTATTCTATGGACCTGCTCATATAAGCATACTGTGGACTTTCAGGGAGTTTTTCTTTTCTTGCCTTGTCGCTGCTGTGGTCAATTCTCGCCTGTGCACTTGTTAATGTAAATATAACAACTGTGATTCTTCTCATTTGGCAAATCCTGTCACAATGTGTTAATGCTTCATGCCTCCCTGTTCCTGCAAATAACATTATTTTTAAAATGACTCATCACCCTCTTTTTTGTCTTCGCACATCCCGTCCAGGAGTCTTTACAGCTCCAGTCGGCGGAGTATATCACTTCACCCTCTACACTCATGCTAACGGAGGAAACCCTGGATTTTTACTCTTGTACAAGAACGGTGAGGCTGTCGTGGGCACCGCCGAGCACCCGACCGCCTCTGACATCACTGATAACGGATCCAATGGTGTCGTGCTGCTTCTTCAGAAAGGAGACCGGGTTGCTGTGCACATGGAAGCTGAGTCCTGGGTCTGGGCAGACAGCGACCGCAACCTCTGTACTTTTACTGGCATTCTACTGTACAGTATGCCCAGTGAAGTATCCAAAAGCACTCTGTAACTTTACTAGTACAATTCAAATGTTATCACTTACAGCTCAAATTATGTAAGTCATAGAAAGAGGTTAAATTATATTATGTTCTACTCTGGATTTTAACTGCACATTTCAAGTCAAATAAAGTCAAATAAACAGATTACAGTTATTTGTATTTGATGTATTAATGGTCAGTTAAGACATTTAATCTGTGTGAATAATGTGTGAATTCAGAATAAAAATTAGCTAATAATTTATTCATTCAAAGCGATGCACATTATTGGATTTTTTGCCGATATCTGATATTTCAATATTTTCCAACTCATTTTACGTGATTGCTGATGCTGATACCATTACACTTAAATTGAAAAACTCAAAATTTCAAGGCAGCTGCCTTCACTAGACTTTTGAGTTTTGACTCAGCTCAACTCAAACTCGGGTTTTGAAATAAACAAGGTTTAGTAATAAACTTGAATCTGAGATTTTTTTTAAGCCTAAAAAATGTTCACTGTGAGCTGTGGACCTGAACTGTCATTATTGGAAGGCTTGAAAATTGGAAAATGGTTGCAAATGAAATTATTGACCATTATTCACTTTCACTTCAAAGAGTTTACTCAATAATTCCTGAAATACAAACTCAAAAATTCCAGTTTATCTAAAGAAGAAAAGTAAATTATCTCAACAAAACTTTATTAGTTAGTAAAACTTTCAACTTGAGTTGAGCTCAAAACTCAAAAATGGGTGTTCTCAACATTTTTGTTTCTACAGTGCATATGCACATATATTTTCCCATCTAATGACAGAGAACATTAAGTCTCTCCTGAAGTGGAATCACATTATTAAACCTCCTCTTATCATGATGGCCCACTGACACAGACATAAAATACAAAGCTTCTTTAATTTCCACCTTCACTTGGCAACATAAGATATCTCCTGCTGACAGTTTTTTTTTCCGCTGGTGCCTGTTTCTCTTTGTTCTTGACATCATCTTAATGATGATGATGATGATGATGTCTCTTCAGATGGGCAATTAAATTTGCAGAGTTTAAGAACTGCAACTCAGCTGATCCTCGCATTACTGACGCTGAATAATCATTCCACATAGCAACTTTAATAACTGTTTCAGACACATCAAAAAGCCTCCACACCACAGACATACTGGCATCGTGTGCACATAAACATACACACAGTCAGGCCTGGGGAGTAATGGATTACAAGTACTTGGGATTATGTAATGAAATTATAAAAAATAAGCAACTATAATCAACCCAGATCACATTTGAGAATATGTGCAACTAGATTATAGTTACATTGTCAAGGATTACTTGATTACATTTTTGATTATATATTTAAAATATGGCAATTTTAAAATTATTTAATTGTAATAACGATAATTAATAATGCTCTACTCAATCATTTAAAGTGCCTCTGTTGATAGTTACTCCTCTTAGGTTGCCTGTTTTGTAAATGGTGACTTAACTAATTTTTGCTTTTTAATGATGATATATTGATAATGGAGCTAATTCTTCTTCATATACACTGAAAAAAGAGCAAAATCCGTCATGTGGCCTCAGAAAAAAGCAATTATTCTGATGTGTTTCCACAAACATGACTTTTATTATGATCTCGCTGTACAAAAATACTGTACATCTCAGTATAAAAACATTTTTTATCAGCACTGTGGTTGACCCTCACTAAACAGGGCACTGTACAGATGTGCTGAACATACAGCTGACGTATTGTTCCATCAGTGAACGTGTATAAACTGCTTGAGATTATATCCACACGAAACAGAATAAGAATGAGACTATAACCCAGAGTGGCGGCACAATGTTAATGTGCCAAACACATACAGGAGAAAATGTGTTTAAGGCTCCACGTACTGATCCCGTTGCATGAAAGAGAACACGGCGCCTCGAGAAGGTGAGAAGTGCTCAGCCTTAATCCTCAGCTCATTTTAGCTCTTTGGTAAAAAGGCGGGAAGATGCATGAGGGAAAAGCCCCCTTCCCCTTATCTTCCTTCTATGTTTTTAATTAGCTGGAGGGTCAAAGACTCCACGGTGAGGGAAACCTTGCAGTGAATTCCCCGAGCTCGCCTGCTGAAATCCTGCTTCCTGCAGGGATCACTCTGACCTTCAGCCTGATCCGACAACTGCTAATGAATTCAGATACACACTCCGAATGTACATTATCACATGAGATTTACAATGTTACTGCTGAAATATTTCAAAATGTATGAGGATGGATGATTCCCAGGGCTGGGAGGGTTACTTGATCTATCGGTCAAGTATTTTCTCAATTAACTGGTTAGTTGTCTGGTCCATAAAATGTCGGAAAATGTTAAAAAATGTTGATCAAAGCTCAAGATGACGTCCTCAAATATCTTGTTTCGTTCACAACTCAAAAATATTCAGTTTACAGTCAGAAAGGAGTAAAGAAACCAGAAAATGTTCACATTTAAGAAGCTGAAATCAGACAATTTGGACTTTTTTCTTGAAAAATGAAACGAAAAACGATTTATCGATTAATTAATCCTGTCACAGTCTTTGTGACTTATTCAACATTTAGTTCAAATGGCTCCTCCAGACAAAACAATGTCTGGACTATTGATTAAATATCCATTGATACATTATTAATTGGTTCAATAAAAAAAACTGCAATTAATGGATTAATAATTCATCATTAACATCCATACTCCAAACATGAGCTGCCGCAGTGTTTTGCTTTGTTTTTCATTCATATGTCCTGGGTGTCATTGGTCCGTCTGTGATCAGATCACCTGACTGGCTACTAAAATGCAGATGAAGGATTTGGATAATAATTCAAATTGTAGTCAGTTCTCAACTATGATTTTAAAAGTAGATTACACAGTGTAATGCATACTCAAGTACAAGTAAAAATATAGACTTGAAAATCTACTCATAAAAGTACCCCCCCAAAAAAACTACTTAATTACAGTCATTTGAGTATTTGCAATTAGTTGTCCACAACCCACAGATATTCAGTTTACTGTCAGAGAGAAGTAAAGACACCAGAAAATATTAACATTTAAGAAGCTGAAATGAGAGAATTGTGACTTTTTTAATTAAAAAATGACTCAAAATGATTAATCGACTATCAAAATAGATGCACATTCATTTAATAGTCGATTAATAGTAGATTAATTGTTGCGAGTGTTTCATGTTTGTTGTCAGGTTTATTATTTTACTTCCTTTGTTGTGATTTAAAAACAAAAAATGGTGAAATTTCCACCCAGTGAAGCATGTTTTTTTTTTTTACTAGAGGCCATGATAATGAATTGGCAACAGCGTGAACACTTTGTATGGCAGTATATTGTTCTTTATTTTAAAATTGTTATAATCTCCATGTTTACTGAATGCATCTGTAATCTGATTACATCTCTTTTTTATGTTACTGTAATGGAATATAGTTACGTAACATAATCCTGATACATGTAATCCATTACTCCCCAAGCCTGATGATTCTTTAACTGAAAACAGAACAATCTTAGTAGGAAAACAAATATTCTCACTGGCTCTTCAAACAGATCTGACACGATGCGACACAATATGCTGAAACATTACAACCCCACATCTTTATTGAGGAGAGTCAGGCTGTTTGATTCTCCGCTGATTCGCTAAGAGGAAACAGTTTGACCATGACAGGGTGAACTAGGCCAACGTCAGACAGCGCGTCATAAAGGACCTAATGTGGCATATTTGTTGCACTGTGTCACTGAGAATTGACCTCACAGTCTTGCAGAACCATATGCAATAAGGGATTTAACCATGGAAAGCATGTAGACACATCAGGTCAATATAGCAAGATCTGCAGCCTCATGCCGCTTTGTGTCATGGGAATGAAAACAGAGGGGAAGACAGATCGAAAGGGGCAGAGAGGAGGAGAGACGGACAGAAAGGAGAAAGAGGGACTGAGGAAGATGATGTGAAAACAGTGAGACAGGACATATTTTCTTTTCTAATGCTAAAGACACTATAAGTCAAGGAATTGTTGTACTCTTTCACAAAAAAGGTAAAAAGCTACAACTGGTTTCCTGTAAGGATGCTGCTGCATTCACATGGATTCAGACAGAGTTAAATATTTTGACTTTTTGCCATGCTCCGCAATGAAATTTATAATAGATGATGCATAGCTCCCTCACACAAGGAGTAAACACGGGCAATCTCAACCACAAAAATTTTGGTGCAACAGCACAAACAAGGGATATACCAAGTGTAGGTAATATATATAATAGAAAGAAATATATAAATGATCTCTTTTAATTGATTATTAGTTGGCTATTAAATTAATCAGCAACTATTTTGATAATCAATTAATCATTTTCATCCAAATTCTCTGTTTTCAGCTTCTCAAATGTGAATTTACTGGTTTCTTTAGTCCTGATGGTAAACTGCATGTCTGTGGTGGCAAAAAATAAGACATTTGAGGACGTCACCTTGGGATTTAAGAAACACTGACCAATCGATTTTCACATTTTTTTGACATTTTACAGACCAATCAGCTCACTGATTAATCAAGAAAATACTCTGCAAATTACCTGATAATGTGGATAATAGTTGAAGCCCTAAATTTGCAATTGAATATTAAGAGAAATCCTCATTTTTGAGCTGAAATGAAAAATACCATACAATTTTATTTAATATACTTAATCCATTCTTTGTAAACATTATGAAAATCACCATAGCAACATATCGTCATGCATCAATTCATGACTTATGAAGCCTCATGACTTTATCAATACCCTGACCTTTATCTGGAGCTAGTAGAGAGCCGACACTTAGTTAACTCACACACTGACATGTCCAGGTACAGATATTCTTCTGCTGAGTTCCATTTGAACTTGGAAGCCATATTATTTACTGCTGTATTTTCACGCTATTGTTAGACTGTCACAGACTGTTTTCCTCTCAGCTGTCACTACTCGCTGCAGAGAAAGTACAGACTGAAGGAGAGAGACTTGAAAGTCACGGAGGATTCAGAGCCAGTGAGAGTGAGGCAAAACGATGGAGAAAAAGCAAAGAAACAAGCCAGAGAGGACAATTAGAATTCAGCAGAAAGCGACTGTTTAGATCAGTTTCAGGCCATCCTGCAGAGCGCTGCGCAAATGTGACGCCGCTGTGACTCTCTGCCCTTGCCACCCCATCGCCTGTCTGCATCAACACCAGCGGACATTTGCAGTTCCAGGCACGGTGACCTTCCTGCTCCGAAGCGGCATGTTGAGTCTGCAGCTGTGTGCTTATTTACCACGCACGGATAACGGACGTTTTGTTTGCTGTTTGCATGAGGCTCTTATATACATTAAGTGCTTTCTCCTTTTGCCAGGTTCCCAGTGATGGAAATAGACAAGCATGACCTGCGCCTGACATTCCCTGCTCTCATCTTGTTTTATTTTTTAACTTTATTGTATAAAAGCCTCTGGCCAGTAGAGCAGCGCTGATTCACTGCAATATGTGTGTGTGTGTGTGTGTGTGTGTGTGTGTGTGTGTGTGTGTGTGTGTGTGTGTGTGTGTGTGTGTGTGTGTGTGCGCGCGCGTGTGTCTGTGCGTGTGTGTGCGTGTGTGTAGTGAAAGAGATTAGAATAAAAAGAGATCTTCTTTGTGTACATCAATCTTTATGTCTTGAATATATTTACTCTATAATATCTTTGTTGAGTCAAAGTGTGTTTTATGTTTGAGTATGTGTGTGCGTCTGTATTGGTGTGTGTACCTGTGCTTGTGGCTTGGACAGTCTGCAACTGTGCGTGTGTATGTTTGCATGTGTGTGTTTGCGTGTGTGTGTGTGCATGCACAGGCGATGCTGCAGACATTTCTCTCCCATTAGAGCTAATACTACATGACAGTTGTGGATCAGACTGCTAGCTATTCAAGGCTACTCCCCTCACCACACACACACACACACACACACACACACACACACACACACACACACACACACACCACCTCTGCTCCCATGAACCTCATCCTCCGTACAGAAACAGATAAGCCAGTGTGGTTAAAACACCACGGCGCCCAACGCTGCCCTCCTGACCAACAGTGTTGCAGGCTGCTGCGTGAATATCTGCTTCTTTGTTGTTATCAGAGCCCTGTGAGGAATGTGTGTGCTGTGGAGCAGATACAGCGTGCATCAGGCCACGCTTTAGTGGACTGTTTCTGAAAACATTTCTCAGCACTGTAGCCTATCTGCCTGTTGTGGTTGGTTCGGTTTCATTCACGGATCACATTACTGTAATGAGCAGCCTTGGGGTTTATGTGAGCGTCTTCAAATGCAAGTAGCCCCGAAGATAAACAGCATCTTTTTACAGTTTAGTATTGAACTTAGACATTATTTTGAACTGGGACAAAGAATGTCCTACCAAAAAAAAATAAAAAAGAATTTTTAATACCAACACTGTAACTCCAGTTTTTGGGTGGAAATGAGATTAATTTAATTTATGAAATTTTTTGGTTTGCTTCAATTTTTCTAAAGTTGCCCTGTGCAAGAAAATACTCTCATCCCAGACAAGAATTCACAACTTCAAATATTTTAAAAATGTGTTAAAAGCCTTCAAAATCTAAAACTAACAATACCTACTGGTAACAGAGGTACAAAACTGTGATATTACAATCTTTTAAAATCTTTTTTTTTTTACAAAAACATGATTTAATCGGGCATAAACAGGTTTAGCTATACCATAACTACCCCTGTCACTTCCTGGTTTAACAAAAGCAGGAATACTGCTCAGGTTCTTGTAAAATTTTTATTTTTTGACAAATTCATTAAATAATATTTCTATCAGATGTGTCTCAACCATAACATGTCAACTCTGTAGCCCTTCTAAATCAAAGCTAAATAAGAATTATGGATTATAAATGCATATTTTGATTTGATTACATGAACTCTGAGCAACTTTAAAAAATAAAATGGCTGCTCACTACCACTATGCTATGAAATGAAAGAAATGTAACATTTTGTCAACTCTGTCAGAGCTTTCATCTGCTGGATGGAACTTTTACATTCAATAAAAAAAATGTAATCACTGTGAGGTTGGCCAGTTACAAGGTTTAATAGCCAAGAGTTTTAGAATATATTTTTCCAGCAAATTTAAGAGTAAAAATTAAATCAGTGTGTGGTTTGTAAAGAAATAAAAAGTAATTATCAGGACATTCTGTGACTTATTTGTGACCTATTGTCAATCAAATTTACTAAAGCTATATTGGCACTATTTTTTCATTTGTTTTCAGTTGCACAGTTTCAAATAACAGCAGAAACTGACAGCCTGGTGTTGTCAAGCTAACAAACCTGAGGCCGGTCAGACAAAGGTTTTAGGATACTGTTTAATTTCAGATGAGACCCTGATAAATTAAAATTACATTTATTTTGGGTTTGAAAAGACTAAAAATATCCAATATGTACAAATATGTTCTGTGCAGATCTATGGGTAAGAATCCCAATTGAGGGCCGACTGATAAATGGGTTATGGGCCCAGTACTGGCCTGTCACAGCTGTATCAGTCTACATCAGTATCCACATATATGCCTGTATGAAAACTTTTTATTTAAACAGACCATAATGTAGATTATTTTTGTTAACTTTATAGGCAGGATTCTGTGAATATTTGATCATTTTTCTTAATTCGAGTTAAACACTTACATGTATTTAGCTTTATTTGTGTTTTTTAATTTGTTTATAATTATTTATTATGTATTATTTAAAATAGTGGTGGAAGTTTACTGTTTCAGTGCCCTGATGTCATTTTGGACAATAAGATCACAAGTGTTACCTACTTTTGAGTGATCATTACAAAAATGTGTGTTAATGTAGATATAACATATTTTTTTTATATTATATTCTGCATAAAAATATAGACAGTACATGATGTTTATATAATTACAGATACCATACACAACTGAACTACATCAGCATCTGACGGATTATCACTGACATTGTAAAATATCTCTTTGCATGTGTCATGTATTACCACTAGTGTAATAATATAAGCAAATTATGTTAATTAAAAATAAATCACAAGGGAAAATACATCGTAGTGACATGTACACATGCACATATAATATAGAAGTAATTGCATCAGAGAGAAATGTACATTTGGCGCCCGGAGGCAGAGTGGAAAGGAAAAGATAGTTATATCATCAAGCTCGATATAAAGGGTGTGAACAAGAAAAATCATTTCTGTAATTACTGAAGTTTTTAATTATCTGGAAGAGAAGTATTAACTGCCATCCAAACAGTTTTTCCCTCCTGCCATCTTGTCTGCAGGATGTTTGCATGTTCATGCTCTCTGCATTTCTGTCTCATTTGCCGTCTCCTTCTCACTTCTTCTTCTTCGCCTCCCTCTTTCCCCCTCCTGACTTTTTCTCACCTCTCACTCACTTTTCCAACCACTGCTGACGTGATTTTGTGGGACTACTAATAGCTCTGATCTGAAAACACTGATTTCACCGCTTGGTAATTGGCGAAGAGTTTAAAATTGGAGCTGCCGCTGCAAAAGCATGTGGCCAGTCGACAACTCCATGATGACGCAGGGTTCCTATTCCTAGTCCTCCAACTTTCTGAGAAACAAGGACAAGCTGTGGCTATGATTCAGCAACAAAAATACATGTACAAGTGCATGTCTGCACCTTATACAACCCTGAGTCATGCATGGTCAAAATGCCTCAAGCAAAACTACTGGGTCTTATTATAAATGAGCAACATTCCTTTCTAAGTTATGAGCCTGTGAAAAAACTGGGTTAGCTTTTTTTAAGTAAATAACATCTTTCATTAAAGCAAATGAAACAAATATGTCCCTGACAAATCACTCATTGGTGGTTATGACATTACAAGACATTAGACTAATCGGTTGTGTCATACAGTTTTTTCTACACCAGAATTAAGGCATTTCTTTAAATGTGGGTAAACCTGCTAAAAATAGACAGTTGGTTTCCTTTCACATGACATGGGAGTGACAAAGTTACAGTGGTTCCTTTTTAAAGTTTGTATTAAGCAGTAAATAAATGTATAATGAATTTGTCACACCACAGAAAAATGAAAAAAAAAAAAAAATAGCCAAATTGACCCTTTGCTAAACCCCACCCCAAACAGAAATGATGCATTTCATTCTGGTTTGTTGTCTCAGGTCTAAGCCGGGTTATCTTAGTTCTCATCCCGGCTGTCTTCCACAATCGTGGGCTGGCTGGTCCAGCAGGGTGACCTGTCCCAAGGACCACTGTACTAATCGAGTCCCTGTGCTTCTTTTTCCCATGTTAATGAGTGTATTTCTGTCATCTATCATGTAAATATACCTGCTGTATTTCACCATCCGACCAATGTTTGCTGAGATGTAAGCTAGCTTTAGCCTTGTTTAGCATTAACCTAATATCATGTATGCAGCTGCAATGTAACTTTACATTTACACTTTCAGAGGCTTCTTGTTTTAAAACATGTCAGATGGAAACATTAAAACCTCAGCTGACTCAAGTCGAGTTAACTTACATCAGCCAGCTACACTTATGAAATCTGCTTGTGAGTCGTTATTTTATCCGACAAAATCCACCATCATTAGCTGGAAATGAGAGGCTGTTTTTATTTACTTCCCTAAGGAATCTCAGACCTCGTATTTCAACAAGTACTTACAACTTCGACATTAAATCGACCACCGTTATCACTGTAAACTGCATAAATGTGGTACGAGAATGAAAAGCTTGGCAGACTTAGCAACAGTAACTAAGGAGGGCGGGGATTAACAAAGGGTCAAATGAGTGATTAGAAAAAAGTATTAAATAAATAGATACATGGTGATAGATTAAATGCTGGGGACATGTCCACTCTGCTGTTTCAAGTGTCAAATATCACTACAACCTGAAAATGACTTTTAATGTTAAACAATGGGCTCAAAAATCTATTGCAGCCTTGAAACTGAGAATTTGGACTTTTTTTTACAACTGAAATGACATATTTGTTATTACATAGAGAGAGAGAGCACTGAAAAACCTAATGGTTTCAGTTTAAATGTGGACGGTGGGTTTTTGGTCTAGTGTAAAAGTGGCTTCAGTCTATCCTGTGTGGAGGAACACCAGCTTCCTGACAGGATAAAGAGCATCGAAAAAGTGGCTTTTCTTCTCTGACTAAATTTGCACTAAATCATCCTGACACTACAAACACCCCAACCGCTGTTTTGAGTCCACAGAGGGGTGAGCGGGGAAGTGGACGCCCATGCCTCCTAACACCACACTGCGGTGGGGACCAACTAGGGCGTAGAGGGAAATGGCCCGTGTCAGACAGCTCAATCTCCTCAAACGCTCTCCTGAAACGCTGTGCAGAGCCATCATTAGGTCACTCTTTGTCATTTCAACTGCTTTCTCCGTTTCTTTCCTTCAGTGTCTGACTACTGTTGCCCCCTCCTGCTCTCTCCCTCACTGCTAATACCTTCTGTCGCCTTTTGCGTCCCCTCTCTGTTTTCTCTCCCTCCTCTCTCTCCCTCTCTCTCCCTCGCTATCTCTTTCTCTCTGTGTCAAAGTCATTGAGGTGTAAATTCACATTAGTGTGAGCATTCCTCCCAGACAGGAGCTACCAATGACTGGCTATATAGGTCAGAGTAAACACAGCGAAAACTGTGCGCCAGCACATTTGTGTGTGCGTGCGTGTACTGTGTTCTGTCACATGTGTGCAGACAAACAGGGGACCCACCGCTACATAGAAATATACTCCCTCGCTGACAGAGTAATGAGCATGTGGGCAGGTGTGTGTGAGAAAAACAAGTGTGAAAATATTTCTCATCTCACAGCTCTCTCACACATATTGAGATACAAACATGCAGGAAGCCACTAGAAGTGGGTTCTCACTATAAGAGCTCATATAAACATAAACATACTGTATATTGCATGGGAATTTTCCTTATTCATGGTCACAGCTGCTCCCCATATCTGGTGCCTATATTGGTGGATCTAAGTTCCTTGGAAAAGACAGTATGGTAGGATCCAAATAATCAAAAACCAATGTTCTACTCTGTCCACTAGCCCTTAAAGGGGACTTTTCATTTGAACATCCCCTCAGTATCAATAATGTAAATGTGGTCAACTGGAGCAACAAATTAGATTTTTTCAGGAGACAGGAGTCCTGTGAGATTTCCACCTGATGCAAGTCAATTTTACTATTGATCACAGGACTAAGATAGGACAGGAAAAAAGTCAAAGGGAGTGTGGAGGAACAGGAACCATAATAACAAGAGGTCAGTTTTTTGCAGGCACACTGTATATATATAAAAAAAGTTGAGACACATTTCAATAGATTTTTGAGTCCAACTTAAATTCTTAAGTTTTGAAACAAACTTTAGAAAGTGTTGCTGACATATTATCTTTAGTTGAGATAATTTACTTTTCTTCTTTAAATAAAAATGAGTTTTAGAAAAAAAATCAATTCAATCTTTTTTTACTGCCTGAAAAATTTAATATTTTTAACTAACATTTACTTTCATTTCAATAAATTTACTCAATATTTTTATTAGTATTTATTCATTTTATTTATTATATATATTTTCTAAAATGCAATGGTTTGAGTTTCTAAAATTCAAAGCTTTAAGTTTATCTAAAGAAGAAAAATAAATTATTTCAACATAAGATCAGTAGTTGGTAAAACTTTTTCAAAACTAAGAATTTGAGTGACGAGTGAAAATCTACTCCTGTGTCAAGCTCTACAACAAATTCCTCAATGTGTGTGTTTCCCTGCTCACAGAGCCGTGCAGCAGTGCCTACATGTACCAGAATGCACTGCGGGCAAGCTTGTGACTTCCACACCCATGTTGCTGTGTATCATGACCCTCGCCTCTGTTACACCCCCTAGCTACCAAGATACAGAGCAGCAAGAGAGCTACAGCAGCACGAAAGAATTTATTGCTTCAATTAATGACATTTACCATCAAGACTGACTTGACATCCACATGAACACTGCAGTATTTTCCATTTAACCTACATGATGAATGCAAAAAAAAGTCCAATCAAAAAGGCAGAGGAGTTTAAATTAAATCCCTCCAACATGTCAGTGTCACTGTTGTGCGTAATGTTTATGTTTTATGTTTGAGCTCATCTTATCTCCTTCATATACTGTTGGATAGTTTAATCTACAAAAACGCGTCATACTGTATTCTAAAAGATCAACACGTATTAGTGACACCGCTTTCCTGTGGGAACCACGCATCAGTTTTGTTATGATGCATTTTCCAGCCAATCCAAGAGTGTTTTAAAGCGTTTACTGGGTTTAAGAGGTAGGAGAATTTTCTCAACCCATACAGAAACACTAAATCCTCCAGTTTATCAGAAACATTCAAAATCACTTAGCATTTTTACATGCGTAAGCCGACGTCCAGGCACAGGCTGTGTCTGAAACTCCTTACCAACATGATTTTTAGCACGCTACAACAGTACACTGTAGAAACAAAAAAGTTGAGAAAAAGGTTTACCAAAGAATAATTTTTTGTTGAGATAATTTACTTTTCTTCTTGAGAAAAAGTTCTAGAGTTTCTAAAACTCAAAGATTCAAGTTTATCTAAAGAAGAAAAGCAAATAATCATATTAATAAAGATTCTAACCTTACTAAAAATTTCAACTAAAATCAAAGCTGTATCACTTGAATTTGTATTTAAGTACAGTATTTGAGTATATGTACTCGTGTGTATGTACACTGCAATGTACAGGGAGAAAGAATGTTACTGCTGTAGCTGTTACAGATAGCTTATAATGTGGGTTTAAAGCATGTTTAATGACTGCAGAGATACAGTCACTGACAGAAGTCTTGTCCCATAAGGACATAGTAACTTGAAATGGCATATAACTTTATTTCTAATCAATCAATTGTTACAATAAATGGTTCATTTTAATGTCAAAGACTTTCACGTTAACAACTGGGTGCAAACTGAAACCGTCAAAAAGTGTCTTTAAATGATTCAACCAATCACAGATTAGAGCTTCACCTATGACAAATGCTGTAATTAACACATTCACAGGTGTGTGAAAAGCACATCAGACCTTCATGTGAAATGCAGCCTGACCTCTGACAACATGCCAAAGATTCAACCACAGACCAAAGTGCTGATCATCAAGAGGCTGAAGAGCAAGTCTGCTGCTGAGGTGGCAGACATCTTTAATGTATCCAAATGTGGAGAGGATAAGAAGAAACTGGTGACGTTCATGACAAGCCCAGGTCAGGCTGACCCCGTAAGACAGCTGTTCGAGAGGACCGTTTGTTGCTTCGACAGTCCAGGACCAGCCCTTTTTCAACTGCAGCGGAGCTACATGAGAACTGGACACCAGAAACCCCTGTATCTACAAGAACAGTTTGCCAGATTCTCTCACGCAGTGGTCTCCATGGCCGAATTAGTGCTCAGAAACCAGCATTAAACAGCCAAGACAACAAAAAAATCTGGTTGCATTCGCCAAGGCCCACAGCTTGCAGAAAGGATGGACAGTGGAATAGTGGCAGAAGGTTGATTTTATGTTCTGATGTTAGTGTAGCATGTTTGTGCTTTCAAAATAAAATATATGTATAATTTCAACATTATTTTTGTACATTACAAGACTTTTGTCCAAGCAAAATCTAACCTTTCTGTCCTAATTAAATGATAAAACTCAATGAATGATACAAAACTTTATTTTGGTATAATAAGCATGGTCTAGAGGGCTTTGCCTTTCATATAAGCCATTTCTGATTCCAACTGGTCAACTACAAGTCAAGTTATTTTTTGTTGTTCCTACAACTAGGATAAGTGACAAGACTTTTGTCAGGGACTGTATAGATGACAGATAAAAGTTAATTTTATGAAGCATGTGTCTGAGCGTTGAGGTCAAACTCAGCTCGTAAAGTAATTAGTAGTTGATCTTTCTGTCACACACAATTTGAGCAGCACTTGCCCTCGATTATATCTGAAAATGTCACCACTGTGAGCCCATTTTTTAAGGTCAGCCTCCACTTAGGACTGTTTTTGAGTGTGTGCATGTGTGTACAAGTGTGCACACGGCCGAGCTTGTGTGTCTATTGAAGGCATGTACAGATATTTATCTGTACATGCATGTGACTGTTTGAAATCGTGTGTGTGTGTGTGTGTGTGTGTGTGTGTGTGTGTGAGTTAGCATAAAGTGCGTGACATTAACTGTGTGCGCAGACTCACAGTGTTATGGAAACAGTAGCTGCTCCTACCCCCTGCTGTGTCATCCCTAGCTGCCGCATTAGTGTCAGTCTGACTCTGAGCGGTCACAGCATGTTCACCCTGCGTCCATGGGCTGGAATTAACCTCCTAGTCTGTCAGAGGGGGTTTTTAGAGACGATCAATAACCCAGCCCACCATTAAACAGAAGCCAGCTAACTGATAATGGCCACATAGCTGGACAAACTAAATCAGCACATGATGTATAAACTGCTGAGAGCTGCAGCATCAGACCTCTCCTGTTAAAATTAAGAGACACTGATAAATAGATTAAAAGGCAGAAAATGGCATTAAATTATGGATACTTAGCCTGGTTTCCAGATTCCACCAATCACAGGCAGGGGTTTTGTTTAGCAACTCATTGGGGATGGCAAATAGTGTGCCTTTAAATCAGTCAGTGACAAATTTTAAACATTTACTTTGCTGTAGAGCTGCAATGATTAGTCAAGTAATTGCTTAGTTGCCAACTATTTCGGTAATCAATTAATCGTTTCAGTCCAACATATGTTTTGGACTGTCGGTTGGACAAAAGAAGCAATTTGGGCTCTGGGAAATTGTGATGAGCATTTTTCCACAATTTTTGACATTTTACAGACTAAACAATTAACCTTGAACATTTAATAAGCAATTAAGCAAATAAATTGATCATGAAAATAGTCAAACTTGCAGCCCTAGTTTGCTGTCAGTAAACTCAACATTTTATCAGTGCCAACATGTCATCAGTAGGGGTAGGATGCTTTTCCCTAATCAATTTTATCTCAAGCTCTCGACACTATTATAAAATCTCAAGTTCAAAAGGTTGGCACCAAATGCTTGCTTGGTCTTTTTTCATCCGATACTTCCTGGTTGAAATAATCATTTTTTAAATATATTTTTTACAATATATGCAGAACATGTTCACACTCGATGGAGGAATGTGTTGAATATCATTATTGTCATTGTTGAATATCACAATAAAAAAGTCTTGCTTCCACACCAGATTGTGATTATATCTATCATGAAACTACATTATTAACTATTTAATTCTATTATTTTTTATTTTATTTCATAAAATGTCTCTTACTCACTGCTGCACTGCACAGACATAATTCAAGCATTTGGTCATGGTTACTTTTGTTTTATGTCATTCAAGTAGAAAAGGAGAAATACTTTATGTTAAAAGGAAAAACAAATTTATATGAACAATAAATAAAATAAATATTGTATAATGGGCTTCTTATTGGTGTATTATTGTTATTATTGAGATGCATCGACCCATCCATTTAAATGTCAGATTCTGATATCTGAATTTGAAATCTGCTGATATAGATAATATACTGATACCATACCAATACCAGCTCTGTTTTTTTCATGATGATAATGATTGTTGGTGGTGGTTGTTGTTGTTGATCATTCTTATACGCAGTAGTCATAGGCTACATGAGGCTGGAACTGAGCTTCAGTTTAGTGGTGAAAAGTTCTGTGTCAGCAGAATTACATCAAGTCAGAGTGTTTAACATCTGGAAAGTTAGTTTATTTTGTGTAATGTAACGTGTACTGATGTCTTTCAACCATTGTTGGGCACCATATGATTCTGGCTCGTGACATTCACACACGCAGTTGATAGGCCAGGAGACAGCCCGAATTTACATCATCATTTCACAAGATGTATTGCTGAGAGTTTAGGTTTGCTATTTAATATTACATTTCTTCACTCCAGCTGTATATCCCAGCACCATGTTGACACATATTTACCTTGTATTACATGCTGCACTGCCTTACGTCAATACTGGGCCAATTCCAATATTAGATCACATTGGTCCCATTTCTAATTATTGTGGTTTGAGTTATATACTGAGTGAGTATCTAGCAAAGTAAGTTAGTTTCCTTTTGGTAGTGGTACTGAAACATGTATTATATTTCAATATCAAGAGTATTTAAACATTTGCAGCAATGTCCAGCCCTACTCATCAGTGGGCTTGTCAGTCAGCTTGGACTAATCCTGTCTTTACCTCTTGCCTTTACTGAGGGAAAAGTCGGTCCCAGTTCTCTGGGAGTGGCTCCAGTCTGATACACAGCTGCCAAATCAATTGATGAACAGTCACTTATAATGTGAATGTGAAAATGTTGGACCAGTATCATTTAATCCTCCTTGGACCAACCTTCTCATCTACTGTGATGCAAGGACACATTCAGCAAGGAAAATGCACACTGGTGAAGAGTCCTGTCTTTGGGGAACGATTTTTTTTTCAAGAAATGTGTGAACTACTTTTCATAGCAAACAAGGACAAAAGCAAACAAAATATCTAGGTATCCATCCCTACCACAATCATGATCACAAATGGCAAGGTGAAATCATCCAGAGGATTTGTCTTGAAAGAAATTCAATGAAAACAACGACAAAGCCCACTGGGACACACGGAGACCCCAGCTTGTATGTTTGGGTTAAGTTTGGACTCGCCAGCGGACACGCTGGGCGTCTGTCTGACCGGGATGCTTACGTCATGAAAGAGCGCTTGCGCGCGTGTGAGTGTATGTGTCCCGAGGCGGTGACCTTAATCTGGAGCACAAGGGTGACACAGGCTCAGACCAGACAGTGACAGAGATGACCTCATGCATCAAAAGATGCACATACATACACACACACACACACGCCTCTCTGTGTTCAGCCTTACCTCAGGGGCTATGTAGTCTGGAGTGCCGCAGAAGGTGCGTGTGGTCACTCCCTCGTCAATGTTCTCTTTGCACATGCCAAAGTCAGCAATCTTAATGTGTCCCTCAGAGTCCAGCATCACATTGTCCAACTTCAGATCCCTGAGGACGCACAGAGACATTCAAAACATCCTTGAAGATGAAGCTGACTTCTCTCTGAGAATTAGGTCCAGCAGGTGAATTCCACTGCTGTATTTCTCTTCTGTACTTATATATATATATATTCCTATACAATTTATTCCAAGTAAGCACAGTCACTGCTGTTGAGTGTTTTCAGGAAAGATCTAATAAAACACTGGAAAAAGAATTGCTGGAGTTTTCACTATAGTACTCCATACTATGTGGTATCCACTGCAGAAACAGACATTTATTCTATCACAAAATGCCTGATTATTACTTTAAATACAACCACTGAACCTGAAGAGCAGCATGCACTGTATTTACGCTGTGTGGGTTGATACTCACCTGTAGATGATTCCTTTAAGGTGCAGGAAGAAGAGACCAACAGCGATCTCTGCTGCATAGAACCTGCAATAACAACCACATATTTATAGACTTAAAAGACAAGGAAACTTAATCTTTACTTGCAGCATATTTTGTTGTACTCTAGACAATGACAATACAGCCTGTCTGTTTCATTCTGTTCTATTCTAAATCTCAGTTTTTACATTGGTAATAATTTACAAAGATGTTTTTTAGAAGAATAAATGAACAATTATCTTCAACTAAAACATGCAAACATAAATGATTGATTATTGCTGCATTTTCACTGCAGAAACTTTCACCAGAGACTAAGAACCTTTGGAGGAACTGTTCAGGGCTCCCCACCCCCAAAGTTCAGTACTTTTGGAAAGTACTACCCCCTGAGTAGGGACCTTCAGGGGGTAAAATAATGGTCCCGGAATGTAATTTATACCCTGGTTCCTGTAATAGAAAGAGTTCATCCAAAGGTTCCTGGTCCTTGGGGAAAGTACCTGTGGTGGAAAGTGGTTATGGAGTTACAGAAGAAAACATACAAGAGATGGGCTGATGTTGCTGTGGATGCCATCATGGTGTGTAGTTGCATGTACAAATATGTAAGTCAGCTGTTGCTTTTTCATACTTCTGAGGACTAATTTGTCTAATATTTATGGGTATTTATACTACAGTGGAAACACAGACAACAACAGGCTGAAGGAACCTTTTAGTTCCTAGAAAATAAGTTCCCTTTAGGGGGAAAGGTGCCTTATAGCAACAATAACAACACCAGGTGCTAATAAATCAACATATCTTACACTGCCTGAGGTTCTTTGAACTTGCCCACTTGTTGGATATGGTACATGAGGTCTCCACCATTCACATACTCCATGACAAAGTACAGACGGTCCTGTGGTCATAGAAAAAGAGAGAAAAGGAGAGAGGAGGGACAGAGGAGGAGAAAAATATGCACCATCATTATTTTGCATGTAAAAACTACAAAGTTCCACAAAAGCTGTGAGATTACACAACATTCCTACATTTCTATTCGGTGTCACTGCTCCAAACAGAGAGCTTCAGTATTACAGCCTCCTCTAACCTTGCTGTCTGAGTCGTTTCATCGTTCCTGCTACACTTTCTATGACAAGGTGACCTAAAAAGCCCACAACAAAGCGCTTCATGGAAAAAGAAAACACTCAACACAGACATCTGTCAGGAAGTATTTTCTTTGTCTAATAGTGCTGGTCCCTTATCGCCCATGACAAGTTTGGCCCAACCCTGGTTTGGCTGTGTTTGACAGTCCCTTACGAGCAAAACACAAACCAACCGTCTCTCATACAGTAGCAGCAGACACAAACTGGCGGCAAAGTTGACTTCCTAGCAGGTTTGACCAAGTGTCATTACCCACAACGAATCGGATCTGACCCTGGACTTGTGAGCGCTCTGACACTCAGCGCACTATCATGATGATCCCTTCAGCAAAATGTCTCATTTAGTCTTGTAGACCTAGTTGTGCTTTTTATCGCAAAACAAAAGTAAAATATAACTTGCATTTATGCTTAAGACTTTACTATAAAACTTTATGCCAAGGGAGGTTAAAATGCTTTTCCACCCTTCATATATCTTAAAGGATTCTTTTATTCTACAACCCAATCCCCAAATGTTGGGACACTGTAAAACACAAACGAAAAAAAAAATGCAATGATTTATTATTTTTTCAACCTATATTCAACTGAATACATTACAAGGACAAAATATTTCATATTCAAACTCTTTTTGGACCTATTTTTAATCGGATACAGTATAAAGACAAGATATTCAAAGTTCAAAATTGTTTATTTAAGTAAATACACACTCATTCTGAATTTGATGCCTGCAACACATTCCAAAAAAGTTTTGACAGCGGCAACAAAAGACTGCGAAAGTTGTGGAATGCTCAATAAAAACACCTGTTTGGAAAATTAAACAGGTAAAGAGTTTAACTGGTAGCAGATGACAGTATCATGCTTGTATATGAACGGGGCGTCCTTGAAAGGCTTTTTTTTCACCATTTTGTGAAAAACTGCACTGACCAACAGTTTAAGTTAAACAGTTGTTTCAAAGCACAACTGCAGGAATTTAAGGATTTTACCATCTACGATCCACAATATCATTAAAAGATTCAAACAATCCAGAGAAATCTCTGCACATAGATGGAAAGGCCAAAAAACTAAATAGAATGCTGGTGACCTTTGACCCTTCAGGCGGCACTGCATTAAAAACTGACAAGACTGTGGAAAGGGAAAGGGTTGGGAAAACTTCTGCCATGCAAAGAGAAAGACATATATCAACAACGTCCAGAAACACTGCAGACTTCTCTGGACCAGAGCTCATCTGAGATGGACTGACGCAAAGTGGAAAAGTGTGCTGTGGTCTGACGAGTCCACATTTCAGATTTGTTTTCAGAAATCATGGACATCGTGTCTTCTGGGCTAAAGAGGAAAAGGACCATCCAGATGTCACCTCTGTGAAGGCCCCATTAATGCTGCAAGGGACATACAGGTTTTGGAGCAACATATGCTGCCATGCAGATGACATCTTTTTCAGAGACGTCCCTGCTTATTTCAGCAAGACAATGACAAGACACATTCTGCACATGTTCCATGATTTGTAGTAAAAGAGTTCAGGTACTAGACTGACCTGCCTGCAGTCCAGACCTGCCTACCACTGAAAATTTGTGGTGCATTATGAAGAACAAAATACGACAACAGAGAGTTAACAGAGTTAAAAGACACTCCTGTCACAACTGTCTGGGACATGTTGAGGCATCACATTCAGAATGAGTATATATTTACAAAAAACAATGAAGTTTATCAGCTTGAACGTTGAGTATCTTGTCTTTGTACTGTATCAAATTAAATATAGGATGAAAAGGATTCTCAGATCAGTTAGACAGTGTCCTAACTTTTTGGAATTGGGATAGTAAAAAATCTGCAGGGAAATTGTGGAAATACTAGAGAGAGCTCAGGAACGTGAGAGTAAGTCTGCCTATGTATGTGTATTGGGAAATGAACGTGTGTGTGTGTGTGTGTGTGTGTGTGTGTGTGTGTGTGTGTGTGTGTGTGTGTGTGTGTGTGCGCGTTCATGAATATGCCATGAGTGACATAGTGCTAAAGCTCTAATCAGCTGCTATAGTTCAGCTCGGCCTCTCTGAGGAATCAGACTGCTAATAGTCACTCATTTGACATCCAAGAGAAAACCAGTATACCAGATTATGTAAAACGTTGATTTCTTTCACATTGAGACTAAAATGTATGTGAGAAGTGGGGCATGAAAAATTCATGTGGCTGTCATTCTATATATCTCAGTACCTAAAAAATAAAATATGTAAAAATAGGTGCCTGCTGAAAGCATCAAAATGACTATTTCTTCAGTTAAAGGACTACAGTGTGGGATTTGGTGACATCTAGCGGTGAGGTTGCAGATTGCAAACACATCGCCTCGCCCTCCCTTGCCAATCCTGCAGGGGAAACTACGGTGGCCGTGAAAATTGCAAATCAAGTAAAAGGTCCTCTCCTGAGACAGTTTTTGGCTTGTCTATTTTTGGCAACTGTAGAAACAGTGCAACATGGCAAACACCATAGAAAAGCACCTGCAGCCTTTGTAGATATAAAGGGCTCATTCTAAGGTAATAAAAACTCAAGATTCTTATCTTCAGATGACTATACACTAATGAAAACATACTTACGAATATTATATTACTCTCTGCCTTTCTACTTAAATTGACCTGAAATAACCAGATTTCCCTCAAATGTGCTATTTCTGCCTCATTTTATGATTGAGTTCAAACCCCTTGAGAGGTTAATGACTTTCCAGGGTTCATCATTAACTTAATTACATCTAAATGAACCATCTTGAATTGTTAAAATTCAGTGGACAAGGCCATATCTGTTCCTGCTGACACTACAACAACCACCACTATATAGCTACAACAGTGGTGGACAAAGTACACAATCCCAGTACTTGAGTCAAAGTACAGATACTCCTGGTCAAATATTACTCAACTACAAGTGAAAGTTGCTCCGTCAAAATTTTACTTGAGTTAAAGTACTAGAGTACTTGTTTTTAAAAATACTTAAGTATTCAAAAGTATGTTTTTAAAAATACTTAAGTATTCAAAAGTACATGTTTTTAAAAATACTTAAGTATTCAAAAGTACAAATTACAAAGTACATTTTCTAATATCAATATATGCTGTATTGTTTTCATGATGCATTTACAGAAGCTTGTAACTTTCTGAAACCATCTAATGATGCACTGATGCTTGTAGAACCACACAAGAGCTACACAAAGTCTATAGAAACACCTATAAACACTTCAGCATAGAAATACAATCAGAACCAAAAAGGACAGTTATTGTCATTTTCTGATGTAACTGTATTAAAATCACATCATAAAATTAGATTGAAGATAACTGTAAGGAGTTCTCCAAGTCTGTTAAATAACAGATTTCTTTCTGTCCTCAGACGCAGTATATATACATGAATTATCTGGTATTTTTCACCCCAATAAAAACAATCCAACTTTAATTAATAATTATAATAACATCTTGAGATTTAATTTAGTCTTTCTCCTGCCATCACCATTACCACTTTTTGTTTGAATGAAAGAGGGAGAGCTTGTTTGTGCTTGTTAGTGCGCCTGGACGTATTTCTGCTTTTACATCAGTCCCATTTGAGAGGAACTACTGTGATTGGTTTCTTTCTGTGAGGAACACAGCATGTGACCAACTGCATTTTAAAAAAGAAAAAACAGCAACAGCTGACTTCAAAGCTCAGTCGAAAAGTAACAACAACCATCCTAGAAATATAGTGGAGTCAAAAGTACAATATTTGTCTTTGAAATGTAGTGGAGTGAAAGTCAGAAGTTTCCAAAAAAACAAACACTCAAGTAAAGTACAGATACTCAAAAAATGTATTTAAGTACAGTACTCAAGTAAATGTACTTCATTACTGTCCACCACTGAGCTACAAACTATGATTACTAGCACCGCAACTACAGTTATAAAGGAGCACTGCAACAAATTAAAAACATAACGCTGATTATGTCATTGAAAAAGGTTTTATGAAAGTTGCTATCAAGTTACATTAAAGGAAATATAAGATTAGCATATCTCAGCCTTTGCTTCACCGACTTTGACCATTTTTTTAAAGTAATCTGTTTCTCCCAAGTCCACCAGACTGATGGAGGTGCAATACTGAACTTCTGGTTTAGACTTTTAAAGGGATAGTTCACGTTATTTGATGAGATACTTACCCAAATTCAGTGTATGAACACGCCCCCAGCTGGGAAATGCAGTGAGGGCCACCAGCACTGAAGCTGGACAGTGTCAGCATTACAACATATTTTAGCTAAAAAAAAGTTTGCCTAAAGAATCAATTTCAGTCTAAGTGTATGCTATATTTAGAATATTTTCACTGCTTTACTTTGCCGTCAAACAACCTTTTCTGATGGTAAACCACCGTTATATAAGCCACATATTGCTCTCTCCAAACCAACCAAACTCCATGGGTGAAATCAGTAAATTTACCTCACAGAACACAGGAGTTGCTGGTGTACTGCTGACTCGATCTGTTAGTGTGTGTTATTGAGTGACTTCACTGAATCCGGATTATCCTGTAAAACATCAAAGTTGTGTCTTCTGGCTTTGTCCCGAAACTGTACAGTTTTGGTATTTTTTTTCTGTTGGTTATTATCAAAATTCTGGGCTATGATATACCTAGGGTCATGTATAGTACTATGTTTTGGTGATACGGCAGGAAACATTGTGGTAAGAGAAGACAGATATTTATTGAAAATCATTTTAGTAGCTTGTAAAAAAGCCATGGAAAATGTATACATGTCTAGACAGGATAAGGACTGAAACACTGTTTATGTCACAGGCACTAACTGTTTTGTGTGTGTGTGTTTTGTGTGTTTCTGTAATAGAGTAGTATATAAAACACCAAAGTAGGTACACTAACTATCTATAAGTACCTCATACAACCCCGCATCAAACAGCCCGAACTATCCCTTTAACAATACAGAACATTTGAAAGGGTTATTACATGTCATAATTCCAATTTTGACAATATGTGTGTCATGACATCACACTACGACATCTTGAATAGTCCAGCCGCTGTTACTCCTGATGCTGCTAACAGTGTTACACCTTACATGATGGAATATTTGGCTCAAGATTTAGGAAGTTTCATTTCCAGCTCTGGGAAGGTGTGAAAGCAGAGCAGTATGACCCACATGGAAGAAAGTAAGACTGTGTGTATATATGTATGTGTGCATGTGTGTGTGTGTGTGTGTGTGTGTGTGTGTGTGCAGGACTCACAATGGCAGGTTGTAGATCTAAAGCTTAACAAGGCAAAAGTAAATTATGATGCAGAGCACAAAGCATAATTTGTTGTAACTTTATGTACGTATACTTTGTGTCTGTTCTTATATAAGTCAGCACAATAAACTTTTATGAATAGGTGAAAGTGTGTTTGTGCATATGTATGTATGGCTGCATGTGCGCTTAAAAACTCCCATTTGTGTGTGCAAGAAATACACACAATTATGAATGTATGTCTCTTTGCTCATACAGTATGTGCTCTCAGGTTGTGCAGTCTGGTTTTAACATGACTCAAAGTCATAACACACGTGCATGCACACAAAGATGCATGCTTCTCTATGCACACACACAGACCTCAGCCTTCTAATTGGGGCTTGTTTGTTTCTCCTCCTCTACTTGTCATACTCGTCCTCTGCTGCTCTGTACAACACTTTATGACTAAGCTGTTTGGCTAAAAGCCCCCTCGTGAATTAATTTGACCTGACCCAGCCTGGAGTGACTTGTCCTGACGCGTGTCCAGGAGCGGTTTACCTACCACAGTCTGGAAGCACGAGTGGAGGTGTGTGAGGAAGGGCGGCTTGTCCTGCTGGGCCAGGACTCTCTTCTCCACCATGGTGCACTCCACGTCATCGTCCTGGATCACCACATCTTTTTTCAGGATCTTTATTGCGTACAGCTCTTCAGTGGCCTTCATCTCTGCCAGCATGACCTGCAGAGAGACAGACAAGGGCAGAGAGAAAGGTAGGGAAAGATTATTTCTAAGACTGACAGAATTTTTCTTGTGTGGTTAGATTGCAAGCTATCTGTTATAGGGGAACTATTATACATGCCTTATTTTCACACACATATATGAAGTTACACTGTTGGATGTTCATATTAAATTGGCCAAATGTAAAAAAATGTGGTAAATATAAAAGTAATCCCTGTGAGATTCAGATTCAGATGTTTTTTATTTTTTCTTACTTTCGACGACGGGCTGACATTAGTGTGTCATGGATTTCTCTATATGGTGATCTGCTCCAGACACAGTACATTGTGCTCAGCACGCCCACCCACCCAGTCTGTCTTCATTTGACTGCTCTGCTCAGGATTATAGTTAAAGTAGCTAAAGTAGCTAACCACTAACAAGCTTTGTCCATCAGGAGACTCCATAAATCCCAGAGAGCTGAGGCAGAGCATCCAGAGGACATCAGAGGGAAAAACAGATAATATTTTCTATTTAAAATACAATCAAATTTCACCAAAATCAGTGAATAAACTTGTGTACAGTAATCAGTCACCAGAAACATTCTGCTCCAGTTGCCTTTTTCCAGTCTAATTCTTGTCTCATTTGTGGTCTGATAAATTAAATTCAGTGCCCTATATCACTATTTCCATGCTAAGACGGTGGTCAGAAGCACTCATGATGTGTTTGTCTTGTATATCCAGGCCTGTTTCTGAGCTAACTAGCCAGCTAGCAGCTGAAGCAGCTGCAAAAACAAGTGACACTGTGTGTCCATCAGGAAACCCTGCAAATAGCTGAAAGTTGAGGCAGAGCAGCCGGAGGACATCACATCATCTTATCCAGTTTAATTCAAATCTGTAAATAAAGTTGTCTTTCTGTATAGTAAGATTTACAGATTTTTAAATCACTTTTTATTACTCAAGAACAGTTTTACAAATATAAATTATATGAGAATATGGTGCCTTAAAGAGACAGGAGCTAAAAGTGTTTGTTTCAGAGGGATGTTGAATGGAGGGGCTGCATAAAGGTTCAGTACAGGATAAATAAAAATCTTTTTGAATTGTGATTCATGCAAAGCTACTCTTGTGGAGTCCAAGAATGAAAATATAGTATAATAGGTGCCCTTTGGGAACTTTATTACTGAACTGATCACAGCTGCCTCACCTTGCCGAAGCTGCCTTTGCCCAGGACAGCAAGGAAGGAGAAGTCGCTGAGTTTCACCTGGTCCAGGCTGTTGGAGGGCAGCTGGCTGGAATCGTTGTCATCCGTCTCGGTGATCACCTTCTTACCTGGACCTAGCTTGGCTTTCTGCACTCAGGACACAAAAAGCAGCGTGTTAGAGACACATATTTTAAAATGCACTTTGAGTAACACTCACATGACAAAAAGCTACAACTGTGTAGTTCATATAAGACATCTAGTTTCTGAATTCCTGAAATGTGGACCTTGTCTTAAAAGGTGCAGGAAATGAATGTAACAGACACTGAACCAATAAACTTCAAGAAGGCTTCTTTGTGGTGGATTCCTCTTGATTCCAGACCAACAAATCCAATTTCGCTGTATGTTTTTATTATATTTATACCACTTACACACAAATATGTCATATGTTTGAAGATCATTCTTAAAGGAATATCCTCTACATGTGTTCACACACTCACACTGTTAATTTGCTCTGATAAGCAGAACTCAAAATGTATGGAGTGAAATGAGACTGTGGTGCCGTTGTGGAGCAGATACACACAAAAATGGCTCCATACAAACAGATATAATTTCATAAACTGAATGAATTGTGACAAATAAGATGATATTTTTTCTTTCACATTTTCACATTATTGACTGATAAAAAGCAGAAACTGACCTGCCCATCTTAAAATATATTAACAAGAAATTCTCATTATAAAATAATGTACTGGCTGAGAATGATGACAGTATATGTAAACATCAAAACCTTTTTTGCAGTTTATGTGAACTTGGAGTGAAAAAACTTAATGAAACGTTTCTTTAATGAGGACCAAAAGCATCTCTATGACATGCTTGAAACCTCTTACAAAAAAAAAAGTCCCACCAAGTTTGATGTATTGCATGTCACATGACCATTTATGTTTCAAATTATACATGTTTACTGATTATTAACGTCATAATTGACCCTTCCGAAGTCCCACCCCCCTTTGGTCTGTACTCCAGTAACAGTTGAGCAAACTTGGTGCCTCGGTCAACTTTCTGCTTTCCTGCAAAAATGTTAGCTAATAATAGCAAAATGCTAGTTAACTGGCAAGCTAATGATTGATGCTGCGTTTTGCTAACATACTCTTCATTGCTACATGTCACTTCTACAGGTCAAGTCTAACACATAAAACAGGACAGAAGAAAATTGACCAAGGTACCAAGCAAGTTTGACTGTCTTTGGAGCTCAGAGGGAAAAGGGGCGGGACTAAGGGTGTGCCAATTAAGGGTAAGAATTTTGTAGAAATTAAACTAGATCACAAACATTAAAAACAAGTAAATTACATATATGGATGTTCATACTGAAGTTATTTCTATTGTATATCACTAAATAACATTAAGAATAATATTTTAAGCATGACATATTGAAATCACCTCTTAAATCTAACAGATCTTTTTTACTGCAGCCCTATTGATATGAGATAGTAAGATAAAAAATACTAATCGAACATAAAATATGTAGGTTCTGACACCAGGGCTCTCTCATATTGAAACAAAAGATGTTTATTCACGTTACATTTAGTCATGTTTGCTGACTTCCTTCCTCACTCTCTGACGTATTCCATGTTTACCTTTAAGTTAAAGCAGCTAGCAACGGCTAACAGGAAACATACAATTACCTTGAATAAATTATGATTTTCTCTGCAGTTGAACAGTGTTGAAAACATTTGTGATAATGTAAGTACACAACTTACAAAATATAAAGCATATGCATAGTGTTTTTTGACATTTTAACGTGGCTAGCTTTGAGGTCCTGACTCTAACCTGAATGGAAACAAACCTTTATTAACATCATTGTTAACACTTGTGTTTATCAAACTATTTCATGTAAAAATGGCTGCTGTGGAAAAAGGTCTAATGTGTGGTAAAGGCAAAGTCTAAAATGTTGACATCAAACCTTACAGTTGCACTGATAATGGTAATGATTTTTTGACAAACACAAAGTTGCATGGCTGCTGGAGTAATGAAGAGGACACCACACTGTGCATGCATGTCCGATCCAGACAAGTGTCTCTTATGTTCACCTGTATTTGCCAAAATGCAAAAAGATTCTTCTCTATCCTTCATGCCAAAGTCATGCTTAATCTCCCAGTATGGAAAGATGCTCCAACAAGCTTGCTAGAAAACTACAGTGCACTATGCTGAAAAATACAGGACATCATGGCAGTCCGAAGTCCAAATAACAATCAAAGACAATTTAGTTTTCCATGTCTCTCTGCACAAGAACACAACCAAGATTGACAAGTCCAGTATCCACACTCAGCCAAGGCCAAACACAGATCCAAACTCATGCTGAACCTCAATTATCATTGGTGTAATCTACACCCACATGCTACATAGAGGAGGTCATTGTTTAGCTTTACCAAGGACTTTAACAAATTGGTATTAAATTGTCAAATTTCCTCACAGCTTCCAGGCTACAGAAAATTCTGTAAAATCTGTGCAAGTAACAGGGATGTCATACCTCTTTTGAATTATGATACTATTCATGTTTTAAAAAGCGTCCCAACTTTTTGGAATTGGAGTTAATTAAAAATAAGAAAGAAAGAAAAAAAAGGGCCAACAACATGCGAGCAGGACAAATTCCACATCATCTTTCACCTTCAGGAGTCACTTAAACGTTACTTTTAAGCCCAGAATAAAGACATTCAACCTGAGACAACCAATGCTGGGAAGCTTTAGTTTGGTTAATGGCATCTACCATAGTCTGCTCTTCATCTGGGAGAGCAGCAGAGACACGCAAAGCAGAGCAGACCGCACCAGATCACAGCACACCTGTAAGCTTTAGCCAATGAAAAGAGCCTGGCCGAGCCGAGCGAGCAGCAGCCTTACTTCCTTCCTCTCAAGGCGCACCTGATCAGAGTCTTCCACAACTGCTTGGTCCTGAAACCACAGGGAGAAGGAAGCCAAAAGGACCCACTCACTTAGTACACTTGAGTATAGGTGTGAGCCACAACAGCTGGCCCAATCAAGACAATTTTAGCTGAGGGGTGAGCCAAGGACTGAGGAGGTCGATCAGGTAACGGCAGATTCCACATTAAATTCAGTTTCTTAGTCAATGTAACTGACCGCTCTAATGTCCCGCCCATTTTTTGGTTAAGCAAACTTAACATATAAAGTCACATCTTAAGTTAGCTAAAGCTTAGCTTGGACTTAGGATGGGTCAGATATAGCTCAGAAACTCAGCGTTTCTGCAATCTGAGACATAAAAGAAATTGGTAACACTTTATTTTGACACTGTCATAACCATGACATTACATTTGTGTCATCTGGTCAACTATGTCATTGCTAATGCCAGGTCGACATCGCTTGAGATGCCTTTGTTATGACAACTTAACACTAATCAAGACAATATAACCTGTTATGAACATACTATAGCAGGCTGTAAAGAAATTACTTAAAATCTTAATCATAAAATGCAATAACATCTTCATGACAAGTGTACCATTTCAGTTTATGTTCAGGAATATACTCATGACATTATTGTAATGGTTAAATGTCAAAATCAATATTAAAACCAACCACATATATAAAAGCTTGATGTAATGTTAACACATGAAGCTAAATAGTTTGATAACTAAGCCTACTTTGTGTGCTATATAGCCTACTATGCTTTATGACAGGTCGTGTTGTCCTGGTTAATGTCAAGTTGTCGTAACAAAAAAATCCCAAATAATGTCACATTTGCATTTACAATGACATAACTGACTGTCATAAACATTCATAAAGACAGTCAGTCTTATGCACTTCAAATACAGTGTTACTTATTTCTACATGAAACTCATGTTACTTTAAATAATTCCAATGAGGCCAGGGATTTCTGCAGCACTAAAACTCACAGAAATTTGAATCAGCAGAGAAAAAGTAGGATCAATCAATCCATAACTGAGAAATATTTCATACATTTGTGGCAGAAACAGAGATATTGCAAACATAAAAATTTTAAGCTTAAAAGTGGGACAAATAAGAGGAAACTGAATTGACAGCCATTTACTGCACTCCCTAAATCAAGTGAAAACCCCACCTGTACTAGCAAATATAAAGAATAGCAGCAAAGAATAACAAAATCTAAAAAATGTGACTAACAATCAGCACAGTTTAAAGATGGTATGAAAATCAGATCTTCAAGTATGAGGAAGAAGTGAGGTGACAACTTGTGGGTGGAAAAAAAAACTGTTATCTTTCAAGCATACTAATGAAGGCATTGAGAATTATACACAAACACAAATCCACATACAAACACATATACATGTTGACTGTGGTCACGTTTGGGGACATATCATAGACTTACATTCATTTCCTGGAGACTTACCGTAATCCTACACATAACCACTACTTGCCTAACTCTAACCTTAACCACTGACCCACAAACCAGCCTTTTTCCAATTTAGGACACAACTTTTGGTCAACCTGGTCTTTAGTCTGACATGTGTCCATGAAATTAGGCCAAGTCTGAAACCCCACCCCCCCACACACACACATATGCCTATATTACCAACAGTGGACTATCACACTACAACAACCAAGTAAAGACGTCTGGTTCTGGTCATTTAAAAAATATAAACAACCTTAACATACACCTAATCTTAACCACTGACCCTAAAATCTGCCCTTTCCTTATTGGGGACACCACTTTTGGACAAGTTGTCCCCAATTAACTGGTCTCTAGTCTGAAATGTGTCTCTGAAAGTAGTTGGGAACACACACACACACACACACACACACACACACACACACACACACACACACACACACAGTTACTTATTGTCCTGGCAACAGGTGTGGGTATGTATTTTCTGTTCAATGCTGACATCTTGTGGTCAGAATTGATCTCGTTTCTCTTCTTCAAGCCCAGTGTGGAATATTTCTGTAGTCCACAAATCCAGTTTGAATTCTTTGTAAATGTGAGGACAGATGCTACAATTACATGTTTGCAGGTAGATGTAGAAAATATGGCAGGTAAAGCTTAAGAAAACTGGAATAAGAGAAAATAATGGCTACATATTTCCAGGTTACACCTGCAGTGACGATGATAGAAGCAGACAAGATGTAGACAGGCAGATTGATCCACAGACACAAACAGAGTACAAAGACACACATGCAGACAGATGTATGATCATGAACTGTGGGCAGCACAGCACCAGGATTTACTAACAATCCTCTGACAAACTCTGGCTACCAGGGAGCAGTAGAGACGGAGAGGAAGTCATTTATTCTCGCTTGGCACAGAATTCATCTTTTACTGAGGATTTCATATGAAACATACATTTAGCAAATTGAAGAAATACTGAAAATTTCATAGTTTTCCAAGTACAAAAAGGAGCAGTAACTTAATACAACACTGATTTATTGGAGCAAATATAGTTTGAATTTTTATTTTTAATCATTTTGATGAAATCCAACTCACAACCAGGACAAATTGTTAGTAAATTGGATCTATTTGCAGTAGCTTGGAACCACATACAAATGATAAAACATGAGGAGAGATGAAGGAACGTGTCACGACAACAAGACAAGACCAAAGAGGAGGAGAAGAGAGGAGGAGAGGAGGAGAGGAGGAGGAGGAGAGGAGCTACCTTTAGATTAAAGTTAATTTGGCAGTCCTGAGAGCGGGGAGGGGGAAGAAGGGGAGAGAGGGAGAGAGAAACTCTTGCATTAAATATGACAACGTGACACAGGATGAAGAAGCATTTGTACAGTGTAAGTCTCACCAAGCACACAGGAGGGAGCAGGAGGCTACGGGAAGAAAAGGGAGAGAACCACAGAGGGGTTTATGAAGAGGAAACAGGAGAGAGAAACTGGCACATTCTCGAGGCCACAGAGACCAGAAAAGATAAGTCAAGTGAATGAAACATTTTGAAGACTGGGAGACAAATTATTTAAGGTATACTAAACAGAATTATCATGATGGTAGTTTCTTTTACATTAAAGGAAGTTGTTTTTGAGTTTCAGCTTGATTAATAGTATATTCTGTAATTTAGGTGCAACATGACTGCAAACTATAGAGAGAATCAGAGAAATACTTGGTAACACTTTGTCTATAATGCATTATAAGCACCTTAATAAGACATATGTGTATATATATATATATATATATATATATATATATATATATATATATATATATACATATCCAGACTACATAGCCCCTGAGGTAAGGCTGAACACAGAGAGGTGTGTGTGCGTGTGTGTGTGTGTATTTTACAAAAACTTTTTTTAAAAATATGGTAACGCTTTGATTGATGTTAATTAAACTTGAGTTAATTGTTATTGCCCTGTTAACAAACACTGAAATTATAATTAATATTTTCTACTAATTGTCAGTACTGCTGTAATAAACATTGTTTAAGATGTCAGCTGTGATACAGCATATATTTTCTATAACACAAACAAATTATAATATTACCAATACTTAGTAAACATTATGTTATAATTTCATTGTTTGTTAACAGAAAATAACTATTACTGAGCATAATTAACTATCAATTTGCCATTTATTAATAATGAGTATTAGTAAGTACTACCAAAAAGGTTTATATTCAACCTTTAATGGTTTATATGTTATGAGATGCTATTGTCTGTTTTAATTAAAATCTGAAGTTGTTTCTTTTGGAAAATACAGACTTGAAATGGTTTTGATAATCACTGTGAAAGTTTTTTGTTTTTTTTTTGTTTTTTTGTCTTATACTTTGTTTGCCAGCAAATACTGCTCATAAGTCCCCATAATTGTATTATATAATTGCTGATAATCTTATACAGTGTTGTAACTTTACTAAAAGCTCACAGTCACACTATTGTGTATTATTAATGTTTATAAGATATTATTCCATTTACATTAGAGTGAGGATTCCCAAACTTTTTCTGTTCAAGACCCAAAAGAGAAATTTGATTTCTCCCTCTTTATAAACTTCTGATGAAGAACACATCAAACCATGCAGTTACAATGTATATGGATTTTTTTTTTTCATTACAAAGGTACATCACAGCAATAAATAAATTTGCTCAGTGTTGCTCAAGGCTTTTCATTTGAAATGTACACAGGAGGTGTCAAAACTAGGCTTCATACTACAATACTGTAATGAGGGCCCACATTTCCCAGCATGGCTAGTTTAGCTTTAACTATTAGTGAGACGGCTGTTAACATTTCTTGACTTCAGCTGTATTTTGCCATTGTATTTTAGGCTTCTTGTCTCCTGTGTTGATGTCAGTCAGAGCTGCTTCCTGTCTCTCATTTCGCGCTGCCTGCCACGATATAACCAATTACACTTATCAAAAAGAGGGAACAAGAAATGGAGACCTCCCTCTAATACAGGCCTGCTTCAAATAAAAGCCTGTTAAAGTTGGGGTAAACAAAGGCCTCTTTTATTATATAAGGCACATATGTATTTTATTCTGTCAATTGGCGACCCAATAAAAAAGGGGTCTGTGATTCATTTTGGGTTGAGACCCTAAGTTTGGGAAGCACTGTGTTAGAGCAGTTTTAAATGGGTCTTTATAACTGGCTACAGTTATGAGAATGTGTAGTGTAACCAGGGACTCAGATCCTTCTTTTAAACACTGTTGTCACTTTGGAGGTATAAAGCTTTATTAATGCTCAACATATACTAGAGTATGTCCACCACTTATAAAGCTTGTTTATAGTTGTCATGCCATTTATAAACCCTTATAAATGCATTAAAATGTCTTATGAATATACTTTTAATGCATTAGATGTGACCCTAATAGAAAATGTTAACAAATACTGTTTAGTTTCTTTAGAGAACAAACTAGAGAGGAGCTGGAAAGACCTGCTTTCAGCTATTTACTGCTCTGTGTAGTACTTGACTGTACAGTTAAGGACTAAGCTTGTGTGTGTGTGTGTGTGTGTGTGTGTGTGTGTATAAGCAGGGTGAAGGACCAGTTGTTGAACCATCACTCGCAAAGCACCACCACCTTGACTAAAATGCATAATTCATCCCATTTTGGTGAACATGAACAACAACATGTACTGTCTAGGTCTTGTGAATGTGTTACCGTGACAACCAAATGCAAGTGATAGGATGTCAGACTCTTCTCTGACCTTAATTGACAGTCCTGCTCTTTGCCTCTTCTCTCTGTCTTTGCTCATCGTAAAATAAACCTCACATCTTGTGTGAAGGTCATCATTGACTGTATTTTCATTACGCTGGAAAAAAAGTTACAAACTCTTATAACTTTAAAACTAACTCCACAGGTAATGGACATGTTTTACGTGAGAAAATGGTTTGATTACAGTGGAAAAGCATCTCAAAACTTGGCTAAACCTAATTTTTATAAGGAGACTAGGGATAATGTGAAATTTCCATACATTTTTTACTTTTGTTGTAATTCATACATAAATAAAATCCATATAAATCTAACAAATTAACATATTCTCACAACTGACAATTGATTTTATCATCAAAATAATAGATATTTTAGAAATTACAATTCAAGCCTAACCATGACCTTTCTAACATCCTTCCTTTCTATTCTTTCCATTTTTACCCACAACTCTCCACCATGTGTAGCAGAAATGTCATGGGAAATAACTTTAAAAAGTGTCCTGCGGGGCCCCGGGCCCCCACTGAGAGGCAGACAATCAGAGGACCACAGAGGGCTGCTTCACTCTCAGCGGGTGAGACGCACCAGTGCAGGAGACTGGTTGAAGGAAAAGAGCAGGCAACTGTGTGTCTGCAGCAACCTGTGCTGACAAGACTCCTGTGCAGTGTGTGAGTGTGTGTATTATGTGTTTGGGTGGCATTTAAGCGGTGAAAGTTTATGATTTAATTATGATTTTAGACAATCCAATACTGTTCATAAAAGTCAAGTTTTTCTTAATTATTGGAAGACCGTAATCATTAAACTTCATTACCATTTGATGCAGAAAATAATTTTCTGTGAATGACATTGGATCCGCATTGAGCAGTATATTATTAAGAAAAAAATAATAATTCATTAGTCAGTGATTATAAAAATAACTTCACATTCATTCTGTTGCAAGTGTTCAGAACAGAGCAACATCAACCACGCTTCTTACAGTGCAATGAGAGTTTTTTTGTAAAATAAAAACTTTAGATTTGTCATAAAGCAGGGCATGTTCAGGTTTTTTTTAAACATTGTTAGAAAGTCTGAAAAGCACAACACAAATTTTATAATATATTCAAGGCCAAGCTTTTGCATACTGATAAAAAATGGCAAAATTCAGTCTTGGACAGCTTGTGAGTACAGGTGTAGCTCAGAGGTATAGAGCATCAAAGATCTGCTATACCAGCTGGCAAAACTGTTCATTTGTAGACATTCAACTCAAAAAGTTGCCTAATTAAGAAAAAAAAGCCCATTTTTTACTCTCACCACATGTTTGAAACAACTTTCCCAGGCAATTAGCCTAATTATGAACTAACTAATTATACAAAAACTTCTTTAAAACAAGGTATCAAAACATCTTAGCCAAGTTGTTGCTGAAAAAAAAAAAAAAAACATATCAAAGGCTGTCGGTGAGCTGCTTTGATTCATTCCAGGCTGGAATCCCTCTGATCTAAGAACAAAATGATAAAAATTGGCGATGAACACACAACACACACCATCGCTGCATAAATGCAAAGAGACCACAAGCTGATGGGGGTCTTTGAAAGCTGCAGCTGTCGGTTAATTTAACAGCTGGAGACAGGGGGAGTGTGTCGATATCATTTCCAGGTTCTAATGCACACGCTTGTTTTGGAGCTGTGAACGGCTGGAGCAGCTCATACTCACCCGTTTATAGTGATTAAGGAAACGGTTGTCCGGATTTATTCAAAGGAAGATTATCAAGGTTACAGTAACTTAAGAAAGATGTCAGCCTCCAACAGCTGAGCATGATGGGTATTCTTAAGGCCCAAACGCACTGACAGTGACAACTGAGGTGCTTCATTTGACGTGCATGAACTGATGCTCCTCTGGCACCAGATCTGACATACCAACACCACAGAACTAACAGTATTTTGGAAAATGGTCGTTATTTGTATGTATCTGTGTATTTTTATTATTATTATGATTTTTTTTAACAAAATATTGTGCTCTGAAGAAAAGAAACCTTGCCTTTTTTCATGTTAGTCTATATTAGTGGTTCCCAAACTGGGGGATGGGCCGCCCAGGCGGGTCACAGAGCCACTGCAGGGGGTGTGTGGATAACCAGGGGAGAAATATAGAGTATATAAAGATTATATAATATATTGTATATAAAGAAGAATTATGTAGGGAAAATAAATAAACAGGAGGTTGTTGATGTGATCAGGCTGACCTTTATTTCACAAACATTCTGCTTAAATCCTTTTTTAATTAGCTGCTTCCCCAATTATTGTTAATATTTGCTAATAATTGTGAGGTGGGGGTGGCTCAACTTTTTTCAGCATCTGAAGGGTGGCGTGCCTGAAAAAGTTTGGGATCCACTGGTCTATATCATGACTAAGCAGTGCACAATATTCATGTTTTATGTGTTAGGATAACTTTAAGGAGCAATATGCAGCTATTGTGCATCCAAAAATGAGGACTGAAGTCTGAATATCAAATGGGAGGCATAGACGGTGTTTTAAATAGGTTGAAATCATAAAATCCTCCATCCCAGACTGGAGGAAGCTAAGGCAGGCTGCAGGAGCACTGCAGGAGTGTAAGACGAGGGCAACATTGTAATTTGACAATAACAACGCAACGACAAGTAAATCACGTTTTAATAACTGTCAGGTGTGTTAATGTAAAGTTCAGCCTATTATCCCAAAAACTAGAGCCCGGAGTTGGAGTTCAGTGACTGACTGTTCTCCCAGACTCCATTAACATGTTGCTCAACGTAACTGTTATAAACTTCTACTCCTTCGAAAAGATTATTAATCATTTCTTACGACTCATGAACAGACACTTACTCATTCTGCAAACTTTAACTTGAAACTTGAAATTTCAAAGGGAAACACCGCAGCTATTGTTGTGAGAGAAGCCACTATTTCAGTTTAGCACTTTTCCTTAATCTCTGATGATACATCATGGTCATTTTATGATTTATTATGGTAAATTTATGACAGATTACTCTATTAATCATCAACATCAAAACACAACAGTTTGGATCTCTCTGTCCATATTTAAGCACATCCCTCTCTCTCTCTCTCCACATCACACTTTTTTGAAAATGTGTGTTTTTGGTGCTGCAGCCCCGTCAGCACCCACTTCTTGCATCCATGCCTTTTTAAAAAAATTCTTTAAACTCAATCCAAACAGGCTCTATGCCTGCAGAAAAAAGCTGTGGTCCTCATTTAACACTCCAAAATCAAAATAAGGTCAGAGTCACAGCATCAAGACAGTTTGACACACCCTTAACGCTTTTAGTGCGTGTCCAGCCATTTAAAACAATAGGTGTACTTCAAAATGCATGTGTCAGGTGCTTTCAGTGCATTTGGGCCTTTAGTCACAAAGCTAGGCAGAATTACATCACTAATGATTCAGGTTTACTGACATAAATATATAGACCACGATATATTTTACACGTCCCAACAGAAGAGTCTCATTGATAGCCAGTTTTAGAAAAAAAAAGGATAAACCACTTACATGGACCTAAAAGAAAGCTGAAAAAATGTGTCAGAACCAAGAAACTGTGGACACACAGTGACATTGTTTATACACTTCAAGTTGAGAAACACAAAGATGACAGTGGTGATTATTTCAGCACAACCCTCACCTCAAATTTCTGCCTCAGCTCCTCATTGCCATCATCCTCCTCTGAGATGGGAACATTGTAGTACTCGCCCTCCTCCTGGCACAACAACTTATACCTGGAAGGGATGGACGAAGAAAGACAGGGCGAGTGAGGGTGGGCACACACACAGGAACACAGAGAGAAAGGCTGCGAGAGAAGAGACTAGCAGATTAATTTGCCCAGCTTCCCCTCTTCTAAGTGAAGCGAGTGTTAAGTCTTACCAGCCACAGACTGGAGACTTCATGAGCTCCGATACACCGAAGGAGAGGGCCCCCATGAAGTCATTCCTGGTGGTCCGGTCCCAGTCCCACACCTCCACTGACAGCCGGCGGTCTTTATCTGAAGGCTTCAGCTTGCTGTACAAGACAGAGAGGGTGCACATTATGTTTATGTCAAGTTCAGTGTCTGGATCTCAGTCACAATCACATTTAACATCAAATATGTCATAGTAGTAGCACTGACAGCACTAGTGCTAGTAATATAATTCATTACTTAAAGCACTATAGGGAACTTTCATACTGTGTTGATTTAGGAGACCCCTGTGGACAAAAGTGGTAGTGCTTCCACCAGCATAAATAAAAATATGTTAAAAATAAAATTTTCTGAAGAAAAATCTACTCCTGCTTTGTTTAACTTTGAAAATGTAAAATGTAAAAACAGACTCTTCTGATCTGCGTGCTGTAAATCATTTCATCTGATTTCCATGACATTCCAACCCGGTGGCAGGCATTAGGAACATCTATATAGAAAATATCTTCTTACTGATGGTCTTGTTTGCTTGTGTGTGTAAATTAAAACAAGTGAAAAACTCCTTGTATTGCATTTAAAAAAAAAATAAAATCATTTCCATTCATCATATATATTATGGGAAAATAAATGTGTAATTATTACTTTTTTTATTACAATGTTACTGGTGGTAACAGTGGTAGTTTCAAACTATGTCCAAGTCCAAGTCCATCACTCCACAGTCTAAGAACCCACTGACCATCGATTAGCTTCTGGGGACAACAGCTAATGTTTCTCGACTTCTGGTATAGCCAGCAGATATCCTTATAATAGATATCTTGGCAAAGACTTCCTCTTCCAATAATAATAATAATAATAATAACTTTATTTATGTAGCACCTTTTAAAAACAGAGTTTACAAAGTGCTTTCACAGACAAAGTAAAAGAGCACAAGAGTAGGATACCAAGGAAAAATAACAACAGAGGGCCGAACAGGAGTAAACTAAGACTGAAGTAAAACAAGACACAAGCAAAGACACTAAAACACAGAAAAAAACAATAAAACAGTAAAAGAAATAAGAACAGTAAAACTAGAAGAACATGACACTAAGTGCCCAAGTGCCTCTTTATTTGTTTACACTCCAATTAGCAACATGACATGCAAGAATGGAGTTGGAGACTAATCTCTATGAAAAGATATCTGCATATGAATGAAGGCTTATATCAAAATATCATTAAACACTAGCTAAGGCATCTTTAGATTAAATTTCAGTCAGTGTTTTACACTTTTTTTGCTCTGCATGTGGAGCTGAATGAAAACAAAGCCTGCTCAAATGTGATTGTTCAATACTACTTGGACTACAAACAGAGACCAGAAAACTTCCAATACTGACTCTGGATTAATATGCAGATATCTGTTTGTAGAGGTTAATCTAGCCACTGAAATACTGTAAATGTATGGTTAAGAGTACTTTGTAATGTTGGCTGTAACAGAATTGTATGTTTTTCACTTCCAATTATTTATGTATCTGTCTTGGAAATTTCTGTATCCAATAGAAGTAATTATTGCATGAGAAAAACAAATGAATGGGAATGCTGTTTTGTATGTTTAATATCTATATATGTGTCACATGTCTGATGGATTGTGCATAGGGGAATCAGAAACAAAGTCATACACCACCCTGATGAAGGCAAGAAAAGCTTCAGTGAATAAACTGTGGTGTACTGGGATTAGGGTAGCAGTTGTACCGCCATAACAGCAACAATACCCTATCAGTAGTGGCAGAAGTATAAAAGTCTGGAGAATAATTAATATCAGCATTAGTAGATGTAGTTGTATAAACTGCTGATACAGTGGATTTTAATTTACTGCTGACTCTACATTCACAATAATTATATATACATTAGAAAATATCTAAAAGTGTTGTGTGGCCTGTGGTGGGACGGAGGTGAAAACAGGAAAATTTACTCACAAATTGAAGGTCTCGTTCCATTTGGGGTTGAGGTTGGAGCGGATGGTTTTGGTCTTCTGCTTGGTCTCATTTTTGGGGTCTGGTATGAGCTTGAGCTTCACGTATGGATCAGACAGGCCGTTGGGGTCCATGGGGATCAGGTTTCTGCCTTCACCCACTGATGGGACGGAGAGAATAGAGAGACAAATGAGCTATGATTGTATTAAATGAGCCTTTTAAATAGTTTAATGAACACACTGTCTTCATTGATATTCCGTGTGGTTTCTCCGATACAAATCACTTTGTGCAGGAACAACAGATGCTTTTGTTTTTAGCAACAGGTGAACATTAACAGAATAAATTGCAGGTGTTTAAGATCAAACAGCAAGTCAGAGCCTTTGGGGATTTTTTTATGGCACAGAGCCATACAGAGAGCAAGTGCAGGAAGTGTTATGGGAAAAGGATTCAAAATTGCAGCGCTGTGTCATGCTTAAATAGGCAAAGGCTCCCCCTTTTCTCCTGTATGTAGCTGTTCAGTAAACAAGGGCACACCAGGGACATTAGCACTCCATTAGCCCTGAGCATTGGAGCAGTGCCAGACCTGAGCCTGAGTACAACACACACACAAACACAACCCCGCCAACACTCAGACGTACACACAGTTGCACACACTCACACATGCTGTGTTTCTCTACACATAGCACACCCCCACAGGGACAGGGTGATTCCCTGCCTTGCTTGGCCCTCAAAGACCCCAGAGATCTCTCCATGTGGCCCTGTCAGTCACACTGTCGGCCCTAGTAGCCGAGATGCTAACTGACCTTTGACCTGGGGAAGAGGATGCTAAGCCAGTACGCTAAACTCACCATTTTAACTGAAATACACTGAACGAGATACAGTATTGACCACTGCATGTCAGTAACAATATTTAATTGAAGGGTTCCTTTCAAAACACCAGTCATGGTTAGCTAGCACACATCCAGCCAATCACAGTGACTCTGTGCAAACAGTTATCATGAGGTGATCAGCAAAGGGCCTTTCCAGCAACATGGAACCAGCTCCCTAATTTTGAACCTTTCACAGCGTTTCCACCAAGGTTGGACAACTGGAACTAACAAAAAAAATGGAAGGATTTCCTTCAAAATTAAAATGGATGTGTCTTATGTTATACGTTGTACATTGTACAACATCCTCAGTGGTCCCATTCAAAGCTTGAGAAAATGCAAGCTGGTTCACTAGATAGCAGTTCCAAGGACCTTGAATGGAATCAGTCCAAGAACCAGAGCCAATTTGGTGGAAAAGGGCCCCTAGAGACAACATGTATCACTATGTTAGGTTGAGTTTTTGAAACTGCAGAAACATGACTGTACAGTGGTGTTAGCGATAGACTAACATGTATAACTGAACTGGTTCAAGAACCTGAGCTAATCTGGTGTATAAGGGCCAAGAAAGGAGTTTCTTCCATCACAAAGGATCAGTTTCTTACCACTGAGTCAAACACAAGGAGTCTGAAGTTGAAAAGAACAGACGTCTGCTAGTTAAGTTTTGTTTGCTAGTTGGCGACAACAGTTTGACAACTCAGATATTCAATTTTAAGCCGAGCAAAGTGTGCATTTTTGGTGCATCATTTGGTGAGACGGGCTTAGCAGAGTGATTAAAGATGGCAGAGAGTGGCAGACGGTTTGCATTGTCTATGTTCAAATAGCCTAATGCAGCTGTAAGAGGGATTTATGAACAAAATCAGTGAGGGATTGTCAATAATGATTACTTGAGCCACTGGTAAAAAAAAAAAAAAAAAAAAAAGGCAGCTTCATTTTATTCTCTGTGTGGCTGCAACAACACAATCAAATGGCTGTTTAATAAGCAGAGAGTAAGTACCTTCCCATTGTTTGCTTTGATTCTCAGCACCTCAGGTGCAGGATTTGGCTGTTGAGCAACATTAGCAAGGTGTGAAGTTTGATGAGTGATGGCGTAAGCTGCTGTACATACACACAAACACACACACACGGATGCACGCACACACAGAGAGAGAGAGGAAGGAGAGAGACAGCGAGGGAGCATACTTGAGAAGAAGAGAGGCAGATGCCAGCTCACAGAAGCAGTTCGAGGTGTGGGAAGGTATTGAGCGATCCTTTGCTGGCAACCCTCTGCTTTCTCAGAAATCCAATGGAAAAGAGTAAAAGCTCGTTCACAGGCACCAAAGAAGGACTGATCTGCTCACTGTATTTGCACTTGAGTGCATTCTAATATGGATGCACTCTGCAGCAGAGAAGGGAAGCACATATAGGCCAGGCTGGTTTTTCCTGCTTTCTTAGATGTTGAGATAAAAATTGAACCTTGCTGCCCCTCCTTCATTTCCGTATCTTTCCATTTCACCGAAACAGATGAAATGACAGATTTGAGTTGAATATGCAAACTCAATATGGGTTTTCACATTTTGTCTGTTTCATCTTCTTGATGGAATCACAAATGCATCCTAATAGCATTCACAGGAATAGTAACAACCCTGAGATAAATGGTGACGTGTGCTGTATTCCAGACAAACCAGTTGTATATCAGAAGAATTATTTTTGATGTCCACCGTCAGTGTGGCAGGATGCACATGGGGTAATTAAAAGGGAGGAGACACCTGCAGAATGATAAAGTGATGAATCTTTCAGCCTTTGGATGTCTTAGTCTTATAATCTGCAACTGAAGTTTACTCTGACCGTGTTCACCGTGGGTCATATTTAACTGCAGAGACAATATACACTGAATTTGTTGTATGTTTTATACAGGAGCTGCTAAACATTTCCACACCATTAGCTTATGGCTGGGGCCTCCTTTTTGCAAGATGTCCCAAAGTCAACTGTTTTTTTGGTGCTTTTATTTCAAGTGTCACTGACGCTTAGATGGTTTTTCACACTCTTCTGAGAGGGTCTCGAAGCAGGGAATGCATTCAGGACCATTTTTATGTGCAGCAGTAAATCCATACTTTATATATGTTAAATCATACTGGTGAGTTTTACTTGGGCAGGAGTTCTTTGGAGTTTTTGCAGCTGAGCTTTTGTCAGCCGGGCTGTTGGTCAGCTTGTCAGGTCTTTTCCATTTTTTAAAATGTGTCAATTTTTGTGACTTAGCACTCAATTTAAACTTAAGTGGCATATTTATATTGATTAAATTGATTTTTGTCTGTTAAATCTTTTTTTTTTTAGCAATTTGCTGAGCCCCCCACTTTGAAAATCACTGGCATTTTATAAGGCTGAAATGCTAAATCAAATAGTAGTCAACTAATAAATTAATCACCACCTGTTTTGATAATCCAATAATTGTTTTGAGTCATTTTTTAAGAAAATGATTCTGATTCTGATTCTTTATGTGAATATTTGCTGTTTTCTTTTCTCCTCTCTGATAGTAAACTGAACACCTTAAGGTTGTGGATAAAACAAGACATTTGCAAACTTCACCTTGGGCTTTGGAAAACACTGATGAATATTTTTCACAATTTTCTGGCACCAAACAACGAATCAATTAGTCAGGAAAATAATCAACAGATCGATTGATGTTACATTTGGATGAGGTTCTGTTTATCATGTGCAGTATGTGAACTGAACTTTTAACTTCTGTCCCAGATGCTTTGTCTTCAACTTTTAACCCTTGCATTGTAAAGGTCATGTTTTGAATATTTCAGCTGTAACTGTGTGCATGCAAAGTCACAGCATCCAAATGACCATTGAAAAAAACAGGACATTGTTCTGTGGTCTATGCTTGTGTACCTGACTGTGGACTATAATCAGCGGTCAAGCTTGATTATTTGTCTGAATAATAAATAATGATTAGTTCAATTAATCATCCTGTCCAAACAGAGTGGACTGTAATGAGTGTGATTTTATCTAACCAGAAAAGTGATGTCAAACAATACAAATGACTAGAGCTGCACTGATTAATCGACTATTAATCAACAATGAAATTAATCACCAACTATTTTTACAGTTTTACAGTTACAATTTTTGAGCTATTTCAGCCTCTCAAATGTGAATATATTCTGGTTTCTTTATTCATTGATGTCAGTAGACTGAATATCTTTGGGTTGTGGACAAAACAAGAGATTTGAGGACGTCATCTCAGGCTTTGGGAAACACTGATCAACAATTTTCATCATTTTCTTACATTTTACAGACCAAACAACTAATTGATTAATCGCTAAAATGATTACCATATTAATCGATAAGGGAAATAATCTTTAGTTGTCCTATAAATTATACTGTTTGAACTTAGATGATATGCTACAATGGACTATTAAGCCTACACTAAGGAAAAATGGGAGGAGAACATGTTTTTAACTTTGCATTACAAGAATTAAGTCAAGATGGTTAAGTTGAAATTTTACTCTCGACATTTGGACTTTATTCTCAAAATGCAAAATTTAAGAAAATCTTCTTTGCCCGGCAGTATTACTGAAAGTCTGACTTTATTCCTGATATTTCAACATGGATAACACAAAATGTAATTTTTCCCCCCTTATGTCTGGTCCTAATTCTCCAAAATGTTTTTTTTTCCTAGAACAAAAGTAGATGAAAGAAAATAGATTTTTTTAAATGAAAACAAATGTTATAATCAATTGTTTCTCTGTCAGTACACTCTGTTGCTATGGGTTACAGGATGTGCATGTAGACTGAATTTGAAGTTTCAATCTTAATATGCATTTGACTACAGACAAGACACTGCTTAGTTTCTATTGGAGTTACTGAAACTGTATGTCCAGTCATGACCAGTAGGGGGCACAATAGACTGTCTAATACGGCTTGGCTGGCACAGAGCTTTTTCTGTCCATATGACTGTATGATATAAACTAAACAAGATGTTTATGCCGTCTTAACTACTTTCAGCTGTACTGTACACACACAAGCTCACATTCCACGTTATTCGTGGTGCTGAATACTCCTGGTTTAAGGTCAGATTTTCTTTGTTAAATGGAAAACCTGAATTTGCACTGAACCTCAGTTTGTATTATGTCTTAAAGTACAAAGCGCACAATGATTCCATTGATCTGTGTGCAAGTGAGTTTAGAAAACACATGCATATGCAAATAGGAACACACACAAACACTTGGACAAAGGAAGCAGGGGTGTGTGTAGGGGCTGTAACATAGTTGCTTGGATACAACGCCGCACAACTATCTTGGCTCACATTTAAACAGCAGTGCAAGTCAGAATGCGCTGCAGTTTCTACAAAAAAAACAAAAAAAACCCTTCTTCATCTCTGACTAAAACTAACCAAAGCCTTGGAAGAATAACATCTGCTGACCTGATAAGACTGCAGGAAATCTGAGCCAAGCTGAACACCCACCAAACATTACATGTGTTATTTTACCACTTATCAGCTTTGTATAATCATATTTCAGATACAGCCAGGCTTTACTGAGCTCTCTGAACTCCTGACGGCTAATCAGCACAAATGATTTCGCACTGTAATCCTGAGATCTGCTCCGTGTGAGGTTTCTACCTCAGCTACTGCAAACTATATTCAGTTTTGCTCTTTTTTTATGAGAAAATAAACAGTGACAGCTTCTACATTTGCCTCTGATACATATTACTGTCGATTTTTCTGGTCATGCTGCTGCAAAACTGGAAATACACCATTTAGAGGACTCATTTAGATGCAGACTAAAATTAATTAATTTAATACTTTCTTTCCAGTGGAAAAGGAAGTAGCTCCGGTAAATTCTAAAGTAAGATTTGCAGACAGAAAGTAGCTCCTCCATGGAACTGCTCACACCAGAGATCTGTGGATTATCATGAGCAACCGGTTCATGATTTTTGGAAAGAGACACTGGTTTTGGATTTTTCAAATGTTTTTTTTTTTTTTTTTTTTTTGCTTTTAGCACCACAAGCTGAGTGCCATTTAGTCCCTTTATACTGGAGAAAAAGCAGATATCTCTATGGCAACTCACACCAAAAAATCTAGATGGATAAATACCATTACAGGCCAGTGGAAAAATATTTTGGGGTGAACTGTCCCTTTAATAGTTGCACCAGCACAAATAGTCAAGTTGGGCTGAAAACTGACTCCTGGCCTCTCTTGTCGACTTGCAGAAAAAACAGACTGGGTAAAATGACTGGCTTTGTACTTTCCATGTTACAGAAAGGTCAGCAGATGATAAAGATGCACTTCTGTCCTTTCCATTAAATGAAACAGAATGAAAAGGGGAAAACGGAGAGGAAAGAAAGACCAGGCTAGACGGGGAAAATAAGTTGAGCGGTGAAAGGCAGAGGCATATGTTCAAATAGTGTGAAGACAGCGTGCAACATGCTGAGAAGAGTGAGTCGAGGCAGGGCAGCGACAACAGTTTGAGAATACCAATGACATGACTTCTGGGAGTCTGGCGGCAGAAATCACACAGCATCAAAGTCCAGCTGTTCTACAAGCTACACAGAGACAATGAAAGAAGGACACAGTCTGTGTGTGTGTGTCCTAAAGAGGAAATATGTCAAAACTTATTGTTCAAACATCAGTATTAGTATAGTATAGTCCAAAGTGGCTTCTAAAGACCATAAACAGTATATTTAACAGGCTGAATCCCTCTTTAGTAATTGATTTATGGTTGAAGTGAGTTGTTTCCCCCACTCCGTCCTCCCCAAACACGAAGATCAGGCAGGTTGCTTGCAGGCCATTGCCTGTCAATGTAAAGAATACACACTCTGGAGTTGGAGTTCAGTGACTGCCAGTCTCACTGCCTGCCAAACTCCATTAAAATATTGTTCAATTTAACTGTTACAAATATCTGCTCCTTATAAAAGTTTATTAATGGTTTCTTAAAACTCATAAACAGACACTTACACATTTGGCAAACATTTGGCACTAATCTGAACTCTAATAAACAAGAAACTGCCAAGAAATAGTTATTCCAGCCCAATTCCAGAAGAGAATATGCAGGCTGTAGTGTAGACGGAGGCACCAGTATTTCAGTTTAGTTTCCTTAATCTTTCATGATATATCAACAGATTTATGTACAAAAAATGACTCATACTAAGATGTCAAAATGTGTCCATGTCTTTTTAGGTTTAGTGATGAGAGCAACCGAATGTCCAAAATATAAACTGGATTAAAATGATTTTGAGATTTGGCTTTATATTGAGAAAAAATTAAAAGGTGGAGGACATGAGTACTTTCAATATAACAAAGATGATCAAGTGATGATCATGTTTGTGCGTGTGTTTTTGTGTTCAATCCAAGCAAGTGTAACCTTTAAAGGAAGGGTCCATCCCAGAATCAAAAATACACATTTTCTCCGCTGGCCTGTAGTGGTGTTTATCCATCTAGAATCTTCTGGTGTGAGCTGCAGAGTTTTGGAGATTTTGGCCGTAGAGATGTCTGCCTTCTGCTGGAGAGAAAGTAGTTCTGGTAGATTCTACTTCAGGAAAAAAGTAGGTCCTGCATGAAACAGCTAAGTAACTGGGTCATGATTTTTGGAAAGAGACACTGGTCAGACATCAAGGCCGAAATCTCCAAAACTCTGCAGCTCACACCCGATTTGGGGATGAACTGTGCCTTTAAGGATCAGTTTTCACCACTTTTCTATCCTCTTCAGGATCTGTGTCCCTCCACTGTACAAGAAGATATAGTGTATCCGTGTGTCATGTTTCTTCTCTGAGGGTGCACAGTGATACTATAGGCCAACCACTAAATTTCATTCATTCCTACGCTCTTTCAAGAGTTTACATGAGTTGGGAAACGCACACACACAAACACACAAAGCCTTGTCTTCGGCTGACACCAGATGACCCTACCTCAGAAACGACGCCAGCCATGTTTGTTCTTCACCTCCCTGTGTAAACACAGCCTATAATACTTAAACCACCAGCTTCGCTCTCCACCCTCTCTGCAAAACAGTGTGTTCTTTGAGAGCCCACGACTTCAGAACTGGTCTGAAGAAACAAGTTGAACGGCAGGCCTGTTTGCTTTATAGTGAAATATTACATCATTCTAAAGGACCAGCATACCATCAGTGAGACATAAGGAGGACATATAGTGAGCTGAGTGATGGGATAATCACCAAAATTGGTTAATTTCATTAAAACTGAAGGCATAATTCAGGCTGAATGAACTGTAATGAGGTATATATCAGATTTATTGAAGATTTTTTAAATGATAATAACTTTATAATCATTTCAGATCAGTTCTGATGGATTACGTCCTCAGTTAGATCGCCAAGGAGCTCACTACAGAACATTAAGACAGGAAACACTGCTGTCCCAGTGGCCAACTCCCTGCAGTGGGAACGCACTGGCACCGGTACCAACAGAAGTGCTGTCAGCTGCTCCATCTTAACTCTGATTCATAGGGAAAAATGAAATAACAGGATTTTTAAGTAAATATTCTCTTGGCACAAACCTCCTGGCTTTTCTGCACGATGACTCAGACACTACAAAGATATGGAAATGACTGCAAGGAAAGGCTGCAGAGTGGAAGCCGTGGCAGTAAGTCAGCGGCATTCAGATCGCCGGGCAGTGATCATAAATTGGCAAACCGCGGGCTGCATCCAAAACCCCAGACGGAGCCTTGATCCAACCCTTCCAGAAGGTCTTCCATGGATCCAGAGAGCCATCAGTGAAAGGAAGGATATCATTTTTGTTTTACAGATTGGCTGACTGAATGAGATATTTATTGAAATGATAAAAGCGATGAAGAGGGGACAACGCGAGGTTTATAAGGTTTATAAGATATTAAATTACAAAATTCAATAAAGTTTGACCTTTTGCAGCCCATCCTCACCAGAAAAACATGCATGTTGTCAGTTGTGCAGCTAATTCTGACTGATATGTCCCTTTATCATTAGGCAGTGGCCCCTTGTGGATGCAGTGAACATGGCAGGACAAGTATAAGAAGCTAGAAAGTTGGATGGCTCAAACGATATTTTACTAAATCTACCCAATCAGTTTTTATGCCTAAAATTAATCCAACTGCGACCGTTTTAAGTTATGTCACATGACCTACGTAATGCGGTTAAGGCCTGAAAAGCCTGTCTCTGCTGCTACTCTCCACCAGTAATATATGTTGTTTTGGGAGTAATTGACAATCAACCTATTCTGGCATTTAGGTATGAGGATGTGTTGACATTTCACTAATTTAATAGTTTTAATCAACATGGAAGACCAGCGAGGATGAGAAGGTGAGTGGGACATGATGAAAAAAGCCAATATATTGGCAAAACTACTAAATATGAACAATGACAACCTTGTGCTGCTGCAGGCTCGAGCTCATGCAACTGCATGGATACATTTATTAAAAACTCATTATGCACACACTAACATCAAGGTATCAAGGTAAATTATTTATCATCAACACAAGGTTGCACATAGAAAAGAAAGTTGTAGTCCCTTCTTGCTACACTACACACCGTACAAGAAAAGTTTGGACACACTTCTCATTCAATGTTTTTTCTTAATTTTTTTTTTAATATGTTTCAGATGTTCAGAGAAGTTCAGCTGGCTTCAAAACAAATGGTGGCTACTTTGAAGAATCTAAAATATCAAAGAGCAAAACACTTTTCATTTCATTTCATTTCATTTGTGGGTTGACAGGTGCGTTGGAGAGGACGTGTCGACAATAAAAAGCAAAGAGGCTTTTTTTTTTTTGCTTACTATCTGGTGCTTATCTACAATGTAGAAAAATAATAAAAGTAAAGAAAAAAAATAAGAATTGAGAGTTTGTGTCCAAACTTTTGACTGATACTGTATGCAAGGATAATTAAACAACGATTTCTGTACATATACACATACACACCCAGGTAGCAATTCTGTAGTGCAGTAGAATATAAGAAGTTTGATTATCTGTGTCCATCAACGTTTGAGCACAAAGCATCACTGATGTTTGCCTCGTCTCTTCCTGACTGAGTCTTGCGTGTCGCAGTCAGCTTGAAATATGCCCCTGATTTCCTGCTGATTGTTTCTGTCCAATTTCGTTCATTTAACTTTCTTGACCAGACATTTTCCAGGAGCAGCCCAAAGTCCAGGCTGGGTTGGTGCAGCTCTTATCCCCCGTTCACCTCCACTCCTCCTGGTACGGACTTGTTGGGTGGTCGAAAGATGCCACATGCACTGTTGATCACCTCACTCAGTCTGCTGATCTTTAATCCAAACCCCACACTTCCTTCTACAATGCCAACAAGTGTGTTTCTGTCAGAGGTGATACGTGATTCAGCATTAAAGTTGAAAAAATAACAGATTAAAACAAAAATGTAGTGAAATTTGAAGGAGCAACTGGCCGCAGATACACATAAATACCGTGGCTCACTTCCCACTTCTCTGTGACTTCATAATTGTTTTCACTAGACAGTTATTTTTGCATTAAAGAGTTAAAATCTGACACTTGCCTCTGCATACAGTGAGCACCCCATGAAACTGAGATGATATAGGGGGATGCAGGAGTAAGATAAATGAAAAAAGATAAAGGGTAGACGGTGGGGAGAAACATTGTGTGAATATGTGTGTTACTGTAGAATTGTGCTATACAGTTCCCTACATTTCCCAGAATGCTGCAAAGGAATCTTCTGCAGACATACTGTAGATTTACAGTGTAAATGTAAATTTACACAGATAAAAAAAGTAAATGTGTAGAGAGAGTAATGATATGCAACATGAAGTACTTTTTGCATGCAACCTATGACCAGATCACAAAAATGAAAGCTGTGGTCGAAATCTCTCATGGATTTCTTTGATGTTTCAGATTTTTTCATCCAGCGTAGCAGCACTTTTTATACCTCTTTCTGATGTTTCACTAGTTATCTACAGTAATCATGATACATCAAACGTAGCAGCAGAACAGACTCAGATGGTGAGGTAGATTGTTGCTCGCTGCATCGGCCAGGAGATGTTAACAGTGTTTAGTGCATTTTGTCTTTTGCTGTAAAGGCCAGCTACACCTCCAGAAGGTTCAAAAGTAAAATCTGGCTTCCCTGATCCACCCACATCTATATCCACTCTGAGCATCAAGCAATGTGACCTAAACACACCTACACTGCACCTACATATAACACACATTGACTCCTACGGCAGCATTAGTGTAAAAAATAGCAGAAAACAGATCTGGACATCGAGGCAAGAAGAACAATCTAATGAAAAGGTTAAAGCGATAAAAAGCCATTAAAAAAGAGGGGAGGGAAGTGAGAGGGAGAGCAGAGGGCTTGTTAAATGAGGCTTTTCTGCAGAACTGGGTGAGTCAACGAGGGAACAAAAACGGAAATGTAATTATTACCACTGTCTCTCACACAATCCCAAAGGACCTGCAGGCGGCAAGGTTGTGTGTACATGCTTGCACACACATTCACACACAGTGATGAGGATTTAGTGCAAATTAAAGAAGACAGATCCTATTTGCACCCAGGGTTGAATAGCCAATGTGGCTATTTGCACCCTGGTATATATAGCATGGCAGAAACAAGTGCACAGGTGTTCATGGCAAACAATGCTATTTACATCTGGGGTGTAAATAGCCAAAGATGCTATTTATACCCAAGGGGCAGAGACAAACCATAATCTTTTCCTAAATCTAACCAAGTAGTTTCCTACACTTAACCATGTAATTTTGTTGCCTAAATACTTATGTTACTCAAACCTAACCACATACTGTTGATAAATCTGACCAAGTAGTTATGTAGCCTAAACTCAACAAAGTCGTTTTGTTTCCTAACCCTCACCTAGTGGTTATGTTGCTTAAACATAACCAAGTAGTTTTGTTGCCTAAACAGAACCAAGTAGTTTTGTCGTATAAATCTAACCAAGTGGTCATGTTGCCTAAACATAATCAAGTAATTTTGTTGCCGAAACCTAACCAAACTGTGACTGAAAAGTGAAAATAATAATAGATATTGTAATAATAAGGGGCAGGAGTCCCGGAGGACCAGGGTTGGGAAACACTGTACTCTAGTCCTGTGCTTAACCCTTTCAACGACTACAACCTCTTACTTGCAGTAAATATGTCACTATTTATAAAAATACTAAGGGTGTTGGACATGAATAGTTAAATAGCTGCTGTGTGCCTATCTTCATCCGGGTGTAAATAGACACTCTGATAATAGAATAATGGACAAACATTACAGAGATGCCCTTTCCCAAGTGCACTCTGGATATGAGCACAGAGTCAATGAACAATAGTGTTGCTGAAACAAACAGGAGGTTGGCGTCCACAGCACCAACGGACAGAGACGAGCTGTGTGTTAGCAGGAATGAGAGGCGGAGGATAAGGTTAGTGGGCTGCGTCTGTCCTTCACTAGAGAAACAGAACTTGTTTTGTCTGCTTCACCACCTCCCCTCGCGTCTCCATTCACCCAAACGGACAAAAACACACATTCTCACACGTTTCTGGAAAGTGCACAATTATCTCTTGTGTTTCTGAGTGACTCATTATTTCATTTTGTCATCTCAGTATTGTTGGCAGAAAGTACGCTTGTCTGTCTCTACTAGTTTGGTTGGAGTTGATGTGTGCATCCATCAAGGGACAGCTGCTTCCCTTGGAAACCATGTCACTTCCTGTTGAACATTTTGTCTCTGGCCATTGGTGAATCCCAAAAGAAATCACTCAAGCTTTTCCTCCTGACTTCAAGGCCTCGTGCTACACTGCCTGTTCAGTAACATTCAAACTCTATCCACATGTTCTGTTACATAATAAATCTGGAGGAGCTTTGCTTAGACTGAAGACTCGTCTGGCTTCCGTGGATACCAGGGTTGCACCTGGTTTGCAAATATGTCAAAAGAATCCCATTAAAAAGTCTGACAGAGACAGAGGAGAGTTACTTAACCAAGGCAAATGTAAATCTAGATACTGACAAACAGGATGGGGTCTTTTTCAAAAAAGATATGTTTGTGCTCAGTTCATTTTCATTTGAACCGCTTTCCAGAGACTGCACCAGATGTCAGTGTGGCATTTTTGAGCCTTCTTAGTTTCTGAGACAGAGGACTGGGATTTATGTTAACAGCTTCACCAACGTTTCAGAGCAAGTATCAAAAACAGTGCTGGGCAACTTACTTGAAAGATGTAAGAAATTACCTATTACTTGTTTCACATTGAAAAAATATTTTCATAACTTACTAAAGAAGTGACCATTGACCTTATATTAAATAGCAAATGGAGCTTCCAAGCCTGAAAAGTGAAGCCAATGCAGATGAACCTTAATCCTGCATTCTTTCTAATGATCAGCAGGGGGCGAATCCTACGGCTGTGAAAAGAAGTATGTGATTGTATGGAGTCTTATGGCAAAACCTTGTTTCACACTGTCTTCCTCTACAGCATGATGTTCATTTTGTAAATTAACCATCCTACATAGAGTAAAAAAGATGATACAGCAGGGTACGCTTTAGGGCGTGGCTACCGTGTGATTGACAAGTCATTCTCAGTGAGTCCATCCAGTGCAACGCACAGGTCTCGCAAACTGTTAAACTAGACAATGTTGATCAAATATAGATCAAGATTCTGTTAGTACATTGCATATATCTTGCTAAAATCTCCTCAGAAACATATTGCTGTGTGTACTGTGTGTGTTCACTGTTTAGTTGTAATGCACCAGCAAGTTGTGCGTTGCCCACCAGCTCCATGCTCTCATTGGTACTGACATTACTCGGGCTGCAAAAACAACAAGATGGCTTCTGACGTAATGCCAAGCTCGAGGCTTCAAAATAGTAGCCCACAAACCAATGGGTGATGTCAAAGTAACAATATTAGAGAAGTTCCTGTTGACTAATTTTCCTGTCAATTAAACGGAAAATTTAATTTAGTCTAGTTGACTGGTCTAAGAATAAATGAACACTCAGAATGTAATTATAATTGAGTATTATTTCTTAATTGATAATGTTAAACACTACCAGGAAAAATATTGTGTGTATTAAGAGCAATTTGAAGCCATTAATCACAGTCTACAATCGCCAAATCGTTTTTTAAATGACACTGAAATGTGTGGCACTTTAGGCTGTGCAATAAAAGCACTGCACATTAACCTACAAAACATGACAACAACTCACTAAATGCTTCACCTTCAGACTCAAGAGGATGACAGTGTCTGGGGGTGAATGACCAGGAGCTGATGTTAGTTGCCAGCCTGCTACACTAATGTTAGCAGTGCTAGCAGCAACAGCTGCTCTGCTTGCAGGTTAATGTCTGTACTGAATGTGGTCACATGTTGCTCCAGTCGAGTGATTATATACAAGTTTACTCTGTCACAGTCTACTTTCAACATTGTTTCCATTTTCTAGATTAAAACGCTGCCAAAGCGCGCTGGTTTTATGAGATGTCATCTGTCTGACATGGCTGGTAAAGGCATCCATATGTGCTTAAGGCGTATAGTGAGAGGGGCTGCTGTCTGATGGGGCCGCAGCCCCATCTAGTGGAGCGCAGCTACATAACATCTTAGAGGAAACAGCTAACTGGCATTTTGCATGAATAAAAACTGCTAAATAGTTTAAACGACTAGTATTTCTGGTGCCGACTAGCAAGGGTGGCGACATTTAATCGTGCAGTTAATTCAAAATCAGTGTCACTTTCCAGAAATCATGAACCAGTTACTCAAGATAAAATAAAAATAAAAAATAAAAGACATTGTGGTTTACAGCAGACAGACTATAATTTGGGGGTATTTAGCTAGCATCAACAGCGAGCTTAGCCCCAGTGTCTATGCTCTATTTGTGGATAAAATGCATGCACAAATACACATTCCTACTAAAAAGGATCACACTGTGAGAATGATGCAAACTTTCCTCCTCCCCACCCTCCAGCACTCCTCTTCCCTGCTAAACTCTTCACCATGCACTGTAATACAATCCTGCTGGGCAGCCTGTCTGCAAGGTGTCTACAGCAGCTAATGTAATCTATGATACAATCTGGCCTGAGTGGGCTGCAGGCTGGTACAGCAGTTCCATACACACACCTACGCACGTGCACACACACAAGCGAGAGAACACATGCAAATGATAACATGTTTTGCCCACAACAAGAATTGGCTACCATGTACCACAGAGGGCCACGAGTCTGCAGGTTTTCTCTGGAACCAAACACCGCCACAGGTGTTAATAGTGGTTTACACACATACACCGTCATGTGTATTACTTACGCATATACAAGTGTGAAATATGTATACATTTTCACACATACTATACACACATGATCGTCATGTGTTGGCAGCAGTCTGTGACAGTGTACGGTTCAGCTAAATGAAAGCCATGTCAGACTGGGATGTTTCCACAGGAAAGAACTGGGTGAAGCGGGTCAGTGTCTCATTCAGCAGGAATCTATTTTCTTCATTACAAACCTGATTCAACTCATTCAAGTGTTTTTTGTGACACATAGATTTCCCCTTGAAATTCAGTTATTGTTTCAATTAGAACGAATTAAAAGTATAATCTGCATTAAGAAGAAGGACGTCCTTTGTTAGTCCCCCTTGAGGGGAATTCAATTTTTTCACTCCACTGTTTTTTACACACACAGAGGCTTGTATACACACATCCTCATGCAATTTTTTGTGGGAGAGGTGGTAGAGTGATAAATGCTGCTAACAAACAGGCGTCCAAGCCTTGGAGGGTTCAATGCCTTGCTAAAGGGCACCTCGACAGAGATCACTCCAGCTACCAGTCCACTGGTAGAGGAGGAGGAGGAGTGATACTCTGTGTTTCATGAGTTTGAATGGTGGAGACAAGCTGATTCAAGGACTTTAAGCATTAGCATTAGCTTACATTAGCCAGCTACATGTATGAAATCTGTTAGCGAGAGTCATCATTTTAGCCAACAAAATCCACATTCGTCAGCTAGAAATGAGAACCTGCTTCTGTTCACTTCTCAACAGTTACTCACAATTTCGATGTAAAATCAGCGACCATCATGACTGTAAACTGCAGTGCAAGAATGTAAAGCTTGACAGGTGTAGCAACAGTAACTAATGAGGGCGGGGCTTAGCGAAGGGTCATCTGCATGTACAAAAATGATATACTCTGTATATTAAATAGGTTGAAATCCTATTTAATATAAAGTCTATGGTTGAAGTGAGTTGTTTCCCCCCACCCCTCCTCCCCAGACTCAGGAAGCTCAGGCAGGCAGCAGGGGCACTGAACAGGAGCGCAAGACGTGCACAACATTATAATTTGAAAATAACAAGCGACGATAAATCCTACACTGTAAGTTGATCAGCTGTTTATAACTGTCAGTCGTCTGTCAATGTAAAAGCCCATTATCCTGAAAACAAAAGCTCACTGCTCTGAAAATACACAGTCTGGAAATGAGGGCCTGTCAAACTCCATTAACATATTTCTCAATTTAACCAATCTAAATATTTACTCCTTCTGAAAGATTATTATTGATTTCTCAGCACTCAAAAACAGACACTTGCTTATTTGGCAAACATTCAGCATTCATTTGAATTCTAATTAACTTAAAACACATTTTCAATGTGGTATGGTTCCATCTCTGATGACATATCATGGTCATTTTATGATTTGGTATGGTAAATATATTACTAATTTCTCCTTTAATTGCACAAATGGAACATGAATTGAAGCAGAGGAGTGGCTCCTGAGAGAAGAATGCATGTCAAGAGGAGACACCAGCTGGAGAAGGGGGAAACGAAAGGTCTGAGCCAAAACTCTAGAATAAATATTTGTGCATTATTTGACCACCTCGGTGTGTTTTGAAGTGTTTGAACTGCTGTCACTGGTATTTCAACACTTGGCTATAAAGACATTTTAGATACTAATTTGTATAAACTATAACTATAAGACCTAGATAACATATACAATATTTACAGTGACTAAAAGAAACATTCCAAATTAAACCAAGTGAGTGAGTGTGTTTCTGTGATACAGGCAACTAACGGACTAGTTGATAAAACTAAACTTAAAAGTGCAGTAAGCAACTCTGGAGAAAGATAGTTGCCTGTTAAGTTTCATTCCTACTCTGTCAACTTCCGAGGCTGCCCAGTAATAGTAGACTAAACTGTTAGTCAGAGTCAACCACATTTTATTTAGCCGTTAGTCACAGAGAAAAAAAAAAGCAGCTCAAATTCCACTCAAGAAACTTAGAATTCCAAGGCAGTTTGAACCCAACTCAAACTCTTAAGTTTTTAAATAGTTTTAAAAATTTTTGCAAACTTAATCTTAAGTTGAGACAGTGAGATAAACGTGAACCTTTAAGATTTAGAAACAAACAAAAAATGCATTTCAAAAGATGGTCACAGTGAGCTGTGAACCTTATTTGTCAATATTTGGGTGCCTGAAAAATAAATGATTTTAGTTGGATATATTAAAACATTAATTCACTTTCACTTCAATGATTTTACTAAATAATTTTTGAAATATAATTTTTGTGGGGTTTCTAAAACTTAGACTCAAGTTTATCCAAAGACAGAAAGTAAATCATCTCAACAAAAGATTAGTGGCTGGTGACAACTTTTTTTCCCACAAGTTTGAGTTGGGCTCAAAAATCAATTGCAGTAAATTGCCTCAAAATTTTGAGTTTTCTCAACTTTTTCTTTTTTACAGTGTATGAGAGCAATTTAAGATCTATTCCATGTCCTAACTGGCAAAACATACATGCACAGTTGCATTTGCATTGGTTCAGTGTTGGTTTCATTTTGTAACTGCTGCAGCATGAGCACTTCAATTTCTTCCTAAACACACACCGAAGTTAATGCAACTATATAAAAGTAATGTTAACATTCAATAAGTTTCAATAAGTTTTTAAGACCTGGGAAAATTGCATTTAAGATATTTAAGACATGATTGGAAGAACCACTGCTAAGGGTGTCATAGCTGCCTTTAACTAATTAGCTCACTTAGCTGTCTTATGAGACGAGGATACAACCTCAGAGACTGACAGAAGTGAGTTTGATGACTGGGAGTAACAGTATCAAGGTGATGTACAGCGACTCCAACTCTGACTGAAGACACACAAATCATCCATCGTGCAGACACGTCTGTGAGTATTTGTTTTAGTGAGGTTGGAAGTTATTTATTTATTTGTGTGAGGTTATACTGCGCTGAAATTCACTGAATGTTCAGTGTCCTTGCTGGTTGTTCCGACACATTTAAAAATCATTACATCTTTTTCGTTCGCATTTAACAGACAGCTTGTTTCATTCCCCAAAAATACATATTCAAATAATTAAATTAATATCATAAATGTGCAACGACAAGTTGAATAATACTTGATATGATGACTGCTGCTCAACTGGGAAAATTTTTAGTCAGAGGCACCAATCCAAAGCATCACAGATGCCTTGAAGATGGCTGACTGAGTCTCATTATCTAACACCTCAATTTGGGAACGTGACTCAAGAATCACCTGTGTTACTGACCTGTGATTGGCCAAAGTCTTGCATCACAAGTTAGATTTTCTAAAGCCTGTAAACAGAGTTTAAAGGAGGAGCAAAAGTCTACTTTTCTCTCAAACTGCTTGAATTACATTTATGCTTAAAGGTTATAATGGAACTTTTGCCCACTGACGCCAAAAATAAACTGCCTACGCCAGCTTAAGTGCTTTTTTGCAGCACTTTAGTGATCAGATAATGAGAAAGAACTGTCAGGCACACACAAGTTATTTTGCTTACCACTTTAATGTTTCCTAATGTTCATGTGGTGTCAGGCGTGCATGTAGGTGTTGCACCACTTCCCTGCTCACATCCATTCTCTTCCGTCTAGTGATAATTTGATAAGTGAATAAGTCGGTGAAGTTCGGTGCCAGGGTCTCGTGATGCACTGACCCCTGTTAGACAGCTAATTGAATGATTATGTGCGCCTGCTGTCATCTCCTTGCCGTCACCATTGTTCAAGCAGATGTGCTAATGCACTATCATTAGAGCCTGGGGATTTACAGCATGCCTCGAAATACAAGGCAAAATGTGCTCCTGGACAAAAACACAGTTGTGCTGCCATGCTTCTCTAATAAACTCAAGTGCCAAAACAGTACAGATAGCTCTGCAGTGTGCTTGTCCACTATTTAAGTCTTTTTATTTAAAAAAAAATAAAAATCAGTATCAACCAGAGGTGGGAAGAAGTTACTGGACTTCATGCAGGATGCCATTTATGAGCCCACCGCTTATTTTTGTTCATATCCAATTATTTATGGGATTCATCAAATTCACCAAAAACATCTCATTTTCACAGATCAAACAGGACAAGCAAACATAGGATTAAAGAATTTTTAAATATTATTATTATTATTATTTCTTATATTTATTACCATTTATGTATAATTAATTCATTTGCTGCTTTTATCTCTTTTTGTATCATCTTATATTCAATATTTTAGGGGTTTATGACTGTTGGTTGGACAAAACAAGTCATTTTAAGACATCTGTGGAGTCCAAAAACTGACATAATGTGATTAAAAAAAACAAAAAAAAAAGAGAACTAAAAAATATAACTAAATACTAGACTTGCATCGATTAATCAGCAGTACTTGGAACCAGGATGGTTTTCACGTGACAGGCCCTGACCGGTGACCGGCTGGTCAGCATCACATATCCGATTCTGTGCCTGTCATTGTCACACACATGTTCTGCACGATGGTCACGTCATGCGCACAGCAGACAAACTGACACATGCTTGCTTGAAGCTGGTGTCAGGGACAGATTCCAAGAACAGGAAAAAGAGAAGACAGACAGTCTACAACAAGACAGAGCAGCTGACAATGTCGCAAAACAGCTGTAAACTCTCTGAACAGTCTCACAATGTATGAGCAGACAGCAAACTGCAGCTTGTCTTTAATTTCTTTGCGTCGTTTGCCTTCATTCGTTGTGTTGGATTCACAGACACCTTAATAGCAAGCTAGCAGCAGACTGCTGTTCACAGAAGGACAGTTAAAATCTCACCTCCTGTTCTGGCTGAAGAATAAACAACCTGTGTTGATGTGTCTCCTCAAAAAGTTTCTCATCCAGACTCATTTAACTTCTGCGTCTGTTTTTCTCACGGCAAAGTTTTACCACAGCAAACTGTTGCACAGCGTCACTCTCCAGTTTGTTTACATCTGCTTCCACAGGAGATCACCTGAAATCGAGTCCCACGAAATCCCACAAGGTTCCATGATCTCGCGAGATCGTGTTCACCCGATTCATAATCTTAATATAAAACTATAATAAGTCCTGGCTGTAACCTGGAGGACTTTGGAGAAAATTTAAATAGTATTTAATGAATATTTAATAGTCAGTATCTTATTATGAACATTTAATTTAATTTTTACAAGAAAAGTTGCAAAAATGTTTGTGAATGCTGTCAATTCCGGTTCTTAGAAAGACTGAAAATTGGAGTCGGCTAAAATCGGAATCAGTAGGCCAGACCCTTCATAAAACTGGAAATACTAAATACATGAATAAATTAAAGCTGCAAGCAGCGTTTTACGGGCCCGAGCACCCCCGCGCCACTCGGGGGGCCGGCGGCCGCGGCCTCGTGGCAGGATTCGCCCCGGGCGAAGAGGCTCTGTGATTGTCACAGCCTTTTGACGTCCCCTTAAGGAATTCGACGTCGCTTCCTGACGCCGCTAGGTGGCGCTGTGAGTATGTCTCCTGCTTGTCACGTGGATGTGTTCAGACCAGGACTTCTATGACACTTGTGAAGTTTGGTGGGGATCGGACCATGTCCGCCCAAGTTATGGCAATTTCGTGTTTCATGGCGAGACATCAAACTTCGCCGCCACCTGACGGCCACACCCTTCAATGAGGGCATAAATCTTTAATACCTTTTGATCACAATGTTGTCTAGATGGTACACAGTGATTTTGAACCCGTTCTGATCAATCCTGTAGGAGGAGTTCGTTAAAATACGACACGTGAGAAACGCCAAAAATGGACGCAAAATTCAAAATGGCTGACTTCCTGTTGGGTTTGGGCAATGGGTCCAAGAGGCTTTTTTGTGCGTCTGGGTGTGATACATATGTGTACCAAGTTTCGTGCATGTCGGTGAAACGTGCCGCAGGGGCTGATGTTTAAGGGGCGTGGCCAAACTATTTGGCCACGGCCATTAACGAAACTCATATCACATGTTCAGGCCTGGACCGTTAACGCACATGTCAAGTTTCAGGCAGATTCGACTAAGTATAGTGAAGTTAATGCTAATTTTTCATTTTTGGCGAAACATCAACTTCGCCGCTCCGTCACGGAAAGACAGTGTGACATCATGGCACGATTTTCATAATACACGATTATCAACATGTTAAAGACGGTTTGACCAGATTTGAGTTGGATATGGTCAACGTGCTTGGAGCAGGACCTCAAAGAGTAAAACATGTCATTTCCTGTCGCCACCAGGGGGCGCTATGACAATCACAGAATATTGTGACATAGATGTGTTCAGGGCGGGACTATTATCCATCACAGCAAGTTTGGTGCAGATCGAACCATTTATGCTAAAGTTATAGCAATTTCGTGGTTTCTGATGTGGGTGTTGCGAGATATCAAAATTCGCCCTTCCGCAGCGACCGCGCCCTTCAACGATACGAAGATCTTTTAATAACTTTTGATCACACAGTTGTGGAGCTCACACAAACCGATTTTGAAGTCATTTCGATGAAATCTGTAGGAGGAGTTCGTTAAAGTATGACGTGTGAAAATGGCCAAAAATGACCTTATTTTGAAAATACAATTCAAAATGGCCGACTTCCTGTTGGGTTTAGGGGGTTGCTCCAAGAGGCTTTTTTGTCTGTCCCGGCATGATACATATGTGTACCAAATTTCGTACGCCTAGGTCAAAGTTAAAGCAGGGGGCTTCAATTTTGAAAACTGTTAGGGGGCGCCATTGAGCCATTTTGCCACGCCCCTTTGTAACGACCATAAAATATCGAATTTTTCGCAAGACCTGATGAGTGTGCAGAAATCTGGGACTTTTTGAGCCTGTTTAGGCCCTCAAAAATGCGATCTTAGGGGAAAAAGATAAATAATAAGAAGAAGAATAATTCCTTCAGTTTCAATAGGGCCTCGCACCGCCTTCGGTGCTCGGGCCCTAATAATACTGTTTCAAATAAAAGTTAAAAAAGAAAGCTCTGATCAGTCAGTAAAAAGCAGGAAAAAGCTCTTTTTCTTTACCACCAACCACTGGATCTAACACAATAAAACACAACTGATCAAACTCTTAAGTTTTATTTTTAATTCCTTTCCTCACTCTTCTGTTGATTTCACTGCTTACAGCCTTTTATCATGGTGTCTCTCCACTTCTTGGGTATGTGCCAGAGTATTTGCACATGGCACAACACCTGACCTTATACAGCATTAGAGGGATTTTACTGATGCTAATAACAAACAATCTGCCACACGCCACCATTTTATGGTCAACTGGGATTCATCAGTCAGCACACCTGGGTAGGAGCAGATGTGGATGGTGAAGAAGGTTTGGTGCATCTGGAGTTTGATGTCTCATTTTTTTTTCCTCTCTCTCTCTTAACAGAAAAATAAGAGAGGTTTAAAAGATTGTTGCTGCATGAGACCTTTTGTTTTACAAGTAACTCCCAAGTCAAGTCTTAAACTTTAATTTTAGCCAGACACACTAAAAAAGCAGCAAAAGGACAAAACACTTTGCTGGAATAAATGGCAGACAGTCAGGTGACTTTTGACAACAACAGAAACAAACTCAGAAGATTGTAGTCGTCACATGTCAAACCCAGCAGGGGGCAGAAAACAGTACACAATGACAGCAGAATAAGAAATGTTTTTCTGTACTTAAACTTTATTGAACAGTAGATAATAGCCATTTAGTCTGTTACTATTCATCGGGATAAGTTATGATTAAGTTTGTGTTTGATAATAAGAAGTAATAACCTATTTTCTGTTTGAAAACTTTTGCACCTCAATTGTTTGGGAGAGTCTGCAATGCTGTTGTCCTGTGAAACTCCAGCAGTGTTTTATGGCCTAAAAAATCAAACCTGACCTTGAATCAGCATGAGGGTGAGTAGATAATGACTGAATTTTCATTTTTGTGTGAACTATCCCTTTAACTTTGAATTTCGTTGTTTAACAGTTTTAACTTGTGTTGTTTAAACTTTTCTGTACAGCACCTTGAATCTACCTGTGTGCAAGAAATGCACTTTATAATATCAATTCAGCATTCTTTGTGCAACATCAAATGTTGCATAAATTTGGAAGTTTTTTGTTTGTAGTTTTTGTACGCAAACAAAATTATCTTTTGTATTATTATTTAAAACTGGCACTCGTACTGGCTTTTTAATCTTTGGGTTGGGGGGGTATCAAGTACTTCAAGTCAAAAGGCTCAAGTCCAAGTGAAGTCACTAGTGTTGAAGTCCAAGTCAAGTCTTTTTTGAGTTTGTATAAACTGTTTACTGCAATCCATACACATAGATGAGTGCATTATCATTGCTTTACCATTGTGTGTGTTTGTGAAACCAGTCAATATTCATGACAAACCAGCATCCAGTGATGCAACATCCTGATGCAGCCGTGTTAAAGCCCTCACTGCATATTCAAACTCTGCCAGACTCTGTTCATTTCTGTGCTACTTTTCACCAGCGGCTCACAACGTCCTGAGAGATACATTTGACAGATTACGCATGAAATTATCTCAGCTTAACTACAGCAGCTGGTCGGCCATCGTTTGCTCTGAGAGGATTATTCAACGCCGTCTGCAGAGTCAACAATTATGTATTGTCGAATAATTTGTCATTTATAAACTAAAACACTTAAGCCCACATGTTGCTGGATGAATTGTTTGCAATTAAAGAAGGCCTGAGGGGTGCAACAGACGAACAAGCACAGAAAACTAAATGAATAAGCAGAAACATTCATGAACAGCAGAGATTAAGTGGAGCGAATAGTGTTAAAAATTCATTTCATGGGTATCTTATTAGGCTGAAAAGCTTGTGGCTGACAAGTAAGTAGATTCACAAAGACATAAATCTTTATCCATCATATTTAATTTAAATTTAATCTACCAACACTCTAATTCCATTTTTTAAGGTTTTCTACATGTGAAATATATGTAATTTCTAAAAGGCTTTGGTCTGCTTCATTTTTTAAAAATCTCTGAACTTGCTCCGTACCAGAAAACACTGTTGTCCCAGACAAGAAATCACAACTTCAAATGATTTGAAAATGTGTTAAAAGTCTTTGATTTAAAATACATTTTTGTTATGATATTGACTCTTAAAAGTTGTGTCCCAGATTTCTGTCAACTGTCACATTTTTACAAAAACATGATTTAATCAGGCATAAAGAGGCTTAGCTATATTCCAAGGACCCCTGTCTCACTTCCTGGTTTAAAAAAGGCAGGAATACTGCTCAAACTTTCTATTTTTGAACAGATTCATTACATAATATTGTTATCAGATGTGTCTCAACCATAACATGTCAACTCTGTAGCCCTTTTGAATCAAAGTTGAATAAGAATTATTGTCTAAACGTGTATTTTGATTAGCATTAAGAGAACTGTGAGCGACTTAAAAAATAAAATGGCTACTCACTACAACTATGCTGTGAAATGAAACGCCAACTTAGGCTACCCAGTCAAAAAAAAAAAAAATCTGGACGCCTCCATAAGGTCACCTCCATCTGTTACATCCTGATGTCCCAGTTAAATTCATGTTATCCTTGTTTCCAGTTTTCTGTCAGTATTTCCTGTTTTATTTTGTTACTCACCTTTGTCTCTCATTTTGACTTACTTTACTTTCTGCTCCTGTGTGTTTGCTGCCCCGCCCTGATTGGTTTCACATGTCCCTCATCGCCCCTCTTCCCCTGTGTATAAAGTGCTTGTGATGCCCTTTGTCTGTTGCCACTTCGTCTCAGTTACTTGAGTGTTTAGTTCTAGCCGTTATTCCTCGTGTTTTCTTTGGATTTGACCTGATTTTTTGTGTACCTGACTCTGCTTCTGTCTGCTGTTTATTGAATACCTTACCCAGTTTTCACAAGCACGGCTGCACTGCGTTACAGCGGTGCCGAAGCAATCCACGGCCATTTTAGACAATGCTTGTGATTCCACCAGCAGCCACGTCATGTCCTGTGGCGTGTCCCAGAAGCAGCTCTCCGCTCTCCTCCGCTTCAAATACGCAACAAGTCTATTTCTGACAGATGCTGCATCAGTTAGCACTGAGCAGATCAAATGAGCCAGAAGTCATATGCAGAAAAGGCAGGGAGAATCTGATCAATTCTCAAAATAAAAGACCCTGTGCAGACTCGCAATCATAAAGACAGAAACTCTTTAACCACGAGGCCTGCTTATCCATGGTGGAAGCACAAAAAGCAAGGAAAGAAGACCTAATCAACAAAATCCGAGCAAGTAAACATAATCAGGCGGGCAAAACGCTCCACTGCTGAAACGCTACTAGTGGGCGCTGCAGCTGTGCAGAGGACGGATCAGAACCTGGTGGAATTTCTGGGTTAGTTTCTCTTTGGACTGACAACCTGTGCACCAAACTCTTTTTCATTAAAAGACCTTTTGTTTTGAGTCCTGCGTCCGAGTCCTTTGTCTGCTGGCTCCAGTCTGATACTATCAGCTGACTGACAACTTCATCATACAGTAGTTGTTTTCTGTTATATGCATTAAATATACGGATTTAAAAAACTAGTTTTTAATCAACCAAAAAATTTCATGGTACACCTAACATGTGTTCTCTGTGTTATAAATGATTTCTTTTGTCTGACAGCGTTGACAAAAAGTCCCCAGTTGTGAAAAAAAAGCTATAAAATGTAATCACTTGGAGGTTGGCCTGTGAAGATTAAGGTTTTGCCCCACTTCTCAAGAATTAGGCACAATGTGACATGCACCTTTTCCAGATAGCTTTACTTTCTCTTGGCTGTTCAGATGTTATTAACAAGAGGCTGAAAGTATTCTTTTAAAGTATGAGTAAAGTCTCTGGACGTCACCATTCATTACATTCCATTAAGTAAATGCTATTAATAGCATCTCATTATATCCTTTTCTGAGCAAAGACCAGGTGTTCCTTTGAAAGCGGAGGCATCAGTAATTAAAATGGCGGGAACAGCCAGTGATACCATCATGTAGAATAGCCCTCTGATGAATAATGGTAAAGCCACGACCCTGCTCAAGAGCAGAGAGCTCAGATCCTGCCTTTGTGCGATTCTGATGAGAAATAAATTAATATCTGAAGTGATCAATTTGCTTTGGAGAGACGGTTCGGTTACATCAGAAAGTCCATCCAACACGGAATAAGTCGTGACCGTTTAAAAAGAGTAACAACACGAGTCCCACGCAGCAGACCACACACCACCGCAGGACTATATATTTGGACTGGGATTGCCTTCCAAGTGTGTCGTAACTGTGAATTGTTTCTTACAGGAGGACGTTTTAGCAGGAGAGGCTTTATCGATCCGTGTGCACCGAGAGGGATCAGCCTTTGCAGCATACTGATGGCTGATAGTCACAGGGCCGGCCATGCAGTTAGCAGCTGGATTCACCGCATCACAAACAGACGGAGCTAATGGCGGGCTGGGTTCACCTCAGGTTAATGGCAGCATGGCGATAGAGATGTGCGATGTGTGAAATTAGACAGTCACGATTTATCGACAAAAAAAAAAGGGGGGGGGGGCGGCAAAGCGGCAAAAGAAAAAAGACAGAACAATAGTGTCTGCTAACACCTGCACACACACACACACACACACACACACACACACACACACACACACACAACACACAGACACACACACACACACACACACACACACACACACACACATAGACACACACACACACACACACACAGACACACACAACACACAAACACAAAACACACAAACACAGGTCTTCATCAATAATCTGACAGAAACACACATCACAGCTCGTGTCTTTAAGCCTTTTCAACCCGGCATGCGCTGACAGAAGAAAGGGGCGGTGGCGGGCCTACCTGTGACCTGCAGCTTATCCGCGCTGACCTCACACTTCAGGTAAACGCGCCCCCTCCGCTCGGTGTGATCGGTTCCACACAGGCTGGGCACATTCATCACACACTGCTTGTGGACGTTCATGTCGCAGGCTGCAGGGACAGAGAGACGGGAGAGCGAAGACGTCAGGACAAGCAGTGACAAAGATGAGCTTTATGCATTTGATCCAAATCAAATCAAAGTGAGCTGTCACAAAGTTTGAAAGAAACAATAATAATATTAATAATGCTATGAAATCAAATCAAATGCATCTTCATATTTGGCAACCTTGAGACCGCAAAAATAGGTAAAAAAATGACTTTCAGGGGCTTTGTCTCCTGCATTCTGGTGACTTTTAAAGAATGAAAATGACAAAATAATAAGCAAACTGCAACAGAAATTTCTATGTTAAATTCTATTCTATTAATTTCTATGTTCATTCATTTACTTTCCCTGCCCGTAACAGAAAATTGATGCAGCAGATTCCCTTTTAGCCCCTTTCATTTAAGCATTTCACTTCTTTCTTTGGTTTGGTGTAGCTGTATTGTTTTACGGGTGGAAACAGCAGGCTTTTAGGATTTATAGACACTATACAGTGTCAGAAAGAGGCTATAATTATGAAAAAGGAAATCAGGAGAAATCCAGGAGAACTTGAGGTCCTGGACAATTAAAAAATATGCAAGTCTCCTGAGAAAATCAGAAGGATTGGCAAGTCTGTTCATTTTTAACTTCATTTATTGTGCATTTTGTCTCTTTTTTGCAAATGAAATACACTCAAAAAATAAGCATATGGAGGCGGAGCGAGTCTGTAACTAGGGTGACCAGATGAGAATAGGTGAAATTCAGGACAGGGAGCTGGGTTGGGTATTGTCAAAAGGATAAAAACAGAATAATTTAGGGAAATATTACTAGTTATTCAGAAGATCAGTTACAGATTCTGAGGGTGATATGAAGCATAGTGTCCTGGCACAAATGACACCTGTGTTACAGTCATTTTAAATGTTATATTAAACCTTTTTAGCAGCTAAGATTGTCACTGAACTGCAGAGTGCTGTGCAAAGGGACACTTCATCCCAAAATCAAAAATACATGATTTTCCATTGGCCTGTAGTGCTGTTTATCCATCTAGGTTGTTTTGTTGTGTGTTGCAGAGTTTTGGAGATATCAGCTGTAGAGATGCCTGCCTTCTCTCCAAGACAATGGAACTGGCTCTCAGCTTGTGGTGCTTAAAGCACCAAAACATGCATTTCAGAAAATTGCAAAAATCATGATACATTTGCTCAAGATAATCCACGGACCTTGCGGTGAGCAGTGTCATTTTTACCTTGCGAGGCAGCTGGATTTGAAAATCCATTTTGCCAGGCTTCAAGCTATCCGCTTGTGTCTGCACCCAAGGCGGTGTGAGCCAATCAGCGTCCTAGGATGGACTACTGGCAGCTATTGCCGTGGTTTCAGGTGTAAAGCATTCATGGAAACAACTCGTCTCAAACAAACAACGGCAGCTCCTGAAGAGATTAATATAAAAGCTCTGATCATATCAGTTGAACTGGAGAGTATTTCTTCATTGAAAGAAGAGCAAAGAAGGACACTGAAAGTTCTAACTGGCTGAAAAGATGTTTTTGCTTGCTTTTGCTGTTTTCCAGCCGGCTTCAGCTTCAGTTCAGTGACTTGATCTGCTTGGCTGAAGTTAGCCTGTGTTAGACGTGACGGATCGTTCATCCAATTGCCTGCAAAGTGTTGTTTGAAAGTGCTCACCCTTTTCCAAACAGTTTCTACGGACGACTTCCCAGACAGTTCTGTGTGCAGAAGGAAAGTGGTTCTAACATGGAACTGCTTACAACAAGGTGCATGGATTATCTGGAGTAAGCTGGTCAGCATTTTTGGATAGAGCCACTGGTTTTGAATTTTTCAGTTTTTCAAAACTGTCCCTTTAAAGCATTAATGTTACATATTATAGCTTTAACTGTCTAATGCATAGCTATATAGGCTCTGCCAGTCTGCACGCTATAAATTGTTTCATCTGATTTGAAGGTGAATCTGACCTGGTGGCAGACATTAAGAATAACTTAACAGAAATAACCAGTTTTCTGGACTTGTTTTCTCATGTAGGTCATATAGAGACAACGGTACTAAATTGAAATTGTTTCATAACCAGTTCAAAACTCCTCGTAGTGCGTTTAATGTTTAAATACAGTAAGCTGCAGATTTACTTTATCTATACAAGGACACGTTTCAATTTCATTCCATGGATCATACATGTTTGGCACAATATTAAAGGATTGTTTTTCTGTGAGCTGTGTGGAAGAGGAGATAACAAGGTTATGACCCAGATTCAGCCCTGTGATGTCATGCATACATGGCATGTGTGTCAGCCGGCTGAACCGAAATTTCGTGGATTGGGAGCAGTTACCGATGGTTACATCACGGAGCCACCAGGTCAGTAGGTGAGAAATGATTTTGTAAATGGCGACGGCCGCTGCCCTCAGTTATTTGTGTGCCTCACTGTAACTGTCCTCCAGCACACCAGCGCTTAAAAATACCACAGTGCAGCTTATTGTGCCGTGATTAGAGGTGCAATTGATCTGCCAAAATAATTTGCCGCTTCACATCTCTATTTATGTACACCCTGGAGCAATCATTAGGCATAACTGGCGGTCTGCAGCAGGTGGGGGATAATGTATTTAGGAGCTCATTAAGGCATGCAGACTAATCCACTAACACAAGATTAAAGGGAAGAAGAGGGAGGGAGGGATATTAATAAAGACGTGGTAAAGCTTTCATACAGCAGGCTTGTTCAGCCTGCATCGAACATATCTGAGGACTCAAAATAGACGATGTGTGATTTTAATGAGTGGAAGTCAAGGAGGAGGAGAAAATCATAGGTCCATGATACTGAGTGAAGAGGAACAAAAGCCATTTTCTTCAGAAGAGTGATGATCATAAAGTGGCTCTAGAACAGAAAATTGTGTAGAGCCACTTACTGTTATTTTCCCATGCACACCGCATTTAGGCCTCATGCTCATTGACCTGTATTAGGGATGCACAATATTGGATTTTTGCCGATATCTGATATACAGATATTTTCCAAATTATTTTTATTATTTTTTTTTTTCCTCTAATTTCAGCTCCTCAAAAGTGAATATTTTCTGCTTTCTTTGCTCCTCTCTGACAGTAAAGTGAATATCTTTGAGTTGTGGACAAAACAAGACATTTGAGGACGATCAACATTTTCTGAGGACCAAACAGCTAATCGATTTATCGAAAAAATCACTGACAGATTAGTGGATAATTAAAATGATCATTGGCCACAGCCCTACAATGATGTCTTCTTAAGTCTGTAGACTCTGATGTGTAGGCCAGCACATCTCTGCAGCACCAGAAAAATTGGGTTTTATCAAACTTTGCACAGATCATCAAGCCTCTCCTGCAGTGGAATTTAAAATATTGTCCTTACTCTCATCGTGATGGTTCACTGGCAGATGCACAAATAAAATGCAACGCTTTTTAAAATGTACACATTCACTGGGCAAAATAAGAAATCGTCTGCTGACAGCTTTTCTTCTCTTTGTTCTTCACAAATCAGACTGACTCAGCATGAAATATCTGTAAAAGTGGGGAATTCATGGACCAAACAATGATACTCTCCCAGCTGTGTCCTCACCTGGTTTATTTTGTATTTTCAACATTTGTTTCTTTGAGAGAAATGAAGCACAGCAGTGGTCAAAGAGAGTAAATGGGAAGAGCAGTGGTAGCAAGACAGCCAGTGAATCTGAGAGGTAAAATGTTATTTTCTGATTGTTTCACGGTGGTTATGTTCAAAGAAGAAATAAACAACAGCCACACAACCCTGAGCTAATCGCTGCAGCGCCTGATTTGGTCTGAACACAGTCTAACAGAATCTAGTTTTGGGTAAACTCAAGCTGTCGTTTTGTTTAGTCTGTGGCCCAGCAGGTATAGGTCTCCAAGCTAACTTAAACAGATAGTTCACCCAGAAATGAAAATTCAGTCATGATCTACTCACCTTCATGCTGACTGAGGGTGGGGTTTAGTTTTTTAGTGCACAAAACACTGCTGGAGTTTCACAGGAAAACTGTTGCAGAATCTCCCAAACAATTTAAGTGAATGGTTTTCAAACGGAAAAAACAACCAAGAAATGCCTCCATACTGCTCATCTGGCTTAATGCAAGTCTGCAACTCGGCATGTCGGGGCTTTTGGAGACTTGGATTACACCAGATGAGCAGTAGGGAGGCCCTTTTTGTTTGTTGTCTGTTTGGGAGAGTCTGCAGCATTGTTTTCCTTTGAAACCCCAGCAGTGTTTTGTGGACTAAAAAACTAAACCCAACCTTAAATCTGAATTTTTATTTTTAGGTGAACTATCCCTTTAAGTGAAAGCATACAACATGTACTTTAGATGAATGACACTTAGAAAAGCCATCATGAATAAAGAAAACATTTAACATTCTGCAAATAAATTCTATGTACGTGACACAGGAGTTTTCTACCTGGAAGTTATCTTGAACAAAACTTGTGATTCGTTCTGTCGGCAGAAATGTTTGTTTCAGTCCAATGCCAATATTTCCTTTTTAAAGCCTTTACCAGCTGATACCATGCTGATGACGTGCCAATATTATGGTGCATCCCTGACCTGTATAACAGAACATTTCCTTTGTTACTGTATGAGCTTAAACTTTAGGCCTTGTTTGTAATTCTCAGGAAGCACAGACTCACTGCAGAGTATTAGTGTGCAGATAATAATTTTCAATTATAATTCAACTGTTTGGAATTTTATTTACTGTACTGAGTGAGAGGTCGCAGGGTTTAAACTTACAGTCACACTTCATGCCCTGGTGGATGAGGCCATACAGCAGAGAGCCACAGTGGTCACAGAAGGTGGGGCTCCCATAGGTGTGGATCTTAAACTTGTGCTTCGTTCTGGGATCCTGTAGGAAGCAGAAGAGATAAAAAAAAAAAATAAAAAAAAACGTAAAAAATAGTTAATAGTGGCCTGAAAAGGCTGCCAGTTACCAACCATCAATTACACAGTGGACACACTGATTCAAAAATGTAGTTTAAAGTTAATTATCTATTTACTTGTGTTGTTTGTTTGACAATTTTTTATCATATTATATATTTTTTTAGGCCTTATAGATTTGGAAAATTGGAAAAACAAAAAAATTATCAAATTGAATCAAATTGCAGGTAAAATGCGAGGAAAATTGGATCGAATTGAGTACATCTCTGGACATATGAAGTTCTGTATAGGTTGGAAACAAAATCATTTTGCTCTTAAAAGAAAAAATAATTGTTTTGTTTTTTTCTGAAGGTTTAAAGGGACAGTTCAACCCAAAATAAAAAATACATACTTCTTGCCTGCTGCGTTTTTTATTCATCCAGATCAATTTGGTGTGAGTTGCAGAGTTTTAGAGGTATCAGCTGTAGAGATGTCTGCCTTCTCTCCAGTATAATGGGACTAAATAGCACTCGGCTTGTGGCGTTTAAAGCACGAAAAAAATACATTTGAAAAACTCAACATCAGTGTCTCTTTCCAGAAATCATGACCCAGTTACTCAAGATAATCCACAGACCTTGTTGTGAGCAGTTACATGTAGGAACTACTTTTTTTCTGCAAGTGCAATTTAATCCCATTATAATGGAGCACGGGCAGACAACTCTATAATTGAAACTCTCCAAAACTCTACAACTCAAACCAAAGAAAAAATAGATGGATAAATACAGTGGTACTACAGGGCAGTGAAAAGTATGTATTTCTGATTTTGGCATTTTCTCTGGCAGCTTAAAGGCCAGAATTTCAAAATGTCTGTTCTGGAAAAAATGACTTAAGCCAACGACAGCTGTGTGCTTTATCCTCTGACACTCAGGTGTTATTGAGGTGAAGATGGTTGAAATCAACCTACTTCATCACAGGACACATTGTGTATCAGACAATTCATCACTGATTGCCAACCTGAATGCAATCACAACTTATTTTTTCATCTTACACAACTTGAAGTGGTAGGCAATCAATCTCTAGCAGCCTTTTATTAAACCACCGTTTCTGGGTCGTCTCTCCGTCTTCCACATTTTCGACCACATCAGCGGATGATAATTGAGTTGTTTGTACTCAGTGGGCTTCAAATCAAAAGCACCGAAGCAAGTAATAAAATTCATTAATTTTTAAATACTCACACAAGTGCACCCATTGACAATAGAAGCTAATACCTACCCTAATAAAGAGTAAAATAAAGAGAAAACCACAGACAACTATATATTCTCAGTGTCAGTTAAGCTCTTCTTATTATGCTTATTACTGCTTATTGGTTTATATTTCTGCATAAGAAGTGCTATAAACTGACTTATTCAGTGCAAGAATGTGTGTATTGTACAAGTGTCATTTATTTTTCTTTTGGTCATTCAGTAAATAGGAAGTGTGCATACAGTACAGTATTGTGTGCGTGTGTCATCAAAGCCAGTGGAGCTTTCCATTCACTGTGTGGAAATCTTGTTTAGTTTGTGTAATGTAACTTGTGGAATGGTGTCCTTCAATCATTGTGGGGAGCTGTATTCAGATTTGTGACATTTACATGTGCAGCTGATAGGCTGAGAGGTGACCCTAATTTGCATCATTTCCCATAATGCATTGCTGAGAGTTTGCCATTTCATGTCCAGAACATGGTGGTTTATGGGTGGTTTAAGATGATGTATTGTGGCTTATGGTGGTAACTGTCTCTTTTGTGCTGGTTTATAGTTACCACAAGAGTGAGTTGACTAGTACATTTCTTCAGTCCAGCTGTACATCCAAGTCGGACCATGTTTCCCCCATTACAAAAAAAAAGCTGATGCAGAAATAATGAGAAAAACAAAAACAAAAACACTCACAATTAAATATTCTCAGCTATTATCATATATAGGGCCTGACCAATACTAAATTCACTGATAGTGGGGAGTAAATAATTATTACTGATATCGGTATATAGAATAGAGTAGAATAGAATATTGTTCTATACTGTATTGTACTTAATTTGCTGATATTCTTTATAGTCTATTTTTCTAATTCAAAACAAGTATAAATCAAAAAAGACAAATTAACTATACTTAACCTGAATTAAGAAGAAATGAACAGAGCATGCCTGTATAGTATGAAAGTTTTCGTACTATATAGGCACACATTGGACAACATTTATGCTGATAACATTATAGACCACACTGAACAGACACTGCTTCTTGGTTTTTATTACTCCATAAAAAGTGTCATAAAGTGCCATATACAGTATGAGAATGTGTGCATTGTGCAAATAACAGACTCTCATCTCATGTATTGTCCTGTGGGCCATTCAGTAAATGATTTGTGTACATACAGCACTGTATGTGTAAATAGTCATCAGAGCCAGTGGAGCATTTCATTCATCATTGCCCTCCATATTATCACAGTTCATCGCTCCAGGCTCTCTACAGTACATAAATACCATATTAGTCAAAGTGTGAAAAACATTTGGGTTTAGTGCAGAGCACAACACTGGAGATGAGTGTGTGTAAGAGCAGTTCATAGAGGAGCTGCTGGTTTGAAGAGGCTGAATCATGTCTTTGTAGACATACAAAATACTCTTCTTGTTGGCTTCTGCTATGTTAAGACAATTTTCCTCTTTTTTATATCTATATAAATCTTACATACATCCTGTTGCAGCTTCTCAACAGTGAGCTTATGGTCTTCTCATGTTATCAAAAACTATTTGTATATTTATGTATTGAGGTTTATTTCAACAAAGGCTGCATGATAAGGTGTTTTCAAAAAATTGCAATTTTGTTCTGCCATTTGGATATTACACTTGCACATTGCGCAGCCCCAATTTTAACACAAGGAAATAGGTTAATTTGCCAGTCGGATGTAGCAGGTTGTACTGTGATGCATTAATCACACTGATCATTGTCAGTGAATTATTCACAAAGAAAACACATCAGAGTCATCATACTCAACATGGCAGCAGTGCATGGCATTAACAGGAGGTCCCTTCTGATGGAAAACACAGCACTGAGGAGTTATCAGTCAACTGTCCCAAATATCATTTTTAGAGCTTTTGAGCTTCATAATCAACAGCGACTGCAGCACATGCAGATGCAGATGAAAAGAACTACATATATATTGGTTTGTTTTCCTTTTCTTTCATTTGTATCCTGTTCAATTTTGAATTTAATTAACTATCTGTATATTTGTTGTATTTGTGTGGACTGTGTGAAGTAACTACTCTTATTTCATTATACAACCCCATCTTGTGTAACGATCATAGATGACCTTGTTACCGTGAATATTCAAAGCTTTGGCTGAGAGGGCTGTATAGACCTACAGATATAAGCCACTATTTTGCAAATATTAACTGTTAAGGTGTGTGTGTGTGTGTGTGTGCATGTGTGTGTGTACGTGTTTGTGAGGAAGAAAAAAGAGAGAGGACGCTCTGACAGCAGCTGCAGGATCATCCCCTTTGAGAGTGCTGCGGCACTCAGTCCTGATTATGCTGCTATGATGTGTAATTTGGCAGTTTGCAGGTCAGGTTGGGTTCAGGATGTTGACTAATGCATATTTTTGCAGGTTAGCCAGTATAAATTAGCTCTGATAATGGGTTGGGTGGGTGTAGATATTAAAAAGCCATGACCTGTGCATCACTAAGAGCCAACATTTAGCAAAAAAATAAAAAAAAATACATGTAAAAAAAAAAAGTAAAATAAACATGAATATCTGAGTCCCTAAATTGTAAACTGAATTTCTACCCAACAAACAGCTGAGACAAACCAAACATTTTGGTCCAGACCCTTGTGTTTTTAAGCTATATCTCTGAATATTTAAGTGCAAGGAATTATGCAGAAAATTGAGAAGGCTGAAAAGCCCATACACCTAAGACAAAAAGAAAGAAAGTCATTAGGACATCCAGATCCTCAAGACAAGTAGCCTATATTGTAATATCAGAAACAGGAAAGTGTTCTGCAGCATGAAGTTCAGAGGCAGTCTTCTAAGCACACTGTGGATCAAGCTGTCCCTGAATCACCTCCTGTAATCTACCACCAGACAAAATGCCTTCCACAAATGTGAGACTAGCTATCGACGAGGACGGCTAATATTTTATCACCCATCCCACCAGAGTGTTAATTCTGCTTTAATGGTGCTTCAGGGAGCATTTTACGGGGTGCAAAACAGGCTGGAGCCTCTTCTTGCGCAGATGTGCTTGTCTAAAAGACTTACTCACAATGCAGATTCACACAGAGGTCCCTTAACTATGTCAGATTGAGCAGGATCCTATAGAATAAGTTCCCCAAGTCAAAGTGTATGAGTTAAAGGTTTAAAGTTTTCATTCTGGATTTTGGTTCATGATAAACTTATCATTTAATCTATGATGTCATGGAGCCTCAGTGATGCAATTAATCCAGACTGTTAGCATCCCCACATATGAGCAGACATTATCTATTACAGTATAATTTCCTACAAAATAATCAAAATGAATACAGTACATCTCTTATCACGATTATAGCGATCAAAAGTTATCAATATTATTGTGTTGTGTTAAAATTTGCTGGAAATGTTCTAAAACTACACTGAAACCTCTGTCTGTGTGGTTATTGACGCAAAATAAACCCAAACTACTGCTGTGTATGCAGTAGGGTTGGGTACCGTTCACATTTGTGAACCAATACAGTAACAGTACCGAATTTTATGTACCGGTACCCGACAGTACATTTTTACTCTTTCTGTCATGACAAAAATGTAATTTCAGTTTTAAGAAATACGTCTAAACTTCTCAGTTTCAACATTGTTACTTATTTAGAACATTTTAAACCCTAACCCTCATAAAATAAAATTCCTCCCTTTCCCGTCCTAAACCCATCTCTATAACCTCCATGCACATGTTAGTTCCATCGTGTTTGCATACAGTTTTTTTTCCCCGTCGATAGCGTGCAATTTCCTTCCAAGGTTTCGGATGTACTAATAAAACCTCACGTGATTTAGCATGCTAAAGAGCTAGCATGTTGGTAAGCAATTACTGAAATGTTGGCACAGTGAACATGCTAAGCAAGCGTCAACCAAGACAGTGAAAAACGCACAGTTGTCTCCAACAAGAACCTGACCAACAAGTTAATTGATCGCCTAAAGACGTCGATGCCTCGTTTTAAGTTTTGTGATCTCTGAAGGTTAAGTTACACTGCTGAGGTGCTAGCTGCAGGCATGCTAACGTTAGCCGCATCTGCTGTGTGGGACTTGGCTTTCAGGCTGTAAAATACTCTTTAGCTTATTTAGTATTTGAAAGACCTGTTGCACGTGCCAGCTTTGTGTTTTACAGCACATATAGTCCATGTTAAGTTTTGAAAAGTCTTGCGACCCTTTTTTAACTCACTATTGCCTGAATTCAGTGTGACTTAAACAAGCTGCAGGGATGATGCCACCCTCTCTTGTTTTTCTTTCCCTATACTCACCCTGGTACAGTCTCACGTGCCAAAATTTTGTAAAAGTACAGTGTTCGGTACCCAACCCTGTCTGAGAGACTGGCGCTAACTTTGATTAATGTTGGACAGTACTGATTGTGAGTTTCTCAAAGCAATTGGCTTGTACCGCAAGACAGCACTGATAAAACAACCCATCTATTGTGCTTAGTTTGCATTTGTCATTCCTGAACACATGGCATGTATTTGCATGGGCAGGTTCCTCCCCCCTTTCAAGTAAATGCAACACCCACATCTTTTTATCAGGCGCTCATCACTACTCACTGGACCATTATAATTTTGGATAATTTGGATACTCAAATTAGGGAATATTTAGCATACAGAGTAATACTCTCATATAGTCAAAACAGGCAGAGATGAAGGAAGATACAGCCGAGTTATGACAAGTCAAATGTTCAACTGAGCTGACAGAAAGTGCTACAAAAATTAACCCCTTGTTAACAGCGGATTGAGGAGAACCAATAGTTCCTCTGGGAAGCTGCAATGTTGTAAATGCAACAGTTAACACCAACTGAGCCAATCCCTGTGAATTCTGCACGGCCTTGCAAGTTTGTCAAATCGCCGCAACTTTTCCGCAAATTTGCCCAATCATCATAGTTTCCAATGAGTTCCACTGCCATTGTTTTTGACATTTATCAGTGCCTTTTCTAGTCTATAATTTTCGTGGAGCTCTTTTGACTAAGTTTGGGCCGCAAAAAGATTTTGCTTCTTTATAAAATCCCCCCCTCCCCCGAGTGCACTTCTTCATTTACAAATGAAGCATATTTTGTTCAAATTTTTGTAATCCTGAGCCTTTTTGGTACGGTTACTGAGAGCACTGAGAGCAGAGCGCTTCTTTTCTCTCCCTGGAACAAGTTGGCTTTGATTTTTAATGAATTATACTTTTTTCTTAAAGCAATTTACACTGGCTCCCACAGTTTCATTGCATCGACCAAAACAAGCCTGCAAAATCCTGCAGGGACTGAACAGTGTGACACTTGAAACTTCAACTATTTTCCTGGTCAGCATTCCAGCGAACAATTCAATTCAGCACCAAAATGGTAACATTCACTTGGCACTCCGTCTGTCTCCCCAGCACATTTACAATTCAATAAAACAAGGCATCACACTAAAAAAATGGCACTGGGAGCAAACTCTACCTTAAGTAAATATCTGCAGGTGTTAAGTAAAGCCTGATTATTTTTTTTTTAGTGATCTTTTGAACAAGCAGAACCAGTTATCGGCCTGTTGTATTCCTTTGTGCGCTGAGCAGTAAATAAAAAGGACAGCATGAGCCAATGCAAACACACAGCATGATGCATATGGAAAATATTACCGTTATAATATCTGTGTAGCATTTGAGGGTAAGTGGTGTAGTATAGACGGGTTAGAATAACCACAGCAGCACTTATGTTGTAGAGTGTAGGGTCCCCGTCACATGCATTCATTCATTTGGTGCACTCAGCCTGCAACTTATGATCCACTCTTGACTGGAATGAAAACTGGATGGATGCCACTTCTCCAAGTGAAGTGCTTCCCTGCTCATTCTCACACTGTGCTGTTCTGTAAATCTCTTTCAAAGTCGGAATCTCTTTAAGTGGATTTGCATTGAGAACATTATGGAGGCCAGGACATTTTTTTTTTACACTGCATCTCTTCGAGAGAACACCCGTCTGTCTCCTCTGGAAACAGGAGACTGAGAAGTCTTATTCTGATTGAGAAAAAAAAACAGTAATGCTAAGAATATATCTCCTTTTTTCCCGTATCTTGAGAAAGACAGCGTTAAATAAGAAGTGAATGAAAAGAGCTTGACCCAGAGGGGAATAAATCATCACTAAGGGGAGCAGCATGTCGTACGTCTCGGTGAGAGCTGACAGTATCACACTGTGAGGCGCCAGAGTAATCAATGCTGCTGTTTCACTGCCATTTCAGTCGGTTTGACTCTGGCCTCTGGACTAATGCGGCAGGGACTCGTTCAGGCTCCTCAGATCTTCGCTCGCAATCTACCATTTCCCTGCCTGTCAGTCTGCGGGCTTTACACCTTTACAGGACAAAGAGAAACGCTTCCTTTGTCTGTCACTCACCTGTGTTCGTGATAAGTAAGTCCTGACGCGGACACAGAGCTGCTGTGATTACATTTCAGCGGCCTTAGACATTTCTAAATATGTAATTTTAACACTTTCGGATTTACATAAAGTCAAATGTTAAAAGGGACAGTAGCATGTCTTTAACTGACACATCATCTTCAACACAGCATGCAAAGTCCAGTATCTGAAGACCGGCCAGGAAGTGACTTTATGAGATGCAGAAAATATCAGGCCTGAATAAGTTATCACTGAATCATCACAATTTATCAACAACAACCCAAACATTCAATATATATTATGGTCATTTAGGGCTAAAGGACATTAAAAATGATCCTACATATTAGGGTTTAATTCCAGGAGATCGGATTCTTGGGAATACCCATGAAAAACTTTTTTTTTCTTTATTTTAAACAACATTTTAGAATATATTTAGGAAATACTTATGTCTACAATTTATTTTGTTAAAACATCTGTGTTTGTGCACTGATAGATTATTGCAGGTTATACATTTCTGGTTTTTTTCAGGCAACTGGGTCAGTTAATCTACTTGCCCCAAGTCAATTTTTACTTGAACCTGTACAAACTGTTCCATTTCTTCATGGCTATCAAATAACAACAAAGACTAAAGCCAATTGTCATGTTTAATCTAGGGCTGCGATGTCTTTGAAGTGTCAGAAAATAGTGAAATATGTCCATCTCAGAGTTTCAAATTCCAAGGTGATGTCTTTAAATGTCTCATTCTATTGGTCCAAAACCCAAAGATATTCAGATTTCAGTTTCAGCAGGAAATCTCCATAATCGAGAGGTGGAAACCGGCATTTTCATGTATGAAAAAATAATTTAAAACTTGACTGATTATCAAAACAGTTTAATAGTTTGACTCATTTTTTACAACTTGCCCAGTCGGACAAGTGAGTTGCCAGATTTACTTGCCCACCATGGCTTTTCCCTTACTCAGGGCAAGTGGGCAGTCTTTATTGTTGAGGTGTCTATTGCACTTAGCCCCATGAAATCAAACACTTCTGACCACTGATGCAGGCAGAGCCTTGTTAGTAACTTGAAGCTCTACCATTTTAATTAGGCCAACACAATGTCTGCCACCAGCTTTGCATGGAAATACTTCAAAAGATTGAACAACAAAGGTGTAAAAAGTGCACTCTGTGAACCAGGGATCAAATGTTCACAAGGTTCAACAAATGGTTTGTTGCGACATCTGGAATCTCGGACAAAATCTTAAGTGAAAGCCCACTGAAGCGTGCAAGAACACTGGATTCAGACTTTATCCACAACACTTCCCTGGGCAAAATGCTGGCATGGATAGCAGCACATGACATCACTGGTAGACTCAAAGGGAGGCAGGGGCAATCACCCCCCTTGGTGCCCCCATGTTCGAGAAAACTGCACAAAAGTGCCCTCATGGTAGATTAAACATAATAAAGGACATTTTGAGTGGCCCAGTGACCAAGACAACATGATTAAGTGCCCTCCAGAGTGCCCTTCCTGTGCATAAAACATGATAAAGTGCAATATGACTTTTGGTGCGAGGGAGTCTCACCTCACACAGCTAGCAAGCTTTTTATTGTTTTTGCCACCGCCCTGCTGACAGCCTTTACTTTGTATTTTTACTGTAACACAAGTTCCCAGGTATCCAGGGATAGTGTGTCTGAAGCCATGACAGAAAATTTTCCCATTTTGGGGTAAATTATTAATCCCTTGTACCTACAAATATTTCAGAAATATTCAAAGTGGCAACACTTTATTTCAAATCCCCTTGTTTATCGTTCATAAGCTGTTGTAAAAGTATAAATATGTTTTCAAGGGAGATGTTATAATTGCTGGCATATGCTTTTAAAAAGCTACATGTGCACAATAGTGTATTTATGTTATAAACTATTAATTAAATGTCTGTTAGTGCTTATAAATGCAAAATACTGGGACTTAAGTGTTAGTATTAAAAATAAATATTTGACAAACTCAGGGGACATATTCTGCTCCTCTTTTTTTTTGGATGAGTTTGTGATTCCTGAGAATTTCACAGCGAGTTGTTCAGCATATCTCTGACTGCCAAACCCAAGTCTTCTGACATGAGCAGTTTGAGGCTGATGGTCAGCTTATCTGAGCCGTCCATCATCTTGAGTGACTTAAAACTCCTCCATCTCAAATGACAGTGTAAACACCCGGTGGATGTAACACCTCAGTGCTGAGGCAATCTGCTGCAAAGTGGTCCATATCCAAAATAATCAGGTATGGAAAATCAGGACTGACTTGGACTCATTAAATCAGGCTGTGAAAGAAAATGCATATGTAGGACCGAGCTCTGACAGCAAGACTGAGAAATGTCCCTGCCTGTAGTGGCGTTGTAACCGTCCCAGCGCAGGTTAAACGTCCAAATCATCCTGCACACAGAGTCCATATTGCCCAATTAGCAGCCCTGACCACGCTGTGCACAGGTCAGCAGTCAGCATGTTAGCTGAGGACAGACGAGAGAACGAGAGAGGTAGACAGACAGCGGAGAGACAGATAGAAAGAGAGAGGCAGTGCCAGCTGCACTTACTCATGTCCACCCACACACAGCTGATCCTGAAGGATTATCCTCTTGTCACCCCCCTCCCCTCCTCCCTTCCTTCGCTTTGTTCCCTCCATCTACGGCATGAATGAGCGATGGCGACTCAGAGCCGCATTCAGCTGCAGATGGATCATGGATTTTTATCAACGGTCACATCAGCTTTTGATGGGTGAAACTTGACTTAAATGTCCCAAGATAATGGAAAATACTCCCAACAAAAAGACAGATAAGAAGAGGCCAGCCGAGGTGATGGTGGTGAATCAGCAGAAAACAGCCAGTTCCCTCCAGCCTTGAGAGACGCTTGATACATGTATACCAGCCAGATTCTAAGAAATGGTCAGCTACAGATTCAGACCATGAAAACAGACACTTGGCCTCCTGAATTGGTTAAATGACAGCGTGTCTATAAGAGTAAGAGTGTGGGTGTCTTGAGCTCAGTTTATTTTTGTGCAGTCTCTACAATCATTTCTATAACTGACTGATACAGGGTATAAATGCCTGTTGGTAGGTTTGTTTTAACGGGAGCCAGTGGCCAAGTATCTTTTTTTTACGGGGGCCCAGTATGGACCAACGACAGGCTGATGGCAACATGAAGGTAGAGCCCTGTAGTTTCTGTGATCACATAATCACGGCTGGAATTGCACACCTGAGAATTTAAAAAGGCCATAACACAGATTCAGTGCTAAAAGCTGACTGGAGATTTGAAAATATTTCTGTGATGTAATGTGTTGTTTTATTCAACACACATATTTTAAAAATTGAAAATGATGTACAGGTGGATGGCCTAGTAGCTCAGTTTGTGAGCGTCTGCCTCATGCACCGAGGCTATAAGTCTTCTGCAGCAGCCGCGGGTTCAACTCCCACCTGCAGCCCCTTTCTGCCTGTCATTTTCTCATGCTCTAGCCCCCTTTCCTGTTATATCATCAGCTGTCCCGTTCATTAAAGGCATAAAATCTCACAAAATATTATTATTTAAAAAAAAAGAAAAGAAAACGATATACAGGTTTTTAATGCTGTGTTTTCAACAACAAAAGAAACTGAATTATCCAGCTATCTTTTAACCAGTGTTGGACATAGTACTCAACCCCAGTATTTGAGAGTACTTGCTTTTAAAAATACTTAAGTATTCAAAAGTACAGATTACAAAGTACATTTTCTAATATCAATACATGCTGTATTGTTTTCATGATGCATTTACAGAAGCTTGTAACTCTCTGAAACCATCTAATGATGCACTGACCTGCTTGTAGAACCACTCTGCTACACAAAGTCTATAGAAACACCTATAAAAACTTCAGCATAGAAATACAATCAAAACCAAAAAGGACAGTTATTGTCATTTTCTGATGTAACTGTATTAAAATCACATCATAAAATTAGATTGAAGCTAACTGTAAGGAGTTCTCCAAGTCTGTTAAATAACTGAGGTTTCTTTCTGTCCTCAGAGGCAGTATATATACATGAATTATGTGATATTTTTCACCCCAATAAAACAATCCAAAATTTAAAAGCCTACCGAGAATTATTTCTCTTTTTCTAATTATAATAAATCTTGAGATTTAATGTTGTCTTTCTCCTGCCGTCACCATTACCGAGTTTAGTTTGAATGAAAGAGGGAGAGCTTACTTGTTCTTGTTACAGAGAGCGCCTGGATGATGTATTTCTGCTTTTACATCAGTCCCAGTTCAGAGCAGGTAGTGTGATTGGCTTTAAAGCTACTCTTAGACTAAAAGTAACGAGTAACAACAACCTTCCTAAAAATGTAGTGGAGTCAAAAAAGTACAATATCCAGTAAAATACAGAGACTCAAAATGTACTTTGTTGGCATCCACCACTGGTTTTAACCCTCTAGACCCCATAGTGACCCAGAGCTTCTGCTTTATATTTCACTATAGCACCCAGAAACGCCAGTCATTTTAAAATCAACTGAACCAAAACTGAACCAGACATATCCATTGTAACGTTGAGACTTGTAATCTTTTTCCACTGTTAAACAGCGGGACCTTCCCAACTCTCACTGCCTGAGGCAGATGCTGTTGACATAATGAGTCAGCAGGGAGGACTGAGCAGGTCACGACTGTGTCACATGTATATATTTTCAATTATTTTTCTCATAAAAATTGCCAAAAAAAAAAAAAAGAAAAACAAACAAATGACACCATTGTGAAAAACGACAAATACACTGTCGTGACCGAGTGTGGTGAAGAGTCGGTATGGATGACTGAGTGGGTTGCAATTTTTCCTCATAAATATTTTTCTCGTAGAAGTTGCTTAAAACAACACTTCATTTTTGGCACTTTTCACCCAGTTTTAATACTGAAAGCTTGAAGACTGTCCTCAGTCTCTACTGATCAAAGCATTTAGAGACTGACTTGTGAGTCTGCACTAAACACAAGGCTGATGGGAATGTCATTAGTTTTGTGGATTTTAGTTAGCATTGGGAAAAAGTGAAATTGACTTGATGATGGCACAAGACTTGATGAACCACAAGTTATTACAATACATGCAGCACATTGAGACATTTCACTAAAAACCACAAATATGAACCTCATGGTGGCTCTGGAGGAAAAGTCAGGGGATCATTAAAGTTATTAGAATTCATGCTTTGGGGATCATTAATGTCTTTACAAAATTCCGTGGCATACATGTAACCAGACCGTTTTCTGATGCTTAACCACGTTGATGCTCACTAACCCCTCAAAATGAATTACTGTCAACAGCCAGCCTGCCGGGTGTAAACAGCCTGCTCGGGCTGATTTGCAAGGTGCCATTTAAAGATTCACCAGGACAAGCTGTAATGTGCAGAAAATGAAACCTGTAAATGAGTGTACCCGACTTCATGTCACTGAGCACACTGGTTGTCCATTAACATCCTTTCTGCGAGCTGTGGGATGGAACAGTTTACCCCTGTGGCTTCTATCCCCTATTACAGCCTAATTGGGTCTTAATGGGAAATTCAAGACAGACTGGGTGGCGCTGCCCTTCCAGATCAGCAGGGGAAGCAGAGTGGTCCGCCACAAGCAATGATGAACTCAATCACTAGATTCACCACAAGGAGGCCATGATGGTAAAAACAAAGCCAGGGGGTGGTGCATGTTGACTGGATTATATGGCAAGGAGGTTGCCCTTTGGTTACTGAGAATATGAGAGCCAATAGGATGGTCCAGATGTCACACACACACAGACAGGAAGCAATTCTGCATCATGTTTACTTTACTCTTCTCTGTGTTGTACAGCTTTCTGCCTATCCTGGATACTGAATCCAGCAAACAATAAGAGGTCACGTCTGAATATTTTGTGCTGGCATGAGTGCATCAGCATGCAGAGAATCCAGATGTTACAAAAGTTAAATGATTTGAATTAAGGTTCTTAGAGAAATACAGAGATACTAAGTGATTACAGCTCTGATGTAAAGCCATTTGGAATAAACAGCTCTGTATGAAGCTTAATAGAAAAACAAGAAATACATTTTTAATACATTCTAATGAGCTTGGCAGCACAAATCCTTTGATAAATTGGGAGTAAACAAGAGTTTGTCACACCACAGAATCATGAATTATTGGCCACCCAACCAAATTTGAATGATTAAAAAGTATATAAAAGTAAGTATAAAAGTCTCAAACAAATTGAGCAGTTTTCTCTGCTCTGAAACGCTGGGGGCGTGTCCTCTCCGCTGTCTAGGTGTCAAAATAGCGGCAGTGTACATTTGTGGAACTCAAATCTGGTCTTCAGGACGTTCTGAACAATTTTTTGGGGCTAGACTAATTTGGACACATCCAGACATGTTTGAGCCAGCAGAGCCAGATGACAGTGACACAATGTTTTTTTTTCTTCGGTGTCAGGTTGTTGGAAGTGAAGTGAGCTGAACTGCTGGGCTGATTTGGACTGAGAGAGTCACTGAAGATTCTTTGTAACTGATTGTTAGGGAGGGTGAGGGGGAGGCGGTGTTGTTCCATGGTTCTTGCACATCAGCGAGCCATGTTTCAGGTCCATCCAAAAAATCCTGAACGCAGTCTTTTCACATGTTTTCAGCAACTATTTTCCAACATAGATAATGTGTTTTTTCCTTTACACAGACTTTAAAGCTGAGATTTTGAAAGCATTCAACCGAAAGACACTTGTGCAACTATATCCGCAATTTCCGGTTGAAAGATTTTATTATATCACCAAACTCTAGCAGGTAGGCAAGCAGATAGGCTTATTACAGGCCTGCAAACGGCCACAGGTATGTAATTTGTTTTTTCTATTTTTTTGTATATAGTATTTGGTTTATTGATTGCCATTGGGGATGACAAATACAACAAAAGATGCTTCTAAAATGCAGTCTAGCTTTAAATAGTGATGATAATTCCAATCGACAAAACAATAGAGCCAACACAAACTTTCTACTAAAAGACAGGATTACCTAAGTCATCAATGATAATACTTATCCTATTCATTCCAAACATTCCAAGAAATCATTTTTCAGTAACCTTACAGCAGATTTTCTCTGAAGCAACCCCTAAATGTATGTTAGCATTTGCCCTGCAGTAATGGCAGGCAGATTTGCATGTGAAGCCACAGATCAAAAACAGACACAGGGCAGGAGGCTGATCAAAGGCTGAAGGCAACCAGGAGATACTGATGAAAACAGAAGCACAGGGGGTCAGATACACTGATGCCGGCTAATTATCCAGGCCCTCCAATCCAGTTTAATTAGCAAACAGGACGCCAACCAGCCCCTGCTAATGAACAGCCTGGCAGGGTGAAGCTGAACACGGGCTTCCCAGCAGAAGAAGGGGAGGTGAGGGGCAGAGTTGGAGGACTGGGGTCACCTCCATCCAGCATGCACACTGTTTAAGTCACAGTGAGATAAATAATGAAACAAGAATAAAAATCCTACTGCTTTTACACCATGTTGGACACAGAATCTTTAGTGGTGACTTTACAACACATAAAAAACTGAAGAACAACATAACTTGACAAAAACAATACGTTTCTACATTGCGTCTCCATCCTTACATGATGCAGTTGTCATTTCTCACCCAGCACCTGTGAGCATGTTGGTCTTAATATGAGGTGTGGTCTGGCACAGTGTTGATACATTACTATCTCTCTAACACTGACCAACAAAAACCTGGTTGTAAGTCAATGGCACAGTATTTTCCTGCTATTTAAAGAGTGCACTATTCAGACAGTAAGATTCACACATATATGGGAGACAAAAAATGCACATACGCTCTGCTTCAAGGGTGCTGCAGTTAATCCATGGCAGTGTTGGGCACGTTACTTTGAAAAAGTAATTAGTTATAGTTACTGGTTACTTCTCCCAAAAAGTAACTGAGTTAGAAACTGAGTTACTCCACTATAAAAGTAATTAGTTACCAGGGAAAGTAAGTATTGCGTTACTTTTTATTTTTTTTAATCCAGCTTCTGCTGCTTGGACGGCGTGGCTCTGTGTCCTTCTTTGTTAGCGGAGCTCACATTAACAGCACCTGGCCTGCTATCATCATTACCGGTGTCAACAGTGTTTTTGGCCACTAGTTTAGTAGAAGTGTGTGCCGTCGAGAGGTGCTTCATTAAATTGGAGTTGCTTACACCGGACGTGGACAAACTCTTTGCTCTGGGACATAATGTACACTCAACATGTACATTTTTACCTTTTACCTCGATGAGGTTAAAGTAGTGCCTGTATTTCCACCTCGAAAACGCCCTCTTTCCACGTGACTCCGGACTCGCTATCTCTGATAGTTTGTGTGTGTGTGTGTGTGCTGCTATGTGCTGGGTTTGTGTGTAAACACCCGCCCACCTGATGTCTCTGGTTGGCTTAATATGAAATCTTACACTACCTTAGCCAATCATCATTACTTAGGCGGTTATCTCGCCCCTCCACAGTGAAACACTTCGGAGTAAAGCAATATTAACAAAATTTGCTGCAGTGACATTACTGCCCACATGGAAACATTTAGAGTGACTGAAAGCAGCTTGTCTAATCACTAAACCGTCTTTTAAATAAAGTAGAGCAACCCAAGCTTTCCAGGAAAATTCTTTATTGTGTGCTGTATTTGCATGTGAGTGTTTTCATACTTGATTTAATTTTAGGATTAGAGAAGTTACTTTCACCAATTAACTTATTAACACGGTGGCATATGCTACCATGCACCCACTGTTACATCAGTAATGCTGCCTCGTGCATAAATGCACACACAGCATCTCTCTTTAATGGGGATATGCACACTTTATTTCATCCACCTGCAGGCCATCCAGCTATTAAACAGAATGTCAGTTTTTATTTTTATCCGTTCCATCCAACCCACATATTAACCACAGTGCCTTCATCATAACAAGTGGGTCATTTCAGCACCATCGTTTGCTTCTTCAACTTGCAGAATGCATCATTTAAACAGCAATCCGCCACAGGCAAGCACACCTGGCTTTCAAAGGGAATGGCTGATTGGTTTAATTCATGTTTTGCCCCAAATGCCTATAATTAATTAAGAGGTGCCATTTAAATAACAAAGTTGAGTTGAACATGCCCTGAAAGCACTTGTGCCATGCACTTTGGACTATGTGCTATAAATCATCTAAACAAGGCCATGTAACATAACATGACCTCGTGTCTTAATATACTGACACTCATTGACATGCAAATATGCAAAACAACAGTAGGATCCTTGGGTTAAAGCACCCTGGGACATTTTATATTAATACTTTGAATATATACCTAATTAAATAAAAACAAAAATACTGAAAAAATCATTTGGACTCGTCGTGAACAGATGGCACGCTGCTACAGCTATATTTAATTCAATTTCACTTAAGAGAAAAAAGGGTCCTGTAAGCCAGAATTAGTTAATGCACTGTGTGTCTTGCATCTGTTCAGCCTGTGTCAACATGAAGAGACACCTGTGGGCTTAACTGAGACTGTGTTTGTGAAATGTACGCAATTAGAGCAGCAGACTGGTCAGTGTTAGACACATTACAAGAACAAAATGAATGTGCAGACTCTTGCTGCAATGAATATTAAAGATGGTCACCAGTAGTGCAGCACAGAAACATGAATTCACTTATTTTGGACTTGATTCTTTAACAGCAGTTACCAGATGTGCAAACAGGACATGAGTTTGTATAGTGCTACTGATTTAAGGTACTGTAGTTAGCAGGTTTAATTGGTGGGAAATTCCAATACCATATGGGCTGTGAAGCTACTACACACTGGTGCTGTGTAACACATTTAGGACAGAACGTGCACACAAAATGAAAGATTTCTGAATTTGCATAATACATTCTGGTAACCGAAGAGACTTGGAAACTAACAGAACACCATTCTGCAAACTCCCACTAAATGATTGGATATGTTAAAATATTCTAAATCTGTTTTCAGCTGGTGTGTGTGTGTTCCGTGTTGTGTGAGCAGCATATTCACTTGATGTGAGGGACATGGATTGTGGATTTCAGACAGGAGACGTTTTGGAGGTGCAGACATGTGCTCTTTCTCTGAAACAGACCCCTGATCAGAGTAACTGAGGCTATGGAGCCACTCTTCTCTGCTTCTCACTCCATTTGATCCTTCCCTCCACTCATCACACAAGTACAACAACCTGGTCAGTGGTGGAATTCAGCTTCTTTGGACTTGAAGGGTTACCTTGGTGTTAGTTTCAGCATCTGTCAGACTTTGCATGGAATTATTGTGAATGTGAGGATGTAACGCTCTGTGTGATGAGCTTTCCTTTCATCCTGCGCCCTGCTGTCTCAGCAATAGTCTCCCTGTCTGAAGTCTTTGTCACACACTCGCATGCTACACTGTACATGTGAAAAGCCAATTAGAAACCCGGTTATGCCTATACCAGGCCAAGAAATCATCTCTTTCTAAGCAGGAGATATCTACCTGCAGGGAAGATCAGGTTTCTCTAATCCTCTGTACAGATTTCTGATACTTAGTCTCTCTTGTATGCGATGTTTAAAAAATCATGTTCCTGCACGGAGCTGACTGTACCGCTGTTAGTTATGTGCATGCACACTGACTGAAAGACTGTGACACCCCTTCTAGGATGTAGTTAGAGGTACACATTCAAAGATGTTGAACATGGATGTAGTTCTATGTCAGGCTACATGCCTGCAATGGCATTGTACTTCTGCACAAAAAAATTTGCATTTTCATGCCTCGTAACAAAATGATAAATTTTTATGGATTGGAAAGGTAGAAATGCTGATGGTTTTAGCTTAAGCAGTTGGTTGAGGACGTTCTGAACCTTAAAACATGGAAGAAGCTGCAATGCGGTGATTCCTCTTCCCTTTCTCATGTAACAAGGTCATTGCACACACTACTCTCTAAAGTAATGTTTAATTAAAAATATAAATATATGAAGTTATATTTATGTGTTTGAACAAAGAGTGTGTTGACATAAGATCATGGACATGTATGTGTCTAACCGTATGTTGACATTACCAGCGACACAGCAAAAAATTACCAAACCTTGCTAGCTATATTGTTGCTGAGTCACTAGTGAAGTGTTTTTGTTTTTTTGTTTTTTGTTGATGTTGCAATAAGTAAAAAGGTGTAGGGTTAAATAAAACAGGAAACTGGCTAATGACAGGAAGCAGAAGTGAAAAAACAAAACGCTGAAAAAAGATGAAGCCAGCTCAACTTTGATTTGTAGCGCCTGAAGTGTTGGATGTCAGTTTCCAGCTTCCACTGAAAACAGCCTGATGCTGCATGTTTAAAAACGTGTAAACTTGATATCACCCGCAAACAAATGTGCAAGCTGATATATTAACGGTGCGCGCAGAGAACTGCGTCTTTCAAATGTGCAAGACAGCACGTACTGTCCATTTAGTGTCTTAATGAATATGCAAAATGGGGCCATTCTACCCTAACATGTAAAATACTGGGAGGAGAAAATGCAAATAGGTTCATTTCACACACGCACTGCAATTTACTAAGCCTGAAAATAATTTGTGGTGACTATGACTATGTCTATATTTAATGTTTGAAAGGAAGGTGCTAATCGAGCAGTGTCGTGCACAGATGGCTGCTGTTATTGTGGCCAGCAGATGATCTGATTGTAAGTCTTTTTTATTTAAGATAATTGGAGAAGTTTTATTATAAGCCCATTTTTCTTTTGTTTCCCGCCTCATATCTTGTCATCTTCTCTCAATTTCATCTGTTGTTTGACATAGATACTCTCCCTTTCTTTTTGTAATATTCAGATTTTTTTTTTCAGATCCCCCTCTCTTTAACTACCGCTGTCTCCACAATGTTTGCACCTGTCATTTATGCAGTTATTCTTAGTTGATCACCTGCAAAATGCATGCCAACTAAATGTGCAATATGTTAGAATGCAAACGCAATTTAGCTCTCTTTATTTGGGATCTTAATAAATCAGAGCCTGTGTCTTAAATAGGAACACATGCATTAAATAACACTGTAACCCTCCCTTACCCTTCTTCAGGTGGTCTGTCTGGTCTGTGCAATAGCCATGTCCTTCTATTGTAAATTTGTCATTCTTGCGTGTCTGTGTGTTATGTGAAATCTATAATAAAATCTAAAAGGAAGAAAACACTGTGACGGCTTCACACTCTCGGAACTGATGCTATTCTCACTTCGCTAACTAAAAAGACAAAGGCTGCAGTCTGCTCTGAAGGGTTAAATCTCTCAAAATCACCTTCAGAAGGTGAAATAGCAGCACAGATGTTTGTTTTTTTTCATTTCACTACGTGGAAGAATATGGAATGACCCAGCAGCAATCATCAAAGGGGCCGAGCGGCTAATACAGTCCACCTGCCTCCCACTGAGTCTAAAGAGATCCACCTGGTGTGACATTTACAGCCAGAGAGACAGAGAGGGAGTGTGAAATGAGACTCGGTGACCATCACTTTATCTCTGTCATACCCTTCTTTCACTTAACTCTTTGAACCATCTGTTCCCTTCAGGACTGAGGTGAAGGTTGTTACATTCTCATCTTGAAAGTGAACAATTTCCTTAATATCCAGAGTCAGACGAGCACTGACCATCACTATATTCCCCTCTGAATTTCCCATTTTGTATTCACTCCCTCACTTCATTCCTCTTTTACCCATCATCCCTTACTGGGAGGTGACATTTGAAATGGAGGTGGCTGGAGGCTCCTCCCTGTTTTTGAGCCACTCTCTGTGGTGGTTAACCTGTGCCTGTGTGTCAGACTTCAGACTAATTTCCCTGATGGTTAAATGCAAATTTTTAATATAGACTAGTGCAGTGGTTCCAAAACTTTTTCTGCAAGTCGTGCCCTGCCAACCCACAGTTATCAATCATTAACAATAAGCAAAAGCAGAAGCAACTGATTTTTTAAAAAAAAAAAAAAGATGGAAACTGAATTTTAGTGAAATAAAGGTCAGCATGATAGAATTAGCAAACTCTTGTTTGTTTATTTCCCCATATAAATCATCTTCACTTTTCACTCTGTATTTCTACCCCAGAATCCCCCCCACACACACACACCTGCAGTGGTTCATTGGCCCCCAGTGTGGGAACCACGGGACTAGTGGACTCGTCTAAATGTAAGAAAAACTCAGAAAACAGTAAACCTGGGCACAAATTATTAATCAATAAGATGTGGGCTGCATTGATAAAATATTGCACATTCTAAGAGCCATTTGAAGCTCAAGGGACTCCCTGCTGCTGCGTGACTGTTTCAGCCCATGCTCTGAGTACACAAAAAAGTTGGACTGAGTGGCAAAACACAGGCTAGTTTTATTCCTAAAGCTCGGAAAATTAGGCAAACTAGACTGAGTAATACACTGTAATATGAGATCAGTTTATTTGATGTTTGCAAGATTTGTAAGCCCATTTGGGTGAGATACTACACTGATATCAGAATACAGACCCACATCTTAGTATGTATTTGTTGTTGGACATAATTTAGTCAATTTTGAATTAAGCACATTATCTTTTCAAGCCAAGCGAATCACGCCGTCTGTGTCATCTTGCAGGTCAGATATGACTTTGTTTACTTGCAGCTATCATTAGCTGCCACTCAGTGAGGCTAACGTTAGCAGTGCAGCACCAGCAGCCTGCTCTCCTTGCAGTTGTCTGTGCTGAAAGAGGTTTATTCTGACACAGTCTATTTACAACCTTATTTTCGTTTTTTGTAGATCTGAATGCTACCAAATATTGCTGGTTTTATGACATGCCATCTGCCCTACTTTGATAACAACACTGGCCATAGCGCACTGAGAAGGAGGCTGCTGTCTGACAGACTTGCAGCCCCAGCAAGAGTCAGACGGCTATGTAACATGTTAGAGCAGGGGTCTGCAGCCTTTATGATCAAAAGAGCCATTTTTGGCCAAAAAGAAAAAAGAACTCTCTCTCTTTTCACTGAAGACTTTTTTTTAAAAAAATATCTGGCATTCATAGTGAGTTTATGGAGACTCTCAATATTTAGAGGAAAAGGCACCGAGTCATAGCTGTAGGCTATTTTAGTTGATCACTTTACACTATTACAAAAATTGGGTGAGATGATTTAATATTTCAGGGCAATGTACTGCAAAAGAGTTGAGTTTTGAGCCCAACTCAAACTCTCATGTTTTGAAATAAACTGAAGTTTTGCTGACCTACGTATCATCTTTTATATTCTTATTTAGATCAGCTTTAATCTTTTGAGTTTTATAAACTCAAAAGTAAAAAAAAATTACGTCAAAATTTGGTCACAGTGAACCTGATTTGTTATTTTTTTGGTGACTGGAAAAGAGTTTTTAATCATCATTCACTTTCACTTGAATTTTTGAAATGCATTTTTATCTGTCTAAAACTCAAATATGTAAGTTACTCTAAAGAAGAAAAGATAATTATCTCAACGAAAGATCAGTAGTTTGTAAAACTTTTTCAAAAGTTTTTGAGCTTGAGTTGGGCCCATAACTCAAACTCCTGCAGACCCCCGTCTTAGAAGCAACAGCTAATTGGTGTTTCTGGATGCTGACTAGTGTAGATACCAATGTTTAATTGTATAGTTGTGCGCAGCCATACAGAAAAGACATACACATGCAAGCTAATTTGGAAAGACATGGCAAGATGCTTTTTATTTATTCCAAATTGGTGCTGTGTAAAGTCTTAGGAAATGTTTGACAAGTGCCACATGTGTACCTGTTTGACAACCTCCTGAGTCAATAGCTGCGGCTGCAGGTATTAGTTCACTGACTCACTCATGCTGATAAAGACTATTACTGCATACTTAGGAAAACCAGAAGAATAAGTACTGTTAAAGTGACTAATTAGAGTTTGAGTTATTTCACAAATACTGCATATAATCTACAATTAAACTCATGCTGATAATACTTAATATATGTCTAATGAAACAATATGACATTTTAAAGTAGTATTTAAAACAATTACTTAAAGGCTTTTTAAAATTTCAAGACTACCCTCTACTTGAGTTAAATATTTCCTGACCATGCTCAGCTCCTGTTACTCATTTTCAAAGGGTCCTTGTTAAAGCCCCTTCACATGGTACTAATGACGCCCTGACAATGTGTTGAACCAAGCAAGGCAGTCAGTGTCACCTAAATCCGTCACTGTTATTACATTCTGGCCCTTCAACTTTTAATTATATTCTACATCATATTAATCGCCTTTCCCTCCCCGCATCAGGCCCTATTGTGCAGGAAAAACTGTGTCACTCATGCATCAGTCACTCATGCATGGACAAACAGGCGTCTTAACTAGACGCCTGAAGCATCATTGTATGTTGGCTACTTTCTAGAGAATATCCTTGGCCTACAGTGACAGGGGTCATATCTGTGGTTACTAAGGTGAGGAGAAGCTTTGATGAGAACAAAATGGAGCTATCACTTATCCAGACGTGAGGTGTTAGGCTAGGCAAGGTTACTATTTTTAGCATATAAATCACCACCCTGATTCCTCTCCTCTAAGCTGCTGAGTGCTGAGAGGGAGGGCGGGTTGCCACCGCCACTCACAGGGGGTTTTCCTTGCCGTGTGGTATCTGTTAACACATCTGTCTGCTAGCAGAGCTACAGATAATAGCTGACACTTTCAACTGTTGTTGGGGCCCAGGCTGCATTTTTAGAGTGCCATTTGTCACGGTGCTGCTGTTGTATTAGCATCAGGCCCTTGGTTCTTCTTGTTCCTGAAATTTTTATGGACACACTTGAGAATGATAATGACGTCAGTTGCAGTGGTGGACGGCATGTGCAAAAAAAGGGCACCACCTGTATGTGTTGGGGCACCAGTGCTCCAAAAGTCACGATGCTTTACCACATTTTCTTCGCTGAAAGAGCACCCTAGAGGGCACTTTATTATGTTTTGTCCACTGCAAGGACATCCTAGAGGGCATTTGATCACATTTTCTTGGATGCTGGGCAACTCAAAAGGGGATTTGTCATGTTTTATCTATTATAAGGGGGATCCAAATGGGGGCACCAGTGCAGGTGATTGCCTTGCTGCCCCCTTCTTCAGTGGGTTGCACTAACTGGTCTTTACTAAGCGTGGTCCTAACTGCTAGGTCGGTCTTAGTTAAGACCAGTCTTTAAAAAGGACTTTACGTTGGTTGCACCAGCCAAACTTAAAAACGCCTGATCTTAGCAGTGTGCATTCATGTGAATACCGACAAGACTCTGGGTGTTGTCTCCCAGTGTGCGTTGTTAGGATACATTGTTAACAATAGTCCACTGTCTTGCCTATTTGTAACTAATGATTTCTAATTTTAGTCAATTTCAGTTTTCAGTTTATTTTTGCCAAGCAGACCAGTGTTATAAAACAGTCAACTTGAGGACATAAGTTGTTGTTCAGATGTTAGTGAGAACATTGTTTCGACTGATTTCATCATTTAACTAGAAATATCCCCAGAATCCCTCAAAGAATTGTGCAATTTTGAGAGATGTCGAGCAAGAAGAAACTCAATAAATTTTGTCTTCATAAACTTATTGTGACAAATTCTTAATTTGGGACCTTTTTGTAAGTTCAGCAAATAGTATTTAATTCTTATGTCTGATTTATGTCTGACTGAATATTATTCATTTCCCACCTGTATTGCTTTGATTTTCCACACAGTTCTGTTGATACCACATTTATTTGAGCATTCATGGCGAAGAATAGAGGGTATCCATGACTAGAGATTGTATATTAATTGGTCTACATTTTGACTTTACCCAGTCTTAGCAAGAAGAAGTCTTAAGCAACCATCTCAATCATTTCTGAGCAATCTAGCAAATTTTAGATTTATTTAACATTTATTCCTGTTACCACAGTCCAAGTCAAATTTGTATCAATTAAAACAATTAGGTCATTAGTCTCATTTAGCCAGATAGAAACAAAAACATTTCCTCTAATCAGACTTGAGTCACACTCAGACTCCACATCTGCAATTCTAGTAACATTTGTTTTGCGTGCCTTTAATAATGGCTTTCAGGGTAACTCTCTGTTTGCTCTCACTGTCAACAAGCTTCTTGCATCTGAATCAGGTCTGAGGTGTTTCTCTGCAGTTTACCACGCAACAACAAAGAATCAGCCTTTTAACGATAAATATTTCAAAAACTCAAAGGGCAGTTGGTGTACAAAGTGAACCAAAAAATCAGAGGAATCTTGTCTTTTTATAATATGCACCATCACTAACATGCAGGAAAATGTAGACACCCAGTATCCGGCTCCCAATGCATCCTGAATCTACCTGCAGCAAATCAGACCCAGTTCCTTTAAGCCAAAAAAAGACACATTCTTATTAACACACAAAAAACATGACCACATAGCAAGGCTAATCCTTAAAGTGTGTTTCTAATTTGTGAATTGTTGTGTTGAAAATTCATAATGCTGGCAAACTGTCACTGGATGTTTTCAGTCACCTGCAAGGGCATTTCTAATTTTCATTTGTTGCAGTGAATTGCTGTTCACAAAAGAAGGAGAAAAAGCTTAACAATAACCCAAGGCTCTTTCAAAACACTATTCATGAAGATGCACAGGAAGTTTCATTGACATTATTTAAATAGACCATTTAGAGAAAAACACAGTATGAAATAAACTGAACTCAATATTCACATCTGCAGCTCTAATGGAATTTAATTTTCGCCGAGGCAATGAAGTCTTGTCACCTGCATCTGGAACTTCTGTGGCTCTTTTGCTGCTGTTTCAGACGCATTTGCTGCTTGGCTTGACTCTGTTTGACTCTGTGCGTCAGCCCAGAACAGCGGAGTCTGTACCCGTATGAAGGTGTGCATTTAACGGGTAGCTGCTCTTTAGTGGTGCATCTCAACAGTGGATAAAGATTTTATTTCCTATAAATTCTTCACAATTAAAGTCCACTCTTACTTTTTTATCTAAAAGTTTTTTATTATGAAGCAGCAAAATCAAATGTTGGGTTTTCATTTCCAGTAACTTAAGACACCTCCTGACAGTGAACATGGAACGGTAAAGCAGATACCTGAAAGTAAAAACAGTGAAACAGGAAAGAAACTTAACATCAAACCACTGAGATTCAGTTTTCCCAGATTCTGGAGACTTTTAAAGAATTAAATAAACAAAATAACAGGTACACTACAACAGCATAATTCACAAAATAATTTGCCACAGATTTTACAAAATGCATGCCCCTTTCCTTTAAAACTTTCTGCAAGGAATGTGAATTCTACTCTCCAAGAAATCTGAAAAGTACTTGAAAATTCCTTCTCTCTTTTTCTCTCTCTGTAGCTCACCACTGAGGACAAAGAGGAGTGAGTAGCTTTCTTTCACATTACATGCATGCCAGGAAATGAGATCTGGTAAAGCTGTATTGCTGTCCAGGAGGAAATAGTAGACTTTTCAGGTTGTGATAACAAAAAGAATTTAAAAAAATGTGTGAAAATTTCATGAGAAATATGGGAGAATCACAACCCTAGGAGGAAACCAGGAGAGGGTGATGAAAAACAGGAGTCTCCTGGGAAAATCCGGAGGTTTGGCAGGCATGTCTCTAATTTTGGTGTAAAAACATAAACTTAATATATTTTGGTTGTGGACAAAACAAGACATTTGAGGACATTTGGGCTTGGACCAAACAATATTAATTGATTAATCAAGATAATGGTGATCACGAAAATAACCATTAGTTGCAGCCCTGTGACCAAACTCTCCTGCTTGGCTTTTCACAGCTGGAGAAAAGTGAGCTCCCAGTTAACCTGGGACCTGCAGAGATGTGTTCCTTTGCAGACGCTGGCTCATTAGCATAGCCACGCGCACACACACGCTGTGACTGGCATCCACAAGGTCAGGAGAGGATAACGTGGTCTGTCACAGCTGTCACATCGGCTCGAAGATGACTGTGCTGTTTATGTCCAAGTATGCCAACCTTTTCTCCAGCACGGTAACAGGTAGGAAAAAGACAAAAAACGAGGAGGGAAAAAAAATGAAAGAACACAGACCTGCTGGTTCATTCGGTCAAGTTGCAAACGCCAAAAGCCAGAATAAATTGGCTTATCAGACGCAGGCCATCTGTCAGGTGCTTAATAATTAAAAGAACTTCACAAGATGTGTTTGAGAAAGTTATCTAATAACCAAAGACTTGGCAGAGTCTTTTTTCACTGTAATGAGCCAGCTGACAGGGGCAGTGGCTTGGCTGTTCAACTCTGCTTTCTGTGTGCTCTCTGCTCTGGGGTATGTATTGTAGAAAACTTAATAAAAGTTAGCTTTTGTTCGTGCAATCAATTTAGTGTCTGCAACTGTGTGAGTGTGTGTGTGTATTTCCAAGTCTGGGGATTTCATTATGGACTGAAGGAGTAGAGACTTTGGCTTCTTCAGCCTTGTTATTTAGCACGGCAAAACATCAGGAAGGCCAGGAATCCTGCAAACATAGTGTAGTGCCAGGTGTGAAAGGTGGTGTGTGTGCAGAGAGAGAGGAGGACGGAAAGATTCTTAAAGTGCTACTCCAGCCCAGGGGTCTGTAATCTAATCTGACAAACAAAAAATGTGTAGAACATAATGTTCCATTGGCCAGCTCAATAAACATGCAGGCTCAGGCCTGACTAAGGGATATTTCAGAAAATACTTACTAAAACTATGGCCTGTGGTCAGAAATGATAGAAAGTCCACTGGTTAATTGCACTGTTGGGACTGAGTTCATTTTTGCTCCAAATGCTGTGATGATGCACAAAACAGATGTTTCATTTCTCACTGGCAGTTTTTTAAAAGATGCAATGGCATGAAGAACTTCATCTACAGTGAGTATAATGACGCTGGTCAGTTAGTCAATAAGTCATCCTTCAAAGTCATTCTGTCAAAAAGAAATGAATTAGCCCTGCTAATGCTAAATGCTAATGCTCTCTAATTTATATAGTATTAGGGGACTTTGTCATGATTTAATATGATTTCAGGTCCACCCAAAAAGAAAAAAAAAAAGGTAAAAAACAGCGTTAACAGGAGGGAGTCGAGCATACAGCCCTGGGGAACTCCTATGGCCCTTTTCCATACACAGAGCTGGCCTGGCTCAACTTGATTTGACTCTGCATGTTAGCTCAGCATGGCAGAAGTTTGCATTTCCTTGCAACAGGGCTATGTAAATGCTTTTATTTTGAAGCAGCACAAACAGGAAATGTTAGGATTCGGGGGTTTCATCAGCAGTAATTTAACACGACAGACACAGCTGAAAGTGAGTATGAAACAGTAAAATAATGCAGATACCTGAAAGTACAAACAGAGAGACATGAGAGAAACTACATTTCAAAACATAAAGATTCTGTTAGAAGCTGGAGAAGTACTGAGAGCTGAATATAAAGAGACTTTTCTCTCTGCTCTCCTGTATTCACATGAGCTCAGTATCACAACACTCGCTTGTTTGAGGGGGAGAAAGGAGGTTCCTCACAGACTGGCCGGGGCCGGCGAGACATCACCACAGCCTGCTTGGAGGAGGGTCAGGCTGGCTTTGGCCCCATTCCAGAGGAGGTCCTTGCGGCTCAGCACAGCTCGGCACGCTGACAGGGATAGTGGAAATGCAATTTGGCGCAGTACGGTGTGGCTCACTGCGACCAAAAGCGCTAACAGAAAAAGCCCACTAGAGGATGTGAGACCACCAGTCCCCAATGTCAGGGGCTTGTTTTGTGAGGGAGTCCAATATCCAATTGCAGAGTGTGCTACTCAGGCCCAGAGTGGTCAGTTTGCCAATCAGCTTTGTAGAGGAGACTGACATGAATGCTGAGCTGAAATCAAAAAACAGCATTCAAATGTAGATTTTGTTCCAACTAATTTATACAGTGATCAGCTTGATCACAATTCCAACTGCCATCAAGGTGACATGAGGTCGATGTCAGATTGATAATTTACCTTTTCTCACTAGATTTTACTGAAGCAGGGGACTGAATTACTTGAATTACAACTTCTGTACTGATTAAGTGAACTGCCAAGATAGTAACTTTACAGCTTCTAATCAGCTGTTGTTTGCATGGTAAGAGCGTAGTAAATATTCATTCCCTACCCTGTTGCAATGCAGGTAAACCTGTGGTTATTTACCTGCATTGAATAACAAACACAAGCACAGAGAACTCCAAGTCTCTGGAGATCAGAGGGAGAAGGAGGGAGGCAGGCTGACCTATCTGTAACTTGTATCATTCTATTTCTGGGGATGAGCTTCAGACCTACTGCTGGTTCAGCTTCAGGCCTCACTGTTACATGCAAGGTCGAGTTTAGACTTCAGAACCTCTAGGGCTTCTATTTCAAGTGTTTTTGTGTGCACTGACATGCAGGACAGTTATAGTGCATCTGCCTGTCAGGATCTTAAAAAAAACATGACTTCATGGTACCATATGGTGTAGTTTGAGAACCAGAGATACAAAAAAAAAAAAAATAAAAAAAAAAATCAGAATCTAAATCGGGTAAGTTTTCACATATATAGAAAATTGACAATAACATATGGAAAAATATGAAATAAACAATAAATTACAAAATGACTGTAATTTAAATGAAAGAATTGTACAGTTTGTGCAAGAATGTGCAAAGTATTGGACAAGGAATGTGCAAGAGTTTGTAGTATAAAGGCTATTTGCAACGTGCAAGAAAGAGTCCAACAAATGTGTATTTATGTAACGCATTGATTCAACTATGTAAACTTTACTACATAAGGGATAATGTAGAGTGAGCAAGTAATTATTTCTATAATAAACCTCAACAGTGTGATGCAGGATCTCGATGCAAAGCAGAGGTGTCTTGAATGATCTTATCCCACTTATTACATGGTTACTAACCAAAAGAAATCATTAATATGACACAAAATAGTCATTTTATGATTTAAAAATTATTTTATTGCTCAGCCAGAGTCTATGATCAGAACTGTGTCCATAGCAACCATCTGCTGTACAAAAATAACAGACCTTAGAATGCTGTAATTGACCAATCAGAATGGAGTCTTTATCAAAGCCATGTGTTAAATAACCTAAATGTAACATGTACGGGGTGTCACAGTGACACTTTTAAATTAAGGATGTCCCGTTGTCCTGGGGACAACAAAATAGCACAAGAGACAATAAGATGCAGAGTCTGGGACAATTCTGAGACACTAGAGAAACTAATCATTTACATCAATTTAATTTATATAATTTTAACTGCCAGATAAAATCAATTTCAGTTTTCCTGACAAGAAATTGATCATAGAGATCATGTTTGTGTACACAATGTCAGCCTCTTGCTGTGAGCACAAATCATTTCTAAAACGACAGTTCAGCCCAAAATCAAAAGTATTAATGTTTTTTTCCCCTGGCCTGTGTGCTTTTTATCCATCTATACTCTTTCGGTGTGAACTGCAGAGTTTTGAATATATCAGCCTTAGAGATTAGACATTTCTGCCTTCTCTTAAATATAATGAAACTTGACTTAACCGGGTCAGGATTTTTGGAAAGAGACACTGGTTTTGAATTTTTCAACTGTATGTTTTGGTGCTTTGAGCACTACAGACTGAGTGCCATTTAGTCTCATAAAATTGAAGAGAAGGCAGACATCTCTACGGCCAATATCTCCAAAACTGCAACTCACACCAGAAATATCTAGCTGGATAAACAGCATTACAGGCAAGGGGAAAAATATGTATTTTTGATTTGGGGGTGAACCATCCCTTTAATATGTTAAATGAAATAAAGTACTTAAATTTGGGACAATAGTTGTTAAGTCTGGACAGTTGAGGGTAGAATTCATGACAGTTGCTGGACACCAAGGAAAAAGCTGATTTCGAGTCCTGCTGTGACAATAACTGTGGGAATATGCTGCTTTTTTTTGACGCAATAATAAAAAGTCCATACTGTTGCAGTGGGAGGAGAGGGTGGAGGTTATAACAGTATGTAAATGTATACATGACTGGTAGATAATAGGTTAAAAGATGCAAAACCACTGGGCGCCTTAAGACTCCCTACTAATATCATGTCTTTTGGGGACAGGTTTTGTATCTTCCTGGCAGGCACTGGTGAGGACAAACTCTTGTCCTGCAGGAGCTGTGACACCGGGTTGATCCGGGGTCAAGAGCAGTTCCAACTCTCCCATGTGCTGGTCATTAGTGATACTTAGGATGGCTGGAGCAAGACCAGCTACCAGATACTTGCTGTAAACAAACCTCTGAGGGACTGGTGGAGTGTGTGTGTGTGTGTGTGTGTGCGTATGTATGTGTGTATGTGTGTGTGTATTAAGGTATTAAATTGTGTGAGACTTTGTGAACTACAAGTTTCTGAGGGCTTATTTGTATATGCAAGAGTGTATTTGTATACTGCATAAAAATGTATGTGTGTGTTCATGACTCATTGTTTCTGTCTCTCTCTTTCTCTCTGTGTGTGTGTGTGTGTGTGTGTGTGTGTGTGTGTGTGTGTGTGTGTGTGTGTGTGTGTGTGTGTGTGTGTGTGTGAGGTCAGGGAGGCCGGAATTGTGATTAGCTGTGGTTCCCATCATACTGAGCAAACAGGCTGTTTAGCCTTGAGAAGCCTGGTGCATCATGGGTGTCTTGAGTACGCAGTTACTAATCTGTGCTGCAGAGTTTTCTTAATGAACTGCTGTACTTCATTTGCCTGTCATGTGTAATTTCTCTTAACCTAGACTACTCAGGGCAGGGTGGTGATTTCTTGACCTTCAGTAAGACAAAGCCCAGCGGCTGCTTTCAGTTGTATATTACAGGTAGCATTACAGAGCAATAATGAAGGCAATCAAAGAGTTCATCCAGTCAAAAAACATCAGTTGAAGGAGAACAATGCTGTACTGTGTAGTGTGTGGTTGTTCAAATTACAATAAAGCTGTCAAACAAGGTATTGTGTGTCTCAGTCCAGCGTCCAATGTCCAGAAATCACACTTGTACTCAACTGGAAACAGATCCACTGAGGTACAATGTGTACAATGTGGATGCAATGCATCTTAGCTAAGAATCTGTACTTCTGGCTCTTCTGTGGCTGAAAGATTCCCTTTGATTCTGAAAGACCACCATGCACAGACCCTGATGATGATGTACTGAACACTGAGTTCTAGGCCCTGATCAGACAGAGAGCAGTTCTTGCAGTCAGAGGCATCTTTTCCCAGTCATTTTTTAAGCATTTTTTCCTCGGCGCCTTGCATTTTAAACTCATTTTAGGTGCTTGGAGCGCCTCAAGTTGAAGAAACTTCAATGCAAGGCAGAAAATCCAGATGTCATTTGAGTTTTTCCCCCAATATCCAATCAGATGAAGTGAGAGACAAGCCTTCTGTGGTGGTGACGTCAAAGTTGCTTGGATATAACCTTCATGATGGACAGACTAGTAATGACTGTCGCTGGATAACCAGTATTATGTAATTTTACCGACCCTAGTGAACGTGATATGAACAGAAAACATCAAATTAGTGCGCTGCTTAAGATTTCAGGTTAGTTGCTTTCATTCATTTAAACTGTAGCGATACTTTTGCTTTGCGTTTGTGCTCACTTTCAGCCTCTTACTTTCAACATCTAGTCTGGGCGAGCTGACCCGCTATTACTCCTCTTTCTGAGGGTCCCACGTACCCACAAGGATCTCTGTTTCCCTGTGTCAACCTCAATCAGAATAAGCAGCATCCTCCTGTCAATTTTTTTTTCCAGATGTTCAGGTAGCTAACTAATGATGTGTTCAATCTGAACCAGTTAAGTCAGAGTTTTCCAAGTTCCTATTTGGAAAATTTTACCTGGAACAGCACTGAAGTGGGATTTACAACACTGAAAGTCACCCACAAAATGGTTGCTTCTCTCTGCTTTGTTATCAACTTGCTGAACTGGAAATCAGTCATTCACAGCTTTGACTTCTGCTTAAGACTATCTACTACTTCTAGCTAAGCAAAATAAAAAGGTACAGCTCTGAGTTTACTTCACAGCAGAACCATGGTTAGGCTTAAGACGGGCGATTGCCTAGCAACAATTTCAAAACACACCACGCATGACTGACTTGATAAAAAAGGCAGCAATCTGTCTGATTGGGCCCTTACGCACTCCAAAGGTCACAGTATAAATACGTTTTTATTCATCTTCATATCTTTACACTATTCATGTATGTAAGCACACACACACACACACACACACACACACACACACACACACACACACACACACCAGCCACAGGGCTACATTTTCCACTTGCTTAAACTGTAAATAAAACACACTGGAAACAAGTCAAGACAAGAATGGAGGCATATGGCACGGACTGGCAGCAAGAGTTATAGCTATTAATCAGCTCTTTCAGTCTTTAAGCTGAGACGGCTGTGTTTTTAATGTACTTGTAGCTTCTCTGCATGTCTCGGCCTGTGTATTATCCTCCAGAATAGACCTCTAGCTGCTGCAATATACTAAAAATTGAACAAAGGTGAGGGAGCAGACATTATCTCTCTGATCACCTCACTCGGCTTCCTGTTCAGCTACTCGACAGTCAAAGCCAGAGCATCCAGATAAAGTTTATCTCTCTGACGAGTGTGCATATGGAAGGTGGATAACGAAAACTTAATTTCAGGCACCGGTGGTGACAAACTTGTCTCACTGGCAGTGAAGAACGAGGCACGGTGTTTTATTCACTTGCCTTGCATAAATTAAAGTTTGGTGTTTGTATGTGTGTGTGTGAGTGAATGTAGAATGGGGAGGTGCAAGCCTTAAAAATATGCCCTTCATGAAGAATTACAAACTTGAACAAGTTTTAAATCAATATACAGCATCTGTGTTACTTAAATAGGGTTGTAAACAGGTCAGATTATGTAATTTGTAGTAAAATGTACGGCATGTTATTGTTCTAGCAATTAAAAATAGAGATAAATAAACAGTGTGCACATAGTTTTATAAAGTTGGTTTCTGTAATTATCCCCGCTAGGTGATGCTAGGAGGGGATTATGCAATCACAAGTGCGTGAGTGCATGCGTGATCAATGGACCCGCATCTTGCCCACAGTTTATCTTGAATGCTACTAAACCAATCATCCTATTTTTTTTGTGCACATTCATGACTGCATGCTGAAGGACCTCCACGATTCAGAATTCTTGGAAAAATTTAAATAAACCTTTTCTAGGGGGGGGACTTTTATGACTTTATGTTTTTATGGCCACAGGCTTTATGTTTTCAGGTCATCTCATTCTTGTCAATGTAATATCTCAAGAACACCTTGAAGGAATTTCTTCAAACTCTGCACTATTGACTACTTGGACTCAAGGAAGATCTGATTAGCTTTTGGTGGTCAAAGGTCAAAGGTCACTGTGACCATCCTATCCAACCCGTTCTCATCAAGGTGATATCTCAGGAACACTTGGAGGGAATTTCTTCAAACTTGGTTCAAGTTTCCAGTTGGACTCGAGAATGATCTGATTAAAATTTTGGCGGTCACAGTGACCACACTAAACTTTTTTTTGGCCACAACTCAAGAATTCATAGGCTAATTATAACAAGGTCATGCACAAATATGTAATAGAATAAAATGATGAGGTGATGACATTTTATATCCAAAAGGTCAAAGGTCAGCTTCACTGTGACATCATAATGTTCAGCTCTCTATCAGTCCTCTGGAAAAATAGTTTCAAAGACAGCGTGTTTCTCACTAGAAATTATTTTAATTTAATGCTTATCCTATGGGAAACGTTTTACCAGGAAGTGATTCAGCATCTCCCAGCGTGCCCACCCATCCTCCAACCTCTACCACGACCAACACAGACACAAATACTCTTGAGAGCATGTAAGTACTTATACTTCCCCCCAGCAAAGCCTTGATAATGCCACTTTTTAGACAGGCACGTCACAGACCATTAGCAAGAGAGACTCAAGATCTGTTAGGGTTCATTAGGATCTGAGAGCATATAAATACCATCCGCAGGCAGCCCAGGGGACCCTCTATCAACTATAAGTCAACACTGATAATCACTGGAAATAATGACACATTTCTGAAGAAAAGCAACAGAACTTTATCTCTTATTTTCTTCAAACGCTCGACTTTTCCTGTAACTTTTAATTTTACAGTTATTTAATCAGTTAAAATAAAACTCCAGTTTTGGACTGGTGTAAATCTACCAAAGCAAAATTTCAAAATCCATCTGAAGAAGTGATGATTAAAAGAAAACTGGCATCAAAGAAAAATGAAGATTTCATCTGCAGTCCTAAAACAAAATTATCCCATATTGTGACAGCAGCATACACGGTCCACAATTCCTGATCCATTCACAGTCTTACTGGTTAAATTCATATATCATAAGTTTATGTGTATCAGCATGTGAAAATCATAAATCAAGTAGGACTGCGACGATAACCACAATACCGCTGTCATGTGATGCCTACCATGGGGTTGAGGTAATTACCAACATCACCACAAATTTTATTTCTAAGGGTTAATCTCACACTGTACATCTGCACATGGATTTATCAGTGCATCTATGGATCAGTGTCAGGAATACAGCCTCTGATTGGTTGACAAGTCAGAAACACAGAAAAATTGGATAAAAAATCACAGAAGACATCAGGATTTATTTTACCATGACTCCAAAAATGACACTGCACTTCAAGGCTGGATTGCAGCGATTATGAAAGAGACTGCACCACAGCAGATATTGAAAAAGTGCAATGCTAATGTTAGCATTAGCTTAACACTGGCCTTTCCTGCTCAGCTTACTTTGGCAATAACCCCCTTCACTTTTCCAGCAGTTGGGAAATAACAAATGGGATTTTTCTTGGTCTTGAGGACCTGCAGCCTGTATTTACTGACACACTGTAACCTGAACTGTATATTTACTGCCAGACAGACAACTTACAGCTAACTTTTACCTCTGCTCGGCTAGCAGCACTGTCACTCTCGCTCTGCTGCTTGCAAACACACCGCACACAAATTATGCACTTCCCATTTCCTAAAAAAAGTGATTCTTCTCTTGTAACTGGATCCCTCAATGAAGACCAATAAAACACAATTATTAAGGCATTTGCTGCCATCCACTGGAAATATGTGGCTTTTCCACCACAGTAAGAAATAATTCATACTGTCACAGCCCTACAATTGAGACACCTAAAATAAACAAATGAGAGCTCTTTAGTGACAGCAGGAGTTCACAAAAGTATCTTCTTCAAACATGAAACAATAAATTACAAATCTCAGTTAACATTTTGCATTCTTTGGGAGCCAAGAACATACATTTTGTTCTGATATCAATTTGTCAATTTGTCTGTGGAAATGTCCTGCTCTCTGTGATGACAGTAAACTTCACCACATCCCGGCTGTGACAGCATGTCAAAGTCTTACTGCCTCTGGACCAGGAAGCAACTTTTAAAGAAGTATGACAACCACCAAGGATGTTCAGTTTTTGATTGTTTGTCTGTCTGTCCACAGGAGTATGGGAAGACTACTGGCCTGATTTCCATGAAACCTGGTGGTCGGATGTAGCATGGGACAAGACGGAACCCACAATGGCAAAATAAAGCAAATTTGTTGTGCATGTGCAAGCCTGTCTATATTAAAGTGACTAATGTGCTGTGACTAAACATACAAGGCATAATAGCATTACTGCCTTCTGATGACTTTTAAAAAATGAAAATAAGGTCACATTTCTTGACTAACAGATCCCTGCAGATTACCTCTAACTGACAGTTATTAGCTGGAAAACTCAGTGGGACCACAGCATTTAGCCTTAAAATTAATTATTTTTCAAAGGGTGTGTTAATATAGTTGCTTTTAGTAAAAATAGGCTCCTGTCCTTTAAAACCAGAATTGTATCATAAATTGGAAGAAATACAATAAAACTGTGACCCTCCAGAGGAAACTGGGAGAGGGCAATAAAAATTTGGAAGCTGGCAAGGTTGGCAAAGTATGCAACAGCAGCCACCTCAAACATCACTGTAGAAACAATTGCAAGTTATGTAAGTGTGTGTAATCACAAATCATGTTTTACAATACATGGCTTTAACCATCATACATTCTGATATCGTTGCTGGTTAAACATCCATGTAGATTGTCTTCAGTTAAGGGTTTTGTCTTAAAATATGTTGCAGGATCCAGAAAATCTTTGGCAATATATGCAGATAGAAGACTGTTCTACTGGTTGGATTTGGTTCAGACTACTCTGATATGATGTGATTAATTAAGCTGTGTCGAAACAGCAAAAGAAAGCTTTGTTAATATCTGTGTTTTCATAGTTATGTGATGGTAAAAAAAAAATTGCAAAGCTGTGGTGCTCCCTTTATATCCCCCCTCCTGCTGACCCATTTACTGTTTGCAGTAATGACATTCACAGAGGCTTGATGAAGCTGGATGTCAATGGCTCATATTATTTGAGTGTTTGCCAGCATTTACATGCCCAGACAACTTTTTTGTCATACTAATCTTAGTAGGCTATTTGAAGGTGAATCACTTCGACTAAACCTAACTGAATAAATCTGTTGACGTGAACCTTGTCTTGGCAGCAGTGGCCTCACAATCACATGAAGATAAATGTACTGTGGTGTAGGTAACATCATTAGAAATTGATCTGTTATTATTTTTTTCTGGTATCCAAGGAGGCTTCTGAACAAAGACTATGTTTCAGCAGCACAACATTAACTAAAAGCATACAAGGACTGTCAAATGAGATTGACATACTATGTGACTTTGAGTGCTTAACAACTGTTGCAATAACTACATAAAGTGCATACAATAATAAAGGGCAAGCTAGCCTGGCTAGCCAGTTAGCTTGCTGAGGCTAATTTGCAAACGGGCTAACTGCAGAAATGAGTCTTGAGTCCTGAGTTCTTGTGCTTCATGAACAGTGTTGGGCACGTTACTTTAAAAAAGTAATTAGTTATAGTTACTCACTACTTCTTCCAAAAAGTAACTGAGTTAGTAACTGAATTACTCTATAGTAAAAGTAACTAGTTACCAGGGAAAGTAACTATTTCCGTTACTTTAAAAAGAAGTTGTTGTATGTCAAAGAATTTGAAAAATGCTCTGCCATCATATCCCTCTGCATCTGTTTTGCGTGTGTGTTTGCCGCACGCGCTGTTCCGGTTTGTGTGTGAAAACACCGGCTCTGATTGGCTTACCATGACACATGACTCTAACCCTCAGCCAATCACAATCACTTCTATCGCATCTATCCAGGGGGTGCATTCAGGTAGCCTCGTCCCCCTCCTCCTCCTGTCAGCCTCAAAGCGTCTGCCGTCCTCAAGATTGAAGCAGCATTCTTGCTGGCTGACAGTGGGGGATGGGAACGAGGCTAGCATTCAGGTGTAGCAAACACAGAAACGTTAGCAAGCTTTGGAAAGCATTGTCTAATTGAATGAGCAGGGACAAACAGCCTGGAGTCATAAGAAGTACGTGCGCTATTCTCGAACCTGAACGCACCCCAAGTCTTGGATGACAAATAAACAGAGCAGAGTAGACTCGCTACGGCTGGTAGTTTCTTCAATTTATTCAGAGTAAGTAACGCACCGCTTTTGACCGTCAGTAACGGTAACGGCGTTGTAACGGCGGAAAAAATAATTAGTTAGATTACCCCGTTAGTGAAAAAATAACGCCATTATGTAACGGCGTTATTTATAACGGCGTTATTCCCAACACTGTTCATGAACACATCACCAGTGACTGCAGAAACCTAGCAGAAAATCAGCTGAATGACAGGAAGCAGAAACAAATATGTACTTTCAAAATAAAAGTAACAGAATATCGAAAGATGAAGAATTCACATTACATAATTTTGGGGGGGTGGGTGGTCCCCATACACAAACTACACAAGCTTTCTAGCCTAGAGTTCAGTTTCAGCCTTCCGTAAACTTACTACTAGTACTTCTACTACAAACCCCTAATTATAATAATAATAATGATTAACATCAAGAGGGGAAGAGTGCATGTATCTATACAGTATTGTTACCGGCAGATATCCAAATTCAGATGTCAGAATGAGATCAGAACTGAAAAAAGTGGATCGGTACATCTCTACATTATAACACCTACAACTGATTTAACTCTGATTCTCACATGTCTTCTGCCATGCTAAGTTTTTTGTGTGTGCATAATAAAAGTCAAGAGGTAAGAGGGTTAAAACAATCATTATATCATCATGCTGTGTCAAAAGAGCAACAACTCAACTTTCACACTGTCTTTGCACAACCCTTGTCTACAGTGCATAAATATCGAGGGAGAGACAGTTCAAGAGACCTGTTAAGATCCATCGTCTGACTCTATAAACACTTCCCAGACAGATTAATAACAGCTCGTGATCTTATTTTTGTCTGTCACAGAGCATGGGAACTCAAAACAACATCTATTCTCATCTGTCTGCGGCCCACTCCACTTCCAGTGGCAAAAGCTTCGAGTTGAAATCAAAGTAAATCTATATTGTGACGTGTGCATTATTATCTACACATATCATCAGGAAGGTTTTGAGAATGCCGCTCTAAGCCAGCACATTTGTTTATATTAGCCTGTGGCCCCTCAGGAGACTTAAATCCTTCGAGGTCTGAGATGAGAAAGTTTATGAGCCCCTGTCATGCTGCGAGGCACAAGCAACAAACATCCAGCTATGATGCATGGCCAACATTTTGAGGAAATGTACCACCAACTTCATTAAAATTTATTACCAACAGCACTTTTGTCTCAGCATAGGACAAAAGGCCCATTCTGGGAGGATGATTTCTCATAAATCAGTGATTCACCATATTGTTGTAGACACAATCTGTCTTTTTGGCTAAAAACACCGACCATAAAGTAATTTGTGCTGATAAAAAAAGACAACCTGAGCCAAAACAAAATAATCATCCAACAGATCTTGTTTCCAACAGGGGAAGGGGCAGCAGTGTATTACAGGAAACAGGACTTAAAGAGATATTTGGGATTGATAGTCAGTGTATTACCCTGCCATAGATGGCTGTCAGTGCCCCAAGCTGTAAGAAGCAACAGGAGTACAGTGTAGGAAACTAAGGAATATACTGCAGTGGACGGGGTCAGCAACAAAAGGCATTTTAGCCACTTAAAAATGTCCACTTTACAAAAAATATCAGTATCAGTTTAAGTGTAGGCTATATTTAGAATACTCTCACTGATTTACACTGCCATCAGACAGCCTTTTCTGATGGTAACTGCAGATATATAGGCCTAATATGGATCTCTCCACACCAACCAGACTCCACTGGCAAAAGTAGTAATTTTACTTTGCAGAACATGTAAGTTTCTAGTCTACCGCTGCCTCGATTGGTTAGCTTATTTTGGTTACTGTGTGACGTCACTTTATTAAAAGGTTAATTCAGATTCACCAAACTCAGACAACTAACTAACAGAGGCAGTGGTAGACCAGCAACTCCTGTATTCCGCAAGATAAAATGACTGATTTTATCTATGGAGTTTGGTTGGTTTGGTTTGGCTTGTAAAAAGACTGATGGCAAGGTAAAGTGTTGAAAATATTTTGAATATAACAAACAAATCTGTAATATATTTACTGTAATAAATAATAATAATGTTTTAGTTACGTTAATTAGAGTTCAAATCAAATCAAAAACTTACTTCAACCACAAATCATTTATTAAACAGGATTTCCAACAATTTATGGCTCCAACTCACTAATTGGACTGCTGTGCTCATTTTGTTGTGTAATTATTACAATATTGTTCCTAAAATACCTTTTGCTGCTAACCCTGTCCACAGTAATTTATCACTTAGCTTCCACACTGTTGACCCTCTTTGCTTCTCCACACTGGAAGCGTGCCAACAGCCATCTACTGCAGCTAATTCACTGACTGTGGATTAAATCATCTGAACTGTCCCTTTAAGATCAAATCCTGCACAGGACTTGACATTTATGCAGTGCTTGTCTTAACTGCTTAATGATCTACAAATGATATTCCTGCGATATTTCTCTCTCTTCCCACTTCCTCTCTACCCCTCTTCTTTGACCTCCAGTCCATCAGCAGATTGTCTGACAGTAATTGCTCACATTTTTTAACCTCTTTCTTGATTTCTCATCTACCACACTCTCTGAGTGTTAATGCAGATATCAGATGAGGAGCTTTACACTCTGTGAGCACAGCAACATTCCCAAACACTTCATACAGGGGGGTGGCTCATCTACGACAATGAATATAACCTGGTGAAAGAGGCCAAACTTCATTAGACACACTATATGACTTGAGTACATTCTCTTATTCCCTCTAGAAGGACATGAGTAGCTGTTATGTCCTTTCTCTCGTGTGCACGGTCTGCAGGCTGCAGCTCTAGCTACCAGCCATGGAGATAATCCTGTCTGGCACTTCACACAGTGTGATATTTATGTGCATGTCTTGTGTGTTTGCAGGCATGGTAGAGTCCACAATGATCTCATTTTGCTAAAGCAACGCACTCTGACAGGGCTCTGCAGGACATGTCAGCACTCACACACCAAAATTAAATCAGTGCACTAAGTACAAATATGCAGCATCAAGTTTCTCTGTGACCATGTTTCCTTGGAAGCAGTGTTTGCACAGGGGCGTGTGCAGAAAGCATGTGCCGGGATTCGACACAGTGAGGGGTGGGAGGCTGACTTCTGCAGACACTGATACAAGAGCCGTTATGTCACACAGGCGTAAGCAGCTAGATTTACATTCAGGCAAGCAGAGACTAAATTAAAACTGGGCAGTATATTGAAATTACATTAATAGCATGATATGATACTAGATAATATCTTAGATTTTGGATTATATCATGACATGGCAGTAAGTGTTGTCTTTTCCTGGTTTTGAAAGTTGCATTACATGCAGTGATGCAGCTTTTTGAACTGTTGTAGCTGCTCTGTTATTTGACTGTACTCACTTAGGCATTATATCCATATTAATGGTGATTATTTTTCAAAAATCTCACAGTGTTAATATTTTGTAAAATCACCTAAAATACTGTTACCATCTCAATATTGAGCTATTTGGCCAAAAATATTGTAATATTTGATTTTGTCCGTATCACTCTGCCCTGCTTCAGTACTTGGTGGTCAAATCTTCAGCAATGCATCATACTCTACTCTGTGGACATTGTGAATACTTCTACTACAGTGACAAAGTAACATAGTCCAGTTTAATGTGACTGCCTTAATAATGAAGTTTTATCACACTTTATGAATTGCAGTGTAGCTCTGCTGAAAACGTTAACACGTTTGCCCCAAAGTAAGTCGAGCACGAAAGGCTAACATACAGCTCATGCTAACGCTAGCACTGTAATTTTACAATGTGGGGTCCAGGTGATCGTATCCCTTTCAGAATCCTCCTAATCCAGCCTTGAACTGAAGCCTCATTTTTTGAGACGTGGTAAAATAAATCCATGATGATAAATCCAACACACAATGTTTTCTGTAGTTATTGAGCTATTTTCTGTCTTGAACAGTTGTTAGCATATTTATTTATTAATTTATTTTTATTTGTACACATATAAAACTACATTAATGAAGAAAAGAAAAAAAACTAAGATATAAATGTGTCAGGAGAGGTCAGGAAGCCACAGGCTTATACTAGAGACAGAAATTTCTTTTCCCCCCACTGACACTCTGACACAATCTCTTTCATATCTCCTGCCCCTTCCTGCAAATATTATAAAATTTGACTTTTTAATATTTAATGAGAGTTTGTTACGTTGAAACCATTTTGTAATTTTCACCAATTCCTCATTTGTATTATTTACTAAAGTGTGTAAGTCAGTATGTGATAAAACCATACTGGTATCATCAGCAAACAAAATAGGAAAAGAAAATTTACAAACTAATGAAAAGTCATTAATATAAATAAGAAACAATAATGGTCCCAAAGTTGACCCTTGTGGTACTCCACATGTTATATGAACTGTACTTTAGGGCATAACCATTTAATAATACATATTGCTCTCTTTCGCTCATATAACTAGTGAGCCACTTTATAGTTTCACCTTGGAAACCATGTTTTAATTTGGCCAACAAAATATCATGGTTAACAGTGTCAAACACTTTGGAGACAAGTTGTTGAAGTGCCATAGAGGTAGAGTTTCTCGTTCTGAATCCATACTGATGTTCATATAAAATATTGTTCTCATTTAGATGATTTAATATCCTGGTGTAGATTAATTTTTCCAATATTTTTGAAAAACAAGGCAAAATGGATACAGGGCAGTAATTTGAAAAGTTAGTTGGATCACCAGTTTTAAATAAGGGTAATTTTTTTGCTTTTTTAAGGTCCTTGGGAACAACACCAGTTGCCATAGAATGGCCTAAACTGTGAGTGAGAGGTTCCAATATGACCAACAGCAGTGTCTTTTACATTTTTAATAATATCTCTTACTTCATTTAATTGTGGTGGCTCAAATTGAAACATACATCTATATTGTTGTTTTGAGAAATCTAAAGGACAACCTGTAGTATTTTGTCAGCCAACCACTGGCAGTAGCAAGATGCCTTGGGTTGACTCTAGTCTATCAGTCCAACAAGAGGTTGTGTTCCTGACTTATGTCTGTCAGCGCTAGCTGTTTTAATAGATCAACCTTCAAAATAAAATTTGGCATAGGCATCACATGACTGCCGTATTATGGTAATGTGCTTATCATCAGAGACATAATATAAAGGCATTTTTTTCTAAGGAAAAAAATCATGTAGATATTTCAGTAACAAGTTTTAACCATCTGCACCATGGTTTAGCTTAACCACAGACCCAAACCAGGGCACGAAATTAGCACCAAACAAATGCTGGTGAAGTATGCCAGTAGCAGGTAGATTTGCTTAACTCACCAGTAAAAATCAATGGTAATCTATGGGTGGGTGGTAGTGGTAGGTAAAACTGGAACATTCACTAGCCATTTGACTGATGGACATATAATGTTAATTTTGCACCCTGACCCTTCTCAAAAAAAAGGAGAGAGAAAAATATCTCTGTGTCCCTTCTAATTGAAACAAATACACACACCAGTAGTATATCTGGAGCCACTTTTATTGGTATGGCTATACAGTTAAAGGTCCAGTGTATACGTTTTTCAGATTTATTGACAGAATATGACTGAAGTATAATACAATATTGATATATAATCACCTGAAAATAAGAATTTTTGTGTTTTCTTTACATCAGTATGTGCGCGTCATATCTACAGAGGGCCAGTTCCTCTTCTACGGAAGCCCCAGGTTGCACTACCATGTTACTACAGTAGCTAAAATGGACAAACCGAACACTGGCTCTAGATAATACCTTTTGCATGTGTAACAGACAATTTAGTTTCTTTTACACACTTGGAAGGGGAGGGTGAGGTGAGCAGTATTCAGTTGGTTGCCATCTTAATCCTCACCACACAATGCCACTAAATCCTACTAAGTGGTCCTTTAAATAACAGACTCAAACAACCGCTTTAACTTTTCTGGTGCAAAATACAGTGATGTGATTAATGCTGGCAAAATAAATATCAATGAATGACCTACTGCTCTGCCACCCAGGATAGGTGTTTAAGTGGATTCCCCTGTGATTCACTCCTTTGCACCAGTGGCTGACTGGGTGGTGAAATTGTGAGCGACATGACAAGGTGTTTATAGTAAACTTCTGGACCAGAACAGACCTGACTAAAAAGAGACGGCCAACACCCTCACTAGAATGAAATGGACTAAAAATACAGATGAACAAGTCCATTGCCTGTGACAACCCAAGATGCCTGTGGCACTGATGATGTAATTTAGCCCCACTCCACTTTAATCTTGTTTTCAATTCCCAAGCAGAGTCTTTGTAATGAGACAGTGTATGTCCCAAGCCTTGTCACCAGAACACCTATTTTTCCCAGAGCGGCTGGAGCCTGACAAAACCGTCTCCTCCTGTGTGATTTGCCCTTTTAAATATTAGATCACTCCTGCATACAGCATCGCTGTTCATTAATATTACAAATGAGTTGCCTCTAAGATTGACTATTTACACCTTATGGCAGGATACCCTTAAAGGGAAAGTTCACCCCAAAAATACACATTTTTCCTCTGGCCTGTTGTGCTATTTATGTATCTAGATTTTTTTGGTGTGAGTTGCAGTTTTGGAAATATTAGCTATAGAGCAAACTTGCCAACCCTCTCAATTTTCCCAAATGACTCATGTTTTCCATTGGGCTCTCTCTATTTCCTCCTGGGTTCAAAATTCTCTTGAATTTCTTCTGATTGCTGATAAATTTATGAAACTGACACTGCTGACACTTCCTAAGAGGAATTCCCGTTTCTTAAGAAAAGTTTTAAAGGAAAAGGTCATGCATCTGGAAAAATCTATTGCGTCAGTTTTCTTTTGACCAGTTTCCTCAGAAAACTGGTGAATATTATTAGGGGCGAATTATTAGAGAATTAAAAGTGTTCAGCATAAAATGCTGTTACAGTGTATTTATTTTGTTATTTTCATCCTTTAAAAGTCACCAGAATGCAAGAAACTAAATTTCTGACACTTGGTATTGAAATCCAAGGTCTCAAAGTTGGAAAGTATGCCATAGAGATGTCTGCCTTTTCTCCAATATAATAAGACTAAATGGCACTCAGCTTGTGGTCCTCAAGGTACCAATAAAATATATTTGAAAAAAAAAAAAAAAAACAGTTTCTCTTTCCAAAACTCACCCCTTGTTGTGAGCAGTTTCCTGTAGGAATTACTTTCTTTCTACAGTAGAATCTAACAGAACTATTTTGTTTTCTACTAGATTAAATCTAAATTTTTTGATGTTTTGAGCACAGAGTGCCATTTAGTCCCTTTATATTCAAGAAAAAGCAGACTCTCTATGGCTGATGTCTCCAAAGAGTTTGGCGTGAACTGACCCTTCAAATGCTGTGTTGTTGTTACTATTTGTGGACATTGTGGAAGAGCATCCTTACATGCAGTATATCACCATTCAGTATGGCACAGGAGAATTTTCTGGGTGTGTTTGAGCTGTACCAGACTGCCATGTCACCCTCAGGTCACTTCTGTCTGTTTCCAAGCAGAGGAGACAGAAAGGGCACTGTGCTACTGCTTAACTCTGTTACTCTGTCACAGCTATCTGTGCACTGAACAGCCCCGAAGGGCCAGGCCTGATTGTCTGCTTTGTGTGTGTGTGTGTGTGTGTGTGTGTGTGTGTGTGTGTGTGTGTGTGTGTGTGTGTGTGTGTGTGTGTGTGTGTGCAAGCACAGAGGGGGAAATCAGTGCAAAAAGACTTGCAGATTGCCCCGGGTCATGTGTGCTGCACTGGTTAAGTGGACATCAATGATGCAGCAGCCACACACCCACACAAATGCAGACACATCAAACCTCTCAGTTTCATCTGCTGAGCCCCTGTAGTGAAACGGGAAGCTGCTACATTATTGATGCTCTTGTCCTGTAAAGCAGTGAACTGACTCAACCCGCTGGTAACATTACACTTAGCAGACAAACGAAAACATTTTGTTAGATTAAGTGCTTTAATCAGGCTAATTGGTACTAACAAGGGATGAGCTTACAAGTGATAGTATTACCGATTACTACACGTTATCACCTTAAAGGGACAGGTCACAGATTTGTCGTCTGGCTGGTAGTGCTATTTATCCATGTAGATTGCTTGGAGTGAACTGCAGAGTTCCAGTAGGTTCTACTGCAGAAAGAAAGTAGTTCCACTAGATTCTACTGTAGTTCTGTGGATTATCTTGAGTCTGATGTATTTTTTGGTGCTTTGAACACCAGAATCAGAGTGCCATCACATTCAAAAGAAGACCGTTGTCTCCAAAACTCAGCAACTCACACCAATATTATAAAAGATGTGTTTTGAACTGTCCCTTTAAGGCAAAATTTTGATTGAACTGGATTACCCTCTTAAAGGAGAAATCTGTGATATATTTACTGTAATAAATCGCAAAAAAGATCATGATGTGTCATCAGAGATCAAAGAAACACTCACTAATCTGACATCAGCAATACCACCTTCTTTGAAATTTCTATTCCAGCCGGAATAACTATTTTTGTTGCCCATTTCATGTTAATTAGAGGTCAGGTTGATGCCAAATAGTTGCCAAATAAGTAAGCATCTGTTTATGGTTATGCAGGAAACCATTAATGATCTTGTAAAAGGCGTACGTGTTTAAAATGGTTAAATTGAGCAATATGCTTATGGAGTTTGGCACGACGTGAGACAAGCAGCCGTTTAATTCCACCTCCAGAGTGTGTATTTTCAGAGCAGTAGGATTGTGTTTCGTTATTTAGTAATAATGTAAAATTCTAAAGACGCAAACAAGAGAGTCACACTTTCTCAAGACTTTATACAAAACAAAACATAAAAAAGCAAGGCTCCTCATAAATTAAAAGACAACGCAAATAACTAGTTCTAATAACATTTTTTTTCTGTATAGACCTGTATTTTATATTTTTACCAGTTTACATGACAGTTTTAACAATAATATAAAATGTCTCACGAGAAGCAGTAATCTAGTGGTTTGAGCAGTGAGCCTGTGACCAGACAGACATCCGCTCCAATCCCTGTGAAACTGGGAGATGAATCAAGTGTTAGTTCTCTCCTCAAACATGGCACCAGTCCTCAAGCTGAATCTCAAACTGCACCACTGAGTGTGCTCTGTGGCACTAATATCAGAGCGGCTCTCGTGTGCGAGTATCCGCAGCCTTCATCTGCCCTTGAAACAACACCCTGAGGCCATTGCTGTGGGGATATTCATGGAAAACTAGTCCCGTCAAACTAAGGCTAGCCGACCGTGACGAGGTTGCTGCTACAAAGATCTGGTGGCTCTTTTTGGCATCGTTGTACGAACTGGGTTTCATGCAGGGGGGGGAGTTATAAAACACAGACGTGAGTCATAAAATGCAGGTAGCCTAGATACTGCAAATCTTCAGGATATTTGTTGGCCATGGGAGTTATTGCCTTCCTGGATTGCACGCCCGGGAGGCAGCAAGCCATGTAATATGTGTGGTTGCCCCTGGCAACAGAACTGCTAAGTGCACAGAAATGTATATTAAAAGGAAGCATCAAATATTTCGATATGACACAAGATAACCCTCTTAAAAGACGGAGGTTTGCGTTGTGGTGGCCATGTGGTGACATGAATCATAGAGTTAGAAAGTCATAAAGAGTCTCTGCATGAACAAAAGGCTGAGAATAATTTAACACTCTGGTGTTCTAAGTGAAGTCTGCTCGAGTTGGATTGGATTACTGCACTTTAGTTCCTCTTCTGTGAGGCACTGTTAGTGTATTAGACAAGCATGTAACACCTGATATCCAAGTGTGGCGATGACAACAAGCATTAAAGTACAAGGCTAAATGAAATGTGGTTGACCCCACTCTGTAAAAAAGGAAAACTTGAGAAAACTTTAAGAAGTAAGGCAACCAGCTGCAAAGACTTTGTGACTTTACTCAGCTACCGGCTAATTTGCTTTGTCATCTTAAGTCAGTGGTTCCCAAACTTTTTCTGACCCCTTCAAAAACCGAAAAACTGCACCCCATCACCCCATTATAAAAAATTAATGACTGTTTGATTATTTCCCCGCATAAATCATATTAATTTAACTTTGCTTTACTCTACATATCTCCCCTGGTCATCCACACCCCCCTGCAGTGGTTCTACGCCCCCCCAGCAGGCACTAGCTTAGGTTAAGAAGTTCACTCAAAGTGTTATGTTAAGTTGGTCATACATAACATTACTATTCAGATATACTCATGTACTTAAGTTCAGCAAACCTAAATTATGACATTTGTTGATCTGGAAACTGTGTGTTTTGACTGAAAATATACGTCAACAGTAGTGCATAAAAATCCAAATTTGTCTCCTCCCTATAAGAAAACACTGCGTTTTGTGTCCACCAGCTGTCCACACATTTTGAAATATACAGAAAGAAAAACCAAACACTCAAATTAATTCATTGTAATAGGCAGTGAAAATTTTGAACCAGATTCTTTTGTCTTAATGAAACCTGTAATTTTCAATTAACATGAACTTTATATGAAATGATGGGTTTTTATACTTAAAATTATTCAGTTCTGTTAACTTATTGCAATGGCAGGGGTTGCATTTAATGAAGATATTTCATTTGGCTTAATCAATAATTCTAATCTAACTGTAGACAAAGGAGTACATGTCCAGTAACTCCAAATATTAAAGCTCTGATCATCTACAACTCTTTAGTTTATGTACTCAAAAATATTCTGGCAGCTGATTGCCTCAGTGTTTTTGAGTCCTGCTAACTTCATTCAAATTCAGGTTTACGTGTAAGTTTAACAAACACAAGAATTTGACCTTAGCTTAGTGATGTCAAAAAGGTTTTGCAGCTGGTTGCTCTAGTTTTTGAAGTTTTCTCAACTTTTTTGTTTTACAGTGCAGCAAGTGTTGCTAACTGTGGGTTATGAGACTTCTGAACAGAAAGTGAAATTTGCCTTTTGATACAACAACATACAAAAATAAAATAACCTCAATTGGAAAAGAAAGTAGAATGTTGCTCTTTTATTAAGTCAAACAGCAATAAATTAGGAGCTAAATTAATTATGTGTGATATAGAATATAGGAAAACTGAGGTCACTGCAGCACACAGATGTCAAAGGTCATTAAAAGTCAACTGTGCTGCTAATGATGAACCTGATGTTCCTTCACTACTCATGCTTGAATCAAGAACCCCCGCTCCTCCTTCTGCTCAGACTATTTTCTGCCGTTACGGCTTCCGTGTCATCCGCGGCGTGCACTATTTCAAGAGTCTGGGTTGATGATCTTGAATGACACACTGACATATCTCCAGTTACAGAGGCCGGGGCTGCGCTGCTGTAACGCTGAGAGGTTCCGCATGCCCGCGAGGCGAGCAGGCATGTAAATGGAGTTTCACACTTAGCAGTCAGGTAGGCAGCGGCTGATGGCACATGGCTGGTACTAGCAGCCGAAGAAGAGGCCAGTGGGAGACCTCATTGAACATGTCATCCAGGCTGATATTAATCAAGCATCTCAAATGGTTTTGATGGCCGAAGAACAAAAACCTTGTTAATGTATTTAAAGGTGCAATATGCAACATTGAGCCTCACTAGATGTCAGCAAAAATTTATTTGTTATGTAAAGATATAGTGAGCTATGGCATCCTGAGCAGAGAATGATGTCACGTTCCATGGTTTATGTCGTTATCCAAGCTTCTCTGTTTAGAGCCAAAATGGCGGCTGCCTGATGACGATATGTCTTGTATTTAAGCCAAACAGTACACCAAAACATATTTCTGAAAACATATTAAAAGAGAAACAAGCAATAAAGTGACATAATCTTGATCCATATTTGATCAGCACTGCTTAGTTTCAGAGTTCATCTGAGTTTAGAGAGTCTCTGTTGGAAACCACCGGGTTACAGGATTTCTTGTATTCCAGCTAAACATTACACCATAATACATTTCTGAAAACTTTGTAAGTGAGATATAAGCAATGTAGTAACACAACCTTGATCTGTATTTGATCTGCACGACCTGCTGTAGCACACAGTGAGTTTTTGGAGCCTTGGTTGAAAACCAGAGGCAAAATGGCAGCCTCCTGGTTATAATACTCAGCAACATGTTAAACCAAAATATGTTTCTGAAAACATTTTAGGAAATGCAGCAACAAAATCTTGAGCCACCTTTGACAGCCTGAGCTGAGTTTTGGGAGTCTTTGTTGGAAACCAGAGCCAAAATGGCGACTTCCTGGTCACAGTGCATCTCGTATTACACCTAAACAGCACACTGAATATGTTTCTTAAAACATTTTAAACAAGAAATGAACAATACAGTAACATAATCTTGACCTATATTTTATTTATTATCAGCACTGCCTTGTTTGACACTTTTGACAGCTGTGTTTTTTGAGCATTAAGTGTTCAGATTACATTTTTTCCTTCAAGTTTATTGAGCAAATGAAGCGCATATGTGTTTTGATCTGAGATGCTGGTGGTCTACTGTGACTTCTAGAGAAAGTACATATCATATACAGCACCTTTAATGTTCAGAACAGAAAACTACATTACCCTATTTTATCCAGAAAACCAAAGTACAAAATATATTATGAACTACTTCAAAGTGAGTCTCCCTGACAAATGACAATTCATTAAATATCATCAGGAAGCTAAATTAATTCAACATGAGTATTTCAACAGTGTACTTAGTGAACTTGTACTACTGTTATACTTCTGTTCAGAGTCTTTCTTTTCAGTGTTATCATTAATTCAGACAGTTGCAGGCAACCAGCTGTTACCAGTACAGTGTGCTTGGTCTGGCCAAGACAGATGCAGGTGTGTTGGTTTTGGCCACTGACTCCTACACTTCCCATCTGTCTCGGGGGCCGGAGCAGGACATTGCCAATGCCACTGAAATCCACCAGTCTGCTTTTGTTTGAACTTTGTCCTCCTGAATGAATTAGAATTATTATTTATATACTACAGAGGGTTTTGACAACTTTTCCAAAGTTGCATTTAAGAACGTTTCAAGGAGCTTCTTGGTGCACAATTCAAGGTAACTTACTGCAATAGATTTTGGAGTTTTGAGCCTAAATACTAATCTTTTGTTGTGATAATTAACTTTTCTTTTTTATATAAACTTAAATCTTTGAGTTTTTCAAAACCTGAAATTGTATTTCAAACTATTGAGCAAATTCATTGAAGTGAAAGTGAATAACAGATAATGATTTAACATTTTCAATTAAAACCATTTAATTTTCAGGCACCCAAATCATGACTAGAAATGGTCACAGCTCACTTTGACCAATTTTTGAAATACAATCAGTTTTGAGTTTCAAAGAAGAAAAGCAACTTTTTTTTTAGGTTGTCTCAAAATGTAAGAGTTTGAGTTGGACTCATTGATTGATCAAGTAAAATTTAATCAATCCACTATCAAATAACCGTCTGAAATATAACAGATCATTTTTATGAGTGTATTTAGTAAAATATATGTTTAATTTTTAGGCCTTTATGTCTTCATATGTTTCAGAGGTTATGTAATATGCAGGGAAACACATTTAGTATTGTTTGGTATAAGTAAAATTTTTGTTTTTAACTGATCATTAATGTTACCAATAATCAATTAAGGAGAGTGCTTACAATTTGCAACCCTACTCAAAACTCAAAAATCTATTCCAGTAAGTAGCCTTGAAATTTTGAGTTGCAAACCCTGCAACTGTGCCAAATTATATATTTATTAACATGTACTCAAAATGATTATTTCACTTCTTTATCACATTAAATTAAATTTTACTGCACTTTAAACAACCAAAATGATCTTCTGTGGAAGCTTTCTACAGAAGGATTACAAATTTAAGGAAAACAGTTCCATGTTTCAAAATGTGTGACTTGTCTGTAAGTGGACTCCTGTATATCATCCTGTACAACCTGGCTGAACCAGTGAACTTTTCAGTTGGGTAGCAATTTTTTATGAAAGCAATGCAATTGCAGTTTTAAGCCGTTTCAAGTAGTTTATCCAAAAATTCAAGCACTTTTCAAACCTCGCAAAGCCTAAATTAAAATTCAAGTGGTGTCCCTGACTCCAGCATTAACTCCATAACTCTTCTGAGGATGAACATGTCTGTCAGTATGTTAAAAAGTTGCTTAGTTTAGAGGAAAAATATTGACTTTGATTTCATTATAACAGGGAGAGGATCATCTAAAATGTAGTTCTTCTTAAGAGGTTGGAAAGAGTGACTCACTAAGTGGAATATTTAAATCACTGCTCCTAAAGGCGGCGGCCAGTGACTCGACTGGAACATTAACATTGAATGAACTGAATTCGCCACCTGCTGCTGCTGTGATTCAATCATGAGTCGGCTGAATTTAACATCTGAAGGTGCTTCTTTGACTACAGACGAGCAGAGTCAAAGATCACAGCTCTGTTCTCAAGAGCTATGAAACAAGGGTGCAGCTTCAGAGTAAGCAGTGTATTTTTCTTTGTTTTATGTGAGTCAGTTTGCTGTGATCAATACTTAAGAGGGCTGATTTAATCATTTCAACAATCTGCACGTTGTTCAGGCTGAGTGAGGTAATATGCGCTTTGCAGATGGGTGCTTGGAAAGTGATGCTACAGTGCTCACAATACACTGAGGATGCATGGCAGATCTACAGCTGTCAGAGAGGAGAAGTGTGGGCAGAAAAGAGAGGCCGGACTGCTTGATATCTTGATGACTCTGTTTATGTTCCTCAGCATAAATGGCAGGAAAGGCACCGCCTCACTGACAAACACGTGACAGGCAACAGCTGGGCTTTGGTTACTTACGTCTGTGTCGGGCCCCTTATCAGCTCCCGGGCAGGAGAACGTGACAAATTCATGGCACCTCTTGTGGACCACAAAACAGCAAACTGCAGGGGGAAGAAAAGAGAGAGAGATTCAGAGAGGAAGAAATAATCAGACAGATGGAGAAAACAAAAAGGAGAGAAGGAGTGTGATGGTTAAAAAATACAGTGTATCATTGTTGACTGATAGGTGGACAGACAGCAGAGTGAGATCTGATAACACTGAGAGGGACTGAGTAACCACTGATGTCTGGGCTAGGCTCCTCACCATGTGTCCAGATGGCCAGTCCTGCCTGCAGGCTGACTGCTCTTATTGCACAGCACAGTGCCACCTCCTCACTGACATGACAGGAGCTGGAGCGGACACCGCGTACACTTTTGCGTGCACGCAAATCGCATTCAAACGCGGACGTCCACAAACCGACACAAATAATTGAACACGTACGCAAACAGGGCACGTCTGGGCCAGCGTGGTGTCAGAGCTCACGGTGTCACTGTCACGGTCGGACTGCCAGGTCACTGAGTGCATGGCAGGCTGCAGCCAAGCAAGCAGCCGACCCAAGTGGAGGAAGGCGCCTGTTACCAGTTCTCAAAAAGTGTCTGACATCGACATGAGACAGGATGAGGGAGGCTAACAGTGTGAGCTGTCCGGTAGAAATAAATCACCTGTTCTTGAGAATTTGGACAAATCAGTCCAGATACAATACTGATACCAACACTCTACTTCCAATAATTAGGGCTGAATGATTTTGAAAAATATCTCATTTTGATTATTTTGACTGATGTCACAATTGTGATATCATTATTCTTATTTTAGTTAGACTGAGTTGGTTTGAGATCGAAAAACATGTTAAAATGGCTATGGTGTGTTTGAAGATGTTTTTTTAAGTCTGTAAAATCTGATTTGTAGGACAGGATGTCTCTGCCTCACGACTTTCATTCACTTAAACATTTTCTGACACACATTTTGCCTTTAATAAATGTTGCACCTCCTGCAATTTGAAAATTGCAGAAAGCCATATTCCCATTTTGATAAAATTTCGATAATTGTGGTGTGAAATATATGTCATTCATGAAATGTTTTGGTTTGCATTTCTAAACTTGCTCTGTGCCAGAAAACAGCCTTGTCCCAGACAAGAATTCACAACTATAAAACTATTTAAAAACGTGTTAAAAGCCTAAAGCCACGATCTTCACAAAAACATAATTTAGCTTTACCCTGAGGACACCTGTCTCACTTCCTGGTTTAAAGGTGGGAATAGTGCCCAAGCATTAGTAAGTTTTCTACTTTTCGACAATTTTGATAAATAATATTGCTATCAGATGTTTCTCAACCATAACATGTCAACTCTGTAGCCCTTTAAAATCAAAGCTAAATAAAAATCTAAATTTAAAATGTGTATTTTCATTAGTATTAAGAGAACTCTGAGCAACTTCACTGTATAATTTCCAGCATAAGTGAAAATCAACCACCCCACTGTCCCAGTTTGAGTAAAATACATGTTATCTCCTCACTCTTTTGTCTTTGTGTGTCCACCACACTTGTGTCTAGAAGAGTGATATTTCTGCCCATCTCTCCTTTTAAAAGACAAGAGCGCCCCTCCCTTTCTAACCCAGGACTTAATGTTTTCAAGGCCGACACTTGCGGCATGAGATGAAAGCATCTGAATTGGTGGTTTTCAATAGTCTTCACTTTAGCGCTGAGTAACCCTGAGTAGACTCCATTAGTGGTTTGTGATGCATTTTGAGAGACCTTTTGCTTGATTTTCAGTTTTACAGCCTCACTACCGGCTCTTCCTCTTTTACGTGCGTCCACGTACAGATCAGCTCTGGTCTCTCCACTGGATCAGACAGCTCCACACAAACACAAAAAACTGAGGACTTTAGACTAAAGCCCCTTGGAATAATTTGATGAAGCCTATTTTTTACACTTCTACATGGCTATGTGAAAAACAAACACAAAAGAAAAGTATAAGAAAGATATTAGATAGGTATTCAAATATCTGCACCATCTCAACTAAGGCTACAACTAACAATTATTCTCATTATCGTTTAATCTGCCAGTAATTTTCCCAATTTATTGATTAGTTGTTTGGTCCATAAACTGTCTGAAAATATTCAGTTTACTTTAAGAGGGAACTAAGGAAATAAGAAAATGTTCACATTTGTGAAACCGAGATGAGAAAATCTGGATGTTCTTCTCTTAAAAAATAACTCAAAATGACCAATTAATGATCAATGACTCATTGCTGCTCTAATCTCAACACTCTTAGTTCATACAAACAGACATAGAATAAACTACAGATTCTCATTATTTCATATACATTTATGAACATATTAGAACTAGGGATGCACTGATACCACTTTTTTTCAGACGGAGTACTTAGATTTGGGTACTTGCCGATACTGAGTACCGATACGAGTACTTAACAATACCATTCAAGTTCTTACAGTAACTTTTAAAACATGTTTTATTTTTATTAGATGGTCACTTTCTAAATGTAACAAATCATTGATGCAGTTTCGTGCTACAAGTGTAACCATAGTTACTGTACACATGATATTTTTAGATTATTTGTAGTAAGTTACTTTACTGATTTTGTGTTCCTTATTAAGCTGTGCAGTCTACTACATATATATTTCAGTATAATAATTTCACAACATTATTATGGACTTGCAGAATTATGTTGACTATTATAAATGGTGTTATATATGATATATATAAATCTAAATAACAATAGGGTGGCTCTTGGTTGCCCCTATGGTAGATAAAACATGATAAAGTTACATCCTTACAGGATGCCTTTGTAGCAGCAGAGAAAACATGATCAAGGCCTTCTACAGTTCCCTTCCACAGGACTAAATGTGGTAAAGTGCTTTCTAAGGTGCCCTTGCAGTGGATAAAACACAATGCAGCACCATATCAGCTGCCTTACACGCTAGAAGATTAGTTGCCTGGAAATGGTTTAATAGTTTATAGTTCCCTTTGGGTTTTATTACAGAGGTAAAGTGGTTGTTGTACTTAAAATCACATAATAAAACTATTTCAAACTATTTCATAAATGCATCACAACTTCTGGTGCACTGGTGTCCCATCGCATACAGCTGGTGCTCTTTTTGTGAACCAAAGCTGTGATGGCCACCATGGCTGAGTAGATCAAAGAAAAAACAAAAAGCCTGACAGAAATCCATACCAATCCATACCCCCCCCAAACTGACGCTGATTAACAGTCGATTCATAAAGACCCAGTAATTATCGATGCCAGTCACAGAAATGAAAACAAGATCTGAGATTGTTTGTCTTTCACCGTTATCACCTGATCACTCACACTGCTGGCACACTCATGCATTATGTATCACTGCTACCAGTTAAACTCTGGTTTATGTGTCCTCATTCAGTCCAAAAGTCTCAATTACAATTCTGACATGCAAACACAAACTGAGTGATGAGTGTGCTGCTGTTAATGAGAATGACTTCTGATCACTGATGTTTTGGCATGAGTCAAAACTCCATCCCACAATCTGTCCCGACACACAAATAAACTCATGAATAAAAACAGATATTTATGAATGTAACACCATATTTGCATAACATATATGTGTAATATTGTAGAGGACATATTTTGCATTTGAGATTGTATAAGATTCTGCTTAACTGTGGCTCATAAATCAGATTTATATGACACATTATTGTGCATAAGTCACAAAAGGGATAATTTCTGTTTTATCACCATGGATTAACAATGACTCTGTGCCACATGAAATTCTGAATATGCATGAAGGATTATGCATATTTTATACTGTATATTACATTACATATTGAGTCACCAGTCATCTAGTTCAAAAATTATTGGCTAATAATGTTGAAACATCTGTTCTTTTCATATTTGCTCTGCCTCAGTTAATCCTCCTACTGGATGCCCTTAACTACATTTTTCTCTGCCAACTAAGCTGGCCTTGACCGTTCAGACGTCACTCTTCATCAGCAGAAATAAATTCTCATTGAAACTACAAGCTCTTGTACTACAAGCACTTCCTTTAGAGCAGAGAAATTCTCCTGTGAAAGGCCGACCAGACATGCGTACTAAAGAGTTTATGAACTGTACATAAGAGGGAACGCTATGTTATATCAACCAGTTAATAGAAAATAAAGGCATGAATGTTTGAGTAGTTGATAAGTACTTGCAGTTGTTGTTCCTCCTATGTCCTTACAGGATAAATCTGTAATTTAATTAGTGTAATAAATCATAAAATCACCACCATGTGTCAACAGAGATCAAGGAAACATGTTAAGCAGAAAAACTCGCTATACTTGACATGAACGATAAAGCTGCAGTGAACCCCTTTGAAATTTCCTTTCCGGACCTGCTGGGAATTTCCATTTCACATCAATCAGAGTTCAAATTTATTCCGATTTGTTGCTGAATGAATAAGTGTCTGTTTATGAGTCATAAGAAATCATTACTAATCTTGCAGAATGTGTAGATGTTTGTAACTGTTAAATTTGGAAAAATGTGAATGGAGTTTGGCAGACAGTGAGAGGCAGCCACTTAACTCACCCAGTGTGTTCTTTCGGAGCAGTGGGCTTTTGTTTTCAGGATAACAGGCTCAACTTTGACAGACGGCAGTTACAAACAGCTGATCAATTTATGGTGGAAGACTCGTCCGCACTTGTGACTGTCAATTTACAAGGTTGCACGCAATCTGCACTTCTGTGGAGAGGAGGGGGCGGGGCAAAACAACTCACTTCAACCCTAGATCGTGCATAAAACAGGATTACAACCTATTTACAGTCTAACTCACTGTTTCATCTGCTGCATTCATTTTTGCATGCACAATGGTTACAGATTACTTCTTTACAGGGAAATCAGCCACATTTCAAGCTGATATCCATTTAATGTTGATGGTAAGTGTAGCCAATTGAAGCAGTGAATTCGTCCGTGTTGCTATAGTTACCAAGACAGCTGAGTTCTCCTGCTTTCAGTGCTATACCTGCAGTGCCTGCATGTCCCAGGATGCATTGCATGTAAGCTTCTGACTCCCACGTCTACGTTATCGTGTATCACCATCCTAGTCTAGCTATTACTCAGTTGGCCATAACATAGCATTGGGTGAGAAAATCTAGGAAAGCCACAGGCTGTCAAGGGGTGGAGACTAGAAATTCAAACTGAAAATGTAGTTCCAGTGATGTCACTGAATGCAGGAAGAACAAATGATTTTGCAGCATTAGAACTCTGCCTATGTCTTTGAGGACAATATAGCAGCACTGAGGAGTTTATTGCTTCAACTGATCACCCTTGACAGGCAGCAACATTTGTATAATGATAATGTAGCTAGCTGCTATACTGTTTCTATTCTGTCGTCCACACATGATGTATGGACAAACAGCAGTTCTGTTTGTTTGTTTGCAGCCCCATTGCCTCACAGAAAGAAATGTGTTCTACATACTTACTATGTTGTATCTGTTTTGATGAAGCAAGCAACAAAAAAAAATCAATATTTACTAGGCAACAGTAAGAAACATCACTGTTCATCAGGGAAGTGGCACTGCCAAGCCAATATGCTAAAACATAGGAAAATGTATTGTAATGCATTATTTAAAGGAGCAATATGTAGCAATTCCACATGCAAAAATGAGCACACCTCGCCCTCCTTCCTAGATACAGCATAGACAGGCAGTCTGCAGGAGGTCTACAGGACGTCTGCAGGATGTGTGCAACCTCATAAATATAAACATAACAAGTGAACATAAAAAAACATAAGTTGATCAGCTGTTCAATTATCAGTCAATGTCAAGTTAAGCCCATTATCCTGTCAACTAAAGCCCACTGCTCTGAAACAACACAATCTGGACGACGAGTTCAGTGGCTGCCTGTCTCACTGTCTGCCAAACTCCATTAACGTTTTTCTCAATAAACAGTTATTAACATCTACACCTTCCACAAGATTATTAATGATTTCTTATGACTCATAAACAGACACTTAGTCATTCGGTGGAAATTCTGCATTAATTTGAACTCTGATTAATGTGAAACTGACATACAAAACAGTTCTTCCAGCCCGGAAAGGAAATTTCAAACTCCACGGCTGCAGCGTTCATGTCAAGTGAGGCAAGCATTCCAACTTAATGTTTCCTTGATCTCTGATGATACAATGTGATCATTTTATGATTTACTACACTGAATGTATTACAGATTTCTCCTTTAAATTAGTAATTAGATGCATCATAACATGTAGACATATGTTTCTTACAGAGCATACGGTATTTTTTCATTATAAAGTCATTTGTTGCTTGGGTGGCAGTCGCCCAGGTTTAATGATGACACAGACAGTGCTTAAATTTCCACTCGAGATACCAGTTATGTAGGTAAAATCCACCTTTTTTCTCTTCGTACGCTTGTCAGAACATCAACCCCAACAGGATCATTGCTGATTGCATCATAAATATTTTATTTATCTGGTTTGTCAGAGATGTATCTAAGCATTTGATGCATTTAAGAACTTGGCAGGCTCAACTAAGCCCATGCCTGCATATTTACAATTATCTCTGTTTTTCTTTACCTCCGACACCATGGCTGCAGTTGTAAATATTCAGACAGAAGCTCCACTTGGAGCGAAATACATCATAGTGGTTGTTGTAGAGATAATCCACGTTCCAAGCCCAGATTTCACTGCAGCGCTGTGGTCGCACGCCAGCTTCTCTACCCATGATGCTGCAATCAGTTACTTCAAGGGAAAAAAGATCTAAATATATGCCGTAGTTTAGACTAGATCTGTATTTCAGGCACGAAACCAGATAATATGATAATTTATCATCTATGCATGCACAGCAAGAGTTTCAGGTTACCAAAATGTTGGTATTCATATGTAATGATGGCAAATCAATACAACCCCCCACACACAGATGTATCACACCGCCACAACTCAACTCCAACTACCCCCTCGTGCCTCCTTTGGGCCATCGGTCAGTGCGGGTCAATAACCAACATGAAACATAACTCACAACAACGCCAACCGCAACCAGAGAGGTCATAAATCTCACTGATTCACTCCTTCCATAATTCATCCTTCAGTAAATAGCTGATAGAGTGAGCAGCTCCCAGCTCACACCAACATTTTGAAGACCAAAGACATACAGGGTTACTGAAGATGTTCCAGCCCACAGTGCTTTGTCTTGTTTCTGTTGATGTTTGAGTTTCTGTATGGGGTGCCCGTTTCCTTGACTGTTTAGCCTTCAGTGATCATCAGCAGCATCAATCGTCATTGAAACTACTGGCTTTCCTGCTTCTAGCACTTCACAGCAGTGCATTTCTCCTGTGAAAGTCCTACTCTGCAAGACATGTTATCAAAAGAGCTCATACAAAAAGACTTTATGACCTGGGTATAAGAGGGAACTAGGCTTGGGCAGTATCAAGCTATTATGATATACTAGGGTAAAGAAATCTGTACAGAATCATTTTCAATACCACCAAAAATACAGATGCTCCTCTTTCTTTTAAACTGACTCAGATATGTTATATTGAGGTGATGTATCATAGTGCTCAGCACTATAATACTGGTAGTTAGGGCAGCGCAGCTAAGCCAAGAAAGATGGTGACTGGGGGATAAAGTTACAAGACTAACTACTAAAAAATGAAAAATGCCTCTGCCCTTGTTTCAGGGCTTAACAATAAGGAGTGCCCTCTCGCCCAAAGCAAGTAAAGTGCCATGTCGGGCTAGTAAATATGGTACCTCACTTACCCAACTATTTTGATAAAGATTAATGTTTCAAGAAATTTTTCATGCAAAAAGGCAGAAAATGCTGTTTTCAGCCTCTCAAATATGGGGATTTCTTGATTTCTTCATCTATTATCGTATGAAACTGAATGTCTCTGGGTTTTAGACAAACGAGATGTCACCTTGGACTTTGAAAAAGTCCAGCTGGCAGCTAGGGATGATGTGCATATTGCGACTAATTTAATGTGCCTTGCATCACTCTCTCCTTCCAAGCATATAGGAAAACCTCTGGCCGTCAAACTCAAAAAAACACTGTGGTATCCGTTTAAGAGGACCCATGCACTCTGTAGACATGTACATATATAAATGGCTCATTCATGGGTAATGAAAATATACTAATAGTTATTTTCAGGTGATTATACACTAATGAAACATACATATTTGTATTGTTCCATTTCTGTCATATTCTGTTTATAAATCCCCCTCAATCTTAGCCAATCATCTGCTGACGTTGGCCAGGACATCTTACAAGACATTTTCTGCAACATGGCTGCGTCTGAAAAAGTCTTTTCTCTAAAGATTTATGGAATTGGCCTTGCTTGTTAAGACTGCACGGGCAACAGCCTGAGAAAAGAGAGTGAGGAGGCACGTACGTGAGCTACAGAGGTGGAGCAAGATAAGGAAGAAGGTCAGCGGAGGCTGCAGATGAAGAAGGTCGAAGCCTATCGTCTCCTGTAGTTCTCATTAGAGCTCAGCTGCCTGTGATCGGTGGTCCCTGTGGTCTTGTTCTGGGGCAGCACCGGGGTTCAACACATACATCACCTCTGACACCATCTTCATGGAAAATCTCCATTAGGAGGCAAAGGCAGCGAGCTCACTTCACAGTAACGGCATTATAATGTAATCTAATATGTCAAGAACGACAAGTGTTGATTAGTCTGTTATTAAAGTATATTTATCTCAGCAAATCATTAGGAAGCTACTGAGTTGTAAAGCTTGTAAAGCACAAACATGAGGCAAACTGAGGACATCAGGGTCACAGTGGTCAGTTACTATTAAAGGCTGCTGATATTTAGAGCGATTGCATTAAATCAGGGACTTTCGGGACTGAAAATTGAATAGGCTCATAGGGTCATGGACATGCACATGTGCCAGCTGAGATGTTTTTTTGAATCCTGCAAGAAATGAGAATTCAGGGATATGAGGTGTTATCTCTGTAAACACCTTAGTAGAGCCTGACCGATGCTGAATTTTGGGGGCCGATGCTGATATTAGGGAGTAAAAAAATTCCAGTAACTACATATTGGCCAATAAAAATATAGAATATATTAATAGACATTTTTTGCATTGATCACTCAAATGTGGTTATCAAACACTTGATAACAGGACAAAAAGATGTAATAGAGGTGTAATATTTTACAGTGTAACAATTAACAGTACAGTCCAAAATGATATAATAGCACTGACATAGTAAACTTTCAACAGAATTTTTAATTTGCAATAATTAGAAATATCTATAAATAATAAAAACATAAACTATATGTATATATATATATATATATATATATATATATATATATATATATATATATATATATATATATATGTATATATATATATATATATATATATATATATATATATATATATATATATAAAATTAAATTAAATGTTCATAATAAGATACTGACTATTAAATATTAATTAAATACTATTTAAATTTTCTCCAAAGTCCTCCAGGTTACAGCCAGGACTTATTATAGGTTTACGTTAAGATTATGAATCAGCTGAATGTGATGCCTCGTGGGACGCAATTTCACAAGATCTCCTGTGGAAGCAGATGTAAACAAACTGGAGACTGACGCGGTGCAACACATTGCTACAATAAAACTCTGCCGTGAGAAAAACAGAAGCAGAAGTTAAAGGAGTCTGGATGAGAAAATGTCTGAGGAGACACATCAACACAGGTTGTTTAACTGTCCCTCTGTGAACAGCAGTCTGCTGCTGGCTAACATTAGCATTAAGAGCTACATAGTTTATGGCTGTTCTGCGACATTGTCAGCTGCTTTGTCTCGTTGTAGACTGTCTGTCTTCTCTTTATCCTGTTCTTGGAATCTGTCCCTGACACCAGCTTCAAGCAGACATGTGTCAGACTGTGTAGCTGTTATCAGCACTGTGTTGATATCACAGTCAGTTTGTCTGCTGCGCGCATGACGTGACCATCGTGCAGAACATGTGTGTGACAATGACGGGCACAGAATCGGATATGTGACACTGACCGGGCGGTCATATCAAATGGGCACCCAAGTGATAAGGACTGGATCGGGAGATAGGTGTAGCGTTACTTTTTGAGGCAGGTGGATTTATGAGATCATCAGATCAAGTGAGAATCCATCTTTCAAGTTACCCATTTGTGTCTGCACCAAAAGTGGTGCAGCCAATCAGCATCCTAAGAGGGACTACGGGCAGCTAAGGGTTTGGTTTTAGGTGTAACAACAGCAAGAAGCGTCCATAAAAGCAACTCGTCTTAAAGAGGTTAGCATGGATATTGTGATAGCATCAGTTATATCAGAACTGCAGAGTATTTCTTCATTGAAAGAAGAGCAAAGAGCAACACTGAAGGCTTTTCTCCATGGAAAAGATATTTTCACTCTTCTCCTGACCGGCTGTTAGATGTGATAGACAGATGGATCTTTCAATCACTTGCCAAGTGTTTTTGAAAGTGCCTGCCCTTTTCCAAACTTTTCCTTGTCCAGTTTCTAAGGACAACTACGCAGATAGAACATATATGCAGATATCGATATAGCTTTACCAGGCCAATACTGGTTGCCTGATATATCGGTTGAGCTTTCCAACTTAGTCACATTTGAAAAAAGAGAATAACTAGGTTGCGGTGTTTCCAAAGGGTTTGTTAGGGTAACTGGAGATATTTGTCTGCCTCTGACCCAATAATTTCCTTTCTCTTCAGACAGGATTAATTATACAGCAAGTAAGAGAAAATGAGGGTTATCAAATCAATACTTATTGCCTTCAAGCACAACAGACAGCTAAATCACTTTTCTTCCCAAAAGATAACATAGCTCAGACCCACTCCTACTCCCATTCTGGCAAATCAATTTCTTCCAAATTTTTTCCAGGTCAGAAGTTGACTAGAGCAATTTCCTGAAGTTTTCCTCTTGAATACAGGCAGGAAATGAGAAAGAGGGATTTTAAATCCCAACAGCTCTTGGATATGTAGATGGCATTTATTTCACTAAAACAAAGGAATTGCAGTGGAGGAAGATTTTAGATCTAACCATCAAGAGGCCCTGCGGCCCACTGGTGTTCTCGACAAAAGCCTCTCTTCAAAGACTAGGAAGCTCTCATTATTTCCCTGCGGCTCTATTCTCCTCTTGAATGCCTGGACAATTTCCACTACTGTCACCAAACAATAACTCCAGTACCATGAAAAGGAGAATGAGATGAAATAATTATACAGAAACAATTTAGATCAGACCAGGACAAAATTGTACATGGAAACAGCCTCGATAAAGGTTTTTATTCACTGGTTGATACAGACATACATGCCAATCTTATCATTTTACTGCACTGTGAGTGATCCAAGTGTCTGGCCAAAACACACATTACATCGCTAACTGCAGCATTTAGTGAGGGGTGTGCCTCCATAAACTCCTAGTTTCAAAGATTACATTTAAAACCTGAACCAATCAGCTGCCAGTAGATGTTTAAACTAGGGGGCTGAGTACTCGGGATAGTGTCTGCTTGAGCATAATGAGCATAATAAAGCAGACAGACAGGGACACATGGTTTATCAAGATTATGTATTGAAATATGAGACAAACTACTACTGAAGACAGGTTTACCCAAGGGTTCATTCAAACTGGCTGCAACCACTGACTGTGAGTAAAGTTGAAACTCTTCTTCTTCTTCTTCTTCTTCTTCAAGTATGAAAACTTGAACAAGCATCAGAAAGCATGTACATGAAACTTTTTGACATGTACACTGATTCTTTATTCTGGCCTTAGTCTCCTCTGTGAACATGGAGGTAGCAGGGCTTATGACCGATACTGCAACCAGCCACCAGGGGGAGACTGAGATGTTTTGGCGTTCATGTCAATGGCTGCAAAGATGGACGACAAGATAGTCATGTCTTTGCAGCTAAAAAATAAATTTTAATGTTCGAGTGTTTCTGCCGGCACTTTTTAAATTTAATAAGTGTGTCACCACCTATGACAGATGTGACAGGAGAAACTCTACGGTTGCATTTCTGTCTATAAATGGAGTCACATTTTACAAAGCAATATTGTACTATTAAAAAAAAATTCAAAAGTAAGAGGTCACTCAGTAGAGTGCAGATCCCTGCCAAACAACAGATGGTGAAGCACCTGCTGCAATGCCACAAAACTGCCAGATGCAACCAGCAGAGATTTGCAAACTTCCACCAACATTAACACGACATCCACATACGCTGTCTCGAGCTGAAACAAGATTTCAAACTGAAGCAGGTGTTGATCACTTGCAGGCCCCTAGTGGCCAGTTAACAGTTGTCAGCATGTATGAACATGTATTCTTGAGTTACGGCCAAAAATGTGTCTAGTGAGGTCGCTGTGACCTTTGACCATCAAAATATAATCAGTTCTCCCTCGTAATTCCCTTATGGTGTTCTTGCGACATAGCATTCACAAGAATGGCATGACCTGTAAACATAACACCTCTGGTGGCTGTTGCTGATGTAGAGGTAAAAGGTTTGTAAAAGGTTTTTCAGGTTTCTCTTTTTTTAGATTCTGAATTTAAAAAGGTCCTTCAGCATGCAGTCATGAATGTGCACAAAACAATTGGGTTGATCGGTCCAGTGGTATTCAATATTGGCTGTGGACAAGCTTCAGGTCCATTGACCACTGACACACACACACAGACACACACACACACACACAAGCGATCACTAAGTATCACTATAATTTCAAACTGACACATTTGTGTAACACCAAATTCCAATGACACCTCCTAGACTAACAGCAAATATTAGCATATCATCAACACCTTACTGCCACAATTACTAACTAAATTAAAAAACTTAGAGATACAAAATTATATCAAATCATGAGTAAAATCAACTCTAAACAGTAACAGTGCTGCTGAAGCCATGAGCATCCTGCAGTGATCAATGTCTTCAGGAAATTGTGAAGAACTGTGGTGATGATAAAGTGATGTCAGAGGTCAACAACACAGGAGCAGCGACCTCAGTGCCTCACCACCAACACCATCCATACAGCCTCTCCCCATGATCACTGTATTCATTATCATCATAACTTAAAGGTCTGGATATTAAAGCTGACAACACTGTGCATCGCTGCAAAGCTCTTTCATCATCTGAAGTAACAACTTGGCAGGAAATGAAAAATTAAGAGACTTCATTGTGCTTTTTGATTTGTCCCAGCTGAGACTTGGCTCTAACATCCTGACCTTTTAAGCAGAATAGGCTTCTGTGTGTTAGACACTGTTGACATTGATTAAACCCTGTCTCTAAGTCTTTTTTAATGCCATCTATTTAATACTAAATAACTGTGATCTCTATATGAATCAATAAACCTTGTACTTTAAGTGTCTGCAAGTTTTTCATCGTCATGCAAATAAAGTACATTAAGTTGAGTGACTTGGTGGACTGAAGTTATTTTAAATCAAGCTGCTTGGCAACAACTTTCTTCTTGATAATTACAATATAATGTTATTCAGTTTCAAGATTAGATTTAACTTTGTTGCTTGATGCCTGTAACATGTTCCAAAAAAGTTGAGACAGGGTGACATAGTAAGCATTTGGGAACTGAGGACACTAATTTTTTAAGTTTTGAAATTAAAATTCTTTCCCAATCTTACTCGATACACAACTTCAGGTGCTCATCAGTCGGGGATCTCTGAGGTGAATTTTGCACTACATAATGCACCACAGATTTTCAGTATGAGGCAGGTCAGTCTAGTATTCAAACTCTTTAGGCCACACTGTTGTAATGGGCAGAATGTGTCCTGACACTGTCTTGCTGAAATAAGCAGGGCTGTCTGGATTGCAGCATATGTTGCACGAAAACCTGTATGTGCCTTTCAGCATTAATGGGACCTTTATAGGTGTGACAGAGACACATCGGCATACCATCACAGATAGGGCTGGATCATTCAGGAAACAGTATTGAAGCCAAGGTGTGGGTACTGGTATCTAGAATTTTTACACAATACCCAGCCCTAATCACAGATGTCGGCTTCTGAACTTTGCACTGGTAACAATCTAGATGGTCATTTTCCTCTTTAGACTGGAGGACATGACGTCCATGAGATGCCAAAAACAATCTGGAATGTCTGAAATACTTATCCATGTTACATCAGTCCATCTCAGATGAGCTCAGGCTCAGTAGAGTGGATGTGAATCTGCGACTTTCTCTTATCTTGGGTGCAGCCGTCACCGGAGTAAAGCACAGCCATGCAAATAGGTGCTGTCTGGTTGTAGAGTAGCAACTTACATTTCAGGTTATGCAGCTAGATGACACATAACAGGTTCTTCCCCTTTGCTCATTGTTTACAATCCTGCCATACTGTTAATACCTCAGCACCGACACAAGTAGGAAAAAAAAAAACTGTTACACACAACAGCTAGGTTAAAGAAACTTTGTCATGTGACCCAATAAATATAGTAAGTAAGTAAATCAGCCAAAACATAATAAAATGTATTAGCATGCTAAGTAACAGTAGTATATTGTCATCACAGTTTCAGATCATTCTACACTCAGATGTATATGACTGGGCTGGAAGCTCCAAAATCCAACTTTTTAAGACACAAAACGTCCCAACAATCCAAAAAGTCCCATCCTTTTCCCAGCACTCATTTAAATATGGCAGAGAAATGCAGCCTCATTTGGAGGACACCACTGCAAATCCTGTCCTTTGTTTCACTTAATCTGTTGTGCACCGGTCAACTGCTTAATGAGATGATCAGCAAAGCTGAAGGATCGAGACACAACAACTAACCGTGTCATATTCATCAAGTATGCCTGTTACCATTCAGGTGGTTTTTCGTGTGATGTCAATGATAGAAGTCAGTCATAAACTCCATTTGTTTGTTCTTGTTAGCAGGCTGCAGATGAAATGAATCACAAGGCATTACAGGGAAAAGGAAGTTATGTGGACATATTTAGATTTAGATTTAACCCGGTGCACCGTTTGCCAGTCATGCATTATGTGTTGAAGTTAAACACCTCTACTTGTACTGTAAACTCTAGTATTATGGAACCCGCCCAATTTCCCAGTAATATTTACACTTAACACTGGGCTGTTGAAGGACAATATCACAGTCATCAAATCTAAAAGTTATCAGGACCCGCCTTCATGAGCCATTAGGTCAGTCTTCTGTGGAACTGGGCCATCTTTTATGGAGTCTTCTGAAGGAGCAATGCTCATGGGCCACGTCCTCTAGAAACGGTGGCCTCAACATTTTTCAGGCCACCGATCTACATATATATTTTCAGGTCTTCTCTTGTTTGTGCTAACCCGTAGCTGCTAAGTCAGCAGCAGTTGTAGCGTGGCTAATGCTAGCTGTGTTAGCCTCACACTCTGCACTTTCATCAGTGGTAGTGGAAGGTAGCCCTGTGACCTGAGTCTCTTGCTTGAGGAGTTACAGAATTATTCTTGTGGCTCAAGAGTGTTTGTAGGCCACAATTATAAGATAATGATACAGTTAATTAGAAAATATGTTTCAATAATACATAACTAGTTTGTTATCAAGTGGTGCCACACAGTGATTTAGATGGTTTCCTAGCTTTTGTCAGTATTGTGCAAAATAAATATTTTTGGTGTTCTTTATGGATTGGCTGATTTATCTTTGCTAATAATATGTTGGATTCATGGTAAAGAGACAGTTCACCCAAATTCAGTCATTATCTACTCACCCTCATGCCACCTGAAGGTCAGGTTTAGTTTTTAAGTCCACAATACACGGCTGGAGTTTCACAGGAAAACAGGGTTGCAGAATCTCCCAAACAAGTGGAGTGAACAACCAAACAACCAAAAGAAAAACATAAAATGCTTCCATGCTGTTCATCTGGTGTAATCCAAGTCTCCTAATGCTCTAACATGCCTAGTTGATTTGAATGATGACATTTATACCATGTTTTTAGCCTTAATTTTCACTTCAGGTCCTTAGCTTTGCACTCTGAATTGGGTGTGTGTGGTGTGATGGTGTGCACACAGGTGAATGGCATGTCAGGGCTTTAGGAGATTTGGATTGGACTAAAAAACTAAACCTGTCCTTGAATCAGCATGAGTGTGAGCAGATAATGACTCAGTTTTCATTTTTCTGTGAACTATCCCTTTAATGTGAATTTTCAGACATAACTCTGAGGACCCCCTAGGGGTCACAACCCCCCTGTTGAAGACCCCTGCTCTACATCATCAAATTCATAAAGAACTTTTGCATGAATAAGTATCATACAGGAACATGTGCAGCACATTTACAGGAAGAGAAGAGAAGAGAAGAGAAGAGAAGAGAAGAGAAGAGAAGAGAAGAGAAGAGAAGAGAAGAGAAGAGAAGAGAAGAGAAGAGAAGAGAAGAGAACTTACTAATGAAGCAAACAGGGACGAAGCACTGCAGGCATTGTACTTTAAGTGCCCACCTTGAAGTACTAAATGTTAAGAGAGGCATGGACATACTGGGACAAAGCAGGGGTAGTTTCCAAGGAAACAAGCCATGAGAGGTTGTCAGAAGAAATTAAGGAACATATCGTACGGAAAGAACAAAAACCTTCGACATGTACCTGAAGCGGCCACTCTGTCCATCTGAGACAGACAGTGTTCTCACTGAGCATGTGGATATAAAAAGGTGCATTCCAACCAGTAAATGACGAGTGCTGCCTTCACATATAATTGAAAATGTTAACATAAAATGACCATTTCTCAAGTGCCAAGAACTAAACAAACAGGCCTGTTTTACATAGTCACCACAAACAAACTTTTAGTAGCACCAGAAATTAATTTCTAAATATGAACCCTCATCTTCCAAAGAATGAGAAAATAAACAGAAAGCCTGAAGCTGCTGCACACACACTGACACAGAGGCCAAGTTTGCAGACACGCAAGAAAATATACAGTCAGTCCATTTAATCAAGTAATGATGCTGTCTTTATTAACATAAGCCATAAGTCAGATGGTTTACAATCAGCATTATCTGCGCACTACTGATGTTATCATTCTTTCATCTGACTTATTACAAATAGCAGACAGTGAAAACGCAGAGGAGGAAAGTGAATTCATGGACGTATTTGGCAGAAATATGATTCAAAGAGTCCATCTGAACAGCTCATTCAGTCTTACGGGCATGTTTGGCAATGCCCTGGGAGATTTTCTACCAATGTCCAATCGTATTCTGGCTCATACCTATTAACTATTCCGTGAAATGGGACCAAAGCTTTCAGCATTCAGCAATCACGGCATCATTCAGTATTCACTGCGCAGTGAAACTGGCCTCAGCTTGATTTAAAACTCAAACACCCCAATTCAGAGTTGTTCAGTTTCAGCTTGGTCTTTGGACACCATTACAGATATTCTTTGCCCATAAAAAAACGTATTAAATATTAAATATTCCCATCAAACAGTTATATGAGAATTCCACCACACAGCTGAATGCCTCTGCTATGCGGCGCTGACGCTGATCTCCTTTCCAATAACTGCACGATGCAATTTCCAGACAGACGTTTATGTAACCAAGGTCAAAGAGGGAAACGTTAATTTGCTACAGAAACAAAAGCAGCTCAGGCTCCTTTCAACTGCATCTGTATAAACACTGTATATGCATCTTAAACACTGACGCAGCTTGCAGGCGGAAACCTTGGCTGGACTGAGTTAAAGAATGTGTGAAATTTTCATATTATTCATATTATTTCAGATCATACACTGCTGGGTGCAAGTTGTCATAAAGACTGAGGTCTAACCAGGCCCAGTTCCAGAGCAAAATGACTGGGGGTAGATCTGACATTAGCAGGGGTGCACTACTATCTACAGTGTGGGCTGGAAACTTCAATGAAAAAAACTGTAGGTGTTATCAGTCCGAGTGTGATCTCAAATGAACAGATTATGCTGGAACTAGAGCTGCAATGATTAATCGACTTTTAAACTAATGATTAACTATTCTGATAATCAGAGAAGGAGGTTGCGCTTCAACAATGGGATTCTCAGTGGAGTGCTAAACCCAAAATCCAGTAACCAACTCCAAAAAATCAAAAAAGGTAGCACATCTCAAGTCTGGAAGGACAAAATACTCACATTTCAGTTTTTTATTTGGCTCACATCACAAAAACAAACGTTTACACGTTTTGGCACAAAGCCTTCATCAGAGCGTTTGTAATACTCAGCAGGTTCAACTTGAGTTGTTGAACAAGTTGAACCTGCTGAGTATTACAAACGCCCTGTAAATTAAACACAACATTTAATTTAGACTAGCCAGTTAACTGGCATTGTGCATGAACGAAATATTGATAAATAGTTTAAACAACTAGTATTTCTGGTGCCGACTAGCGAGGGTGGTGATGAATGGGTGGTGATGTTCAATCGTATAGTCGACTAATCGCGTGCATCCCTAGCATTTAAAATAAAAATTTCACCTGAGGGTGCAAAATATAAAACTGGGGATGCAACACATGCTTTTACACCTTTGCAGAACAAGCCTGGGTCTAAAGTCAGTAATGAATGTTTACATGACTGATTTCCTCCCCCCATACATTAAATTTCCCATGTGCTTTCTGAGCACGTATAGGCTGAAAGACCCAATTAAAATGACGCTCATATTTATCCTTGCACAAAGTTCTTGAGATCCTGAATAAATGTCTCGCTGGATGTCAACCCACTGCGGGATGAGATTTTGAATCCTGATCCGGTCCCGTTGCTGTTAGAGAGCAATTATGCTGCGTAGGTTCTGTATTCAAAATGGCAATTAGGTTCCATCTGTTATCAAAAGCTCCTGTGTATAGAGAACACTATGAGGATTTACAAGGCTTAATCAATGCTCAGTCGAAGAAACATGGATCACTGATTATATAAGTGAGGTATATAAAGAAATGCATAGGCGTTTTCTTTTTCCACTGGTAATTGGCAGATAGTGAGAAGGAGTCTTGTGCACTGCACACATAATGGCCACTTGTGGGGGAGAGCGGTCAAGAGGCATGGCCCATAATAGGATGTGGATTGCTGTGTGCGCAAATTATACAATGGGCACTCGTGGGGAACCCTTGTAGGTATGACAATTAGAGTTAACCATAAAAGAAGACTTGTGTGTGACAGGTGGGACAGAAACATTGTGGCAGAGTCAGAGGTACAACAGTTGTAAGGAGCTCTGAGGTGAATGGGTCTCTGCACACATTAATCACCTCATTCTCTATTCAGACAGAGGCCTGAAGTGGCAAAGGCTATGGAAATAATGGTGGTAAGATCATGTCTTAAGAAAGGTCAACAGCGAGCATTTATGATAACGCTATTCATCATTAACAGCACTGAATAAAGGAAAGCAGTCAGAAAAATGATAGCTTTCAGAATGGTGGTTACACCGGGCTTTAGACAGACATACAATAAGACTAGGGATGGCAATAATTCATCTATTAATAATTCCATCAATTAAGAATTTATTAAAGGTCCAGTGTGCATGAATTAATGGGATCTATTGGCACAGCCACTGTACTATAGTTTTGCCTGTATGCTTTGAAGGGGATGGTGAAGTGAGCAGTATGCAATCTACTACCTCATCATTAGATGGTCTTTTAACTAACCATACCCAAAGCTGGTGCAACACTATATGTGCAATATTTCTTCCCAGGACCTTGTTTCAAACTGTATTGACTTTTTCGGTGTCCAGAATGAAAAACTGTCCAACGCAGCTGAAAAAGCTGTGCCAAGTGTTGAAATATTAGCCTTTGATCTGGATACAGTGCAGTACCGTGTAAAAGCCTTAAGGCTGTTTTCAGGAGATCAGATCAGCCCACTCCACTTTTTCTACTTGATGGTCAGGATTTGTAGAGTACAGGCCTTTTTGTTGTTATAGGAATGGCTTAGAAATTACTCTAAGTGCCTTGCATGTCATCCAATAATGCCTGTAGGTAGAGCAGTAGCACAACTATTACAATGAATGTGAATGTGATGCTGAAAAAGCTTGTGTTGATAGTTTAAACACAGCTCTCATTTAGAAGAAACATGCGGTTTGTATTTTATATGTTTTGAACGATTAATTGATTATTGATCATTAATTCAGTTGATGATCATTTAGGAAATTGCTGCATATTAGGACAGAAAGAATCCAATCATGGCACGTAATTACTGAGCAGGTCTTTTATTCATTATCCATCCAGTTAATTGAACTAATTGATCCTTACCGAGCATACAGATGGATTTGGATGCAGTGGGATTTTCATTCCTTTAATGAAAGCGGTTTTGCATACTGAATGCCTTGTGACTCGTGTGTGTGTGTGTGTATGTGTGTGTGTGTGTGTGTGTGTGTGTGTGTGTGTGTGTGTGTCTATCAGTCTGAGTGAAAAACATACTTAGGATTCTCCTCAAGATGCTGCAGATCTCTGCTAACCGGCCTTTGATAAACGCCTGGCTGACTCCTTTGAGGTAAAGGAAGCCTTTTCACACATGGTTGACTTGTTTTGAAGAGCCTTGTGTGCTTTGGGATTAAAATAAACATCTAAATATCCACTAATGGCTTCTCCAAGAGGAAAATCAACAGATAACATAGATCTTCTTGTACAACACAAGTATGACAACAAATGTGTGCATACACACAGCTTGCAAATGTGCAGGTACAAAGAAAAGCTCATTTTCTCTAGGACATGATTATAAGTTTAATACATCGAAGTAAACTATGGCAAAAGTTTGGGATGCACATAACTTCAGTGGCCTTTAAAATGAAAAGAGAACAAGTGAGCCGGAGGACTGAAACTGTTTCACACAACAGTGGGCTAGAACGCACAACCACAGGAAACATCTCACAGAAGGAATGACATGAACATCCAGGGTTACAGTCTCTACAGAGCTCAACCATAAGGTTCCACAAGTGAAAATCCTATTCATATTCTGAATTGACTACGAGCTATGAGACTGAAATGATGCTTTATACTCCTGTAAGAGCCATGAGTCTGTGTAATATTAGCCTTGTTTAAAGAAAAACGTGTTTTATTCGGGATGATTCGGGACAATCCTGAAGAGATGTCTCTGATTGGTGGAGCTCGCTGTTATCAAGGAAATGGTTACCACAACTGCAAATGGGTAGTTTTGCTAGCAGGCCGGCTAGTTAGGTAGCTAACATGAGTTGCACTAATAATAATGCTAGGTAGTTAACATTTGCTAACATGAATTGCAATCTTAGGAAGCTAACATTAGTTAACATCGGTTCTATTACTAATACTACTAGTAGTAGTAATAATAATACTACTACTACTATTACTACTACTACTAATAATAACAATAATAATAATAATTATAATAATATCATCATCATCATAATGGTGTCATGTCACAGTGAATATACATGACACAGAATACAACATATTCAAACACTGTTAAAAACTATAATAATGACAAAAGTTAAATTTAAAAAGAAGCTGTATAATTTGCAGTGGTTTATGGGATGAGTAGTTCTTTCACTCTTGAAATAATTACGGACACAGTCGTGTACCTTTGCCTTTTTTTCCCCCATTTTCCAGTATTTGTTTCAGGTTCAAATTAAATGTTTTATGGTCGCAATTCATATTGTGGTTGGTTGGCTTGGTTCCTTGCTTAAGACTCCTTATATCAGGATTTTCTGAATAGTGAATGGATGCTGCCTTCAAATGGAACTCGTAAAACTCGGAATTACGACATGGGAAATCATGTGCATGCCGTCGTAAAACTCTGAGCTTTCAGAAAACTTACAGTTAATGATGTTATGAATACTAAATGAGGGGGCTCATGAACATGGTAAACACAACCCAGTTTGAAAGCAGCAGGAGTGAATGAATGGAAAATTCTGGAGCCGTCGAATAGCTTGTGTTTCCTCAAAACAGCTGGTCCAGGCAAACCACCATCATTGATCTTTCTTCAGCTCTGGCTCTGTTTGTGTGTGTGATGCTTGGTCAAGTGTTACATTTATATCTAAACACAGAGAAAGACGAGCCAGAAAAGTCTGAGCACTAATGGATACAATGATGAGCAATCATTTTAAGTACCTGACTCACCTACACATGAGACTGAGAAACTGATAGTATGTACGATCAATACAAGAATGAACAAATGAATTCTTGCCTGCACGAAGTGAGGTCTTAGCAGTCACTAAAGGCCATGGTTATGATATTTAAAACAAATAAATGCATACAATATATTTATGTAAGAGGCCTAAATCAAGGTCACTCTGGGTGATTTAAAAGCAGATTATAAACCCTTGTGGATCCTCCCAACCAGCAGCACTGGAGGGACTCCCTAACTCACCACAGATCGAGGCATTCACTGATAAAAATGGACTTAGAATCAACATGAGCTGTACTAAAGATAATGTTAGGTAGCTAACATTAGCTAACATGAGCTGTACTAACAATGATGTTAGGTGGCTATATGAGTTGTACTAATAATAAGTGAATGGCTGGTCAAGTGAACAGCTAACAACATGCTACACCTGTTTTCAAGATGGGAAAATGGATAAATAACTACAGATTATGGATTTATTTTACCACATCTCCAAAAAGATACTGCAATTCAAGGCTGGATTACCAAGATTCTGCGAGGGATATGATTTCATCAGAGCCAACTCTGTGAAAGTGCAACACTAACATTAGTATTAGCTTAGCGTTAGCCTTTCCTGCTCAGCTTACTTCTGGGCTAAACTCCTTCACTTTTCAGGCAGCTGGGAAACAACAGATTAAACTTTTCTTGGACTTGAGAAACTGCAGTGTTTATTAACTGACACACTGTAAACTGAACTGTACATTTACTGCCAGCCTGACAACTTACTGCTAAGTTTCAGTTTCTGCTTCACTTATGAGCAGCACCAGCACTCCGCCACTCTCCTTTACTTGCACCATCACACACACACTTACGCATCGCCCTATTCCTTGAAGGAGCTACGCTACGCTTAAGACATATGCTTCAATAAACTCCAATAAAACGTAATTGTTAAGGCAGTTGCAGTAAAATGTCGTCCCACCGAAATATGTTGCTTTTTCACCACCACAGTATGAAAAAAAACCATATTGTCACAACCCTGACAGGAATTATTAATTTGAGGTGGGAAGAATTGCAACACACTCCCTGGGATGTATACGACTTTGTTTGCAACCCATCATTTAATCCACCGAATAATACATGTTGCCTGGCTTCTTCTAACATCGCTGTGATCTCATTTGTTTTTCTCTTTTGGTCCATGGCTGTTCCTGACTAAACCCTCATTTGTGCTGCATTATAAAAAGTGGAAATGACTTTTCTTGTCAGGACATGCATGAGCAGGATTTTTTATGCTCAGTTTCTTTTATGAATCAAACACAACCGCTCCGTCAGAAATGATTTTAAGTAAGCTCAAGTACAAATCTAAGAAAGTTTTCACAAATGACGCCCCTGTTCTGGAGTGTGAACAGGTTCAATGCAGCACTTGGAAAGGTCACGGGCTCACTGGGTGTGGACATTAGTTCTACAGCTCTGTGAACCGCACACAATTCTACTTAGCCTCTGTGGAAGACGGTGGATGGAGGAGGCCATTCTCTTCATCAACGCCTCAACACTTCCACTCAAGCACATCAGTGGATTAACCTGACCTGGCTTTCTGCCCGCTCTCACACTGCGCCTCCTCAAACACTTGAGCTTCTGTGGCTGTGGACACTGTGTGCTGAGAACATCCCCATGGACACTGTATGATGCCACGACTCAGTCATGCGGAGCAAAAATAGAATAGATTGAAAAAAGTCCCCTCTGGGCTCCAAAAAAACATGGAAATGTTGGCTGGAACACAAATGATATTAATTAATAATTCACTGAAACTAAAAGAGGAACAGCCTTTGACAAAATAAAATAACTTGCAAGAAAAAAAACAAGCAGCAACCTTGGTAGAGAACTAGTTATAATAAATCAGCATTTGGCATGCCTGCTTATTTGGTTGTGAATGTCACAGCAGCTTCTCTCAAACTAGCAGGTGTTTTTAGATCTACAGGCGAAATGATTTGTATGTGCAACACAAAAAAAATATTCATCAACTCACATTAAAGTTTAATTTGGCATTTTCACTCAAAATATTGTATTTTTTGGAGTTAGCCGTTTACCGGAAGTTACACCAAACTTTCATCAAAGTTCTAAAATGTCACCGGTGTTTCCCAGCTGGGATCGGTGTGTCTGGCAGAAGAGTCGTGTTGGGGAGAAGCTCCAAGGCTGTATAAAAGCACAGCATTCTCAAGCGGTCACAATACCTCAGCTGTCAGGACTACAATACCTGTCAGGTTGGAGGGAGATGGGCCTGGTTGGCTTTGACAAAGACAGACAATAGTGAGGGAGGGCATCCTCGCGGGAAGAAGTGTCCTGTTGGTGAGCCTTGGAGGAATGTGACTGTAAAACTGGTATTTTTACTTCTGGGAACAAAGTAACTGTGTGGTTGCTGATCAATCCTATAGTTAGTGTGTTTGTCTTCCAGTTTGTACCTTCAAGTTGAAGTGCTGAGAAAAACTGCCAGGACGAGAGACGGTACTAACCAGTTGCAAAAATCCAGAGAGCCAGAGAGCAAGTTTCAGGCTTCCTGAGCTAAAACACATTATTTTATGTTCATCAGCAGCCTTGGTTGTTCTGGACTAGACTTGTCTGAACCAGTGCTAACATAAGTGCTAATATGTTAACACAGGCTGACATTTGCCATGACGGAGCTATCTGTCTATATAGAAGCCATTTTTTCAGAAAGTATAAAAAGATACAATTCCAGGAAACTTTCCAAGTAAGGCTGCAACTAACGATCATTTTCACAGTCAATTAATCTGCTGATTACTGTCATTTAAACGAGTAGTTGTTTATTCTATAAAATGTCAGAAAATAGAAAAAATGTCAATCTCTGTTTTCCAAACCCCAAAATGATGTCCATAAATGTCGTTTGAATTAAAAAATATTCAGTTTAAGTTTGAGTTTGAGTAAAGAAACCATTAGATATTCAGATTTAAGAAGCTGGAGTTGAAAATCAATTTAATAATCTATTAATAAATGATCGATATTAATTGTTGCAGCTTGATTTCCAACAATCTGATAAACAGATCAATACACTTGGATGGATTGACCTGGTAAAAATAAGGCACTGTGGTGTTGCAGAGATGACCTGGCCTAAAAATCTTCCAGATGTTTGTTTGGTACAAATCTCAATAAATATCACATCATCATGATTTTAACAGTTCCTTTTTTCAGTGAAGATGAAAATTTTAATGCAAACTTGCCATTTCCACTAATCCTACCGTAATCACAATATGACCTCACCAATCACGCAACCCTAGGTACAACCGATTCTGACTTTGTTCATCTATAGCATGCCTGTCTATCCAGAGAGGGGGATCCCTCCTGAGGTTTCTACCATTTTTTCCCCCTGTTCGAATGCTTTTTTTAAGGGGGGAGTTTTTCCTGACTGCAACTGCGACTCTAAAGACAGACCTGTGGAAAATTGTGATTTGTGATACTGGGCTACATAAATACAATTTGACTTGACCTTACAACATAATGCATTTGCAATATCATACAGCACCAAGTAATCTACACAAACAAATAAAGTGTGGGTGCAGAAATCTGTCACTTAAACCACTGTGTTCTCTTCTGGCAAAATCGTGACACAAAATCACCTCTTCATTGTTTTGTTTTTTACAGAGATGTGGTGCCTAATGGATCCAGATGGTGACTCCTGACAGTTCTTCTTTCATTCATTCAGGGTGAGATAACTCACTGCATGTGAGGGAAACTGCCAACTCACCCTGTAAGAGGGTGACTTCACTTGATCTTGAGCACTATACTGGAGCACATGAACAATGATGGTATGGGCCTCTTAGCAGTGACCTCATACACTAATACACATGCACGCACACACGCACACTCACACTGATCCTTTCTGACTGTTTACGCAACAAGACCAGCCAGCTCAGTGCCAGCTCGGAAAAGCAAATCCTTCACTTTTAAACTTACTCTCACCGCAGCGAGAGCTGCGTCACACAGAGCCTTGCTACCTTCCACTGTGTTGAAAAGTTCAAATGACTCATATTTCTGTTCCTAACTAAAGGCCCCCTAACAGATGAAAGAATGTCTTTTTAAGCACTGTGGTGTTTCTCCAGAGGAGGATCTCATGTCAGCCTTGAATCCCTCCTACCCAGCAGGCTCAGGCAGCTGGGCCCGGCTTCCTGTTTCAAGCTCCCGGCGAGCACGAGGTGAGGTGCAGCTGGGTTTTATTTGGACAGCTTTTCCATAGCTTACACACAGGGATGTACATTTCCTGAGCATACACATCTTTTTGGTGGTTTGTCCAAGGTTATTGATCATTTGATATTTGGATAGCCTGGGAATACTGGCAAACATTTAAAATAAAGTGACATTATTGATCTCTGAAAGGAGATCCTGGTACATGACGGAGTCCACCACACTATTCGTCATGACTCCAAACCTTTGTGACGTGGATGAGGAAGACCTAGTCAGACACTGCAGAGTTTGACAGAACAGATTCATAACAAGGTCAGGTCAGGATTTTAGAAATACTGAGTCATGAGTCCTAGTCGCAGTTTTCTTTGCAAAAAATAAAAAAATTAAAAAAAAATATAAATATATATATATATATATATATATATATATATGTATACATATATATAAATATATATACATATATATATATATATATATATATATATATATATATATATATATATATATATACACACATATATATATATACATATATATACATATATGACAAACACATTCAACAGTTGATAACACACATAAGCCTAATATGTTTTTAAATTAAAGGTCATGTTAAGCAACTATAAATGTACGTTCTGAGTTTGTCACACAGAAATATGTGTGTTAACCAAAATCCCGCCAAATCTGAATTATTAAAAAAAATCACTAAGATTATAAAATTAGGTCACAAAATCATAAAAAAAACTGAAACGCCACATGAGTGTTTGCTCCACTCTCTCAACACCACTACGATCTGAAAATGACCTGGACGCTCAGTCCATGTACGTTCATATTGCGAAGGATGAGGGGAGGAAAGGCAGTGTCGTCACCAAGACATGTTTCAGGTCCACCCAAAAAATCAAGAATACAGAAACAGTTTAACGGTCAAACTAGGGCTGGGTGGTATACCAGTTCGTACCGAAAACCGGTCTTTATTTTCATTATGATATGAATTTTTCATATACCGCCATACCGGTGAATAGCCCAAACATTGTTTGGAACATGCGCAGCGGGAAGAAGAAGCTCAGTAGAAGACAATGTGGGTAAGAACACTGTTGCATGAAAAAAAAAAAAAAAAAAACTTTAAATACAGTAAAACCGATATGATTTAAAAAAAAAAAAAAAACGTGATATGAAAATTTTGTCATACCGCCCAGCCCTAGGTCAAACTCGATTCAATGTCTTGTCATTCCAAAGTCTTTAGCAGCACCATGTTCCAGAACAGACTGACTTCTCATATACTGAACATGTTAGATAGAACATGTTCCACATTTAGAACCCATTATTCACTTTTTTATATGAAATACATTATGCATGCTTGCATTTTGACCATAATTCAATCCTCATATGTTTTACCATATGTCTTCATTTTTTTATCCTCATAGATTCACTCTGCTTCTTTTGGAAAGCTGCTAGTCACACAGACTTACAAGTACTAAACTGCACTGAGGATTTAACAAATAAGCATTTGCAGCCAATTAAAAAGAAAACTAAAAGTCTACAGATGGTTGTACAATGTTTTGCATAAATTGAAAACTGTAATTGAAAACTGTAATGTCTTTGCTGATCAAAATGTAGCTGTTGTTGAGTTAACAGGTTGTTCGTCCTATATTTAAAACACATTTGTGGACAGAATACCATAAAGAACACACTGTAATCGGTCTATAATCAGCAAACTTGCAAGCAGGCTTACCCTGGCCGAGATTTAAAGTAACTGATAGGGTAGAGTCTTAATGGGATTTTGGAAAAGGCAGGGCTAATCCAAAGTAGAGCCAGTTAACTCTCTTCAGGGCAGGGAAAACAAACCCCAGGGACCGAAGAACTGGTATCTCCATATGCAGTAACATTAAGTGTTCTATCAAGCAAAAAACATTTCTACTGTAGTTTTTGGAGTATGAACAGGACAAACAGTAATGAACTTAGCCAACATACAGACATCAACAGGATTCACTTCAGAAAAGCTACAGCTAACTGTAAAGATTTACAAGTAGGTAATTAATCCCTAGTATCTGTCTGAAATAAACCTGTAGACTTCAGCATGCATGACATCAATCACACAATCCTCTATTTGTGAATGTTTCCATCTGCTCGTGCACTTCAGAATCCTGTTTACACTCGGAGCATTTAGGAAGGCCGTTCTCCACAAGGACATGAGCATGAACAAGGTTCATGTGCGCTGAGCGTTGTGACATATGAATCTTTGTCTTTGTCTGTAAAATGTCAGAAAATGGTGAAAAAATTCTGGTTTTGTCCACAAGCCGAATAAATTAAGTTTACTGTAACACAGAATTAAAGAAACCAGAAAATATCAACATTTGAGAAGCTGAAAACAGAGAATTTGGAAAAAATGGCTCAAGTTGAGTTATTGTTGCAGCTCTACTTTGCTTACTATGGTTTGGTGAAGTCTTAATTTTTGTTGCCACACCACGTCTGTAACTTAATTGTGTTAAACTTGAAACAAGGTTAACCAGCTTGTGGAAGCTGAGGAAGCTATGCTAAGAAAACAGCAACGCAAATTAGCGTCCTGCGCCGAGTCAGGTACCTGACAGGTGACCTGCAAAAATATTGTGTAAAAAATATATTTGAATAAATTCAAGGGTGCAAGCAGGGGTAAAAATGAAGTAATTGCAGGTGGGCAGTAAGTGAGGACAATAATATAACAAATACAATACAATAGTAAAGTATTATAATGATTGTGCAGCATTTTTAACTTTTACATTCACTAATACAGCAATATCAGCCTTGTCCATTGGCACAGGCCTATTGCTTATAATGTACTCAATTTCAAATATAAATATTAATAATTTGTGAACTGGGTGTGTTTGCTCAAGCCGCTCATGGCTGATTGGCTTTCAAAGAGAAAAAACACGTCCTGAAAGGCACTTTTGTCAAATCCTGAGAGAAGAACTTGATATTTCCTAGAAACACAAACCATGTATGAAGACAGCGTGTCAGTGTATTTTCATTTCAGCCATCCGCTGACAAATGTGAACATTTCCCTTGGCTTGATGATAAAGAGATCCATTTTTATCCCCTTCAATAATTCACCACCGCGCACTGACATTTAAAGACTTCCATAATGGGTGACACCTCAGCACAGTGACACAGGTGGACATCTCTGTATCAAAAGAACAGTCTATGTGGCAGAGATGGATGGTGTGAAGGTTGTGCTCAAAGTGCCACAATAAAATTCATTTTCTAAAGCTTCCAAGGATTTTACCATTAGGCCAAAACTGAGACATCAATACCACATTGACTACTGAGAAAGAACCCTGCAGATAACATTTTAACTGCTGTAGTGGAGGGCAAGGAGACTGTTTTTAATGCCATTCGATTTGGACCTAGGTCTCTTTTTGAGGGGGTTTTGACCGTGTGTATAAAGTTAGAGGCAGTAAGTAGGTGTAGCCTCCTTGAAGATTCCATTAAACGGAGCTTTTCCTTATTTTCTGACATATATATAAAGTTACAATGTTGCATGTTTACATTAAATGTGGCCAAAGTGTCAAATAATGAGGTCAGTGTATCTAGAATTAACCTCCATGAGCCAAACGCTCAGCTTTCAGGCTGCTCTGAATGCAACATTTATTTTATTAGATTGTCGACAACCTGATGTGACAGGCTGATCTTGACATGTCGTGGACTTCATATTATCATCTGCTCCAGGTGCAGCACGCTCACCCCCTCAGTCTGCATTCTGCTCTGGATTATGTTTGTATTCCATTTGTCTCACAGAAAGGGCTTTTCATTTGTTAAGGAGTTTCAGTTGCAGCTGCTCAGCTCTCTACTTTGTTGCTTAAGTAGCTAACTGCAACAGCTAGTTAGCCGTGCTTTCCTGCAGCATTTTGAGTCAGTCCAGGCAGAGTCAGCTAAAGTAGCTAAAGTGCTAAAAACAAGCAGACCTTTCTCCAGCAGGAAAACTCCATAAATCTGTTGTGGCAGAGCAGCCGGAGGACATCAGAGAGAAAACCACAAAATATTTCCTCCACAAAATATGATCCAGTTTCACCAAAAGTAGTGAATAAAGCAATACAATTGTGTGTATTTGTACACTAATCAGACCCCAGAAACACTCCATTCCAGCTGCTCAACTGATAAACAATATATAAATAAAATTAAGCGACCCATATCACTGTTTTCTATACTAAGACAGTGCTCAGAAGCACTCAGGGTGTTGCTGTCTTGCATTGCCAGCCCTAACTATGAGCTAACTAGCCAGCTAGCGGCTAAAATAGCCACTAACTTAATGTAAAACTTATCTAGCAATCAGAGGACTCTGTAGCACAATTTGCCAAACGTTGAGGCAGAGCAGTCGGAGGACATCACACCAACATCAGTAAATTAGTTTGTAGTTTTGTACAGCAGTCGGTAAGGTGCAGCAGCCAACACTACCGTCTACAGTGAGGGAATTCCATTCAGCGGAAAGTGGGCTTTTAGGGAGAGGGGCCTTAAAGAGACAAGAACTAAAATAACTTGTTTCAGACAGAGAGTGAGTAGAGGGGCTGTATACAGTGCCTGCATAAGATAAATAACTGTGACTCATGCAAAGCTACTCTAGTGGAATCCCAGAATGAAAATCCAGAGCTGGAAATGAGCATAATAAATCCTCTTTAAATTCTTGAATTGAATTTCATTATAGTGTCTGGTATACTATACATACTGCATATTATCCTTATACCATATTCCTGCATCATTATTATGCTACACTGAATTCTTGTTTTCAAATACCTAGAAGAGTTTATGTATTTGAGTGCAGGGTAATAATGCTGGAATGGGTTTTTCTTGTCTTTTTTAATTGTTGTTAGCAGTGCGTTTTAATTTAAAACCACACTCCTCTGAGACACCATGTTCACTGTTGACTCTGAGGTGTTATTGATAAAGGGCTGGGGTGAAAGAGATATATGCAACAGAATGCCAATGAGGGCATCCTCATTCATCTGCCAATCTAATTAGTTGGCTTGTGTCTTCTTATGCGCAATTACAGCTCAGAACTATTTTAGAAACAGACAGTTTTTAAGTATCACTAAGATAATCAGGGGCTCAAGGCTATGGTGCAGTAAGAACAGGCGAGCTCCAGCCTACTTTTGGATAACGGACAAGGTTTAATACGGAGGAGGATGAAGAAGACAGAAAAAAATGAGAGTGAGATGATGAGGGCGTAAACAGAAAGACAGACAAAGACATGAATTTGATGCTTTCTGCAAAAGACAACAAAAGACTGATCTGGAAAAAAAGAAAAAACACAATATACGTCATCCTCCAGACCTCCAGACAGTGTCTTTCTCCAGGCTGAAATTGGACCCACAACCTGCAATTGCGAGGTCAGACAATAAGAACTCAGGGGCAGACAGTCTAAAAGCACCTCATCAACTCTCACAGCTCCCCAATTACATTTGACAGGAAGAGGTCCAAATTAGGGGGACTACTCTTTTACAAAGAAAGGCTGGAGGTGCTAATTGATCCATTGTGTAGACAAGCAAATTCCACTGGATTTGCCGTGGAAAACGCAACAAGAGCATGAGAGCTACAGACAGTCCCTGCCGGGAAGATAACAATGGACGAGCATAGATCACAGCAGAGGTCTAACGAGGAGACGGAGGAACATCAAGATTAGCCGTGTAAGGATGCAAGTATGTCTTCAACAATTAGGGATGTAAAATGTGGATTTTTTTCAGTTGACACAGATGACCAATAATAACCTGCTTCTCATGGTCAACACCTGATAACTGAACTTCTTTTAAAACACACACAAAAAAATCATACAGCCTGTAGTTCATACACACCTGAGGTAGGGCTGGGCTATACAGTATATTGATATTATATCAATATTGTGGAACCGTCTTAGATTTTGGATACTGTTTATAGGTTTAAAAGGCTGCATGTCAGTAAAGTAATGTAATTTTCTGCATGAATCAGACTGTTCTAGCGGTTCTATTATTTGTCTTTTCTCACTTAGTCATTATATCCACGTTGCTAATGATTATTTATCAGAAATCGCAGTGTGCTCAGTTTGTGAAAGCACCGATAGTCATCCTGACAATATTGTAATAATATCAATAAATATTGAGTTATTTGATCAAAAATATTGCTGTATGTTTTTGACCATATCGCCCAGCTCTACTGTTGGGTAGTTTAATCTACAGCAATTCGTCCTATTCAATAATCTCATCATCTCTCACTGCTGTACTTGAAAATTTAAGGCATGTTATTTTAGAGAAATGCGTATACTGATATTGAATATCACAGTATCACAAAATACTGAGATATTATTTCTAAGCCATATCACCCAGCCCTGACCTGAGGGTGATAAAGGCTCAGAAGTATGATATAATATTCTATAGGTCTAACAAAAATAAATCTGACTGACATCACTATTACAACTAGAGATGAATCTAATTCATATCACATTTCTAGTGATATACTGAAATTACCAGTATGATTTTGGTTTTGTTGAAAGGTGCTGACAATGTTCTAAAAGTACTCACACTCACACTGTTGATCACACTCACACTGAGATCATCTATTGAAAAATATAAGCGTGCCTGTGTCTGGGAGACTGTTGCTAACTCTGGCTGATGCAGTAATAAAACACAGTTTTAATCCTAATTAAATCTGAAATGGTAACACAAATTGTTGGGAATTTTATCGCAGTGTATTGTGAACCAGTAATTGTCTCATCCCTAAGTGACAACAGACAGGTCTGACTTTTTTTTTTTTTTTTGGTTTGTTTGTTCATTTTTTTCTACTAAAGTTCATCAAAAAACTTAATATACTTTGGTTTTGATAGGGTATTTTGTCTGAGAATTCACATTGTTATTATACTATTATTGACATTTATCAATTCTCTGTACATGTATATATGATCTGTGTTCTATAATTTTGTGCTTGCTTGAGTTTGAGCTCCAAAAACATTTTTCTTCTTTGTGGAATTCCATCTCAATCTCAAGCCTTTTTAGTAAGGTTACTCATAAGACTGCAGTTTTATTCTCACTGGGATAAAAAAGGAAAAGAAAAAGAAAAAAGCACACAAGTTCAGCGCAAAAAATGCCTTAAAATATTACAACAGGCATTGCATTAAAAAAAAAAAAAAAAAAAAAGATGCTGAGGAATTGGGCATTTTAGACTACAATCACAAAAAAAACCCTGTGAAATCCTGGAGGGCACTAATACTGCTTTATCAGCTATAATGTTGCTATCGGAATAATGAATAATAGAATACATGTCCTGATATTTATCACACATTCCTAACAAAAATTATCCAACAATATAACATATGCTTGTGTGTCAGGGATGAGAAGGAGCCTTTAGTGTGGTGGGAAAAAATGGAAGAAAATAAGATTACAAGAACATGTTTTACCAGGAAAAACACAGTTTTCATATTAAAGTGCCACAACTACAGTGCATAAAGAATTACCTTAATGAACATTGCACAGCAAGACTATCAAGAACTGTGGTACAATCACAGCACCGTTGCTGGGCCTCTGCACAGCATGCATGGAAAAACTGCTGCGACTCCTGATTTTAATGTACCTGCATGATAGACGGAGCACCTCAGAAAAATACCCACACATCACTCATCGCCTGTGGCTGTATCCTAATGGAAACTAACCCTGCTATTGATTTAATGGCATAAATTTGAGTAGCACGGGGGAACCCTGGGACGTGAAGTTAGGAGCGAGAACAGAGGTGTCTGCCCTGGCTAGAATCTTCTCTCTATCTTCACAGGCAGCACTGTCGCTACTTCGTGCACGGTAGATCTTTTCCCGCTGAGTTATAGCTCCAGATGGAGCCGAATACATCGATCTGTGATAATGTCCCCACGGTTCCTGGTATTGCTCCGGGATATAAATTATACTCGATGACAGAACGGGCTAATAAATAGAAAACACTGTGACACCGTTTCAGAGAAAAATAGTTTTTTATTGGCAGTATTCTGGGGTTTCATTACTTCCAACGCCTCCAGAATGCCTGCAAAACACTTCATTTCCGTCAGCTGAGGCCAGGACGCAGAATAACTCACAGGTGTGAAAGCATAGCCCATGGGTTTGGACTTAATAATGGCAATTTTAACAGTACCACTGTTTAGAATAGGAGGTAAGAGGAGCTTTATTACATAGTGAAAAATCCTCATGTGAATATGTAATATTACAGCCAGTCTTCTTCTCTGTGACGCACTCTACTGACCTGGTGCAATGTGCTTCTCTCAGCACATTTAACCGTCTCCCTCGGCCTCCACTGTGTCTTCCTCCGGAGTGCACTGTGTGTGAGGATTCCTCTGGAGTGTAAATGGGTGTGTCTCTCTGTTTCTGCCTGCATGCATGCACTTAAGAGTGTGTGTAACCCCCACCCACCCACCCCCACACCTAACAACCCTGAGAGACGAGGCAATCCCGCCCATGAGAGTGGTGAGCCAGACAACAGAACAGACCAACATTTAGCGGCTCTACACGGCAGTCTGGACCAAAGAACTACACAAGCACTAGTAGGGGTGCAACAGATCACAAAACTCATGGTTTGGATTGTATCATGGTTTTGAGTCATGGATCAGATCATTTTCAGATCAACAAAAAAGAAAAAAAAAGGTAGGATTAGGACTAGTTAAAGTAATAATACCACTATAAAGTGTACTTATAATATACTGTATTATAGTATACTACAGTCAGCTTAATATAAATAGATAATTATACACTGCACTCTGTGGTCTCACTCAGTGTCCCGCCCACAGCACAATCTGATTGGTTAGACATCGCAAGTAATAGCCAATCAACACTGGAGGTTGAGTCACAGACAGGCAGAGAGACTGCTGAAGCTCCAGTGAGCCGAGCAGACCTGTGTGTAGATGCGAAAACAGCAGATATCGCCAAAGTTACAACAACCATCCCAATCTTAAGGGGCCTTCACATGACAAGTAATTTGCTCTTCACTCACCGCCAGGTTGGGCGCAGAGGCGCCGAGTGGATGCGGAGCAGCTCAGGTATACGTCATCAACAAGTGTGAGCTACTGGGAGGAACTACTGTCAGTGATGTAAAAAGAAAAAAAAAGTTGTATTCTGATTCTTTTTGTACATACATTTGGTGGGAATTTAAATTTTTCCAGTACAATTTTAACTTTTACTGAAAAAAAACTAAAATAAAATTGTGATGATGTGATATTTGTTGGGATCTGTACCAAACAAACGTTTTCGTTCATCTGGAGAAGAAGAATTTTAGGCCAGATCTGCAGCACCACAGTTCTTCATTATAATTCTTTTTTCTCCATTCCCTGAAAATTGCGATTTGGTTACGGCACTGCACTTTGCAATTTCAATAATATTGCTATTCATCATGAATTCCTACTAAGGGGATAATTTTAGGTGTGACACAGAGAAGCGTTCATGGAAGCAATTCGTCTCAAACAAACAATGGCGGCTCCTGAAGAGGTTAGTGCACATACTGTGATAACAACTTCATTGAAAGAAGAGCAGAGATCGGCACTGAAAGGCTGTTTTCCTCCTAAATGGTTCCAGCGAGAGTTTGATTTACCAACTGGCTATGCTGGTTGATCTACTTGGTTAAAGTTAGATGTGATAGACTGATGGTTCATCCAGCCACCTGCCAGGTGGTCTTTATAAAGTGCCTGCCCTTTTCCAAACCATTTCTATGGATGACTTTCCAGATGGTTCTGTGTAACAAACCATCTGGCGCGTCAGGTTAGTCACACAACGCTTCAGAGTAAAACAGTACGCACCTCTTGTCTTTTCACTGCAATTCTCCATCGAGATTACAAGTATTTACTTTAAAAACAGCAGCAGTAAAAGTGTGTTTCACAAAATGCGGGTCAAACCATGGGTGGTGATCCGTGATCGTGATCACTGACTGACAATAATCTGTTACACCCTATAGTGTCGTGATAAGAAGAGAAATTTACTCTGGTGATCATTTCTTGGTGTCTTAATGTGCAGTTCTAACATTTTGAAACCAAGCCAAAACAGAAGCAGACTTGCATGCACAGATAAATACACTCACAAATAGGACAGGATAGGATTTGTGTACACACCTCTATGAGGAAAGCACACACACGCACCGTTACACAGTGGTTTAGACCTCTCCATTCTCCCAGGGGGTCTAGCATTGCAGAGGCTATAAATAATCATAGGAGATTACTGGGTGTGGTGGCTGACAGCCTGATTCATGTCACAACCTTTATCAAACCGTGTGTAAACACTGCAGCAGTAGATGTGCATTAAGCAACAGTGCAACTGGAGATGGTTAAAAAGAGTAAGAGCTTCGCAGATCAGGCTGAGGTTCAGGCCCCATGTGATCCCTCACAAAATGAGGAACAGATTCATTTTTATTAAAAATTAATCCACTACACATTATCCAGGTACAGAAAGTGAAATAATGACTGTTCTAATCATAGGCTTCATTCTCACCAATAATATCCCCACACAATAATTCAACTCTAATTCAAGAAGAGGAAAAATCATGTTAGGGAGTTGGTGCAGTATATTCTATTTAGGGCTGCAGGGGCTTATTTTCATCGTCATTATTTTCTAGATTCACCGGTATATTTTTATGTTTTAAAATGTTAGAAAAGGGTTGATCAGTGTTTCCCAAAGCCCAAAATGAGGTCCTCAAATGTCTCGTTTTATTGACAAGCCAAAAATATTCATTTACTGTCATACAGGAGTAAAGAAACCACACACACGCGTACAGAGTGTGAGAGAGACTGTGCTTCTGCGTGTGAGAGTGTGTCCTGAAGGCACCAAAAGTTGCTGCTTTATGTGACAGCTTGCTGTATATTGAAGATAAAATGATTAAACATGTTCATTAAAGCTAAATGTGTTATTTAACTCACATTTTCCAACAGTGCTTGACACCTTGTGATTAACAGTCACACTAAATCACCGGCCGGATGTATTGATGAGATAATAAATCAATCTTTAAGACCAGAAGCAAGGATTCTTAAACGAGTCTCACCTTAAAAACACATTGAAAGCTGCGGTAGGCAGCTTATTTTTGGCACCACTGGGCAAATGTTCCATACTAACCTTTAAGTATCGTGTAATTTATGTCATCTGGAAGAAATCTACATTTCTGCACCTGCTCTTTGCTCCATTTTCAGGCTTTAGAAAATGTAATCTCTAGGACTGCACCTAACAATTATTTTTCAATTGATTAATTTATCAATTCATCTAAAACTTTTTTCTTATTCAGTCATATAACAATTAATTTACCCAAAATACATAGCAAATAATAGTATTTCAATACTTTATTCAATCATAATCCTGAAAAATGAACACATAAAGCATATTTTAAAGTTAAGTCTAATTTCCACTTAATTTAGTAGATTCCATGTCAGATGCCTGATTAGAAAAATACTGGACCTCAAATTCAAAAGGAAGAGTGATGCATTACTGTGTCACTGAAAACTTCACTTCACTGAAAGGTGGTGACACTGATGACATAAAGCTATTTCATTGCTGGAGTCATATGCAGGTAAGACGATCTCTGGCAATGTATTTTTGCTTCAGTGTGGAGCCAGGAAAATACTTTTCGTTGTTTTTCTACCGACTGAAATGATTAACAGACGTCTGTAACGTTAGTTTTAGCCATTTCTGACTCATACGTGGCTGATAAAGTGAACAGAAAGTACAAAACGGCAGAATAACACCATTAGATGACATGTGGTGTAAAGTTACCAGCAGCAGTATAGACATCACTTCTAACATGGGAGAAAGAAACTTCTAGAAAATCTATCTGAAGCGACTTCTACTAACGCAAACATGTTCCACATGTTGATAATCCTTATATATGGTGTTTGGGTGCTGACAGAAAGTAGACAGGATGGTGCTGCTGCAGCTGCAGGAGGAGGACAGGTCGCTCTGTGCTTCACTTCCAGTACTTGTGGAGAGGTTTGTCCCGCCGTGATAAGTCATGTTCATTTTGTGGCGCTAAAGAGAGCCAAACCGTTTCATAATCGATGACACCTATTACCTCGTCGAATCGCCCAAGCCCTGGTAATCTCTGACAGGAGACTTTGGCCAATCACAAGTCTGTAAGATAGTTGAACGTCGAACCACATTTTGAGACTTGGGGCCAAATGTCTACACTTGCATGTAGACTTAAATACTGAGCACAAAATCAGAAGTTCTTTTGTCAGATTGGTAAATTGCTGCTTTCATGGTGCCTACATTGTGTACTGTACTTTGTAGATTTTAAAACCTAAGTGTACTAAGAAATAATAAGGCTCAAAGTAAAAAAAAATCTAAATTGCTTACTTTTCCTCAAAACTGTATATATAATTTACTTTGACAAGAGAAAATATTTATTTCATCAATCCAGAGGCTTTTTCATAATGTGGCTAGTGTGATGAGAGCTAACAAAAATAGAGTTTTAAACCATGATACTTGAACTTGATTTTTTTGTTTCTTGTACAATATAAGCTGTCAGTAATTAAACAGGATTTAAATATCACTAGAGTGATATCATAAGGTGCACATTCTCACTTCAAGCTTTAAAGTCACAAAGGCAGAGAAACATTAACAGGTGGTGACATCAGACAAGCTTCCTGGATTGTAAGTCAAGCGGTTCATGTGAGTTTGCACTTCGCCGAGCAGAGGAACACAGAACAGGTTGTGTTAAGTTCTGACACGCTGACAAAGTGTCATATAGGAAGACTCCTCCACATTTATCACGAGCCACTCTGAACTGTGCAGACATATGAAGATTCAAAAAAATAAGAGCTGAAGAAATGGGTGGAAAGATTAAAGCGGCAGAAAGATGGACCCTGACCTGGAACAGACAAGGAGGGCAGGGAATAAAAGGCGGCATGAGTTCACTCATTCCTGAGAATTGTGACAAAACCGTATTTTGAGAGGGTTTTGATCTTTCCTATTCAATTATGCTGGAAAATATATTTTAAAAGACCTGGCCATCAAATCTTGCAAAGGTTTTTGTTATATTTTTTCACAGCATAGTCGGAGTGAGTAGCCTTTTTTTTTTTTTGAAGTTGCTCAGAGTTTTCTTAATGCTAATAAAAATATGCATAATTCTTACTTAGCTTTGATTTAGAAGGGCTACAGAGTTGACATGTTACGGTTGAGGCTAGGGCTGTGAATTGGCAAGAATCTGACAATATGATACAAATCACAACACAGGGGTTACGATTCAATATATTGCAATATATCACAATACTCTAACCAAGGTCATATATTTCTATTTTCTGATCTAATTTTAGGAAAATTGTCATACCATAAAAATGTGTAACATTTGAGTTTAAAAAAAGTAAACTTTTTTGTGCAATCAGAACAGGGAAGCTAAATAAGAACACTGCTATTTAGCATCATGGGTTTAAACACAACACAAAATTATCCACTGCCACAAATCTTTGCATGCATCAGAATATCCCAATACTGTGTTTTGAGAATCGATACAGTATCACAAAGCATAATATCATCCAAAATATACTACATATTTTTGTTATTTTCTTACACCCCTAGTTAAGACACATTTGGTAGCAATATTATTGGGTGAATTTGTCAAAAAATAGAAGGTTTACCAGCGCTTGAGCAGTATTCCCGCCTTTTTTAAAACCAGGAAGTGAGACGGGGTCCTTGGGGTATAGCTAACACTTTTTAATCCTGATTAAATCATGTTTTTTGTAAAAATCTGAGTCAGTTGACAGAAACCTGGGACGCAACTTTAAATTTTCATAACAATTCTATTTTTTAAAAACAAAGTTGACTATAATAGCACTGTTTTACCTTTGTTATCAGTGGATATTGTTAGTTTTAGATTTTGATGGCTTTTAACACATTTTTTAAATTTTTTTAAGTTGTGAATTCTTGCCTGGGATAAGGATGTTTTCTTGCACACAGCAAGTTTAGAAATTAAAAATTTGAATTGCATATATTTCATACACAAAAATATTTAAAGAATAGATTTTCAGCAAAAAAGAAGGAATTATAATGTTGGTATTAATAATTGATTTGTCCAATTAACTGAAAGGATGAGCACAATTCCTCGACCTCTGTAAGAGAGCTGGGATGAAGAGAGTACATCTATATCTCGGAGGGAGCCAGAAGAAGTGAGAAGAGACAGCTCATAAAAGTACAACATATTACAGTGGAAACAAGAAAAACTGTGGAATAGGAGAAAATAATAGCCAGACGTGACTAATGAGAAAAAAGATAAAACTTTAATGTCCCCTGTGGTTAAATTGGGTAATGAAATGAAAGAGCCCGGAAAAGAGGAAGGTGAGGAGAAATTTAAAACATGCCACCACGGCTTAATTACAGAGGCCTGTTTCAGCTCACGGTCCACACGCTCAGACAGTATTTCCTCTGTTCCTTCAGCTCCCTCAGCTGTGGTCAGCTGGCTACAGAAACTGCTTATTGTGGTTCTTACAGCCTGCAGTCAGACAGGACATTACTCTCCACAGCCTTCCACTGAGTGGGTCTGTGTGGGTGGGTGTGTGTGAACGTGTGGGGAGGTGTGCACCATGGAGCTGGAAGTGCTCCAAGATATCACTACAGCATTACTGCCACTTACATAACTGAGCCTCTCTCTTCCTTTCAAGATCTGATTTTCCTGTTTTCTCTCTGTCTCCACCTCTCTGCTCTCGCTCTGACAGCAGGTTTATCTCCAGCGTCTTGCACAACTTGTGAACATCAGCACTGAACAACAGCCATCGCAAGGGCTTCATGCTTCACTGTCACGCCAGCGTGCAACAAATGCTACGGCGCCAAGAGCTCTAACAGTTACTCTGTGGTTTTGAGAAATTGCATTAGCCCGCAGAGGCAAAGGGAGCACAGCTATGAGGAGCCTGCCTCACAGTGCACTGCTGAAATCAACCACATCCTTTGTCAGCGTTGCAAACAAAAGGTGGAATAAGGAAAGCAGGTCTACCGATGCAAATAACAAGCTCACATGACTATGTGAATGCAAACACCTCTGGGCTAATGTTTGCTCTTTCCACTGAGCCAGGCTTTGAATTGCATGTGCAAAGTATTGCATTTACTCACCTGATCACAATACTACTGAATGTAGTGTACTGGGGCAAAACTGATTGAGTGCAACGGTGCAGCTCTCATCACAATTTAGAGGAAGGCAGGACTGAAATTCAGCCCTGGACTCTACTGCTTGGAGCCAGGGGTGGGGTGAGGGGTGATGCAATACAGAGCAGCTGTCCCTATTCTGATTGCAATTTGTGCTTTTACTACAAACCAAGATGAGTAGAAAACAGTTCATTTTTAACTTGATGGTGTTTACAAGGTTCATTATGTTCACCACGTCCACCCAAGATACTAAAAAACATGAAGCTGCCAACTAAGTATGTAATTGCAAATGTATATTTAAAGCCACACCACTTTTGAAATAATTCACAACACAACGCTGCCTCAGGTTTTGTTTATGTCTCATCCTGTTCAGTGGTCTGAACCGCATGCATCACTTACGTCTGCTGAAAACAAGTGCTGTAGTGCTGGGCCAGTCAATACGAGTAAGTCTGTGGCAAACACTTGATCACACGTTAGTTAATGATATTACTGAGTAAATGACATGCGTGCCAATTGAGTCTGGGGTTGTGTGTGAGGTGGAGCTGAGCCACAGTCTACTTTGATTGCAGTTTTATTATGTAAACTTTTACTAAGCCGAGAAAAGTAGAAAACAGGTCGGTTTTAGCACCGCTTCCTACATACTGTATGATGTTTACAAGGTTCATTATTAGAAGATAGGTAAACTCAGTTTATGTTAATTATTATCATTAAAACATCCTCTGCTACCAGTGGTCTGGTCTGGACTATTACACCAAACTCTATTCCCTGGGCGCAGATCCTGGGGGGATGTTTCCACCCCAACTTCTAAAAAACATCAAGCTGTAAATTAAATTATGTGATTGAAAATAAATATTTGAAGGTGACCCACTTTTGAAACACATGAACACACTTCCTGCTCATCCTCTCCTGCTAAGTGCTCTAAACCACAAATGCCAGAAGACAAGCGCTGTAGTGCTGGGCCAATCAATATCTGTACATCTGTGACGAACACTAGATCACAGATCGGTTAATGATATTCCCGAGTAAATGACATGTGTGGCAAGTGAGCCTGTAGATTGCAGAATCAGAGGAGTCTTAGTGATGGTGTAGCTAAAATTTATACTGCTTTTAGAATGGAGCAGGGCCACTGATCTCTTTAATTTGAAATTTGAACTTTCTGCTTATCATATAAACTTTTACTACAAACCGAGAGAAGAAGAAACCAGGTCAGGTTTAGCCACACTTCTTACGTTACATTATCGTGTTTACAAGATTCATTATTAGAAGGTAGGTCAACTCCGTTTATGTAAATTATTAATCTTGTTTGCCTCAGATGTATATGCATTGACTGGTCCAGCACTACTGCGCTTGTTTTCACCACACAAGAGTGACTTAACACGGTTCATTAAACTCACCAGGCTAGATTGGGTGGGACATAAACAAAACCTTTAAAAAGCGTTGTCTTTATGTGCGATTTATTTCAAAAGTGGAGTCAGCTAAAATTAATATATATTTGCAATTCACTTATTAATTTTGAAATATTTTGTTGGAGGGGACAACCTTATGTAGATGGAGTGGACATGTTCCCTTCACTTCCCCTGGGATCTTTGCTCAAGAGTCACTGCACTACCAGTAACAGTACTATCCACATATGAAAATACATTTATCTGATGGTATTTTATTTCCATTTCTGTGTAGATCACTAGATCTGAAGGGAAGCTGATGAGGGCAGATGGAGCACAAAAAAAACTGTTGACTTAGAAACTTTTAGTGCCCAACAGATTGCATTAAGGTCTGCCAACACAGGCATATTTGAGACATGTCGGTTCAGAGCACATGATGGATGATCTGGGCAATTTGAACCCTGTGTGTGTGTGTGTGTGTGTATCTCAGCGTCTACACAAGCGTCTTCCCTCCGTGTCAGCTCGTTTGAACCTTAGCTGCTAAAGCGCACAGTTGTGGCCATCCATATCGCCTATGACTTCCTGTTGCAGAAAATAACAGCCAATAACGGGAGAGCAGGAAGAAGAAAATTGGTGTAAAGGAAGCAATGACTGATTACAAGTCAGGAAAAGGACACGTTCAAGTTAATCTTCACAACGGCTACAGCTGCCAAATGCCACAGTGCCTGGATAAGTGGATGACATTAAAGGCAGATCAATTACACAATTCTGTAGTGTGATATCTAACTGGTCAGTCAATGATGTGCAACACAATTAATGGTTACATTTTGCTCTGGGCCATACTCAAAGATCATTACATTAACATGAAATGCCTCCCTCAAACTGAACTTTAAATTTCAGACAGAGCAGACGTGTGAAATGTGTGATGAGTCGAACGGAGAGCTCAGAGGAGAAGACCATGAGTGGCAACTGAAGGCAGGAATTAGTTCTGTAGAAATAAAATACAAAATAAGTAAAAAGTCAGGCAACAAACCACTGCAGCTGTGAAGAGGAGTTTAAACTGAAATCAAGAGGTCTTGTCAGAGAAAACACCACAGGATGAAGAGAATTCCCTCCCCACTATGTGACCTCTGGCCTGACGGACACAGGTTCTTTCATATATACGTTTTGGGAATACAGTGTTGGGGTGGATTTTTGGACTCGAGTGTCTTCTACACCAGTAATTCCCAAAGTGTATGTACAGGGGGAAAGTAAATACTGACTTTGGACAAGTAGATTTCCGATCTAATTGCTGGAACTGAAAAAAAAATTAACGCTAACTAATATTGTAAACCTGTATTATATATACATGTATATCAGTAATGTTTTTTTGTTGTTGTTGTTCTTAGAGGGAATGAAAAACGTTTGATCACAAAAAGAGATGTCTTGTCCAGAATAAAAATGTGGCTCTGCAGCAAAAGACATCTCTCATTATCAATAAATCTATCGTTTATTGTTTCAGTGTTGTCACGCTGTGAAAAACCAGTCAGTCAGACAAGTCCTGGACTCGAATGTGATAGTTTACAATTGCTTGCTTTGTCCAAGCAGGGATATTTAATGCACAATAATTAGGGATCCATAATAAATATCAATGCTGATAAATTGTCAGATAGATTGATAGATTGGTCCATCAGAGCTATACTGGTCTATATTGGTATAATAAAACTTGAAGTATATTTGTGAAGCTGTTTGATGTCGTTTAGTAGATTGTAGATTGTTGATTAATTTTGTGTTGATTGTTTAATCGACTAACAGTTTCAGCATTTGTTCACTCAAAAAAAAAAAGTTTGCAAGCTGCAGACTGTGTACATTGTGTAGGAAATCTGTATCAGGGCTCAACAATAAGGCTTGCCTGCTTGCCAGGATCAATTAAAATACTATGCTGGGCAAGTAAATCTGACAACTCACTTGCCCAACCTGGCAAAAATAAAAATAAAAAACCTGGTTAAAATATTTTGATAATCAATAAATTGTTACAGTAATTTTTCATGCAAAATGGCAGAAAATGCTGTTTTTATCCTCTCAAATATGGAGATTTTTTAGCTTTTCCTCATTTATTAACATATTTTATTACATGGCTTTGGTAAATACCTAATTGTGAGTGGTTTATTACACCAATTTCAGATGTTATTTCTGTATAACAGACCGTTATTATAAAGATTGGACCATTAGAATGGACACAGTTCTGATCATTGACTCTGGAAAAGAAATATAGCCATTGTTAAACCACTAAAATCATTTTAAAATTCATATTTTGTGACAAACTATTGATTTCCCTTCACACATAACCATGTACCAAGTGAAATAAATCCCTTCAGGGTGATCCTGCATCATCCTGTTGGGATTTATTTCACAATAATGGCCTACTCACTGTACATTATCCTTTACAAAGTGCATATCTTTAGGCTTCAGACTGACAAAATGACATTTACAGACATCACTTTAGACTTAAAAAAACTGGGACGGGACATTTTTTACTATTTTCATAGATTTTATGGACATCGGAGCCCTTCATTAAATGTGACAATTAACTTAAGTCTTTATTATATGATAACCACTAATACATAAAACAAATTGTACAGCGGCAAGAAAGGTTGACATCAGGCAAGCAGATGTTCCCACTTGGCTGACTGGGCAACTGAGAAAAAACATTAAAACTGAACTCTGGTATGAGCTGAAAACAATCATAATATGCATCCCATCTCAACAGATTATTGTTTGATTAATGATTTGATTAATTGTAAAAATGTTGTTTTTATTGTTATTTATTATTATGCTGCAGATTGTGTAGGAAATCTGCATGCTAGTAGAAGCCAGTGGTCCTGTGTTGTTGAAGTTCCAACTGCTTACAGGCAATCGCTGTGTTAGCACATGACAGAACACGGCATCAAACAGGAGTGAATGGCGATTATCTAAGGAACAAATCATTCATTCACTGTCAGCTGCACACACTCACACAAAGCCTCACAGACACATTCATATTCGCTCGCTCTGCACTGACACACACACACACACACACACACACACACACACACACACACCGCAGCAGCAGAAGTCATTGAGAGAGCCTGGTAAGTGACTGAGCGGCACACAGCTCGTTCATGCTGATTCATGTCTGCAGCACTACCTTACATTATTCTTTAAAAACTGATGACGTGAGCCGTGAGGCATGTAAACAGTCTGAGCCACGATGGCCACTTCTGCCAGTCATGAGTTCACGCCCTGCGCACACTCTATCCAAGCACACACACACACACTCTAATTTTCTCCCTCTAGCACACACAAATACACACGGAAACACACACACACACACACAGTCAGGGCTGTCGAACGTGTCAACCTTGTAACCACCAGCGAGTCACGACTGACACAAAGAGAAGCATGCGGCGGCTGGTGCTAAGTGGTGTGACGGTGGGGTGAGGCGGAGGTGTGGGGGGGGGGGGGGGGGGGCGTGGGTTGGGGGAGAAAGATGAGGGCGATAATGCTAAAATTAGTTCTCTGTGAGAAAGTGACAGATGACCTCATGCTGGCTGTCACCTCGCCTTGCTACAGAAATCAGGTCATCTGGCGAAGGCCTATATCCTCTTCCTCCTCCTCTCGTTTTTGTCGTGTATTTTTTTCTCTCCCTCATTTCCTGCTGAATATATCCAAATTTCTCTCTTTGAGATGTGAACGGACTTGGCTCAAAAACTGAAATTGTCCAACCGGCATGTTTATTGATGTAGGGATCCAGGAGAGAAAATAAAAATAACAGCAACAAAAACTTTCAGTTTGGATTATTCAACACTAGAAATGCAAGTTTCTTGGTCAGTTTATTGCGTGGAAAAAGTTGTTATTCTGCAGTGCCACCCCCAAAAGAGTCACCACCACCCTAAAAGAAACTCAATATTTTATTTATGTTATTTACCTGATTTATATCCACTTGTTTCATCTCAACTCTGTGAGAGCATTCAAAGCATCCTGCATTTTTTCTGTCAGTCGGTTGCATCTCTGCTCTGTGTGCTTCAAAACTGCAACCGCAGCAGAGCAACAGATAGCGTTGAGCTACCGTTGAGCTATACACTGTGCAAATCTGGGTTGTCGAAAGATGACCATTGTGAAAGAAATGCGGCGATATCTTATGTTATTGTAGCTCCAACAGAGGTCCTACATCAAACTGCAAGAGAGGTTCAAAGACAACCGTTCTCATGGTCATACAACCAAACACACCCTGAGATGAAAGTCTGATAGTGTCAGAAATTTAGCATAACAATCTCAAAATATGACCACTGCTATGTGTACTAATCAACCAATTGGAATACATTTATGTAATTTTAGCATATTTAGCATACTACAGATAATATAAACATTACCTCAAGTGCTCTATCCCAAATTAGCATCCCAAGTTGGCATCTTTTCCCTCGTCCGCATTCTCCTTATAATTACTCTGCTTTGGATTTTGTTCTGTACATATAAATGCCACTATTACAAGGAATTGATTCTTGTTTAGCTTCATTATTTACCACTATAGCGGTCCAGATGGATAAGACACACTGATGATGTTTTCTTTCAGCTTGTATTTTAGCCTAAGATTTAGCTGTGCGATCATCTTACAGTCTGCAAACATCAAACTTTATTGTAGGCCACACTGTCTATCCTGCCTCAATTACATGTCTTTATCACCAGTGTCTGATAGAGAACGTCAGCTGATGTACTGATACTGGATTTTTTTATTCCCTAATATCAACCCAAAAACTCCAGCATCAGTCAGGCTCTAATTATTTTCTTAAATGTTTCTTTCCTAAAAATGTCTCAATGCATTTCCTCTCTTCATAGTGCAATAAGGAAGTGCATCCCTGAGCAAACCTGATCTGTTAGTCATCATACATTGACCTTTTCCTGCCCCCACCCCTACACACACACACACACACACACACACACACACACACACACAGACTGCACATGATTATCACCCCACCACCTCCCTGAGCAAAGTTCATTTCTGAAGGCAGAGGCGCCATAAAAACCTCACAATGCGAGAGGTATTCTCAGAGGCAAAGACGCCTGGGGAGAGGCCAAAGCTCCAGCAGGACAATGCTACTGCCTCATTCTGCTCCCATTTCACCGCTCCTTCCTGTATTATCTGTCAATCATCCGTGTCCCTCGAGGCAGAAAAAAGGTTGAGTGTCTATGTTAAGGTGTCAAAATCGAAGCAGCTCCACACCGCCCGTCGATGCGCGTGCGAGATCGTGCGCACAAGCGGGAGAAGGAAGAGAGACAGGCGGGTTATAGGTTTGTGATGGTGACGTCAGGAGTCATTAACTGCAGGAGCAACAGAGATGAAGTGTGTGTGTGTGTGTGTGTGCGTGTGTGTGTGTGTGTGTGTGTGTGTGTGTGTGTGTGTCATGTTTACAGAAAGAGTAATCGCTGACAGGACGGCTAAGTGAAGCTGACAGAGCGCCTGCGAGCAAATGGATGGATGGGAAGAGGAGAGAGGGGAAGAAGGAGCGAGTGGTGGCCGTGTGCAGCTTCAGGGAATTTACACACGAGGAAGGACAAAAAGACAAAAAGACCTGAACAAGCATTTTATCTGCGCGCACACACACACACACACACACACACACAGTCCAGGAAGTGTTGTTTTAATGTCACTTCTCACGTACTGACTTCCTGTCTTCAAACTGCACGCTGAGAAATAAAGATGCTTCCCAGAACCATAAAGCGTTCTTCAGCTGGTCGCCATGAGGAAAACCCGTTTTGCTTCCAGGTAGAACCTTTTATAAAGGTTCCACTTGGAACTGTTTCAAAGGGTTCTGCTGAGAACCAAATGTAAAGGGTTATACTGTATATAGAACCATCTGTCAAAGGTTCTACAGAGAACCCATCTGCAGTGCATTTCTTTGACCCAGAACCCTCTGTGGAGGTTTTATCCAGAACCTTTACATTTTCTAAGGGTGCAAACAAGAACCCACCCAGAAGGTTCTGATGAAAACCTTTTTATATTCCAAGGATTTTATATAGAACCCATTCAGGCGGGTCTACAAACCTCTTTCTATTCCAAGGTATTCCCACTTAGTGGGTTCTACTAAGATTCTTTTTATATTCCATGGGTTCTATCAAGAATACACCCAGGGGGCTCTAGCGAAAACCTTCATATATTCCAAGGGTTTTATGTAGAACCCACTCAGGAGGTTCTAAAGAGAACCTTTTATATTCCAAGGTTTTCACGTAGAACAGTCTCAGGGGGTCCTACGGGGAACCTTTTAATATTCAAGGGTTTTTATCCAGAACCCATTCTGGAGGCTCTACTAATAACCTTTTCATAGCCCAAGGTTTTTATCTAGAACCCACCCAGGGTGTTCTACCGAGCACAATTTTATATTATGGTACAACAAACCCCAGACAAACCCTTGAGGAAAGAGTTCTTCAAGGACTGTTGAAATCTTCTGCAAAGGGGTTCTCTGAAGTAAACGAGTTCTTAATGGAACTCTTAGACTTCTTGACAAACGCTCTCTTCAAAAAAAGGTTCTTCAGAGGCAAATAGTTCTGTATAGAACCTCAGACCTTAAAGAAAAACCCTTCTTTTTAAGAGTGTAAATTCCATCACCTGAGCCCAGTCTTCTTCGTTCCTTTAGTGAACCTGCGATTAATTGCAAAAATTTCCATTCAGGATTCCATTCAAGTTTTATCAGCCTCTGACGGAAAAACGCTGTTTGCTTGCTTAAGAACGCCGGGGCTTCAAATTAGTGCTGCAGCTTAAGACACTGCCTGAAGCAGAAACTGAGCAGCAGTGGAAATGTTTGACTAACATGCTCTGTGGAAGCTGTGATCTGCCATGAGTCTGAGGCTGGACGTCGCTCACAATAAGCACAGATCTATTTGACACAGTGGATGAATTCCACACTGAGAGGCTGTCTGAGATGAGATAGCGAGCGGTGTGAAGAGTTTGCATCTTCACTGGTTTTGTTTTTGTTGCTTCTTCGCCCCAAAACCACCAGCCGTGTTCCCATTTCATATCCTCTTCATCTTTATCATCGACTTCATCAGTCTCACAGGGATGTCGGCAAGCTGCTGCTGCTGCTGCGGCAAGAATGTCTTGTCAAGAATCCTGTTTGACTTAATTTTCTGGTTGCTGGCAAGGTTTTCTTCTTTTCTTCCTTAAGTGCTTACCGGCTTCCCTCTTTCTTTCCTTCATTATTTGTTTTCTTCTTTCATCTTGTTCATTTTTTTTTCTGTCCCACAAATACGGATTTACAGGGAAACAGAAAAAGAACACATCAATATGGTCTGAGTTTCTGATAGCGAAAGACAGACAAAAATTTTTGCTTTCAGGCTTTTCACCCCACTCTCAAGTGTGTGCACTGGACCTTCAGGTCATGTGACATTACTCACGTGATTTACGCTGTCAAACGGTCGAAGTTTGGTTAGGTTTAGGGATATAAGATATTTGGTTAGGGTTAGGAAAGATGGTGGTTTGAGTTCAAGTAACTATATTATGTATGTCATGTGACAGAAGTGACATCACTCAAGCCATGACATAGCTCATGTGACACATGTAGTTTAGTCACAGATTGGTTAGGTTCAGGTACAACAACTACTTGCTTAAATTTAGGCCCGTGGTCTTCACCCTTTGCTTGCCTTTTTTGGCAAAGATGCAAAATAAAAATCCATTTGGACCCGCAAGTATTAAATTCTCTATTTGCCTCTGACTGGAATGTCCAAACTATTCCATAAAGCGCCATGTGGCTGCAGGTTTTCATTCCTACCAACTCATTTCACTCTTCAAACAGCTGATTAGTCGAGTCATGTGTGCTGTTGATTGGTCAGAACAGAAACTTGCAGCCACTCGGCCCTTTATGGAATAGTTTGGACATGCCTGCTTTACCCTTGTTTTTTGGATTTGGCATCCATGGCTAGTTTAGGGAGACTTACAACAAGCCACGGATGGTAAGATGCACATTTTAGTTAATGAAATATCAACTTTTACTTAAAAAAACTGATTTGAAGGATTTAAGGATCACTTAAGGTCTACAACGTTAAATGAAAATTAAAATGTTTAGTGACCATTTTCTAGGGGTGTCCCGATCCGATATTGATATCGGATATCGGTCCGATATCAGCCAAAAAACGAGTATCGGATTTTATTTGACTGCATCTAAAATCTCCGATCTAAGCGCTCCGATAAGCAGTCCATTTTCCGCTCCAGCACTTCTATCCATAGGTGACTCTGGTTGCTGACTGTTGTTCTCTGTTTGAGTAACATCACTTGATCAAGCCTTTTCTATCATTCCACACTACAAAATAAGTAATAAAAGTATGTATGATTCGTGCTGATATGGTAGGGACATCCCTACCATTTTCATATAATTTCTTGTCATAAGCCACATGGAGCCTATGAAGAGGGGCAAAAGAGCAGCATGCAGCTCCAGAGCCACAGGTTGCAGACTTCTGGTTCAGGCAGTACAACTACTTAGTTAGATTTAAGCACAAAAAAAAAAAAAAAAAAACACGGTTTGGTTAAGGCATTAAAAGTACGTGGTTAGCTTTAGGAAAAGATTGTGGTTTGGGATAAGGCACTTATGTTACGCTGAGTTTATACTGCAGTGTGCGTTAGCTTTGTTGTTACGTGGAAGCCAAACAGTTTTGCTCTATGATCCTCGTTGCCTGTGTGTGTGTGTGTTTTTGTGTTGTTGATGACGGTAACAATACAACTATGTGTGAAAGGCACAAACTGCAGGAACTGCATGCGCTTGTTAACGCTGTCTAACTTCAGGGCACTGTGGCTGATTTCATTAATGTAGAGATAACAGAAGATGACCATCAGCTGATCGATTGGTTGATGAGCGGGCAGAATTTAAGATTTTTTTTGGTTGACTGCAGCCCTACACATTTCACCACAAATGATCAGGTCCTCTGCGTGTTTTAACAGAAGCTTCATGTCAACTCTATCTGCATCTCACATCCTCATCTCAGTAATTAGCACCCCTGATAAGTGTATTTCTGCCTTTCAGCCCATAATAATTGATGCTAACCATGCATTCTGCTAGCTTCACCTGTTAAATCCTGCAAAGGCTGCAGTCACATGTCTCAGCCCCTTGGGCCAGTAATTATATCTCTGACATGTCAGTCTATACCATGTTTACTGTTCCACATTAACATAACACATGACAAGCCCCGGGTCTGACAGGGTCAAATGAAACAGTGTAACATTGACTTGACACAGCATTAACGCTGGCTGCCATTTCCAGAGGCCTCCTTGTAGCCGGAGGCTCTCGGGGGAAAAAAACACAGATTTTCTGCAACATACTGGTGCAGATACAGTGTTGATTTATAGAATCCATCTCGTGCAAGTGACACAGTTAATGTCAGTGTTTCTCAAAGTTCAGACATTTCCTGTGCTCCCCATAGCTTCCTGTTGCAGAGTCGATGTTGCTATCAACAGTATTTCCCCTCCAACCCCTCCCACTGTCAGGTGCCATTACTGGTGCATTAGTCTGGGAGAGCAGGAAGACGGAAACTGTCTTCAAACTGTCTTCCTGTTGTGGTCTATAAAACAACACTGCTTCTCATCTCTACCAACATGGAACAGTGTCTGTGATGAAAAACTTTTTTTAATTAAACTATTTTGGATGACAGTAAACTGAATATCTTTGGGTTGCGAGCAAAACAAGACATTTGAGGACGTCATGTTGGGCTTTGAGAAACACTGATTGACATTTTCTGACATTAAATAGACCAAACAACTATTTATCAAGTACTTGAGACAATAATTGACCGATTAATCAACTATCAAAACAATCATTAGTTTCAGCCCTATATAATAACCAAAAATGATCATTTTGTATGTGATGCCAACAGGAAACACCTTGCAAGGGAGCAATGCTCCCCTAAATGAGAATTCCTTGTTATAGTATATATTATTGTATATTGTTTGTTTATATGTTAAATATGAGTATCAATGTGCTTTTGATTTTATCAGCATAATAATCTGACAGGTATTCATTTTTGCTTTGATACTGTACAGCAGGGATTAAGGACTGAGCCCTCTACCATCGTAACATTGCAATTTAAAAGACGCCCCACATAGCTCTTTACACTGTATTTACTAAAGGAAAAACTACTTATTTAATCACACTGTTTAGTGCTCGGTTAAGTTTGAATTTAGGCGCAACATAAAGAAAATACTTTTTTTTTAAAATGCATTTCTTTTTTTATAATTTCAATTATTTTTGGCTTTATTACTGAAGCACGTAACAGAAATACAATATCGTCGATTTGGTAGACATCACCCATCCCTTGCAGGGATACTACACTTGCTTAGCCTGGGCGACACTTTTGCAAAATTTTAGGATCCCAGTGGCCAGTTGAACAAGCATCAATAATATTATTTATCGAAAAAATGGATGAACATTAAAAGGCTCATAACTCATCCATAGAAACTGACTGATTAACTATATGAACCTGGTGTAATTATAGACAGATGCATTTACTACTACTACAGCTGCACTGCTCTGGCGACATTTAAACGAGTTGATTCACATTCAACAGCTGGAACCTCTTCCATCATTCAACCACTGAAATGCTGGCATGATTCATGGACATAAACTACTCCTGCCAGGGACAGAATGAAGAGCCAATTTAAGCTATTTTAGTGTGAAATACACATTTATAAGATCACAATTATCCTCACTTCTGTGTAACTTTTGTTCCTCTTCAGCACATAGTTGTTTTCCCCTGCATCACTAACTGTGTGGTCATTCTGCACTTCACCTAAATAGCATCACACAAAGATCAGTCGTCTCTGTGACCAACAGCTTCAGTTATCTCTTCATACAAAACGGACATATCCGTACCTTCTTCCTGGGACAAACAGGATTAATAGGCTATACAAAGTTATCAAACATCTAATAATTCTATTAGGACAGAGATTATGAAGCAAATAATTCATCACTGGACATAAACTGGCGCTCACTAAAGCTACAACCAAAGCACTGCTGACCTGCTATCTACTCGTAAATGAGAAGCTTTATCAACAGTAAGAAAAGACATGGCCCTGATCTATTTCAGTATAAACCACAAGCTTAACTGTGGTTAAAGGGTCAATCCTCTGACTACAGCTAAGCTTGTGACACCTCAAACAAAGCTTGTGGCTTAAAAAAATGCGCATCAAAGGAGTGATAAGACTCACAGCAGAGAGAGAGAGAGAGATGGAGCGAAGGAGGAGAAGAGAAGGAGAGAATAAACCAGTGTGTACGATGGTTTTCTGCAATTATTTTGATAATGGTGGGAGATGCTCTCAGTTTGCTCAGAGAGCATCGGCTGAGATCACGTGGTATGATGTGGACAGATGATTACATTACATATTTACAGATTACACTTGTATTAATACCTTTTTGTATCTTTATGTATATCGACTGAGTATTCATTTACTGGAGACAATAAAAGCTACTGACATGCATCTCTTGCCATGAAGGTGACGAGGAGATGGAAACGACATAATCCACAAAAACTAAAACTATGGTTAACAACGCCACATAGTCAGCAGCACTCAAAAAACGAAGCAATCAGTTTCCACAATTTTCTTGAGATCATAAACTCAAGTCTGACATTATCCGACCTTAAATATGTGTTAGTGTCACATGCACTCTTTGATTGCAGGTAAATTTAAATTCTTATAAGTCCATTTGAATGTTTTCAGTAATTGCTACTCAGAAAGTGAATAAAATTATAAAAGTATAAAAACACATTATTAAATTTTCAGTTAACTCAATATAGTAATAAAGAATTTTAGGGACCCTTTTCCTTCATTCATTGAAAATTATGAGTTTAATAACTGGCGCTCAACATTTTTAAGTTACAAAAACCTTTAAACAAAACTTAGGTTTTGACAACTTACTACAAAAAAGTTGGTTTCAAACAATTACAGATGACATATAAGAACAATGAAGATGTACCCTAAAGATTGAGTTAGTAGAACATCTAAGATTTCCAGTAGAGAGGCACTTATTCCCAGTTCCCTTTCTCCTACCTACCTGTTTTTTTAATCTATTTATTTATTTTTATTTCAGTTTTTTTTGTTTTTGTTTTTTTCTTTTTTGCTTTACCAGGGAATTTGTGTCCTTTAATTTCTAGTAATTATTTTTAAGTGAAGTACAGAAATGCTGAGAACTGAATTTACAAATGCCTTGAATCTCTCAGAATGTGTAGCTTTCCATTGATTTTCCTGACACTTTCTGTCCGCACACTAAATGAGCTCCAGTGAAACAACAGTTAACAGCGGAAAGAAAGTAGTTCCTACATGAAACTGCACACAACAAGGTCTGTGGATTATCTTGAGTAACCGGGTCATGATTTCTGGAAAGAGAGACTGGATTTGCATTTTTTTTAAAGTATTTTTTGGGCACTGAGTGACATTTAGTTACATTAGCCTGGACAGAAGGCAGGCATCTCTACAGCAAACATCTCCAAAACTCTGAAACTCACTCCAACAAAATCTAGATGGATAAACAGCACTGCAGGCCAGGGGGAAAATATGTATTTTTGATTTTTGCTGTCCTTTTAACTGTAGTACAAATTATAAGAAAGAGGCTAATACAGCAGCCACAATGCTTTATGGACTCTCCAACCATGGGGAGTTCTTCTTTTTCTTCCTCCTCATTATTTCCACTTTTTCTTTTTAATTTTTCATCTCTCATCAGAACATCATCAGGGGATGATATCCTCCTGATTGTCTCAGAGATGAGCGCGTTAGAGCCAAAGGAACGAGCCGTGGGCTGTGATTTTTCACAGACCCATGGCCTCGAAAATAAAATGATGAGGGTTATTATTAGGATCTGAAGCATGTGCGCCAAAAAGCAGCAGAGGGCAGAGGCTGGGGGAAAAAAAGCCACATAAAAAGAAAGCGATGGTTTATTATGTGACTGGTAACTGATGCATGATTAAAGCTGAACAGTGGCAAGCAAAAAAACATAAAATTTAAATGAAGAGGGGTCTACTTGTACTTGCAAACCCTTTTATGACACTTTGTTAAATTTCCATATCCTTACACTCCGCTGATCATTGGATCAGTTTAGCTTTTTTCTTGAACCCAAACTTCAGGCCAACATTAGAGCAGGAAAGCTTGAGGGTGTTATTTAACCTGTGCTGTTTCCTCATGTCAGCAGTAGTATTGAGAGCTGAAGAAAGAAAGCAGTGTGTGGACAATTTCCAAGGACTACAACTTGGAATGTTTTGGTTGGCTTGAAAAGATGATTATCCAAAATCACTACCAGGGGGAGGTAGAAAAACAAATTTCCCTCTTAAGATAGCCCTCCTGTGTATTTAGAGAGGCATTCCTCCTTACCCACTGAGATTTGAAGTGAATGCATAATGAGAAAACATCATCTCAATGGGATTTCGATTGGGCGGACACTGTCATACAGCTACAATCACTGAAATCAGTAAGCAGCTGAGAAGATGCAGCTAATTTCTGACTCTGAGAGAACATGATTGTTACAGACGGCGCTGAATTACAAGTAAAGAGATTCAATGATCAGCTCAAGTCTGAAGCCATTGTCTGTTATTATAATAATGAATGCAGTCTGAAACTGCTACCAGCTTTTCATCAAACACAACTAAGAATGTGTGGGATTGTAGCTAACAGCATTCTAACATGATCACAACTGACTCACCATAAGCCCCGCCTATTTTTGTTCTGTGCTCCAATAATAGTTGAGCAACCTGTACTTAAATATACTATGTGCTAATCTTGTCTATGTTGAAAAAAACAAATTTTGAAGAAGGTTAAAAGATGTTGCTGGGGGCCTGTAAAAGTGATACACACTCACTGGCCACTTTATTAGGTACACCTGTTCAACTGCTCGTTAACGCAAATATCTAATCAGCCAATCACAAGACAGCAACTCAGTGCATTTAGGCATGTAGACATGGTCAAGACAACCTGCTAAGATTCAAACTGAGCATCAGAATGGGGCAACTTTGAACTGGTTATGGCTGCGTCACGAAGAATTAAGGCAATTCTGAAGGCAAAAGGGGGTGACCAGTGAGACTGTACAGCCCAGAGTAACATCTTAAGTTAGCTAATGTTAGCATAAAACTAGCAACTGATACAGATTAGCAAGCTACATAGCTAGAGTTTTGCTAACAAGGTAGCAAGGTGGCTAGTGACCGACATCAGCTAACTGGTTACCTAGTGTTTTGCTTACATTAGCTAACTCAAGTTATGACTACAGTATGTCACTTTTAAGGGTCCCACAGCAATGTCGTAGCCATCTTCAAATTTTTTTTCCAACATGGATTAGCCTAGCACATAGCATAATATAGTAGGCTACAGGAAACAGGTAAAGAGAAAGCTGACTGAGGTCCAAAACAAAAACTTAGGAAAACCTCAATTACAAAGCTAATGCTAATGCTAACTATGCACTATATGTTAATGCTAGGTAATGTAGAATGTTTTCCATGATCACCATTGTAGTTTAGCATGTTAGCATGCTAACATTTGCCAATTAGCACTAAACACATGGTGCATTTGAGGCTGATGGGAATGTCATCTGTAGTTTTGTAGCTATTTGGTCATGAAGCAAAGTAATGGGCCTACAGTTTTGGCCTACAAAGGTTATACAGCTCATCCAGACAATAATATCTGAACCAAAATTAATTACAATACATCCAATAGAAATATTCTGATCAAAACCCCAAAGCTGCACCTCATGCATGGTAGCACTGGACAAAAAAAAAATCAGTGGATCTCCAAAGTCAGCATAAGTCATTGTCTGGGAAGTACAAGTGTCTGTACCAAATGTTATGCAAATCCATCAAATAAATGTGGAGATATTTCAGTTTCAAAACAATGTGGTGGATCAATTAACCAGCCAACCAACCAGCTGACTGTCTGACATCCATAAAGCCATGTGTGGCTATAAATATAACAACAAAAAGTATGAAATTCAAGTCAAGTCATAATCTACACCATCTTGCTGAAACAAATATTTTTCTGTTATATAAAACAGCATCAGCTGTTTGACTGAACAAAGATGAAAAATCTCAAGGATTACCAGTTAAATTCAGCAATCTAAACTGTGAGTAGACCGTTTTCTAAGTAAATGCCTTTAAGAACTTCACTTAATACGACATTGATTAAATGAAGTAAAAGCAATTCATCTACAAGAGATGAACTAAATCTTAAAGCAAAGCATGGATCTTAAAGCATGGATCTGCACTGAAGTTGATTCATCACCTTTCACGCCAAAGTGGTTATTTCATTAAAAATGACCTCCTCTAATCAGCAACAAATGAAACATGTACAGATCATAGATGTGTAATATTATAGTCGGGGTGATTTAAGGTAAAAGCAGCAGTCAGTTTGTGTGGCATGAGGATTTAATGAGTTCGGTTTGATTACAAGCACCTTTTCAGTCAGCATTCTCACTTTCAGAATGCACTGGAGTATAATATTATTACAATCCCCCGCTGAATCACCTGATCAAGTAACACAGAGGAGGAAGACAGCACTGCACCGCAACCCAATACCACACACCAAGAAATGTGTGTGTGTGTGCCTGTGAGTGTGTGTGTTAGTAAGACATACAGTATGTGTTTATCTGGCAGAACAGTCCTGGCCTGGATCATGTGCCAACTTCCTAGCATGCTGATACCAGTAACACAATAAAAACTGAGGCGTACAGTGGACTGACAAAACAATAAAAGCACAGCTGAGGGGAAACCAGAGGTGGTAAAAGCACACACATTCTGTACTCAAGTAGAAGAACAGATATTTGTGTAAAATAAAAGCCTTAAGTAAAAGTAGAAGAGCAAATTCAAGTAAGTTCTGAAATTTATTAATTTGAAGGAAAAGTTGTTTTTCATCTTGTTAGAGATTTTGTAGTTTACTGTCTTGTTTCGTCTTTTTTGTCTAATTACGTCTTCTTTGGCTAGTTTCGTCTTTTTGTCTTGTTACATCCTTTTTATGTTACATCTATTTCATCTCATGTCTTTTTGTCTAGTTACATCTTTTTGGTCTAGTTAAGTTTGTTTTTGTCTTGCTAGGTCTTTTATGTTCTTTTTTGTCTTGTTACATCTTTTTTGTTTAGTTAAGTTGCTTTCATCTTCTTACATCTTTTACATCATTTTTGGTCAAGTTATGTCTTTCTGACCTTGTTATGTTTTTGTCTTTTGGAAGTTTTTTTTCCTTGTTTTTTTATTTTTTATGTCTCTTTCACTTTGATATGTCATTTCACATTGTTGTCATCTTGTTTTCATGTCTGTCTAATTGATATGCTGTACACTGATAGATATACTGAGAAGTCATCTTTTCTATGTATAATTGTTCTATTCACTTAAATCAGTTTTAATGTTTGGAAGGCAGCCCCTTCAAATGCATTAAAACTAAAGTAACAACCCATTTTGAAAATGTAAGGAATATAAAGTACATATATTTGTATTAAAATGTAGGGAATTGTCAGAAAAATACTCAAGTAAAGTACCTGATACCTGAAAAATCTACTTAGTATTTAAAGAGTTTTTACTTAGTTACTTCCTACCTCTGGAGAAAACTACAGTTAAAACGGTAGCGTTATTCTCTGACGACAGCATTCATGGAACACTTCAGGTGAAACTATTAAAATTGCGCAACAATTACACTGGTGTCTGTTGCCTTCCAACGTCCAGATGTGTCTTCCTTCCTCTCCAACAAGACCTTTGTTCAGGCCACAACATTGTACTCCATCAACTGTAATCCCCAGTAGTGGGGATTAAACACAGGGATTATACAGTCATTCAGACAGTAAACAACAGAGATGGCAAGAAGCTGTTAGCTTAGCTAAAAGACACACATGGCTGTCCTTTTTGTGCAGGAACACACATACACACACACATGCACACACACAATTGAGGCGTTTCCTAACCAGAGTTATGACAGGAACACCTCTTATGGCTGAATAAACAGCTCTAACACCTTCTCCCCCCTCACAGTATATCCACTATGACTCATTCCTAAAGGCCAACTATCAAATGCTGACTCACAGTGTGGACAATAACATGGGCTCTCATCTCACTGCTTTAGGAGTCTATTTGCTTTTCATTGGACCCATAAACACGGGCAAATGCTCTGTGATCCAGGGTTGTCCAGCGGGCACCCGATGTGAACCAGTGAATCACTGAAGTGGCTCAAAAAATAGTAAAAGTGATCAAATAAAACCTGTGGTGGAATCACTGCCAAAATAAATATTTTTCTCAGCATCACACATCATAACGTCACACAAATCATGTTTAGCCTTATCATGTTTAATGTTTAAAGGTTTAATCTAATACAGGACAAGAGATAAAGACAATACGGGAGAGCAGGGGCAAAAGTATGCCGGGGCAGTTGCAACACAGACATTTTCTCTTGTAATATGGGAGTCAGAAACATGCTTTGAAGTTTATGACGTACATGCTGTCATGAAGTCCACAGGCGAAAATCAGATCAGTTTTCCAAAACTTTTAATATAAAAACTGCTGTTTCACTTAAAAACATTTTTTTTTCTATTTTTAATGTAGAGGGATGTAACTATTAACTATTAAAAAGCAAAGAAAAATCACAACTACAAAAAAATTTCCATTATTGCATAATAAACCTCACCTGTACAGCATTTTCTGAATTTTTTTTTTTCATTTTAACTAGTGGTCTTAATGATTAATCATTAATCATTTAATCACCTTTAAAAATTCAACCGATTAAAAATGTGTCGATCGATAATTAATTAAAAGTACAGAAACCATTGTTGCCATCGTTTTGTCTGGCAAGGACACTTAAAATTCAACTCAAAATAAAAAAAGCAAGAAAAACAATGAGGGGAAAAGGGAAATATTAAGGAAATAAACAAAATTTGCAACCCCACTTTTTATTTAAAGTGCTTTTGCTTGACTTCTTTAATAAAATAAAGTAAAAATGGCAGCCATGACCTAAGCATGCTGAAAAATGAACTGTCATTGATAATGAGTGATTGAATTATGTATATACAAACTGCAGAACAAAAACAATGCTAGCAGTCTTTTTTATAAAATGAAAATAACAGAATAAAATAATAACCATGTCAATATCATGTTTTACAGTCCAGAACATTATTGAAATCTCAACATTGCGATATGTGATACATTGTTCTATCCCTAGTTTTATGTTTTTTGTTGATAAATATTTATCATCTGTTAGACTTATCTGTAGGCTGAGTATCAGTGCAGGTTTAACTTATCATGCTAGCCGGGGTAAAATTGATGAGGAGGGACCAAAGTAAAATCCTTCTATTATTGGTACATGTCTGTGTAAAAACAGAAATACAAAACTGTGACACTTTCATGCCCGCTCTCCCCTAGCAATGCAGAAATGCAAAACTGGCCTCAGTTACGTTGATGTACGTATATGAACACATCAGTTCAGGTTCCTTCAGATTTATCCTTGAATAAATGCCTGTTTTGCCTTCATGAAAGTGTTCACACTAAGTTGCCAGCATTAACAATGGCAAGTCAAACACATGAAGACAAGTGATCACACCTTAGTTTTGTCACTCTGACGCTGCCTTGACAAATTTCAAATCCGGACTCTAAACGGTTTGTCAGGGATTTGTCACTGATGTCACTCATAAAGAAATAACAGCAGCATCAGTCTGGACTTGTTTTTATGAGGTTTTCCCAGCAGAAACCGATGGTTTTCAGACATCAGCAGATAAATTCTTATGTGCTGAAGTTGCTTGCTTTCTGCATCTTAATGGATACTGAACACTTCTGCCCAAAGAAAACTGATGTAAATGAGTAAATCCTGCAGAGCTGAGACAAACTTTTCTTAATGTGCTTGTTGTAAAAGCCACTTTGCCTAAAGCGGGGTCACTCTGAGTGGATGGCTCAGTGTGCCGGATGTTTCAGAGGGTGATATGAGGATGGTGATTGTTGTTTGAAAGAAACTTTCTGCAGTTAAAATATGAGGCTATAGTATGTGTAAGTTGGTTCAGCATTAGCCAGCAGGCCACTGCTGTAGACCTTCATGGTTCCAATGTTGTCTCAGTAATCTTTTGAGAGCTGGCGGTATTCAGTGTGAAGACTGCCTCGACTTTTCCTGCACTGAAGTATGATGTCTAAACTATCCACCACGTTCACTTTACACAGGTTCAGTAACCTGGCACCTGGCATGAATGGTGAAAGATAAGGTTCGCTTTGACGGAAGGTTTTTAAAGTAATTTTTAGGATGTAGAATTTGCCCCTGTACTTGAAAATAAGTGCATATGAAGTAGGGGTGTGCGATATGACGATATTAGATCTGCCGAAGTGAGGAGATCATATGGATCGTTCAGGGGTCCCTAACAGGCGGACCCACACGCCGTCCTATACGGACCCGGACCTATAACCAATAAACTATTAAGAGATTTTAAATTTTGACGGGACGCTTCTATTTTAACTGGCGCAACTTTTCTAGTCTTTCCGGCGCTGGTTTAGCTGATCACGAACTACACAGACCAACTGCAGACAAGCTGCGTGTGGAGGAGACTGTTGTTAATGACGGAGTTTATTACAACAGAAACTAACGTGATGGTTAATGACATCGACACCAACCAGATGCGCTTATAAAATTAAACAACTGTATAAGGAAGCCTATACGTAAAACAGGAGAGTCTGTGTTTCTCTGTGAGAAACTTTCAGATCTTCTCACAGCAGAGTGAACAGGTGAGGGAGGAGAGGAGGGCAGACTGATCACTAATCAATCACGGATGCCGTCGTCCTCTCGGACTGATTAAAAAACATTAAAATGCCAAAGTTGGTGACAAACCAAACCTGGATGTCCACACAAATAAAGTCTTTGTGTGAAACACTGCAGTTTAACATCGTGCTGTTTACAGACAGTCTGCTGTCATTAGTTTGACAGAGACAGAGGGTCGTATCTAGAAGGGAACCCTAGACCTGCGAAAGATCGCGCGAGTTTGATTATTTTAGTAGAAATGACGAACACAAATCTCGCGAGACTGGCGCAAATAAAGAGTTACCTTCTAGACACAAGCGAAAAAGGTGCGCAGCTCCAAAAATAGAAAATCATGTCGTGGTGTTGATGTTTTTAATGTGGCAGGCCGCCATAAATAAAACTATTCACTGATCCACAGAGAGTCACTGAAACACTGATCACTGACCTGCTGTGATGGAAAAAATACTCAGATTCTTTATGTAGGTATTTTTACATTGTGGTATTAGTGTTTTTACCTAATTACAATTTAAAAACCTTGCATGTTATTGTTTCCTTTTTTGAAAAATCAACATTTTTATTGCTGTTGTACTTTAATGGTATTCTTGTTGGTATTTTTTAATTACTAAATACAGACCTGCAAACTCATAAGAGGAGAAAAAGGTGACATGTTGGTAAACCAGTCCCCTGTCCTCTGGGGGTCTGGGAGCGTCTGTCCTGCTCCAGAAGAAAAATGTTGTGATTTTAACATGTTAACAAAACATTCTGGTGACTGTTTCAGTTAAAAGAGTTAGTAACATCTTCTGTTTGTGGTTTTTGCAGACATTACTACCTTTACTTTTACCTTTGTGCTTGAAAAAAAAGTAGAAAGTAAAGTAAAAACAGTAAATGTAAATCTAAATACATAGCATAATACATAATATAAATACATGTAAGATCGTGATAAAATCGAAATCGTGATTTTCTAATAAAAAATCATGATATGATATTTTTGCCATATCGCCCACCCCTAATATGAAGTATTGATGAGAGGACATGTGCGAGGCTCTTCTTACATTTTTGTCCAGATATACTACAAGCGACATCGCAACAGTGCAGTCTTGTTTCTGTATAGTTGTCCTTTTTGAGGACATTCATATAAAAAGTCTGCTGCGGATCATATAAAATGTGCCTCCTCTCAAGCTCATGAAGTCTCTCACCTCCCTGTTGACGACTTTGATGAAGGGAAATAGGAACTTGAAGAATGTCAGCATCAGTTTCAACTAAACTATGTAGGAGGTGAAGCGAGTGTTTAGGCACATTGTTTGGCCTGTCCTCTGATGCGCAGAGCAGATTAGGACATCCTCACAATGTAACCGAAACAATCAGCAGTGTCTCGCCCTCCATCCATCTGAGTTTGCTCACTTTGCTTCCAGTTAGGAAGGTCCACTATCACAATAAAGTAGTCCATTACACATGCTCTGAGGTTGACTTATATGCACTTTGCTTTTCATGCGTTGTGCAGATGCACACTTCTCACAGTCCATGCAACAGTTCTGGTAGACTAAAGTGAAAGTGAAAGTAGTGAAATAGGACAACTGAAATATAATGCATGCATTTCATGTCACATTTGGGAGCTGTACAAAATGTTCCCCTGCCTTAATGGACGCCGGCTGACAGCCAACTGTCCTCTTAGCCAGTCACATAACAAATTTGTCTTTTTTTTTTTTGTCTTTTGTTAAACCAAACTACCCGAGTCATTGTGCTTTCATAAAATTCCAGGAAGTGCAGTGACTACATTAAGAGCAAAATAGGTTTTAAGTCAAAATTGTTGGATTTGTTGTTGGACTTCTGGTTCATTTAAATATGAGGACAGAACATGGAGAGGATGTGATTATTTTTCCCATTTATCTCTAAAGCCCCGTCTCCGCTTTCACAGAAGCCAGAGTGGCATTAGAGATGAGCTGCATGTTGATACTGTTTTAACACCCAGGTCATTTTTTTCCCCTTACCACACAACTCACTTCTGTTGAGAAAAAAACACTGTTTTTTTAATGTTTACAGTATTATACCAGCTTAAGGTCACTTAAGTCTCATCTTGTCTTTGTGCAAAAGCACTTTGCAATCTGTGGCAGGATTAACTAGTCATTTAGATCATCTATTAGAGGAACAAAAGGGAACTTTTTATTGTGGCAGGATTAACTTTTTATACACAGTAAAAGAGAAGTGGTTTTATAATGATTCTTTTTGTTTATGGTGTCTCAAAAAGCAGCTGAGAACTGTGAAACAGCTGACAAGGTGCAAGCAGAGGAATGTCGCATTCTCATGTGTTGTTTCATTTCATTATCAGTGTATTAGTGATTTATGGTAATCAGTTTCACGAGTTTCCTCCTCCTCATCAGATCAAAGGCAAAGATGGTGCAAGAATTTATCCCGACTGGATGGAAATTCCCTCAGTTTTATGATTTAGGTCATATATGTATGGATAATTAACTTATATGTTAATCATTCATTATTTTGCGATATTCAAATGGTATGCTACGTTTTTATCTGATGCTCAAAATAACTTAGTCCTGTGCCTTAAAAAACACTCAGTCAGTACTAGAGATGCACTGATAGCAATTTTCTTGGCCAATTTCGATTTCCAACTTTCTAAGTCTTCCAATTTTCTTTCTGTCTAAGATTGAATTGACAGCATACACAAACATTTCTGTAACTTTTGTTTCACTGAAGCTATCACAGTTCCTCTTGCCCAGCCTCCTCCTTCTCAGGATCACTCCTCTGCCAAAGCTGCTCTTCGCTGCCAAAGGGTCTCTGGGCGAGAGCGCACAGGCCAGGTGCTTGCAGGGAGGGCTGCGCCGAGCTTGGGAAAAAAATGATAGTCGCAGTGAGGCATACCGTTATATTTGTGCTGTTTTGTTGGGGGCAGGACCATCTTCATTGGTGAGCCCTCTCATCAGAAAAGGTGGCAACTGCAGGGTCCACCAAACAGCCTGGTAGATGAGCCAGCAGCGATGAGCAACTCCCTAAGAGAGGCGGCAGCCAGCTGGGCACGACCACCACTGGCAACCAGAGCTACATATAATAGTTTCTAAGGTTAACTGAAATTGTTAACTCATAGTTCATTTATTAACATTTATTAACGTTTCCAATCACTGAATACTCTGAAAAATGTAAATTCATTGAACAGGATGGCTGTAGCTCAGCCTGTAAGGACCTGAACTGAAGGGTCGCCAGTTCAAGTCCCACATGGACCAAAGTACGCATCGTGGACTGGTAGCTGGAGAGGTGCTAGTTCACCTCCTGGGCACTGCTGAGGTGCCCTTGAGCAAGGCACCAACCCCTAAATGCTATATGTATGTGTGCAGCCCCCTCGCTCTGACACCTCTCTCAGATGCACATCTATAGGTCCTGTTTGTGCATTTGTGTGTATTTCAGGCCTGTGTATGCATGTACAAAAATTACAACAGAGTGAAAAGAATGTAATTTCCCCTTGGGGATTAATAAAGTGCCTTCTTCTTCTCAGTGGCCCATGTCGCTATTTTGCAAGCTACTGTAGCTTTCTTCAGAGCCGTAGACTCTGACTAATTGGCTGTGCCACTTAAGTTACTTAAGTCATGCTGAAGTGGGCATGGTTTCATCTAAACTGGATTTGATAAATAACAGATCTTCTCTTTATCCTGTTCTTGGAGTCTCTTGTTCCTCTTAACACTGATGACATGCTAGCATGTGTGTGTTTGGTTGTGACCAGCGTCTTAGAATATGGCTGTGGTGTATGTCACGTGAAGCACTGCGCGACGCGTGCATTTAAATTTGACCCGTAAAGAATTGGACATATGAACCTGACTGGCCATGAGAGTCAAGCTGAAAACTGGTGCATTCCAGTCTCTGTCTGGTCGATCTGTGCATCGCTCTGTAAAAACTCTCGTTCAGTGAGGTGTTTAACTGATAAGGAGACCGAGACAATCAGCTTTATTCTCCAGAGTCAACACTTAACCATACTTACAGGTCCAATCAATGATGGCGAGTATTGACACCAAGGTTTAGACTAATCCCTGACATTGAACAGGATCTTGAACGAAAGACAAGCTGGACCTGAACCAATCTAAAAGCAAGAGACTAATTTTAATCATGAAGACTTGAAAGCCCACTGACAGACGGATGTCAGCCTCAATATCATCAATGAACCCACCACCATCACCTCCACCCCCACCAAACACTTCTTATCAGTGTTGATTAATAGATCCTGTTTAATTAAGGTGAGGCTTAGTTATCTTACACTAGAGAGGGAGCCGTGCAGTTAGGTTTCAGAGATGAAAAGCAAGGGATCAATATTTCTGTCATGTTTTCGATCAAACAAATGTTCAGAGCTGTCAGAGTTAAGAACTGTTATCTGCCCTACATGTGCTTAAATTTGTACCTTGAAAATCAAGTAAAAAGTCAGTTATGTGATGTGATTTGATAATTAACTGTCAACCAACATTAAAACTATGAAAGCAAAGCAGCAACATATTTTGATAAAGAGGAAACTTCTTCTTGAAACTTCAAGGTTGAGGCTCCACTGCTTTCATGATGTCTTCAAAGTCTGTTCAGCCCTTGTATGATTCTGACTCACACAAAATGATATGAATTAAAACTAAACAGAATTTTGCCTTGTGGTATTTCTAGTTCATGTCAAGTCAGTCAGATTACATGAAGCAGTCTTCCATTAATAACACCCTTTGTGGTTTAAAGCTGCCTGAGAATCTCGAATTCCAGCTTAATTGTCAAGCTGCTCCTTCCATTTAATGTCTGAACCATACTGACAGTTCATCAACGCTGCCAACAATATTTACATTCATCTCTTACCCAAAAAAATCAATGAAAAATCAATCGCAGTGCTTCAGGAAATGATCCGGTTTCTCCACTTCAGTCTTAAACGTTCAGCCTGGTATTTTCCATTTCCGGTACGTTAACAATGTGACCCACGTTGTGTTGGCCGAACGCCACTTGTGCAAAACCCTTCACATGTTTTCATGTCCTCACAGAGAACGGTGTACTTGGTGGAACAGACCAATCAGATTTGAGTACTAGAGCCACCAGATTGTGAGGGTTTAGCAGAGGCTCTGACAAACCATACGTTAAAAGGAAATTAATGTTTAATTGTTTCTGACAGTCATATATTGCTATCATTTCATGTTATGAGAATTCTTTTGGATAAAAAGGTCTTTTCTTCAGACAAGAGACAATACCACCATGAAAATACTCCACCACAAGTAGAAGTTGTGTATTCTAAACCTTACTAAGGTAAAAGTATGTTGTATTTTAGCGAAATTTACTTAAAGTAATCACTGTGCAGTAGTCAGTGTTTTATATGCTGTTTTTGGATAATTACTACAGCTGCTTTAATGAGTATGCGCATTTCACTGCTGTAGATGCTTCAGGTTGTGTTAATTTTAACTACCTTCTATACTGTTGGGTAGATTTAGGGAAGTTTTGGTATATTATTGGAGAGAAAATGTGTATCGATTTTTATATTGTATATCAGCATAGACTAAATATAAAGATATTTGTAAGCCTTGTCGCTGAGTGCGAGTAACAGTCAATTTTGGAAGTGTAGCTTATCTGTTCTGAACACAGGTATAAATATGAACCTCAATTATCAAGATACATGAAGTTGGCCATTTATTGATTTTTCATATTGACAGTGAAGCCGTTAAGTTTTTGTTTTTTGTTCCGTGTGTGTGTGTGTGTGTGTGTGTGTGTGTGTGTGTGTGTGTAAGGCATTTTTCTTCTTCCACATATTGATGACAGAGAGGTTGACACAGACTCTGGACAACACAAGGGACATAATGAGACCATGTGTTCACTGACGACCAAGAGAGGGACTGAGCAAATCAATATTTAGTGTTTAACCCTGCTACCAGGGCAACGGCCCTTTTGGAAGATAGGGATATGCATACGTGTGTGTATCTGTGGGTGTGTGCGTGTGTGTTTTTTTTTTTTAAGATTAAATGCCACCTCGTAAACAATGAGTCTGTAGGTGTTAAAACGAGACAGGAAGTACCACAGATTTTGTCTTCACTCTATTTTTTGGAGCCCATCCATTATTAAGAATTGGGAGACATCATGTCCTACCAAAACAAAAACAAAGAACAAAAAAAACTAATATCAACACTCTAATTACATTTTTGTAAATTGTTTTAATTTTTAAACTTGCTCTGTGCCAGAAAACACCTTGTCCCAGACAAGAATTCACAACTTCAAACAATTTAAAAATGTGTTAAAAGCCTTCAAAATCTAAAACAAACAAAACCCACTGAGGTATAAAAATGTGCTATTATGATAATCTTTGTTTGAATTTTTTTTTTTTTTTTGATGAAGATGTTGGCCTTTGCTGAGTCCTAGATTTGCATAAACTCAGATTCAGATTTTTACAAAAACATTCCTTAATCGGGCATAAATAAGGTTAGCTACACCCTAAGGACCCCGTCTCCCTCACTTCCTGGTTAAAAAAAAGGCAGGAGTGTTGCTCAAGCACCGGTAAGCTTTCTATTTTTTGACAAATTCATGAAATAATATTTCTATCAGATGTGTGTCAACCATAACATGTCAACTCTGTCAGCCTTCTAAGTCAAAGCTAAATAAAAGTTACGGTTTAAAAATATGTATTTTGATAAGCATTAAGAGAAAAATGAGCAACTTTAAAAAATAAAACAGCTGCTCATTATGCTGCAAAATGAAAAAATTCAACTCCATATCAAGTCTGTCAGATTTTCCTTGAGATTGAAATGACGTCTACATTTCAAAAAATTGAATCACAAGGAGGTTGGCCCATTACAAGGTTTAACAGCCAAGAGTTTGATCTTTTAAAATATATTTTGCCAGCATGATTGAGGAGTAAAAATCAAAACCCTTTGAAAATACAGCTTTGTCCCAGTTCTCAGGAATGAGTGAGCTATTTAAAGTGTTTCTAATGCGAGCGTTATCACATAGAACACCCTGCCAGTGTAACATATGTAATGTAAACATGACCAAAGTATTACATTTAATTTTAGTAGCTGGGGCGTTGCCTTTGTCATTTGATTGAGAGGCAGGAAGAGCCTGTGAGTCTTGACAATCGCTGGAAGGCATGCAAACTGCACACAGACAAAGGCCTCTTCCAAAAACAAGTGTTTAATTTCCACTCAACTGTATCCAATCAAAAAAAAAAAACCTTCTTTCCACATTCTTGACATTTCCACTCTTGAAAGCAACCCAGTTTAGTTGTAATGAAAGGGATCTTTGTGTAACAATGGCCCAAAAAAAAAAAAAAAAACACGCCAACCTGTGTAATCGCCCTAAAGTGAGAGTCCCAAATCTGTAACTGCGACTCAGCTCGTTCCACTTCCCCTGCCTTTTGTTCTTCGTACAAACCCTTCTAGAGCTCTTCCATTAGATAATGCCATTATCACAACAAAACTCAAGGCAATTAAATGCAGATTACGCTGTAATTCAGAGCGGGGTGCATTAGTCTGCGCTCCATCATGGAGCTATCTAATACACCTCTAATGCATTCAGACAGTAATATCCCTCTCTAATCCTTGGTAATGTTCGTTGCTGCACCTCCCCATGGATTAACCAAACCCTCTCAGTTTTAAAAGCATTCTGATCCGTAACCCAAAGTGGCGTGCACCTCTGGAAGGTACACCTTTTATTAAGTTGAGTCCATGCCTCTCATAAAAACTGGATTTTTTTTACTAACATGTAATAGTCTGCAAGAGGTAAATCCAGGTCAGTCACAGCTGAAACAGCTCACTCCTCCATCGCTGCTTCATGCTCGACAGCATCAGCGAGAATTCTTTTCTGTTGCATCGGGTCTCATCAACACTATTTAAGTTAAGCTGATGCGAAACTTGAATCCTGTCATATCTGCTGTGGCCTTTTACCTCCCACAAACTCCTTCTCTTGTTCAGAAAGAAAAAAGAAAAACATCAGCAGACAGAGACATAAAGGCAACCACAAGCAAGAGGACGGGAAAGTGGAGGAGAGTTTCACTGGTCAGGGACACAGCAGAGTCTGAAAGCAGGAAATATTGTGACAGAGGAGAGGGAGAAAGAATCACAGTTGCGCGGGGTACTTTCTAAAAAGGCAGCTAATTTTGTCGACTGTACGTAACCTGTGTTGCATTCATCTAGTTGATGTCATGTCTTCTTTTAAAGACATTCATACTGTGGACGAAGACGCCATGCAGATATAACGCAGACAGCTATTTTGATTTGATGTATCCTTTGAGCCGCATCGTGACCTCGACCTTCCCCCAATGTTAAACACGTAAGCGTTCATCAAAAGCTGTGTTTGCTTCAATTTTAAAAAGCTCATGAGGATACTACTCCTCCAAGATTATGCAACACACAACCTTCAGCAACTCAATATGACTGACAAACTGCTTATATAATAGCCTACTTGTATGTGCCATTATTGTGCAGCCAGAACTAGCCATATTTCAAGCTGTTTTTGCCAAATAATGTTCCAAAATGACTATTATCATAGCTTTTGTAAGATATGCTCCAACTATTGTGCATCATTGTCATGAGCTTTCTATTGTTTCGTATTCTTTTCAATGGAGGACTTTAAGGTAATGATTAGCCGTTCATATTTTGCTGGATGTTGTCCCAGATGGGTCCGAAATGAAACGAAAGCACAAATCTGTTGTTCTTGGACTTTATTTTGCGCTCAGGCATTGTTTGGTTCAATTAAATGTTTGGCTATTGTCACAATCTGCCTCCATCCCTTCCTCCAGCCAAATTCCCACTTCTTCAAGCAGCGGGACTGCACCATTACCACGCCGGCGTACGCCTGTGTGGGCAGAGTCCGCACACCATTTAAACAGTACGTCTGCTGGCACATGTGCTGGGAGCTACGGTCAATTCAGGAGGGGGAAGAAGCATGTATGCCTACCTCAACCACATGGGCCATAAAATACACAAACAAGTCAAGGATGATTAATGAGACAGAGAACTGATTCTGCCATAAAACCATATTGTAAATATTATTGACTAAGCTGGCAATCAATTATCAACTAGAAAAGCTACCATGGATTTTGCCCTGTCGGCCAACAGTTGTTTGTTCTGTCAGTGGACTACTGACCGTTCCTAAGCCCCGCCCCTTTTTGGCACTCCATTCAACATTCTTCTTTTATGTTTTTTGTACTTAGATATGCTACATGCTAGGCTCATCTATGTTGAAAAGAAAACCAAATATTGAGATGATTAAAAGAAGTTGCTGGAGGACCTGTAAAAGTGACAGATATTCACATCTTAAATAAGCCAATATTTGCAAAATGCTAGCTAACTAGCTAGTTAAGCATCAGTCACTAGCTAGCAAGTTGCCTAGCTTTTTTGCTAACATTAGTTAGCATTAGAGCTGCAATGATCAACCGATTGTTAATCAACTATTAAATGAATTGCCAACTGTTTTGATAGGCTATATGGGTTTGAGTCATTTTTAAGTTCTCATATTTCAGCTTCTCATATGTGAGTATTTCGTGGTTTCTTTAGTCCTCTAAGACAGTAAACTGAATATCTTTGGGTTGTGAGCCAAACAAGACATTTGAGGACGTCATTTTTAGCTTTTGGAAAAGACTGATAGATTTTTCACCATATTCTGACATTTTACAGACCAAAAACTAATCAATTAATCAGACAAATAAGACAGATTAACTGACAATGAAAATAATTGTTAGTTGCAGCCCTACACTAGCTAAACTTAAGGCGTGACCCTATATGTCACTTTTACAGGAAATGCAGAAAGTTGACAGAGGCATCATTTTGTTCCTTGTCAGACTGTTGCCTGTGCTTCTTCTCTTGTTTTTCTAGCCTGCGTCCTGTTTATCTGACACCTGTATGTGAAACCTGTTTTTGTCTTCCTAACCTGCAAGTTGTGACCTTTTGCCTCTTACTGGACTTTGAAGCCTTGCTGGCTCCTTATTGGATTTCCTTGCCTGCTTCTGTGGTTTTTGAACGTCGCCTGCCTCCACCATCCCGTAGGCCTTTGTGCCGTATTCTGTGTAATAAATCTCTGAACTGCACCTGATCCCGATCAGTACCATAGGCAGCACAGAGACATAGGCAGAGAAACTCTTCACCGCTACAACATCACAAAGTGTCTGTAAGGACAACCATCGCAACCATAATGAGCCAGAGAAATTCAATTAGAGCCAAGGAAATTCGATTGTTCGTTTAGCCGGAAGCATTAGCAGGAGCCCTGTTATGATCTCCCTGCTTGTGTTACCTCTGAGTCACAAAGATATACGCATGATCCGTGTAAACAGAATGACAGGGAGATACACATGCAGACAGGGAAAGTCTACCAGTTGTAAATAAAAGGATTAACAGTCATTAGCTAAAGGAGAAAACAGAGAAGCCATCCTCACCATCCAGCAGTCAAAGTACTGCAGCAAGGTAACCTGGTCTACATCAGAACCAAAACACATGACTGACGCACTGCGAGAAACACTTACAGCTTTTTTTTTCATTTGCATTGAAGTGTTAGAGATTTTTTTCAGTGAATAAAGCTGCAATTAAATATGTTCAGTGCATCTCTGCTGATTCACTCATATATTCCTTCATGAATTCCTGTGATTCATCACTTATATACAGGCTTATGTACATAAATAGGAAAAAAGTGACTGTATTCCTCTCTTAACTACAGGAAAAAAGACACAGTCAGATTACAGATCAATAACAACAACATACAACACCAGTCTCTGTGAAACCACAGCGGATCTTACAGTTGTTAATTTATTATACATTGTGTTTAGTGAAAAAATGTTGTCACTGAGTGGAATTTTAAACATTATTATGTCTTTAAAACAGAAGAGAAACAACATTACAAAACACAGTGAGTTCTGCCTTCAACTGTGAAAATACTGTCATTATTAAAACTCAAGATCTAATTTCAAGGTAAGGCCAAATGCTAACATAAAACCGAAAAGACCAACCACTAACATTAGCTAAGCCATTAATGTTAGCTAAACAGACCTATCGCTATTATTAGCTACACAAAACAACTTCTAATATTAACTACACAGACAAGCTGCTAACATAACCTACACAGACCTACTACTAACGTTAGCTACACAAAACAACCGCTAATGTTAGCTTCACAAAACAACCGTAATATGAGCTATACAGACAACTGCTAGCATAAGCTACACAGACCAACCACTAACATTAGCCACACAAAACAACAAATAATGTTAGCTACACAGACTAGCCCCTAACCTAAACTATACAAACCCATTGCTAATATTAGCTACACAAACAACCACCAATGTTAAGCAACAGCTGTTAGCTAAACAGACCAACCACTCATGTTAGCTTCACAAAACAACCACTAATGTTAGCCACACAGATCAACCGCTACCTTTAGCTACATAGCACCCCGTTAGTGTAAGTTGTGAGTACATTTAAATGTGCTAAATTACAGCAATTAATACAAAAACGCATATGCACATAACAAAGGAAGGAATATACAGACAAATAATTATTAAACCTAACAACAAACATAAAATATTATACTAGGCTAAAGAATTTCACCATCTTGGGCACTGAGGTAATCTAAGTAAAGTACGTAAAGTAATCAGGTTATGTCACTTATATATAGTGATATTTGGATTAAGTTACCGATTACATTTTTTGACAGGAAATCAGTAATTTAATCGGAATTCATTTCTAAAGCAACCCCTCAACCCTGTTTATATAACACTGTCCACCCTGTGATTTGACTTATTAAAATCCATTATAATTGGCGACTGTGGTCTGGATTATCAAAGGGCTTCAAGGTGTCAGCCAGAGAACTTCTGGCATTTTTGCTGTCAACCCTCCTCAACTTCAGTGGGAATTACAAACTGTGTGGGAGGAGACAGGAGACAGAGCGAAAGACACAAGGAGAGGAGCAGATCCGTCCTCTTCAGGCAAATATTTACTTCTCAGCTAAAAATACACATTTAATTGGACGTCTGTCTGTCGCATGTGGCTCAAACACAACATTTTTGGGTTGAAACTTAAACTTAAAGTGTCTGAAGTCTTTTAAGTCCAGATGGGAAGCCTATCAGTGTGCTGGACTACAGCCTGAGTGAAGCTCACTCGGCACTCGCTGCTGTTTTCACACAGATTTCCATTTCACTGCATCTAAGGCATGAGGATGACGGAATGAGCATGATACTCCTGGTTATTTCACCCAGAAAGTGACTGATTAATGCCTCCAGTGCAAGGCAAGAGCACACCTATTTGTCAATTTATTAGATACACAATGTTCAGTTCTTGTTGACACAGGTGTTGATTCAGCTGTCTGATCTTTTGGAGGCTGAAGTTTGTGGCATTTTTTAAACTTTATTGCATTATTCTGACAGATATTTAGCCCACTCAGTGATAAATCAGAATCAGAAATACTTCATTAATCCCCAGAGGAAAACTGGGTTACGTTTAGAGCCCGACCAATATATCAGCCGACATTATTTCTCCGTAATCAGCCTATCACAGCTATATCAGTCTATTGACACATATGTTGTCTGATATGTGCCGGTATGGAAACCTTTTTCTTTTAACAGAACATAATGCAGATTGTTTTCATTTAATAGCTTCATGGGCAGCATTTTATGCATTTATTTGTTTTTATTTTTATTAATTCAAGTGTAATATAGACATTTTTGCTCTATTTGTGTTTTTTATATATAGTTATTTATAATTATTAAAAGTGAAAATTCATTGTTCAGTACCCTGATGCTGTTTTGGACAATAAAGTTTTTTGTTAAACTGTAAATCATCCTGCTTCCATTACATGTCTTTATCACAAGTGTAAAATAATCATATTTGAAGGCTCACTGTAAAAATAGGTGTTTCTGCATAGGCCTATATTCTAAATACTGAATATTAGATACTGAATATAGAATATCTGCCAGTTTTTTACTCTCTGGTATCAATATCAGCATCTGCCCCAAAAATTGGTGGAGTGCTCATTACATTACTGTTACTCCAACCAAGAATAGATATATATTAGATAGATATATTGAAGCATAGAGAATTATCAAAAAATAAAAATAAAAATAAAGATATACAGACAGACAGACAGACAGATAGATAGACTACTGATGTGCTAATTTCCCTGTTGATTAATTGGAAATTTTAATTTAGATTAGTCAACTAAAAGTCTAAAAGTAAAAAAGCACTCAAAATGTATTTATTGATAAGGTTAGATATTGTTGTAATATTAAGAATAATTTAAAGCCATTAATCATATTCTTCCATAGCCAAATCATACTCTAAATGCTGCTGAAATGTGTGCCATGCATTATTATTATAACAAAACATGACAATTCACTAAAGACTTTAACCTGACAGATGAAACAGGATCACAGTGTCTGCGGGTTTACCCAGAGCTAATGCCATGCTGTGCGGCAGCTAACATTAGCAGCGCAGCAGCAGCAGCCAGCTTTCATACAAGCTTATTTTCATTTTCCAGATCAAAATACTGACAGACCGCACTGGTTTTACATGTCATCTGCTCTGCTTTGCTGACAAAAACCTTGAGAGAACATAGAGAGGGGGAAGGCGGCAACTTAACTTATCTACAGAACTGCTGCTGTACATGAATAACATATTGATAAATAGTTTAATCCACCAGTATTTCTGGTGCTGACTAGTATTCGTTTAGCTAACTAATCACACACATCCCTAATTATAATTAAGAGTATTAGTTGAAAAGTACAGTATAAATGCAGTATTGATGCCAGGATATACCTGAGTATCATGTGGTAAATAATAAATGGGATGGACAAAACTATAGAAAAAGCTGTTAATAAAACTACAGTTTCCAAAATGGTCATAAAGTACAATCATAATGCAGAACTGTTGCATTAGGCTGCATTAGTTTTAGCTCAGTGTAACTGTAACATATAGTAAAATAAAAATCTTATGTAATATATTGCATTTTTAAGCAGCCTTGCTTCTTTGCTAACATGTTGAATACCCCTGCTTTTATCATATCTGCATAATAAATCATATATCCTTGGTCCCTATGAACAACAGAAAGTTTTGGCTCCAATTACAAAGTTCTACCACACTTTACAACACTTGTCCAGAATGTCCACCTGTATATCATTAACTCTGTGTGTTCAGTTCAGTTTCCAGCAGAAGTACATAAGATAAGATTAAAGTTAATTGATCCATATGGGTGAAAACATCCCACAAAGAAAGGAAACCAAAACTGAGAAAACATAGATCGAATCGATTAATCTGTTGATTTTTTTCTCAATTAATGGATTAGTTGTTTGGTCTAAATAATGTCAGAAATTGTTGAACAATTTCAATCAGTGTTTCCCAGAATTCAAGGTGACATCCTCAAATATCTTGTTTTGCTCACAACCCAAAGATAAACAGTAAAGAGTTTACTGTTAGAAAGGAGTAAAGAAACTGAAAATATTCACATTTGAAGAGGATGAAATTTGAGAATTTGGCTATTTTGTGTTGAAAAATGACTTAAAATGATTGATCATTGATCAAAATAGTCGGTGATTAATTTAATATTTGATTACTAATAGATTAGACATTGCACTGCTAATGTGATGGACAATAAATTGAGTAGAGAGTAGGGTTGCAAAATATGGTAAAAAGAAGAAAATCATATTGCAATTATTTTGACAGATATTCTGATTGCGATAATTCGCAATTGTGGGAATGGTAATTTTTAAATCACGCTTTTCATTTTCACAGAAAAAAAACTTTCAAAATCATGATGATGTGACATTTGTTGGGCCAAACAAACCAAAAAACATCTTTTATTACATTATTTATAGGCAAGTGAATCTCTGCAGCATCACAGTACTTCATTACAATGATATGTTGACACTCATCTACTTTAGCTTCTGCCATTTGGATATTGCACTTGGCCATATTGCGATTTCAGTAATACTTCGATTAACTGTGCAGCCCTAGTTGAGACCATAAGAAGAAGTGATGTCATACAACAACAATAACAAACCAGGTCATATGATCTGCATATGGATTAAGCTGACAGCCTCAGCTAACCACTCTCAGGCAGCAGATGTTGACATACAGACCTAAATGACACTTTTAAAACCAATGTGTGTGTGTGCAGGAGTTTATGTGTGTCAGTAAGTCTTTATACATCCCTGCATTTGTTTGTGTAAACTGGAGCAAACTAATACAGCTGAATGGTCAACATACTGCAGATTTGGACACATGGGCTTAGCGAGCGCGATGCGGCTGTAACTACTGGTGATGATAGATATGATAAAACCCAATGAAATTTATCATAATCAGGATTATTCAGTACTCTGTAATCCATGAGTGACTTCAGTGCAACTGATGGCATCTTTTGCTGTGGTATCATGTACCCGGGGGGGGGGGTTGGTATATCAATCTACAGAAGGAAAACATAAAAGCTGTTCAATCAAGAGTAGTAACTGGTGTAAAAAGGGGAAGAGGTCAGAGACTGGGGTCAACGGTTCAAACACCCACTTTCCCATGGCTACGTTCTCAAGTCTTAGAGCTCAATTCTGATTTGTTGCGCTGATCTAAGTTTTTGTTTGGCTGTTCACATTATCTTTTCGATGTGGCCCATATCTGATTCCAGTAGGAACTAGTCATGGTCCTGAACTGAACAATAACAAAGGCTTCACATGCAGTGCGCTGTTGTACAAAAGTAAACATGAAGGCCACTGAAGTCAGTGTGTACAGTTTCATTTATAAGTTGATGTGCAATGGGAGTCAGTAAATTCGTGAGCAGATGATAATGATAATGATGGGTGCTCCTTCTTTACAGTGGATATGGGGTTGGAGCCAGGAGCCACAGGATTGATGTGAATGGCGTCACAGAAACAGATTTCATCCAAAGTTTCAGGATGTCAAGGGCTGGTTTTAACTTTATCCGCCAGCACCTCTCCACAAGGGTCTTTTAAGACACTTTGAAGTGCATGAGTGATGTAAAAGTCGCATGAATTTTGTCCTAAGAAAAAAATCACATCTGAGTCAGACATGAGCAGAAAATAAAAATCAGAGTTGGCACACTTTTGCCTGCGGTGTAAATGTAGCTTAATTCTTTCTGATTTTTGGTTTTCGAAGGAGCGTTATCAAAGTGTGCAGTTAAAATACCTCTGGGCAGATATGGATAGACCAAGAGCCAATGAGAGGAATTAAACGCGACCTACAACACCAACGAAACAAGTGCTAGTGCAAGTTTGGGCGGTGCTTAGTGCGTATTCAAGCCTTTTCAAAAATGGCATTCTGGTCACAGCTTTCTCAAATTACAGCTGAACAGTGCATTAGATTTGTGAGCCTGGTGAAATGCGCACAAAACCTGTTGACCTGTGATGCTCTTCTGTTAAGACATAGTCACGAATACAAGAATCAAGGGAGTGGCCATGGCCTGCCAGGACGGATGTATTTACAATTGGTCAAGTCTGTGATTCCAGCTGCTGAAAGGTCACCAAAGATGATTCTTAATTTGCGTATGAGCGACCGGGCTATTAGTCATCGTATCAAGTTTGCCCCATATTAAACAAATAAATTAAATATTCCATTTCATATTCCTTTCTGAACGGGAGCCTGGCCAGACAGATCTACTGGAGTAAATTAAACATGAGTTTGATAATTTGTCTGATTCTGGCTGAATTCCACTGGGATGAACCAATCTCTTTATCTGATTCTTCCTCATCAATTTCACTAGCTCATTGCATTATTGTATTATTGCTTTAGCGACACCATAACACAATCCTCCCCAGCTCAGTGAAGCAACTACAACACAGAAAGGCAGGAATGGAAAACAGAAGCATTTCAACAGGTTTCCAAACTGTTTTGAGGGTGAAAGATCCATTCTAAGTGCATCCCTCTGCAGCTGCCAAGATCAAATTTCAAAGACAAGCTGGGCAGGAGGGAAAAGAGAAGAGGCTCAGTGTCGTATAGCACAATTTGACTGCACCATATTAGGAGAAAAAGCATGTGAGAAAAACATCATATACAAACACCCACACCCTTCAAGTGAAAACACAGGAAATTGTGACTATGTGACATTACCAACTCCACAACAAATAAAGAAACCCATTTGGTACAAAGCCCTGCTCTCTGTTATATAAAGTGTATTCCCTGTTTCGATTTTCCTGTCTTCATGTCCAGCCTGCCTTTCAAAGCTGATGACATGAATGCTATTAATTAAAGGTAAATTCCATCCCAGCTGCAGCTATAGATCCACACAGATGTGGAAGACCGAAAATGATCGGTAAATCCCGAGAATGTCTGGTCCTGAGGTGTTGACCTCTGGGGATCTCTGAAGGTCACCAGCCATTGATGTAAAGCCGAACACTGAAACTGAGGTTTTATTTGTCCACAGAGGCCAACATAAGGTCTGTGTTAAATGGCAGAACAGACGAGCCAGCTTACACCCTTAGAAATAAAGGTGCTTGCAAGAACCATAAAGGGTTCTTCGGCTTGTCCTCATAGAAAGTTTTTTAGTTCCTGGTAGAACATTTTAGAAAAGTTTCACTTGGAATTCTCTCAGAGAGTTCTACCTTGAACCCAAGATACAGGGTTATATCTTGAACCATGTGTGAAAGTTTCCATACAGAGCCCACTATGTGAGGTTCTACAGAGAACCCTTCCATGATGTAAGGGCTCCATCGAGAACCCTATCTTAAGGTTCTATCCATAACCTTCCACCTACTAAGAGGCCCAACAAGAACCCACTCAGGGAGTTCTACCAAAAACCTCTTTGGGGTTATTTCTAATTTCTTATTAAGAGTTTTAGATCAACTCCTACTAACTTCTACCAAGAATCTTTTTATTTTCTGAGGGTTTTGTCTAGTACACACAGAGGATTCTACTGAGAACCTTTTTATATTCCAAGGGTTTTATCTAGAGCTCACCCCAGGGGTTCTACCAAGAACCCTTTTATATTATAGTACAAAACCCTTGGCAAACCCTCGATCAAAGAGTTCTTCAAGAATTTCAACAATTCTTGAAGAACTCTTTCTTCTAAAAAGGGTTCTTTGGATGAAAAGTGTTCTTAATGGAACCCTTAGTCTTACAAAGAACCCCTGATGAACAGTTTCTTCAAAAAAGGGCTCTTCAGAAGCAAATGGTTCTAGGTAGAACCACAAAAAGAGCCTTTTTGAAACCCTCAGTTCATAGAGTGTAGGGACAGGGCAGCAGCCAGCCCAGAGATCTAGTCTGCCTGCAGACAGATGTGGGATTTGTGACTTGTCGACATTACGGCATCGATTCAGAGGTGAGGGGAAGGATTGTTCCCTGCTGCTCACATCCAGTCCCAAAAGTTAATCCCAGTAAGCAGGCACACTTCCTACAAGCAAATGACAGCGCAACAGGTGGTTCCATTCACAAAAAGAACAGGCTGAATGAGTGTTTCATTCAAGTAAAAGCTCCCATTAAGCTCCCATTAAGCACCTATGATACCATTCTGCCCCTTCAAAACATTATCATCAACCATCTGAAAGGAGATTTAACATTGAGACCGTATACGTGGCTTTAATCATCTAAATGGATGATTTTAAAAACCATTACGGCTGCTGCAGAGGTTCTTTTAATAGGTCAGACTAACCTAACTAGCACAAATCTGTGCATTGTTAAAGGACAGTGTGTATCTGCAGGGATAATGTGTGCTGACACTGGCCTCATATCGCTCACGCTCATCGTGGTCCTGAGTTCCCATTCTGTTGTTTCCTTTTGCCCTCAGCATGCCTCAACTACCTCAAATTCAGTTATGTTCTTACACTTCCCTGAATGCCTTTCAGCAACACTCAAACAACTCCACAGGACTGCTGCGTCCATATGTTAAAGGGATAGTTCGAATTTCTTGAAGTAGAAAATTGATCGAAACGAGGGAGAATCTGTGATTTTCACAGTAGTTTTCTCTTCACCCCCAACTCCTTTGTGGCGTCCACAGCAGGTTTTCACTAATTTTGCAATTGCGATATGATCTGTAATATTAGAGGTAATGATGAGTTTTACATCATTATTCTGTGATTTGAAAATTGCTAGAAGCCAAATTGAGATTTTGATGAAATTTCGATTAATTGTGCAGCCCTACTTCAAAGACGACACAGTGTAGCTTACCAGCTGTTATATCACACTTGGTACCATACTTTAAAAAATAATTTGGAAATGTAAATGACAAAATGACTTCATAATGCCCCTCACATTTTCAGCGGGGTACAGTCTAGTACCTGACCTCTTTTACTACAAAAGCTACTCTGCTGTAACACATGCAAAATGTGTCCTGGTATTGTCTTACTTAAATAATTAGAGACGTCTCTGAAGAAGACGTTGTCTGGATGGCAGCATATGTTGTGACAAAATCTGATTGTCTAACAATCCTCAGTGCAGGAACATAATATTTACATTGTAAAATCAAACCGAATTTAATCAAATCTTGACCTTAAAACTGAACATCAAATCAAATTGATGATTTTGAGAATCATGACATCTCTAGTACTTATGTTTATCTGGTAATACAATACGTATCATGATACAGGGGTTATGAGTCAGTATATTGCAATACAATAAGCAGGGTGATATATTGCTAGTTTTTTTTATTTTAGGAAAATAAAATGCATAAAATCTGACTCAAGTGTACTGATGTTCTTGCACCATTGTATTGTACAAGTCAAACCAAACTCCTTCGCAAAAACAGGTAATTTTACCTCACAGAAGACGGGAGTTGCTGGTCTACCGTTGCCTCGACTGGTGGGTTAGTTAGTGTTATTGTGTGAGTGTGGTGAATCTGAACTAACCCTTTAAAACACAGAGATCACGCAATCAAACTAACATACTGAGGCAGCAGTAGACCAGCACATCCTGTGTTCTAAGCGGTAAAATTATTGTTTTTGCCAAAAGAGTCTGGTTGTTTTGGAGAGAGTGATGTTTCGCTCAGTTTCCCTTTGGAAAAGGCCGTCTGATAGCAAGGTAAAGTGGTAAAAATATTCATAATATAAAATGCTCTTCAACTGATATAGATTTTTTTCAGGTGGAACTTTTTAGGTTGCTAAAATACCTTTTGTTCCTGACCCTGTCCACAGCAGCACATTGCATAGCTTCCTACGCCGAGACTCCTGCTGCTTCTACTAACTAAGGACGTGTCAAATGTTATCTACAGTAGTTAATACACTGACTATGGATAAGTGCCTCATATGAACCCACTTGAAATAAACCAAACTATCCCTTTTAGGCAGACAGAGCAACATACTGTAGCTGTGGCAGCAGCAAAGTCACACGTTTTACTTAAAATATAATATGGATTATGTCTGTCAGTGCAGAAACAGTGTCTCAGTCTCTTGTACCATGAATTCCTCCATGTGTGATTGCTACACAGCGAGTCAATAACAATCCAATTCTGTATTATTCCTGGGATTATACTGATAATAAATAGTTTAATTTGTTTTACGGTTGACTATTACCAAAGACATTACTATGAAGGAACAAAAGATGGAAAATAATTTCCCATGATAAATACGCATGTCCTGACAGATTTCTATTCAAGTCCTTTAAAAGTAGATCGCCACAATAAATATTGACGAAAACCAGTCGTGACAAGCCAAACACAGGGATCACTGTGTGCTGAGGAGGCTCACCATGCTGCATCTGCACGCTCTCAAGTCCATTACGAGTGAGCTGCCAGACGTTTCGTCCTGCAGGAGCCCGAGCAAACACAGAGCAGACACCACAACACAGAGCTGCTGGCAGGGCCTGCTCCTCCACCCGTCTCCACACAGACACATCGTCCATACTAATTTGCTCCACGTGCATCAATACATGCACACACGCACACTCCACACACTCATACATAAAATATTTCTGGTTTAGCTTTCCAAGGTCAAGCACGAGAAAGTAGGGCTTCTTGCAGATTTTTATTGCTGTTTCAAATAAACACTGTGGCAATGTTGAGGGTGCAGTAAGAAAAAGCAGAAGACAGAGTGGCAGTTATGAGAGTAGCAGCAGATTACTGTTGTATTCTGGTTAAAATAAAATGTCACACCCTTCCAATACAGCCTATTAAATAATGCTCCATGTGGAATCGTTCTAACGGCGCGTCGATAAACCACAAAACAGCTGGTTGTATTAACTCCAGTTGTGTTTGAGTCACTTGGGTTTAAGTTTTCCCTCACTTAAAAACTGTGAAATCCTCAGTATTACGCCTATTTTTCACATTTTTCCCTTGAATTTTGAAGGACAGCAAAGCAGGACCCCACCGATACTGAATAGCAAGAAGCGACACCTGTTGGGAATCAGGTGGTAACGGTTTGTCATTTTTAAAAAGGGGGTCCCCAATAAAAAAAGTTTGGGAAGCACTGCTCTATATGACCTACATACAGTAAGCAAACGACAGTATCTGCGAGAAGAGCACCTATTTTTATACTGTTATTCTTCATACCTGCCACCGGGTCGGATTCTCCGTGAAATAAGTTAAAACAAGCCCGTATTTAGATTTTCTCAGGCAAAGTTACAGTGAGTCGTGGGTTAGCCAGTTAAAAAGAAACAGATCCAGATACATTTATTTTTGACGTTATATTAATAATCCAACTGATTTATATTTTGAATTAATAATCAGTATCAGCAAAATAAGTAGTTATCAAACAGATGACACCTAGTGGAGTAAAAAGTTGGATATTTTTCTCAAGGCACCAGGAGTTGAAGTACAGCAGTTATTCCAATTTTTGGCACTAAGATTTTCATTTTTACTGCAAATGTAAATCAGTTTCAAATATTAGTTATCAGTCTCATTGATTACCAATAATAAGTGTCATACTGGCTCTGAAAACACAAACATATCTTGTCAGTCCATACCCTATGTAACCCACCACTTGCCCCAGCAACTTAATGGACATTCCTGTACTGTTTTCGTCCTATATGAAGAGAGATAAGAGCAGTGAGATCCAGTTCAGTGTTTGAGCCAACATGCAGGATCATAAACCCAGGAGCACAAAGTTGTTTGTCAAATTCTGACAACAGAACAAAGCCCTGTGATGTTTGTCTTCCAGCTGACAGAGAGAGAGGGAGAGACAGAAAAATCTGACCACTAAAATTCCATGTGACATCAGCATGACAGCAGGGACATGGACGTCATCCCACCTGGGACTGCTCAGTCGGTCCCCTTCCTGCACACAAATCCCCTTATCAAACTGTGAAACAGATTTGGGCTGCATCATGACAGCATGCAATCAGGAAGTGAGCAGCACTCTATTATCTCATGACATGCAGGTGTCAGAGGATGTATTTCCCTCCGTGCAGGAGCCGTCCTGTGCCAAGAGACAAGCAGATTTGCATCAACGTGTCGTCCGGGTCTTCATGGAAGCCCAGAAGGTAATCTAATACACAATCAGTGGCACGGAGAGAAGAGCTGCAGCAAGGGAGCAACAAACATTATTTCAAACATTGACATATTTGACTGAGCATCAGCACTCAGTCTCATAAATTTAAAAGCAATATTCATAACGAATGCTCATTCTGTAAGCACTGGGATTTACATATTCCACCACAGTCCCTCTGGGCTGACAAATATGATAAACAGCAGCGCTTTTTCTGTGCAAACACCGCCTCATACAACGCCAAACACATCAGAGCTACGAGGCACATTTTGAACACAACACGGCATTTCCACCGAATACATGGTGGGAATTCAGGTGATAAATAATGCAGGCCGCCATGATGGATTAGTCTAATCTTAATGCAGCTGGTCTGAATTGATTGGCGAGAAACAGGAAGAGGGACAAGAGGCTTTCAGGGAAATCCAAAACCATTCAGGCCATTCAGTTTACTTTGGCAGTGTTGCTTGAAGTCAGAACCAAGCTGCTGGCCAGCACCTCCAATTCAATTCTACAATGATAATTAAGACTTATACTTAAAGGGGCAATATGTAGTGTAGTGCACTGCATAGACTGTAAATTGTATAGATTATTATCCCCAGACACGGCAGAGACAGGCAGGAGCTCTGCAGGAGTGCAGGACGCACGCAAAGTCGTACAGTAACTGAAGAACAAGCGAGGGCAAGTCCTCCGCTGTAAGTTGATCAGCCTGTTTCTATCTGTCAGATGTCTGTCAGTGTAAAAGTTCAGCCCGTTATCCGGAAAACAAAAGCCCACTGCTATGACATAACACACTATTCGACAATGAGTTAAGTGGCTGCCTGTCTCACTGCCTGCCAAACTCCATTACAGTTTTGCTAAATTTAACACATAAACATCTACATCTTCTACCAGATTATAAATGCTTTGTTACGACTCATAAACAGACACTTCCTCATGCAGCGAAATTTCGGCATGAATTTGCAGTCTGATTTATGTGAAACGGGCATAAAATACAGTTGTTGCAGCTGTTCTGGAGGCCTGAAGTGGTCCGACGTCTTACTAAGAGACTTACAAGACACTTACGCTGGTTTATGATTTGCCACTCATCTTTATCTTCTCATTGCTAAGCTTCTGCCACTGACAATCACTAAGAACACTTTTTCTCTTGCACGCATTGAGCTTCCTCCAGCTCACTCAAACACAGAGCACTTCTGATCAGCTTTACAAATTAGTTAGTTAGTTAATTAAATCTTAAAACAGGCAGGTCATTTATTTTTGCAGTCACTGGTCTGAGAGAAAACTAGGGCTGCATCTGAAATTACATACTGATATATTATTTGGTATCTTAAAACAGTAAACTTAGTATGAAACTAATACTATGCAAGGTGCCTACTATTTCCGCGGAAATATTACAGGATGCAAGCAACAGATGAAGAACCGGCATAAATATCCCACAAACAACAGGACAACATGACGACAACATAACAGAAAAAGGCACACAGCAACCAAGACAGCTCTGGCATTAACATCAATAACACTTAAATTTAAGTGTAAGTAAGGTTTCACTTTGCTGAGCAAAATATATTTTTTAAATTAGGTTGTTTTTTGGCACTGGTTACTGTGGTTACGCATCTCAAACCAACAAGGATGCTCTCAGGAAGTGACATGATACACATTGAGTCATGTGTCCAAAAAGATACAGGCCAGATGTTTTGTTATCCAGAACTGGTGAGCTTCTGTTTATTAACACAAAAGTATGTTTAACAACTTAAACAACCTTCAAGCTTTAGAAGTTCTAGCCCATGATGGGAAAGTCTGGCCAGTCACAGGTTTGTTAGGTGCTAGTTGATTGTTTAGTCTCATTATTTAAAAAAACCTTCTGTATTTCACAGCCTGGGAATGAGTCTCAACAAACAGCTATTTTTCTCCAGAGGCACTAACTGCACCTTTAATGCTGCTGCCTGCTTGCCGCTCGTGTTTGTCCAACAGGTTTGTGCTGTTTCCACCTGAAGACTGAATGAGTGGTGACCAGCCAGTCAAAAATGAGCAGTGCCTGGTTAACAAGGTTTTTGAGAGCTATTGTTGTTCATTTTCATCTAACAAGCCTTTCTGGCTCCAGCTACAGAACCGAAACCTTTTTGTAACTACAGTGCACTGATACCCCGGCTCCCTGTCCTGTTAATGGTGGTGTTAGAGTAATGTTGACTGTTTTTCATGCTTATGGATCAGATAGTAGAGTAGTGTGTGCGGAAGGTAATAAAAAGTAATAGCTGGGAGCTGAGAGTTAACTACTGGTGAACATGAGTCCATGGTGGTGACCCTTTTACAGCTGGGGAGGCTTTATGGGACTAAGAGGTTTTACTGCTGGGGATTTGCTGGAGCAGCATTAGTTATTATGGTCTCTGTCAGATGGGCCACATCTCTCCAAGTTCCATGGAGCGCTGTACAGATCATGGTTCTGATCACCATCATCCAAATGATATAAAGATGCCAATCACAGCAGCATTGACTAGTTTCTACAAGTCTAACATCAAAACAACTATAAGCAGAGGATATCTGAATGTGAACCAGCATTTTGATTAGTGACTGTAATTTAATTACAGTTTTTCTCAGTACCTGTAACAGAACACAATTACAATTATTTTCAAATTTAATTACATTTAACTAGAGACGTTCTGATACCATTTTTCCTTCTAATTCCTCCGATGTAATCCACATCGATTCCTCTACCTGAACTCTGCCTATATGCCAATGCCAAGTACCGGTCTAATACCTGTGAAAGTTTTTTTTTCGTTACTCTTTAGAAGGTCTATAAGACAGTCTCAGTCGCACACTGTACAGATGGTAAAGCCTCCTGAAGCAAATTGTAATTCATGATGTTGGGCTATACAAATAAAATCTGACTTGACTAAATGGAACTCAAAGCGCACAAAAAATCCACACAGATACACACACAGTCTCTTTCCAGAAATCACGGCCCAGTTAGTCAGGCCAAGTGCCACGTCTACGACCAACATCTCCAAAACTCACAGCAAAACTATCTAGATGGATAAACAGCACTACAGGTAAGAGGAAAAATATGTATACATTGATTTTAGGGTGAACTGTCCCTTTAAACAACCTCAGTTAAAACTTTTTAATAAAATAGCCTGAGTGTCTCTGTGCCCAACAACAGACATAACCAATCAATGAGCCAATTACCCTCTGAAGAAATCATTTACTGATTTTTTTTTTATTGAAATATTGATTTTTTTCTGTTGGAAGAAATAATGAACAACTTCTTCCAAATATTAAAAATGACAAAAACACAATCACGGCGAGAAATTGTATTTGTAATGGATTATGTTTAAACCAACTGTCTGGTAGAAGAAACAGAAAAGCTGAAAAAGCGTGAGGGTAGCTGAAACATACACCCAGTACCAGTCAAAAGTCTGGACACATATGCACTTTTTCTTTACTTTTATTATTTTTCTACATTACAGATTAACACCTGAGGCATCAAAACTGTGACATATGGAATCATGTAGCAAGCAAAAAAAGTGAAAGCAAGGCAAAATATGTTTTATACTTTAGATTCCAAAAAAGAAAAATGACTCTTGCACACTGTTTTCTGCACTTGCAATGACAATTTAATGATTATAATATAAGTATTATTAAATCTTTGATTCCAAGTGCAGAGGACAGAGTCTTTTTGCATTTTATTGTCGACCCATGGTCTTCTCTCACGCATCTGTCGATCTACAAATATGTCTTGTCAAGTCTTATTAATAAAAATAAAGAACAAACAGTGACTGTGAAACTTTTGACTGGCACTGTATGTCCCTGGTCAAGCTATTATCTTGTTAACATCTGCAGAACCTGACTCACATGTTCGTCCCTTGACAAAGGCCTTATGTAATCACACAGCGACCATCTAAATACAGAGCAAGTGTCCTCTTATAAACAGAAGCAACTCTATGCATAGCAGCATGTCTCTTCAGGGTACCATGGAGCGACTCTAAATTTAGCCTTTGTTGAACTCTGCCCCCTTCCTCTCTGTCTCATAAACACACATACACATCATGATGCCTCTTCTGTCTTAATCTTGTATCTTGATGTCCACCTAACTCTAGGCCAAAACATTATAAACGGCCAAACGCTTGGAACATCTTACCCTTAAGAGCACGGTCCTGCTATGTTAACTATGTGAGAAGGGGGGACTGGGTACGTGGGAGGGCGTGTGTGCGTGTGTGTGTGCGTGTGTGTGCGTGTGTGTGCGTGTGTGTGCGTGTGTGTGCGTGTGTGTGTGTGCATGTATGTGCATGTGTGTGCGTGTGTACGAAGATAGACAGAGAGTGGCCATATAGGAGTCACCCCAGCCTGTAGGCAGCTCCCCAGGGCAGAGGGAAATCTTCTGGCTGTGAGCCCAAAAAGTGACAGAGAATGAACAGAGAAAGAGGAAAACAATTCAAAAGACAGAGATTAAAGAGAGGAAAAAGAGAAAGCAATAAATCTGGTTCTTTGCTCTAAATATACCGCCGCTTTAAAAACAAAAAAAAGAACATAAGGCACAAACAAAGGCACGGCCACTAAGGTAGCAGAGATTAAGCGACAGATGTAGCTGTGGGCTGGTTTGTGGTTTCACAGCACCGACTGAGGCTGAGGAGCTTATGAGAATCTCAGGACCACAGAGAACGGGGCTTTTAAAATTATTTCTTGGAGGGCCACGGGATGGAAGGAAAATTACTTTCAAGGCTTTAAAGGCTGAAATCATGCCTCAGCTCTGCCCTTTTTGTTTGAACTCTGCTTCATTTCCCCAAATTTGTGTGGGTAAATAAACAGGCAGAGTATTTTATTTTTCGGCCTGCCCAGAATCTGAGGGGGCACAAAAATTATAGTCCCACTGGATTAGTACTTCAAAGTTTTATCTTTCCCTTTCTGGTTTCCTGCTCACTGCTATTACACCACAACATTTATGTAACTGTCCTCAATTTTATAGAGAAACTAACGACACTACTCCAAAAAAGTAAAGCTCAGGTGGAGGCAGAAAAATATCCCAAAACATGTTAGCAGGTTTTGTTGGTTTGTTTCTTAACGTTTGCTTAAGAAAATATGAGCTCTTCTGAACACAGTCACAGTCTCTCTCCAGGACAGTGAGTGTTGAAAAAGTTCACATTAACCAATAGGACGAGACTTATTGACCTGTAAATCCTCACTCAGTGGATGGTCTATCTACAGTGACATACACTGTAACTTGTAACAAGTCTTACTTACTTCACTTTATTGTACTTTAAAAACTTCAGGAAACCGATTGCCTCAAAATTTATTCTCATTCATTTTAAGATGTGAAAGCTTAAAAGAACTAAATATAAGTGACTCATGTCAGTCAGTAAACTTGAGCATAGTTGATTTTAAAATGTCAGTTCAGGCAACTTTATGATCAGAGTTTTGTTAAATAAGCAGTTGTCACAAAGACACCTGACTAGTCGAATAGTTTATTATTTGGAAAATTTTAAAAAAAAATGACGGATTTTCAAGGAGGCTGAAATATAAATATTCTTCTTAAATTCTTTTTTATTTTGGTTGCAATTTCACAAATTATACTACAAAAGATAGTGAAATTTTAGTCTTAATATGTAAATAATTCAAATTACAGTAGTATTTTTGGGATGCAGATGATTGCAGAAATGTTCAATATACACTACTGTTAGTCTTTTAACAACATCATGTAACAGTGAGTGCAGAATGTAATACAAGGGTAAACAATGCCAAGTTATAAAAATGTTGGCTGATTGGACGAATATATCCATGTAGTGATCTATATATATATATTGATGTGATTGTTTATTTATGTGATTTGCTAATTTAATGGTCTTCACGAGAGACAGGTGCTGCGTTGCAACACACTCAGCAGAACAGGACACACCTACTGAGTTGGTGGACGCGCGGGATGAAAACGGCCTGTAGAGCCAGGCTACTTTCACATCTACTGCGCTGAATTAAGGATTTATTTCTACCAAATCTCTGTCGAGATTAAATGAAGTTTAACAGAGTTACCGAGGCAATAAGAGTTTGTCTGGTAAAAGAGAGAAATTTTATTTTGTTGTATTTTTCATTCATTTTTTTATGTATAAGAATATTTCTTTTCTTGACATTTTGAGATCATTTTGTTTATTTTGTTTCTGCTCCCCCACATCTCCCAGCGTTCATCGTCTTTAACCATGTCTATCTGTTTTGTTTTGTTTTTTAATGGCAGTGACAGCTGGTATGCGATAAAACTACGTCTATTCTGGCATCCAACAACACAAGATATTTTTGTTTAGTCATGAGGTGATTCATGTTCGCCTTTTTTGGAGGAATCACTTCATCAGAACTAAAAGGGTCTATATTACATGATCTGCTGGTAATGTTATATCTTTTCCTGTCTAATGAACTAAAGAAAAAAAATGTTTCTCAACTATACTGCTATTTCCAGTCATTTCACTGTGAAATCATATCCTCTAAGGCACATATCAGCATAGTTTATTTCAGGCCACCTGAGGTTTAAATCGTAATAAAGTCTCATGTCTCTCATGAAAAGATGGAGTTTATTATAGGCTGTGTAAACCCCCTGCAGAAATGAAAGCATGGACCAATGTATGAAACACAGATCTGCCACACTACAGAAACAGAGCTGTGGTGCCATCAGATGCTGGCTGCTTGATGTCTATACTTTAATGACCACACTCGACAGTTTGTAGTCATTGGCTATCACTGTGAACTGTGCAGTATATAATGAATCCAGTCCAGTGGTCAAATAAGTGTGCATGATCTGCCTTTCTTTTTCCTGTCTTTCTGGCCATCACAGTGCAGAACACTGAGCATTATGAACACACTTTGTATGGAACTTAAAGATGAAGCAATCAAATGAAACAGAAAAGACCTCGTCTAAGAAGCACATGCTGCTTGGTTAGTTAAAAACAGAAACACAAAAGAACAGCAAGTAATAGTAGAATCTGTGTGCCAGTGTAGACGGGGACCACGGACACTCGGAGTTTACCTTTCCATGTACTGTCAACAGAGACGTTATTGGGATGGCACTGTGGCGGATGTGCACAAGGATATTTTGAGTACTGTCCAAACACTGAACAGCACAAGGTAAACGAAGCCGCTGTGCATTAATGGGGTTTGGCGGAAGAAAACATTTGTAGTCATTATTAGATGTCTGACACTGTCAGATTTTGAGCTAACACATCAAACAAGACCACTAACCACCAATGGAACAAAGAGGCAGAGCTGGTTTATGTATGAGTGTGCTGGAGTTGTCATGATGCACGCCGCCAGGTTCATATCAAGGGCTGACAGCTGGAGGGGCGGATGTGACATCTGACCAATGTCACAGGAGAGACAAAACAAAAAGTAACCATACTTGTCCTGACTTTGTTAAATTCAATCTTTAGTATATAAAATTTTATTATATTTAATGGATACTTTTTATTTGAAAGAAAGTCACATGCATTTACATTACATTGATGAATTAAAAAGCAACAGTAATCCATACGAAAAACAAATCAAATTTTAGATCACTAAGAATGTTCTACTTCTTTTTCTTCATCTTATAATATGTCATATAAAAATGTATATTTGTTATATAAGTTCATTGATTGTAATTAATTCTGTTAAACATTAATAACCGTGGACGCTAATATTTTTAAGCACTGGCCCAACAGGTCACCAAGCTCCTAAATTTGGTGGCCAAAGTAATTTTTTTTGTGGCTTAAATCTACAAGTATGCAAAAATAATACACAAGAGGCCATTTTAATGCAATTTAACACAGCCTTCCTAAACTGTGACACAAAACAAGCTAGACTTATTGGCTAGTAGAGGAAAATGGCAGCACACACAGCAGTACAATACATCCTAGGTGTATCATATTCTAGACACTTAAACTCCTGCTTCAATTCACTCCTACATTTTTGTTGCTGTATTGTTTTTGGATTGGACTGTGTTAACAGTTTGAGTAGGCTTAGTAAATCCAGACTTCAATAGCCCCAGCAGAGACAAGAATTAGCACTAGCCATTAGCCAAATGGTGGTAAAATGTGCAAGTGGCTGATACATTGGCTTCACTTACTAGCCAAAACAACCAATGATAATCTATTGAATGGCTATCAAATTTGAATATTCACTAGCGATTTAGCCAGTGGAGAAACAATTTCTGGAGCCCTGAGCCCCTAGCTTACCAACAAAATGTACCATTTGCTGCATTTGTACAATGTTAACAGTGCAAAGGAATCAGAATTTTGTGGAACTGTGATATTGTGTTGGCGGAGTACGGGATAAAACTCGGTGGCAACAAACGCCAACCTACATGCAATATTTGGCGGCCACAGAGCAACTTTTTGTGGCCACAGGACATAGGATGAACATTGGTGTTTAAGCATTTCACCAAATAAACAACTGAAAACACACGGGCTGACACAGTTCGCTGAATTACAACTAATTACATTAATCCCAGCAATAACTTTTCAGTCTATGAACTTTTCAAAGGTACAGATCAAACATTAAGGATGATAAATATAGTCAATTCCAGTACAGCAGATTTCATAAGTTTCAGATTGATTCAAATGTGTGTTCAGAGTTACACCTTTTGGTTTCTGATTAATAACACTGGATTGGTTCAGAATTTACATATGCTCTTTTTTCAGTTGAAAGAGTTCATCAAGAGCTTAATTTTGACATATATATATATATAACTCTCAGTCTGGGCTGTGAAACCACAAACCACCCTGCTAAAATGTCTCTGGTTTCTCACCCCTCGATGCTGTAGTTCAGTTTTGTTTCTGTAGCAGGTCTGCGTTACTTTTTGGATTTTCAAGACAGACCCACAAAATAAAATCGCTCTAAATGCATTTAGCTAGCAGTGAAAAACAGGGGTCAAACATTCGTCACCCCTGATCTGCACATGCCTTCACTTCTGTGGCTGGATATCAAGCAGTCGTCTCTCTTGGGAGGCAGAACAGCAAAACTCATTAGCTTCTCCTCCTCCTGTGTATCAGAGAACATTGGAAAGCCTCAGGTGAAATTCAGCTGTCTATAGTCTGCCAATTAATGTCCAATCCAACAAGGAACTCAGAGGTCCTCTTAAAGAGAAACCAGAGTGAGCACAAATCCATCAACAGGGTCAACACTCCAGAAATGATCTCCGTGAGGTGAGTGTATGAAGACTTCATACACTACTGAGTACGGATCTGAAAAACTCTTTCTCCTGGAATAACAAGAACAGCCTTCTGGTTTAAATTTCATCTCTCCTGTTATTCCTTAGTCCTTTCACATTACCTTTCTAGTCTTTGTTGAAATGTCCCCAGATAATTCTCCATTGTAGTTGGTACAAAGCAGCAGTTTAAGAGATTATTTTCATTCACTGCCAGAAAGAACATCAGTTTGTGAGCCAAAGCATTAGAAGACTGAAAAAACTAATGATAAAATGGGGCTGTAACTGCAACTACCGATGATTTTCATTCATTGTTTGGTCCATCCAATGACAGAAAATGGTGAAAAATGTTGATCACTGTTTCCCAAAGCCCAACATGACGTCTTCAAATCCAATCCAGTATCTGTATGGGAGCATGATATTGCTGTAAATCATTCATCAGGTATCGGACATGTATCATTGATCTGCAATCTGCATTCCACAACCCCGTGTGTTATCTCTGTTAAACAGCACGAACTGAGAGTTGAGAGATGTTCAACATTAGCATATTATACATGGGAAGCACATTCCAAATGGTGGTGGGGATGAACAGCTGGAGTGAGGAGCTGTACTTGACACCTCACTCGTGGTGTAACAATGAACCAGCACAAAATGACAATTCCCAACATGAGCAACTGTAAACCACCATGTAGACATCACAAATGCATGAAGAATACATTACAAACACTAACAAAAAAAACGTAGTATTTGCATTTTGGGACATAAAATAGCAAATTTAAACTCTCAGCAATGCATCATGGCAAATGCTGCAATTAAGTGCAGTCTCTCAGCCTATCAGCTACACGTGTAAATGTCAGAAGTCCCAGTCCTAAAGCCATTACACAAGTTACATTACGCAAACTAAACAAACTTTTCAGAAAAAGGTGGTTTCAGGTGAAAACTGACTGGATGTGCATCAACATCAAAACTTTTCAACACTAAACTGAGGTTCAGTTTTATCCTCATGTATTCTAATAGCAAAAATAATTATCATCATCATCATCAAGAAAATAAGAGCACTGGTATCAGTATAGTATCGGCAGATATCCATATTCAGATATTTGATTGGGACTGAAAAAAAGAAGTTGATTGGTGTGTCTCTACCTCAAATGTCGTGTTTTGTCGACAACCAAGAAATTCAGTTTACTGCCACAACAGATTAAGGAAACAAAAAAAAAAACACTTAAAGGGAAAGTTCACCCCAAAATCAAAATCATCTTGTGCTTTCTAGCAAAAAAGAAAGTACTTCTGGTATATTCTACTGCAGAAAGAAAGTAGTTCCTACATGAAAATGCTCACAATAAGGTCTTTGGATTAGTTTAACTAACTGGTTCATGATTTTTGGAAAGAGACAGTGGTTTTGAATTTTTAAATGTACTTTTTTGGGACTTTGAGCACCAAAGGCCAAGTGCCATTTAGTTCCATTATACTGGAGAGAAGGCAGACATTTCTATGACCAATATCTCCAAACCTCCGTAACTCACACCATTAAAAAAAACCTAGATGTACTAAGATTTGGGGGGTGAAGTGTCCCTTTAAAATATCCAGTTTACTGGCATGGAAGAGTAAAGAAACAAAAAAAAAATCTCACTTAAGTTTGGAAAGAGTTTTCCTTGGAAAATAATTGAAAACGGTTTCATCAGTTATCAAAATTGCTGTTGATTTATTTTATTGTCGACAACTGATCAACTAATCTGAAAGAGGATCAATGTACCGTGTGACTGTCAGTTTCAGCTCACAGTGGCAGGACAATGGCCTCATGATGCCATTTAAAACCTTTAAAAAGTCACTTTGTTGCAGAAATCCTGCACAAAAATCTGGAGCAAGCAAAGATTCTTATACTAATAAGAGCCAACAGAGGACTGGTGACCTTGAAGGTTGCACTTGACCCTTAAGGTCTTTAAGGAGGACTGCTTACTGGCCCAACAGAAGACTGAGGCCCACTATGAATATGTTTAGCTAAATTAATGTGAATCAGGTCAGAGAACAGAATCACGCTGCCAGCTTAACCCTCGGTGAATTACAGCTTCAAGAGGTGAAAACCAAATGAGAAACCCTAACCCTCAGCCCACATTGTGAAGTCAACAAGATGTGAATGTTAAATCTACTGAGTGACATGACTACAAATTGCCCGGCTGTGTTACAATGTCAACTAAACGGTGATTTGAGATACCCTGCTGCTGCGCAACGGCAGCGCGCCAGAGCCTTGAAATAAGACTCCACAGGAAAAGTAGCCAGTTGACAACAGACAGATCGCTCCCAATGCAGATAGCATCTACAAAGGTGGTTACTGATAGGCTTGTTTGTTTCCACAACATTAACTCTCCTCAACATTAACTCTGTTCTAACATTTCATTGCAGGAGTCATGCTGAGGGTGGTTTGTCTTTTTTTTTTCTCACCTGCAGACAAATAAGTTAATCTTCAACACAATAAAGTCTGGTTATTTTATTGTGGTGTAAAGTAAGTCATGTTCACATCTTACAGCATATCATCACATTAAATCAGATTAGATTCAACTGTCAATGTGCAAAGTACACGCACAAAGATATGTACTGTAACTGTAAATGGGATGAAATGGCGAGTCCAACACGTCCAACAAAGCCCAACATGCACTATAACTAACAGCTAAAGAGTGCAACATTTCACACATCTTCAAGTGATTAATTAGCTTGTTGTTTAAGTTGTTGTTGGTGATGATTTGGGCTTTTTTCACTGTCTTGGTTGGCTTAGCATGTTCACTACCGTTAGCCAACACTCGGCCACTGATCATGCAACATTAAACTTAAACTCTCAGTGACGCATCATAGAAAATACTGCAAATGCGCGCCGCCTCTCAGCTTCATCTGCTGCACATATGAATGCTACAAGCCACAATCGTACAGCAATTACACAAGTTACACTACACAACCTAAACAAGCTTTCCAGATGGTGGATGTGCATCAACATCAACTGACACCAAACTAAACTGAAGTTCGGTTTTATTCTCATGTAATCTTACAACTACAATTGATAATAATAATAACAACAACAACAACAACAGCTGTGTTTGAAACTCCTTACCAACGTGCTATTAAGTGGCCCACAACAGTGTTTGAGATTCTATAGTATGGCCAAAAGCTTAGTATGAAACCAATTTATGCAAACTGCATAACTGCATTTGCAAGCACAGCAATGGTAACAACAACAACAACATAACAGGAAGGATATCACATGTGTTTCCTCCACAACATGAACAACAGCATTGCCCTGGTCACAAACTGACAGGCTGCTGGTTGTAGGAATTTATTGTGGTGTGTAAAATGCTCTAAATAAATAACAAAAATATTCAAAACCAATAGCAATAGCAAAGTTTGGAATTTTATTTACTTATTTTTTCAATAGAAATTACATTTTTGTTATTACAGAGCAAGTAAATTACCAAAAAAAAAAAAAAGTAGCATTAACTAGTGGTACTGAATTTGGACTAGATCAGTTCAAATGTCCATGGTACCAAACCCTGCTTATGGCAACTCTGAGGGGACGCACTACTTCAAACAAAGGCCTTTAAATCACGTTGTTACACTGGTTGATGGTCGTCAGCCATTGTGATGGACAATGGCATCTTCAAACCCTTCTACACACATGATGTAATACTGTGCAGCCCACCCTATTCTTAGAAAGCAGACATTTGCAGGGCTGAAAATTAAATGTCACTCTTGTTAAATAAATGCCACTCTCCGGTTTGTCACTTTGTCGTTTTGAAGTAGTCACTGAGAGGCTCGCTGCTCCTGCTGCAGGACTCAACCCTCATTTTATAGAAGCTGAGGTTTAATAATTGATGGCTAAACAGATATTATAAAGCGGGGACCTTTCTGTCTCCGAATAGGCTCTTGATATGGCACACATTATTTATTTAACAGATCCAGGCATGGATTCACGCTGGAAGAAGAAGGAGTGGTCAGTTTTTGAGTGCTGCAGCTGATCCAACCTGCTGTCCAGATGTTTTCAGTGTTTTTTGACGCAGTTGAAAAATCTCCAGAGCACCATTTGTGTGAAAGACCTCTCTCCGTCCTTCTAATCATTCAATTCATCATCTCCTGTATCAAAAGCGGTGACGGTAATAATGAGGCAGGGTGACAATGACAACTCGCTGTGGAAGCACAGGACGAGGGGGTTGGCGGACACGCTGACGTTAATGTCAGGTTATGCAAAAACATGTTGGGCTGTCAACACTCCCGACACCTTGGACTGACTCATTACTGAGCCCGCTTCCACTCAAGTACGAGCAAATAAAAGAAGCCTGAGAGCTGACTGTGTCTCACTTCTGTGTGAGGAGATCGCACAGACGAGTGGGTGTCAGGCCGCTGGCAGTCACGCCCACAAGGGGAAGACGAATTTACTGACATACATGTGTATGTTTCTATATTGTAGACATTTCCCAGCCACACAAAGCACCATGAACCATCTAAATATATTGGTATGATGACTAAAAATTGAGTGAAGACCTCTGTATGTCTCTCTCTCTGACACACTCAAGGGAAGAGCTTCTGAATCATTGAGATCAAACACCCTGCATGGTAAAGTGTTTATGTTTAAGGCTCCAGCAGAGAGAGACTGTCTTCTGTTCTGTTGAACCACTAAGAGAGAGGAAATCCATTGAGAGCATCTCCAATCAAGTCCTCCATTGGATGCAGATTTTTACTGCTGTGAAATATTTGACACCTTCTGGCAATAATGTTCCACTGCAGGAACGATTTCTTAGTGTCTCTGATATATTCAGGGAAATCTATGTAGCAAATTGGGCCAGGATTCCCATGTGATCTTGTGATCTTGCCAATCCAGCTGAATTGCAGGACAGTTGGTGGCGGTAATGCACCTCTAAGCTGGTTTGCCAACCACAGCAAAAGAAGAGCGTTACAAGAAAACAAGGAGGAGTTCCAATTAAAAGAAGAAAGTATGGTTATTTTAAACCATTTCTTAACTGAATTTACAAAACAATTACTGCATCATGCTATAAAATTACATGTACTGTCATAGAAGATTTTGGCCATATTGCTCACTGCTACATGTGATCAAACAATAAAGAATGTGGGAGTACTGATTTTAATTCAGTGTGGTTAGACTCTAAATGACAGAGAGTGCACATAACTACAAATTCATGTAATATGCATATAAATCATAATTTTGTGGGTCTGGATTTTCAGGTGATCTTGTGATCTTGTGAATCCAGCTGGATCACAAAAAATCGTGATTTAGGCAGCAATACTGCTTGCTAGTTAAAAGTGACGTGAGCGCGACAGTTGGTGGCGGTAATGCACCTCTAAGCTGGTTTGCCAACCAAACAAATAAAAGAATAATCAAATGTGATGAAGTGCAATATGGTATGGTTATTTCAAATTATTTTGCCAATATTACCCACTGCTACCTGTGATCAAATGTTAAAGAATGTAGGAGCAATGATTTTAATTCAGCGTGTTTAAAATGTAAATAACAGAAAGTGCATGTAACAAATCACTCTTATAACCCTATAATCAGGGAAAGCTGCGTAGCAAATCAGGGCTGGACTCTCATGTGACCCTATTAGCTTGTGAGCTTGTGAATTAAGCTGAAAGTAACATGATTTGGGCGGCAGTATTGCTTTCAAGTTACAAGTGATGTGAGGGCAACAGTTGTTGGCGGTAATGCACCACTATGAAGAAAATAATCAAATGTGATGGTATGATATAGTTATTTGAAGGCATTTTCAAATTGAATTTACAGAGCAATTACTGTATCATGATATAAAATGACATATTTTATTATTGTGTATTTTCTGTGTCACTTAACTGAATGCTCATTTCGGTTCAGGTCTCTCTTGAAAGATGTGGATTTCTCAAAAAAATAAACTTTTTCAATAAATAAACTGAAAATGACATTCAGGTATCAGTGACAACAAACCTGAAGATACACCTATATAAGACTATATCCAACTGATCCTCAGTTTATCATCATTTGCACGGCTACCTGGGCACTCGCCGCCAGAGTTTCACTTTGGCAAGCCCAGATGTTTCCACATTAGATGAGGAATTCGGAGAGTTGGTGCATGCTGAAGCTCAAAATGGCGGGCTGATGGGAAATCCACCTTCAGCGATGTTGGGGATTTAGTGCCTTATGTGGGCAACTAGATCTGTAGGTATTTGCACGTTTTGTTCCTCTCCATCCTCCATTCTTTCACTCTTTATCCCCCAGATTTTCTCATAAATAGTCTCACCTGTCATTCCTTTGTTTTTGGCTCACACAGTTAAAACCAAACACACTTCCTTGAGTCGCTTTTACCCAAACTGTTCTCAATCAACAGGCCTGTTTTTACTAAGCACAAGCCTCACTTATTAGGAACCACTTTACCGATAGTAAGCAGTAAATAGCACATTAGATTCCAATTATCACAGTGATAATCAGCATTACCAGTCTAATTAAACACAATCCCAACAAGCTCAAATGAACTGTGCCATAGATATAAAAGGCATTAACTCATATTAGAACACAGAAACCAACAGCAAACCTCATCCCTCTAATATAATGTTATTCTAGGCTCATGTCCTCGAGGCCTCACATTTTAGACACATTATGACTACAATAATGCTACGCTCACTGTGGCTAAACAAATAACGCCATGCCTGCAAAATAGCAAACAAATCATGAGCAGGATGGAAATAGAATGAAAGTGGTCAGATTGTTCAGAAGTTTGTCATGTTATCATCAATATGTATCCATGTTTCTAATCATCAGACAACAGACACAGAGGCCAACAAATGTTCTTTCCTCACATCAGCTGCACAAATGCAATGGAGCTGGTGTCTCAAAGAGACTCAAACAAGATGTCTCAATCCTAAATGTGACAGTTTGTGTGACAGCAGTACAACAGCAAAGCGGCCATGGAGATGCAGAGTTTTCTAAAACCTATACTTAACATACTGCACATGTCTCACACACACGCACACACACAGCTCTCATAATATCTGAATGAGTCAGATGTCAGTTGTGTTTTTACCTTGGCACTGGAATCCTTGTTTTCCAAATCCCCTGTGAAAACAAAGAAGGCTGAATTAAATTGCTGTTTCTCACTCGTGCAGAAATCCATTCATACATTCAGTCATTCATACCAAGGACAGGCTGTTACATAATGTGAATCACTTGAGCCTTTAAATTTTCATATTTTGCTGGAAGTATTTATTGTCATTCCTCCCCAATGAAAACAATTATAAATACTTAAAGGGATACTTGAATTTTAAAGGGATATTTAAAGGGATATTTTTTTTAAATGGGGTTGCATGAGTCAGTGTATTACCTGTGGTAGATGATGGTCGACATATCCCCAGTTTAGAGGAGTAAAGAGGAGTACCAGCAACAAGATGTATTTTAGCCAGTTAAAAAAGGTCCACTTAGAAAAGCCAAGATCAGCATAAGCGTATGCCTTATTTAGAATATTTTAGACACTTTATCTTGCTGTCAGACAGCCTTTTCTGATGGGAAATCGCCATGCTATAAGCCAAATATCGTGCTCTCCAAACAGTTATTTTACCTCACAGAACACAGGTGTTGCTGGTCTACTGCTGTTAGTTTGATTCTGTTATTGTGTGACTTTACAATTTTAAAGGGTTAGTTCGGATTAACAGAGGTCACACAAACACATAAACTCCGACAGATCGAGGCAGCAGTAGACTAGCAACGCTTGCATGCTGTGAGATAAAATTAAAGTTTTTGCCAGTAGCGTCTGGTTGCTTTGGAGAAGGTGATATATAACGGTAGTTTCCCCCCAGAAAAGATTGTGTGGTTGCAAGTTAAAGTGGTGAAAAATTTCTAAATATAGTGTTCATTTAACTGTACACTGATTTTTTTTAAATGGTATTTCTGACTATTGATAAGTAACTCATTCAACCACACTTCAAAAACTCTGAACTATCCCTTTAAGAGCACACTATGTGCTCAGCTACACTTTATGATCAAATGCACGTGGACACTCCTGTGTTTTTCACAATTTGGGCTATTTGTTAAATTCAAATTGAGTAAAATATTAATGCTTTAGTAAACAATGATTATTTAACAGCAGTGTGCTTCAATATTTTTGTGGCAGCAGTTCAGGGATGGCCCTTTTTACAATGATGCCCACGTTTAATAAACAAAAGTCCCTAAAGTGATGTTTGGCGTGGAGAAACTTGACTGGCCTGCGCTGAGCCCTGACCTCAACCCCAAATGACAGCTGTAAGCGAGACCTAATCTGCCCGCATCAGTGCTGGACCTCACTGTAATGCTTTAGTAGCTGAATGTGAACAAATCCCTGCAGCCAGGTTCCAAAATTTTATAGAAAGCCTTTCCAGAGCAGCAGTGGTAATAAGAGAAGGATAAAAGCCATGGCTTTGGAGTGAGGGGTCTGACAATTATATATGAGTGTAATGTTTGGGTGTCCACATACTTTTGGCCATATAGTTTATTTTCTACAGCTGTCAAATGATGTTAGAAGGACAGGAGACATCATTCTTTTCAAACCGACACTTACAAACATGTCTACACATATACAGTATATATCATGCATACAAATATTAGAGCTGCAACAATTAGTTAATCAACAACTCTTAAATGAATCGCAAATGATTTAGATAACTGATTAATTGTTTGGAGCCATTTTTTAACTTCTCAAATGTGACTATTTTTGGTTTCTTTAGTCCTCTATTTGGTGCTCATAGTGCCAAAAAATGTGTTTGAAAAATTCATAACCAGCATCTCCTTCCAGAAATCATGACCCGGTTATTTAATATAATCCAAAGACCTCGTTGTGACCAGTTTCACATAGGAACTACTTTTTTCTGCAGTAGAATTTACCGGAACTACTTTCTCTCTACTCGGAAGAAAGTAGTTCCTACATGAAATTGCTCACAACAAGGTGTATGGATTATCTTGAATAACTGGGTCATGCTTTTTGGAAAGAGACACTGGTTTTGAATTTTTCAAATGAATATTTTTGGCACTTTGAGCTCCACAAGCCGACCGCCATTTAGTCCCATTAATCTGTAGAGACAGCAGACATCTCTACGGCCGATATCTCCAAAACTCTGCAACTTACACCAATACTATCTAGATGGATAAATAGAACTACAGGCCAGGGGATAAATGTGTATTTTTGATTCTGGAGTGAGCTGTCACATTATGGTGCAAAATAACAAGGGATATTATTTGATTCTATTGCACCACTTGCACCAGAACTCTCATATCAACAACTGAAACTAAAACTGAGGTAAACACTTAAAATTATACCAAATACAACTTGATTTAACCTCATAGTTATCATAAAGAGCCTTCTTCTTTCATTTATAAAGCAAATCAACAAGTTGTTGCCTTTAAGTTTCATGTTTAGTTTGTGCTTTGATAAGGAGGCGTGATTGTCAGGGCACAGGTCAGACTGTAAAACTGTCAAGGTTGTGAGCCAGCAGTCAATAAAGGGCCTGCGATCAGACTCCCACCTGCAAAGAGCAGAGGACTGTAAACGTGGGAGCAACTCTACAGATCTGTCTGCAAGTGAACTCCTTTCAGCTGAGATATATGATGCCTCGCTTCAGCAACAGCACAACAAAACATTACAAACCTAAACTAAACCAAGGTAATTTGATCAGAATTTCCAAATGTAGTTTCTCTCCATGAGGCGATGATGGAAAGAACTGCAGCATAAAGGCAACACTCTGCGCCTCACTGCCCACTTCCAAGTGTTTGTGAATACCATGTGCATATGTTGAGCCATTTCTCTGCAGTGTGGGTGAAGTGCTGTTCCATAAACTGCAGAATTTCCCCGACAAATGTAGCCAATGTGCAGCTATTAGAGAGTTTTTGGCAGTGAATACTTGCTGAGCTGTTCTCCACAGTAACAACCAATAGATGGAAGGCTTTAATAGCTCAGTGACGTGCCAGGAAGGGGAGCCTGTTACTCATCCTGAGACTGTAACCAGGCCCAATATGTGTTAATCAGGGAGGACAACAAGGAATGAGGATGCTGAGAGCAGGGACAGTTGTCAGATGCCTAGGGCTGCAACCTAAGATTATTTTCATTGTCAGTTATTTCCTCAGTTAATTTCTTGGTTGCTTAGTCTATGAAATGTCAGAAAATTGTTACTTTTTTTTCCAAAAAGCCCAAGATATAAATGCTCAAATGTCTTGTCTTGCCTGCAACCCAAATATAGCCCATTTACTGTCATAAAAGGGTAAATAAACCAGAAAATACTGACATCTGAGAGCTTGGAATGACATCATTTTGACTTTTTTTAATTTAAAAAAATACTCAAAGTGATTAACTGACAATCAAAGTAGTTAGCAAATAATTTAATGATTGATTCATCACAGCAGCTCTAGAAATGTCTTATTTAATGTTTATTTAGGTTTAGTTATTACAATTTTTGTCAGACATGGGTGCTGGGATTTCCTGGAATCATTTAGTCAGAGAAACATGAAAATGACAGTTTAAAAAGGAGAGTTCACCCCAAAATGAAAAATACACCTTTTTCCTCTGGCCTGTAGCGCTATTTATCCATCTAGATGGTTCTGGTGTGAGGTGCAGAGTTTTGGAGATATCAACCGTAAAGATGTCTGCCTCCTCTCCAATATAGTGGGGCTAAATGGCACTCAGCTTGTGGGGCTTAAATCACCCAAAAAATACTTTTAAAAAATTCAATACCAGTGTCTCCTTCCAAAAATCATAACCTGGTTACTCTAAATAATCCACAGACCTTGTTGTGAGCAGTTTAATTTAGGAACTACTTCCTTTGACAAAGTAGTTCCAGTAGATTCTGCTGCAGAATGTAGTTCCTACATGAAACTGCTGACAACAATTTGAAACTGCTGACAACAATTTCTGTGGATTATATTAAATAACAGGTTCATGATTCCTGGAAGGAGACACTGGTTTTGAATTCTTCAAATGCATTTCTTTAGCACTTTGAGCACCAAAACCCAAATGTCATTTAGTCTCATTAAAAGAAATATATCAGGAGAGAAATGTGTGTTTTTGACTTTAGAGTGAGCTGTCCCTTTAAGAAGCTGGACTCAGGGAAACAGATTAATCAGTTTATCAAAAATAGTTGGTGGTTAATTTAATAATTGATTAATTGCTGCGGTTTGAGAAACGTGTTCACTTCTCTTCATGCAGCACTGAAGTTATTCTCAGACGTGGCTCCTGGAGCCATAGTCCCACAAACATGAAAATGACAGCTTTGATTTCACTGTTTCTCGCTGGGAATTAGAGCATACAGTGAAAGCATGACTCAAAGTTTCAGTCAGACTCCTAAACGGTCATTATTCCCAATGCTTCACTAATAACATCAACAGCAGCAGAACTCCTCCCATATGGGACAGCTTGGCAGAAACCTCGACAAATTGAGCTCCCGGGAGTAAAACCACCAGGAAGAGAACGCCCAAGACTTCTGGACGCACATGTTCTGACTCTTTGCTAGTTAAAAAAAAGTCTTTGATAAGTGTACAGAGTGCAGCATTAAGCAGGGAAAGTTCGCCTGGAGTTGTGTTACATCATCGAGCAGAGTGTGAGCACTCGGCTCAACTTCTCCAGTGTGCAACAGGCAGCGGCAGCAGTCAGGGGGGTGGAGGTGTGGTGGGAGAAGGAAGGCTTACCAGATGAAGTCGGTGCAGTGGCTGCAGAAAGTCGGCTGCCTGAAGAACCGGGCTATGAATTTGTGGTTCTTGATTTCGTGGACGTTTTTTTGCCTCAGAGCACCTTTGCGAGCGAACCTGTTCGCTACGTCCGCGGAGGACGAGTCGTTTGAAGTCACATCAGCCATGTCCCCCCTCAGAACGAACCAAGTGTGCAGCTCAGTGTCGCTGTGTCGGAGAGTCGGTCAGTCCGTGTCGGTGTGGAGCCTGCAGAGAGCGGAGCGACAGTCTGCACCGGAGACACTGTACTTACTGTCTGAGGGCTTTCCCTGCCTGTCGATACCACTGGGCTGCTCCACTGACAGCTCCGCGCGCTGTCACGTTACACAGTGAAGAGGCGCTACATCCGCTACATCCTTTCAAAATAAAAGTCCATCCTTTTCTCTTTTCTGAATGACCTCTTTAACAGGCACACCAAGAAATACATTTAAAAATGACATCGCATTTAATTCAGTGATGTTAAGTTAGTTCTTGGCAGATACACATAATTATGTTTTTATTTTTTACATGTTCATGCATTTCTTTGTTTGATCATTTGTTTATTAACCGTTTTCTGTTTTTTTTATTCATTGCATGTGTTTCTTTATGTCATTCTTTTTGTTAATGTTATTGTGTTTTGTTTTTTTTTTGTTTTTTTTGTTTGTTTTTTCCTAAAAGGATGGAAGCTTCCTTGTATAAGCTTGTGACATCCTGACCTCTCCTGACACATTTATTTAATTTATCTTCTTTCATTATTTTTGTGTACAAATAAAAATAATATTTATTGATAAGAAATAGTACCTATAAATGAATTAAAATGGTGAGTACATATGGACATAATAAGATAAAGTACATATAAATAAGCATCATGTAAAAAAAAACTTCAGATCTCTGTTTTGTATTGGTTCTGAACTGAAACATAAATAAAAAATAATGAAAAAGAAGTTAAAAAAACACAATACTAAAATAATACATAATTAAATAAGATAAGATAACTTGATCCCACAATGGGGAAATTCACATTACAGCAGCTCAAAAAGCACAGGTAAAAAAGATCAAGTAAAAAATACAATGAAAATATTAAGAATAATGTAGATTCTAGATTTAAAAAAGACTATATACACTATATATACCTCTCACTTACAGATGTGTGAAAAAATATATGGCTGTATGGATAGACATATGGATATATATATGGATAATTGAGCAGGATGATTGCGCCCATGTTGTAAATACACATGGTGTGTAACATTGTATTATGAGAAAAAATATGAATAATATTGCATTTTGAATATAACACAGATGTAACATGTAGCGTGTGCGTGTAATATGCATATGTAATGTGTAATGAGAGAATATGTCTAAATATCAGTAAATGCATTATATAATATTTAGACATATTCTCTCACTGTATTGCTACACATTACATATGCATATTATTATATACTACATGTTAAACGTGGGGAAAGATGAGGGCAGTACAGGAGTACAGCAGACACCTTTAAATCTGCAAAACTTTCATTTGTGTGTAATGGAATGGGAATGGAGTAAATCTCATGTTATCATATAATTATCATACAATAATTCAGACAATGTTATCATACAATGAATTTGAGATCAGAGCTGTCACACACACCCACACAGCCTCTGATTGGTCAATAAGTCTGGAAAACAGCCTCTGATTAGTCAACAGACACACGCCAAGGTTTCATGGCAATGCAAGTAGACGGTTAACAACCATGCTAACAACAACAGTTTTCAACTTGAAGAAACTGATAAATCACAAAAGACATTAAGTGTTGGATTTATAATCATGGAAAGGTTCAGGTTCAGTTTACCCAAAACGAATAACTCAACCAGGCAGTCACACAGCAAAGAGATAAATATTACTGTCACACTTCCGTCACTCATTAAGCAAAAATATTGTTTGGGGGTTTTTTGTCTTATTTCAATTTTAAGTGTCAGTTGAGGTCATATCAGAAGAACAGCTTTACACCAGTCAACTTCTGTATTTTTTCCTCAGGTTTCAAACTACTGGCCGCAAATTTCATGTGGGAGTTGTGCCTCAGTGCTTTGCCCAGAAAAACTGTTGCAACACTGACCTTTTCTCTCGTAACACTGTAGTCACCGGTGCACCGCTGGTAAGGTGATGTAGCTGCTATTAGACAGTTAGCTCAATTAGTGATTCAGTTATACTGGGACAGACTCCAAGACCAAACGAGGCCAGTTTGATAACAGGAATACGGAACGCAAGGTGATTTAACTTAGCAGCAGCTCCAACCAGCTTCTTTAGGGGATGATGAAGACACGGGGCTTCAGGCAGGGACAGGAGGCTGATGCAGGTTTTGCCCAATCGTATTTAAAAATATATATATTTAAATAATTGAATTGATGTCATAAACATGTGATGACTAATGGCATGAACTGATGACTACTGGTCAACTAGTAAAATCTTTTGTCGGGGACAGCCCTATAGTGTGAACCAACCATGACATAACCCACTAGTTTGTGAACTACCGTTTTGAAGTCTGGAGCTTGGCACTATGGGGGTTGCCATTGTTTTTTTTTTTGTTTTGTTTGTTTTTGTTTTTTTTTTTGTTGTTGTTGTTTTTTTCCAACCAGAAGATGTGCAGTACTGTTGAGAACGTTTGACTCTAAATGGGACCATAATCTACTAAATGAACATCATGCTGCAGAGAAGAAAACTTGAAATAGCAATTGCAACTATAAACTGATTAGGAAGCTGTTTACTGAGGTCATAAATCAAGTGTGAAGTAGGGCCATTTTCTCATAAAGGTACATGCAATTGGAGTTCCATTTGCAACCATTGGAGTTGCCCCCTGCTGGCCATTAGAAAGAGTGCAAGTTTAAGGCACCTGCACATTGGTCTCACTTTTCAGACCCAGAAGCTCCTTACACTAATTAAATATACAGTCTATGGTATAGCTTCATATAAAATCCCTCTCTATCAGAAAGTGTATGGTGGGGTCTGTATCTGCAGGACCTCGCACTATAATTTCTTATGTTACAAGGGCCACGTTCAAAAAAAAGTAAAGTGCCAAGGGGCCAGACATTTACATTTCCTATGTCTGACCTGTGAAATTTGGAATTTAAATGTAAAATAAACATTCCGGATTCAGTGAATTCGACCCTCGTGTTTGTTTGACTGAGGGCTGGGATGAGATACACACACACACACACATACACACACACACATAAACGGGCAGAGCAATGATTTGCAGAGAGAAAAAACATGCAAACTAACATTAGCCACCAGGACTAGAGTTTACCGGTGGCGGCCTGAATCTTCTGTGGTGTGCTGCTTTGGGCTGCATTCACGCAAAATCCAGGAATGGTGCACCTTCCCGCAAGCTTGTGCAGAGGTGGCGCCATGTTTATATGTGCTTTAGAGCATAACTGCTGAGAAACAATCAGAAAATAATATTTAATTCATCTGTTTCACTGCTTTGTTCTTGCTGATGCCGGTCCCCCTCAGCTTCACTCTCTAGCTCGCTTGGCTCTGAGTGTCTTTCTTTCTCTCTTGTTCGTCGAGCCTGGGAGGAGGGGCCAACTTTGAATGCTGCGTTTACAGACAGCAACCAACAAATCCTGCATATTCTACCTTTAAAGTCAGCGGCAGAAGAGGCTGTTTTCTTACATACGTGCAGCACATTCAGGTCTGGAACCTGCCCAGTTTGACTACACTCTGTGGGAAAGTGCGAGCTGTCCCATGAGTCAAGTTAATATTAGCTGATATGCAGGACAGTATCTCGTATTTTAGAAGTAGCGTACTGATGGCATGAGTTGCAGTGCAGTATATTATATTATGAATATCTATACATTTTTAAAACATGCGTAAGAGCTCATTTATCTCCACTTTCAATCCTGTGGCTTAATGCAGCTACTGAGCTGGACTTGATTCACAGACTGGACCAACAAAAAACTTCCTTTATAGGCCCCTGTGGACACACAGGACTTACAGTCTGTCAGTTTTTACTTAAAATGACCGTCAATAAATAATAATGTCTTGCCTTTTTATGCATGCATTAGTCTGCAGGACACATGGGGTTTTAATGCATCAGGGCTGGTTTTATGTAGTTTTGCTTTAAAAAGTGAACAACAATTTAGGCCTGCAGTTCTGTTACATTGTTGTTCATAATTTGGATCATATAAACTACACTCAGGCTGTTAGGTAGCCTAACCCTGAAATAAATCCTCCCTTCATCAAGGTTACAATATTCAGTTGATGTTGAAACAGTGTTACATAAGACATTTCAACAGCACCACAAACTACACCCTCCAAAATATCCTTAATGTTGAAACAGCAACATCTGCATTATATTACATTTATGAAGGTGGGATTTATTACACGCTGTAAAAGTGAAAAAGTTGAGAAAATTCAGTATTTAAAGATAACTTAATGCAAAAGATTTTTGAGTTTTGAGCCAAGACTCTTCTATTTAGAAAAACTTTTACCAACTACTAATTTGTTTACTTTTGTTGAGATAATTTACTTTTGTTCTTTAAAAAATAAATTAATTAATAAAAATCATTAAGTTTTAGAACCCAATAAAAATGCAATTCAAAAACATTGATTAAACTAATTAAAGTGAAAGTGAAAATGATAAAAACATTTGAATTTCATTTAAAACCATTTAGTTTTCAGGCTCTCTGAATATTGAAAAATAAGGTTCACAGCTCACTGTGAACAATTTTTGAAATACTTTTTTTTTTCTTTCTATAAGTCAAATATTCAAGTTTATTTTACAGAAAATTGTGAATGAGCTCAACTAAAGATTATAATTGGGCATAATTTATTTCAAGACTTTGGTTGAGCTCGAAACTCAAACTTGCCTTGAAATTTAGATTTTTTTATTTTGAATTTTTGAGAACTTCTTTTCTTTTCTTTTTTTGTGCAAAGTTATTGACTGGCAACTGAGGGTTTTAATTTGAAAATCCTCTAACTGCCAGTAAGCACAGCCCTGTGTCCTCAGAGCTGCCCTGGATCTGTGCAGCCTTTAATCTCAGACAGTCATGAAGGTCCTTGTTGTCAAACAATACATGAAAGTGACACCGACCAGCCATGAGAGAGAACCCATAAAATCTATCTGCATATTCACTTCTCTACTGTTAAACACAGAGTATTACAATTATAGCCACATTTTCAGCTCCTTGAAGGATTTGAACTGGGATCATCAGCTCAGAATCTGAACTGACCGACTGTTTCTGCTGAAGTCAGTTGGTTACAGTTGCCCAAATTATCACATTTTATATCATATCATCGTTGTTTTAAACGTGTGTAGCTATTACAGTCAATGAAAACCCCAGACAGCGCATGGTTCGTGTTTTTTCAAAGTGTCCTTTATTCCTAAAACACACTTCCTGCTGCTGGGTGTGTGTGTCTTTGTGCAGCTTGACAGCCGCTCCGCTCCGCTTCCTCCTTTTCACTCCGGCTGATGTCACGCAACAGGACTGCTGTGGGAGGGAGGCCCCTGGTCCCGCGGCAGGATTTTGGGATGGGGGCGTCATCGTGTGGAAAAAGAGCGCATTACACATTTTTACCTGCTTTGGAAAAAAAACATGTAGGTATTGATTCATGCAAACACAGTCTCTTTCATTATTTCCTTTTCCGTATTTTCTCATTGTTTTGCTGCTCAGGATGTTTCACAACCCTAAACGGAACGAGACTTTCTGCTGCTTTCATGAACAGCTTGGAAAATTTACAACTGATTTGACTTATCAAACTCAAACTCTTAAGTTTTGAAACAAATAAACAAACAAATAAATACTTTTGTCAGCCCACGATTTTTTGTTGAATTATGTTTAATTCTTTATAAAATATAAGTTAATAACAATTAAAAGTAAATTATCTCAACAAAAGATTGTAGGTTTATTTCAACAAGAGTTTGAGTTTGTCTTAAAACCCCCAAATTCAGTGAAGACAGCTGTCTTTAAAATATGAAGGTTTTTTTGTTTTGTTTTGTTTTTTATTTTATTTTTTTTTTTTATTAAACAGTTTAATACACCATTAATTCCAACATGGTTCATTACTTAGTCACAGATACTGTTGCTGTTTGCTTTGGCTGGATTCCCATATGAAACATTTTCTCTCAGCGGTGGAGGGTTTACCAGCTCTTCTTCTCTCTCCCTCGTTTTCCCTCAAACCTTTCTAAGTTTACCAGTTCCCTCGGGGTTCAGTGACCAGCAGAGCAGCCTAACCATCTCAGTACCCCCAATGTGAAAGACAAATATTTGCAGATTGAATTGGGTTAGATAAAAACAGATCTGCTGTTCCCTGGAACCAGATTTTTGGGCTCAAGCCCATTAAACCAGCCATCACTGAAGAGACAAAAAATAAAAGAGAGCCTTTAGCTGTCAGTGTCATATATTAGTCAAATAATGTAACATACCTGCATAGTTGATCCACCCAGTAGGACTTCAGAGACACTCTTAACCAACAAATCACACCTAGTTTCACTGATTATGATTCCACAGTATTCTATTATTCAACTAAGTACAAATATTTCATTACTATATTTTAGTAAGTCTTTCAGGTATCTGAACTTCACTTTTTCTGACAACTTTTTACTTTTTCTCCCTTCACTGTAACACAAATATCTGTGCTTTCTACTCTCTACACTTTCATAACAGCTGTGTTACTTTAGTTTCAATGCATTTGAGTAGAATTATTGATTGTTTTTGTTTAGTATCATTGTACACCACCCTCCCAACATTCAAACTGATTTAAACTTGGATGGGACAATGATACATAGAAAAGATGATTTCTTGGTGAATCCATCTGTGCATATGATATCAGGCATGATAGATGCAACACAACAAGGAAAGGAACATGGTGAAAAAAATGTGAAAGATGTAACAAGATGAAAAAGATGTACCAAGATGAAAAAATGTGAAGGACGTAACAAGACGAAAAAGACAAAACAAGATGAAAAACAACTAGACAAACAAGAAATAACAAGACAAAAATCATGAAGGACGTAACAAGACGAAAAAGACATAACAAGACAAAAAACAATGTAAAAGATGTAACAAGATTAAACAAGTTAAAGACAAAACAAGATTTAAAAAATGAAAAAAAATCAACATTTAAGATGAAAAACTAATAAGCTGAAAGGGACATAACACTAAAAATTATGTAAAAGACATAACAAGACAAAAAAGATGTAACAAGACAAAAAACAATGTAAAAGACGAAAATGATGTAGCAAGACAAAAAAACATGAAAAAAGTAACTAAATAAAAACAGACATAAGACAAAAAACAACGCACAAGACGTAACAAGACAAAAACTGTGTAATATGGCAAAAAAACAACAACATGATAGACGTAACAACACAAAAAAAGAGATGTAACTAGAGAAGAAAACATAACTAGACAAACAAAAACAAGCAATAAAAAACAATGTCAAAGACAAAAACTGACATGATGAAAAAGACGTAACAATATTAAAAACTACATAAAAGACATAACATGACGAAAAGACAAAAAAGATGTAACAAGATGAGAAACAACGTAAAAGATGTAACAAGATGAAAATAACATACCAAGACACAAAACAACATAAGAAAGACAAAAGACATAAACCAAAAAAACTAACAAGATTAAATAGATGTAACGATACTAAAAACTGTAACAACTTTTTCACAGAAACAGTTAGAAGAAATGTTGTTCAGAGGGCGACTTTTTACATTTGAGTCTGTACTTTTTCACTTTTACTTGAGTAAAGAAGTTGAATTTGTACTTCTACTTTGACAAAATTCTTTTTTACACAGATATTTGTACATCTACTTGAATGCAGAATGTGTGTACTTCTTCCACCTCTGTCAGTAATAACCTGGACTATTAGCTCTTAAATGCCAAGTCAACCTCACCAAAAGCATCTTTGTTACCTCTGTTTTTTTTGCCATTATTGCTGTAATGGTATTTCTCTGCTTCACTGGAGCAAGCAGCTATTGAGCGTTACTAAAAAGGGCAACACATGGTTTAGGTGCAGTTAATAAAAAATATGATGTGAATGTGTGGGTTAGCACAGTGTTTTGGGAGTCTCTGCCTTTCATTATTTATGAGTTATGTGTGAGTCCGCTGCTGGCTTTGTACCAAATCAAGGTTACCAATCAATTCTGGTAAATATGCAGGAGTTCAGAACTTTGTGCTCAATCAATAGGAGCTTACACCAGCATCTGATTGGATCAGGCTATCGGGGGCCTGCTTACCCAGCAGCCCTTGTGTTGGCCTTGTTCCTACCCAGATGCAGTGGACACTGAGGACACTTCACTCCCAGGAAGACAGGAAGATGGCTCCGACTCTGGCCTTGCTGCTCCTTGGCCAGTTAGCCTTATACACAACTGTAACATCCAAGAAAGGTAAAAGTGGAGCAAAATAATTGCTTTATTTGTATTTGAGCATGAAATTAATTTGTTGTTCTTTTTGTTAATGTGATGTAAACATTTATGTTTAACTTTCTGTCAGTCACCATCTTTTATTAGCATTTTTGTATCAGTACCACTTCACAATAAGAATGATTTAGAGTGGTTTATAAATAATTTATTAATCAGGTTGTAAATGCTTCATAGAACTTAAATAAGCTGTTACAACAATTTTGATTAAACAGGGCAACAATTACCTGTCGCTCGCCAAATAGTGAGCCCACATTTATCTTTACTACTAAGCCTCAGAACTCATTGCTTACTCAGCAAATATTCATAGTCACAAAATTTAATTTGCATATCAAATTAATATAATGATGATGTTTTACACTTTACAGTAAGGCTTCCTTTGCCAGTTATAAATGGTAGTAAGTCATTAATAAATGGTGAGGTATTTTATAAGTAAGCAGTAAATGAATCTTGTATGAAAACTGTGCTATAACCTGTTTATAATGAATTGTTACAGGTTATTGAAGTGTTGACTGCATAATTATACATGACTTACAAATCGTTCATTGTTCATTAAAAGTGAAGTGTTCACAACTTTCACAACAATGCACAAGGTTCTAATCTGCACACTGGATTATGGGGAGTGGGCCAAAGCTAAATAATTTACTTGCAAAATGTGAGCACTGTTTCTGCCCTTATATTTGTCAAAGTATATATTTTTGTTGTCTACCCAGTATGTGGCCGACCTCTGATCACTGACGGGATTGACGAGTCGACCCTAAAACGTGTGTATGAGGTTGGAGAACAGCTGACCCTCACATGTGAGCAGGGGTACTTGGCTTCAACAGCAACCCCTCAGAGGATGACCTGCACGGCCACGGGAGAGTGGACGCAGTCAGGCCTGACATGTTCCCGTGAGTTCACTGGGCTGTTGTGTGAAGTAGAAAGCACACACAGGGTGGGAGCAAAAGTTGCTTAGAAAAATGTTCTACAGAGGACAGAGCATTTTTCTAAGCAAGCAACTTTTTTGAAAAATTATATTCCCATGACCGCCAGAGAAATAACTCGTCAGTGTGTTGTAGGGTTTTTTTTTACTCCACGATGCCTCGCCTCCTCTGCTTCACCTGTCACATGAGAAGATTTCAAATGCTGTTTGATAGGCTTTTATTCAGAACTTATAGATCAGGAGCCATATTACAGAAATGTTAGGAAGAGTCAAAGATAGGATATTTCCCTCATCTTAGGAAATCCTAAATACTCAAATCAACATTGCTAATCAACTGTTATGTCTTTATCTAGCAATCAGTGCTACTTCTCATCTCATCTTGTTGGGTTAAACAACTTTGCAACAGTTGTTTTTTTCCTCTCTGAAACATGCATAAATGGAGCAAAAACAACAATGGGCACTTAACTCCAAAGATATTATGTATGGGGAAATTTACGATACTGCTAACTTGGGAGATAAAAAAAACAGACAGTGGGCTAAGATAGCAAAGATCTTGTGTAAAAGCAATAAACAAGCAGGCATATAGATTGAAGGTTAGCTAAACTATTAGTTACTGCTAGCAAACACTACCATAAGCTACTGTTAGTACTACTTCATAGTAATTTAGCAACTACTACAGGTGGAAAAGTGAAAGATAGAACAACTTAATGGTTATCCTAGTTAGCAGAGTTTATTATTATTAACAGCCTATCTTCATTTAGGGACAGGAACATTGACTTAGGAACTGTTCATCTGTAATGATATTTTTCCTGAAGCAGGTCCTCCCACTAATTACCATGGTTACCATACAGGTAAGACAGGATCTAGATAAGAAGTTTCTGTAACGCTTCCCCTGAAAACAATCTGATCAAGGAGGATATAAATAGGAGCATAAAATACAAATTCTCTGCAGTTGAAAAAAAAAAATCAGGGATATCAGATTTCCAAAAGTGAGCGTCACACAAGAACTATTTGGCTATGTTCACCCCCTAGTTTGGTTTCAAAGTCCACACGGAGGAGGATGTGGTGGAGGATTGGGTAAGCCACAGGACTTTAGCCAGAATTTTTTTTTTTTTCAGTTTTCAGTTGCATTTGGTTAGTTTTAATCACCAAGTACCAAAACTATTTGGTTAGATTTGTGCATCAACATGTCTTGGTTGGGTTTAGGCAATAGGCACCAAAACTGCTTGGTAAGGTTTAAGAAAAGCTCATGGCTTCTGTCTTCCATGCAGATGTAAATAAAAATAATAATCATAATGCATTTAATTTATTAGCACCTTCTAAAATACTAGAGGACAGTCACAGTTTAATAAAGGTGAGAAGCAGAATCTTGAAGTCGATATGGAATTTAACATGGGGCTGATGAAGTTGCTGAAAAACAGGATGTTCTCTATAAGGGGAGTTCTGGTAATGATACGGGCAGCTGAATTCTGTACCACAGAAAATGCTGTGTGAGAACCAAGATTTGCTTTCCAGTAAGCAGTCTGAAAGGGAGGTGGGCGGGAGAGTGGAACTAGGCTAGATGGAAATATAGAGTAGGGTGTCATCCGCATAGCAATGAAACTGGATCCCAAATTTCCTAGAAATGTGTCCAAGAGATAAAGTGTAGATAACAACATTAGGTTGAGGGTTAAGGTTAGGGTTATCCCCACCAAGGATTACATGCTGGGTGCAAATTGTTGCCTACCAAGACCTAGCCACTAATAGCATCTGCCTTTCAAAAACCTTCATGAGGACCTGACCTTAAAAAATACCAATGATGAAAAAGAGTTTCTCTTTCATGAGAATTGCTTGGGTAAAAGAGAAATACATAAACTCCTGCTTGCTATCTTTTCTACACAATTACCTAGTGTTGTCTAACCAACAAGAGATTCGGTATTGTATCTTTTCTGTAGCTAAGATGTGCCCAATCCCAAGACCTCTGCAGCCATTAGCAATGGGGAGGACAGAAGCTCCATTCAAGAGTGTGCTCAACTATACATGTGATGACGGGTAAAAGTCATTTTATAGTTTCAAACAGATCATTTCAAGTTGTGTTTACAGTCATACAGCCAAATTAATGTGAATAAACTTGTTCGTCAGGTACGTCATGCTGGGGGCCAATGAGAGCAGGTGTTTACATGACGGTAGCTGGAGCAATCCACCACCTGCCTGCAAAGGTATGGAAGTATGAAAATATTTTTGATCTAATAGACCTTTTTCACAGCATCCATACTGATATGAAATAGTTAATAAGTCTTTGTGTCTATAAAGTTATTATTTTGAAAAGACATTTGCTTTGTACATTATTAGCAGTATGCAGAATATGTCTGTTTTTTATTAAGACATGTAAAATTTAATGTAATTTAAAGTATATCTACGCTATCTTAGCTAATAAATAATATTTTGACATTGGCTTAATGTGGACTTTGCATACACAGAGGAAAGGTGTCTGAGTTGATGTCATATTACTCTACTGCAATCATTTTTCTTTATACAGCTGTGAATTGTCCACTGCCCCAGCCACCTAGAGAAGGAAGGATTGTCCATGATAAGCCAGTTACTGGGTCCACCACCATGTACGGGCAAAGCTGGACATACGAGTGTAACACACCCAAGGCACCAAGTTATGAGAGGGGATCCTGCATGGCTGATGGAAGGGCAACTGAGCCACCGGTGTGCCAAGGTACAGAAATGAAAAACAGTTGTTTTATTACTTTAGACTTGACAACATCACGAAAGTCTGGCAACTCAATTTGGACTCAACTCGTGACTTAATTGGCCTTTTGACTTGAAATGCTTAATACCTTACAGATTAAAAAATTTAAAAAGTGCCTCATTTCCTGAGTCAACTTATTTTAATGCTATTCAGGCTCAGCAAGTCGACATTTAATTGACCCTTCACTAAGCCCCACCTCCAAATAGTAACAGTCATGGCTTAGCAACCGTTACTAGAGCTGTCAAGCTTTGCATTTCTCTATGTTGACACAGTGTGCAGGAGGCTCTGAGAAGACGACAATTGGTTTTTCATGAGTCTGGACGATGATGTCTTTTTTTGTAGTCTCTCAGAAATTAGAAATAAAAGAGCACATGTGTGGTGAATCTCTGTCTTCATCTGCTCTAACACAAGCATCTGCAAACAATAGCATGTCTTGCTAACTAACGCTAGCTTACTAGCTGCAGTAACTTTACCTCCAGCCAAACTTGTTAGATCCCACTGCATCTACATTTGTTCTGTGGGGGTTTGAGGAGGAGGATGTGGGCTGGACGACAATGCATCTCACTCTGGCTCACTGTCTCAGGTCTAAGCTGGGTTAGCTTAGCTCGTGTCCTGGCTATCTTCCACGATTGCGGCCCAGCTCATCTGGTTGGATGACCCGTCTCAAGGTCCACTGCACTAATTGAGTCCCTTTGCTTCTTTTTCCCACATTCATGGGTGTATTTCTGTCATCTATCATGTAAATATACCTGCTGTCTTCAACCATCTGACCAATGTTTGCTGAGATGTAAGCTACTTTTAGCCTCAGTCTTTTAGCATTAATGTGATATTACGTGCGCAGCTGCTAGGTAACTTTACTTTTACACTTTCACAGTGTTCTTGTTTTAAACTGTGTCAGATGGCGACGTTAAAAAGTCAGCTGGTGATGGATTTTGGCCATGTCAAGGAGTTCGCAGTTGCTTACATCAGCCAGAAAACTGCTTGTGAGTCAATATTGAAGCAGACAAAGTCCATCATCATCAGCTAGAAATGAGAAGCTGCTTTTGTTAATGTGTCTAAGGCTTCAAAGACCTTGTGTTTCAGCAATTTCTCCCAATTTTGATGTTTTATCTGCCACCGTTATCACTGTAAACTGCATAAATGCAGTGCAAGAATGGAAAGGAGGGCGGGCCTTAGCATCCAATCAAGTTGCACAAGAGAACCATGAACAACTAATGATACATTACTGATAATTTGGTAGAAAAATTACTAGTAGGTCAACAAAAAATTAATTGTAGTATGCAAAACATGCATATCGAAAATTACACACAAGGCAACAACTTCCAACTTCATTAAACATTTGAAGTTACATAAAAAAGGGTTATGTCAAGGCACTGTTGTTAAAATAGCATTGGCTTGGTGAAGAGCGCATTATGACTTGTTTAGGACTTGGGACTTGACTTGGAACTTGTCTGCCTTGACTTGAGGCTTCAGTACAAAGACTTGAGACTTGGTTGTGGCTTGGAAACCAGTGACTTGGTTCCACCTCTTCATTTTTCTTTCTTTCATCTATTCTCTTTGTTTTTTCTTAGACAGCCCACCTTTTGCCTTTGTAGCCCCTTAATAAGACCTCCTCACATTTTTGACCTGTTTTTGATGATCCCAGAGGTGAGCTGCGCCATCCCAACAGGCCTACCAAATGGCGTCATCACCTTTGCTGTGAAAAGACCACATGGCTACAAGGAGAAGGTTAAATATGCCTGCAATGAGCACTATGTTCTGGATGGCGACCCTGAGATACAGTGCCAAAACACAGGAAACTGGTCTTCCAAGCCAGTTTGCAGGGGTGAGTCACAGGAAAATCAAATCTTAAAACTACCCTAAAGCTACTGTTTATGTTTCATTTTTGTAAAAGATTTTGGACTCAGTTAACAGTCAGATAGTAATGTTCAGTTTCTGTACATCACAAACTTCAAAGAAACAATAAACTCTTCTGAACCTTTAGCACCACTTTCTTGCAAACTTGGGAGTGGCAATTAAAATTTGCTTCAACCTGACACAGTGCTGTAATCCACTGATTGGATTTGCAATGTCTGGTGTTTTCCACTCAGCTCCCTGCACAGTTGGCATCAAAAGAGGACGTATCTTCTATAATGGCAGGAAGATCTGGATTGCAGACCTGAAACCCAACAGAGTCCTCCATGGAGAGCATGTTGCCTTCTACTGTCTGAACAGAGATGACAGGTGTGGCTACCCTGTGGTCAGCACCTGTAACGATGGAACCCTCCCCATCCCAGAGTGCTTTGTGGGTGAGTTCTTGTCAGCTCAGTAAATTTTATCCAAACCTCTTTAGGTCCTTCTATTGAGGTTTGGATGCTTTACACGCAATTTATCACCATCAGATTTAGCCAAAGTAGATTTAATGACAACATGGAGTAGTTTTAACACTTAAGTTTGAGAAAGTTGTCTAAGAACCAAGATTTAGTTTCCAGTAGCAGTCTAAAAGGGAGGTGGACCGGAGAGTGGAAGTAGGTGTGGTGGAAATATAGAGCTGGGTGTCATCTGCATAGCAATGAAATTGGATCCCAAATTTCTAAAACATGTTGATGTAGTGTGAAACAAAAATGCGACCCAGGAAGAAGATTCTCTAAGATTTTCTCATTCACAAGAAAGGCTCAGTAAGAGCGAAACATATATTTTCCAACTTGCTATCCTCGCTACATGATTACTTGATGTTGTCTAACTGACAGAAGTGTCAGTATTGTATCATCTTTTCTGTAGCTAAGATGTGCCCAATCCCCAGACCTCTGCAGCCATTAACAATGGGGAGGACAGAACCTGTGTGTAGCTGCAGTAACTGTGGTAATAGACCAACACATGCTGCATTAACTTGTAATGCCATTCACATCAGATCTGATGCATGAGTTGCTGAGACCTCTACAACATTAATATGATCAATACATTACTGAAAATCCTGCTGTATGCAATCTCAGACATCTGCCCTCTGATGGATTATCAGTGCGCTGCAGGCAGTAATCTGTGTCTGATGAAAATCCAACATGGCTGCCTTCACATAGTGAGTTGCAAATTTTTGACAGGCAAATCTTTGCTAGCTTTGAAAAAGATACTTTAAGAATAACAGTCATATTTAGTGAACCAACCTATAACTACTTGATATTCTGTACCTTAATTTGTAGTAAAATCCTGTTGAAAACAAACCAGTTTAAGACTGAAATGTCATTTTAAGATAAATTCGGAGTGGGAATTGAGATATTTACATACATTGTTTTACATATGCAACCTGCTCTCATAGTCACTTATATGTTGCAAACAGTTATTAGCAAATGAACACTTGCTTATAATTATCTTTTTGATTTGTTAAAAAATGCATTTTGCATCAACCAATTCAGTTTACACTGATCAAGCTTCCTGCTTGAAAAAAGAACTAAACCAACTGAAAATTTTTCAAAACCAACAACATTTGTTATTGTCTCTAAAATTAAAAAATGTCATAAATGCCCAACATATCAAATATACAACAAAAGTTCATATATGAGAATGTGATAGATTTGTTTGTTTGTTTGTTTTTTAGGCCAAAAGGTCAAATAGACACTTCCATTGGAAAACAAACAAACAAACAAACTGTGTCAGGCTTTCTTGGTACAAAAATGATCAAATGCAGGTATTGTTTGACTGGAGAAGTTTCAGTACTACCTGGTACTGTTTTTTTTTTTGTTTTTTTTTTAAGGATGATACCTAAAAGACTTTGAGTACCGATACCCCGCCCTGGTAATAGGTCTATCAGATGGTCTCCAGATGTCTTTGGGAAACACCATGAGATCTCCATTCAGTCATGCATTTAACAATTACAGTGATATATGTTTCTTTCTTTTTCTTGCTTTTAGAACCAGGCAGGGTGGAGTACAGTCTAAGGGCCAAAACCCTTCCATCAGAAATCCAAATGTGTGCTGCTTCACCCCCTGCAAGGCCCACAAGCCCTGCAAGCCCCGCAAGATCTGCATAACTTTGCACAGAATGACCTGAAACACCATGTACATGGACAGGATATGACTGATTGGATGATGAACAATAAATCTGTACAATATGCTACAAGACAGATTACTTCTCTTATTGGTCACCTTCATTTTTCTTGCCTGTCATTTACAACTAATAATAGAATAACAGAACTAATTATTAAAATAATGAAAATGAGTTTTCAATAAAGATGCAGAATGGTGGTGTGGTAGCTCATGTATGTATGTAGGGCAGACATGTATCTACAGTCTGTAGATACATGCCTGTCCTACATACATACATACAATACAAATACACAGTACAGAGGTTACAATGAATACTGATTCTGAAAAATTGGACCTACATGTGTCCAAAATGATCTGACATCCTTTCCCAGGAGATCTGATACCAATTCACACCTTATTTGTGAGTGAATTTAATAAGAATCTGACCTCCTTTACTATCCCATCTGACCTGTGTGAACAAACCACAGAGGTGTGACTCCCAGTCAGTCACTGTAACTGATGAAGTGACGATTGTCAAAATGCCCTCAAGACAATGGCACAAAATTACACATGCACACAAAAAGATCAGTTTTTCCTTAAGATGAAACTTAATATCCCAGATCCCTCTGACATGGGATAGAGGTTTTGAGTAATTCCTGTTTGAAAGTATTAGACATGGGACCATTAAGGTATTAAAGGCCACCATATTATGTTATATGGCAGATCTTACAGCAAATAAGGCCATTTAAGGATGTTGTGCTGAAAACAGTCAGAATGTTTGTAGAGTCGGGCATGTACGAAACATATTAAGGTGACAGGCGCATTGCACCAATCACGAGTAGGGTTGATGCTGAGGTAAAGCTCGGCCAGTTTAGCTTTGGTGAAATGGATTTAGTGAACAACCTTAAATTCTTTGAGCCCATATTTACTGCTTGAAGAGAAAGAGTGTACTTGTTCTAAAACTGCATTCCAGAGATCATTAGAGAAAGGTGTATGTGGAACTCCCTAAAAACTTGGTATTTTGCCCAGGGCGGAGCCTTATGTCCGGAGTTACACACAGTGCTGTGTGCCTGATGTGTGTTCTGGTCTGGGTCATCTCTTCACTCCCTACATAAACAAGAAAAACTATGATCTAAAACGTTATTAACTTATGTTTTGCCTTTATCCCAAGATTAGTCCTGCAGGAGACTACACGCATGACTTTGGCTTCTCATACTGATGCACAATCTAAAATTGACCATCATAAAGTGATAATCTGTGTCAGTAGTAAAACAGAGGTATGTCTCCCCTAACTTATTAATACAGTTAATTTGAAAATAGGTATTATAGTCTCAGACTCATTTCAAAGAGGTTGATAAACTGAGTTAACTTGTGTTTACTCCTCACTATGCCCCTGAACTAAATAGTGCTAAAATATGTTGACAAGATGGGCAAGGATGGACTAAACCAGTATTTCTCAAACAGCATGTACCGTCTCAGAAAATATTAGCCTCTCCAAGTACCACTATCATGACCAGTGTTGGGCACGTTACGTTAAAGTAATTAGTTATAGTTACTCACTACTTCTTCCAAAAAGTAACTGAGTTAGTAACTGAATTACTCTATAGTAAAAGTAACTAGTTACCAGGGAAAGTAACTATTTCCGTTACTTTAAAAAGAAGTTGTTGTATTGTGACAAAGTGAGTGAGAACACACCATTTGTCCCAGTCTTTTCCATTTCACATCATACCATAATTTAACCTTGCTTGTTAATTGTTTGCTTTAGCCACATTTTCATCATTCATGTGTAACCAGCAAATACAGGCTATCCCGGGTTTGTTTGTGTTTGCATTAGGTTTACTTATAGTTTATACAATCACTATTTCTGGTTAAAGTAAAACACATAGACAAGTATTGTTGAGTTAAAAACATTGTTTATTGGTTTGTGTTAAGTTAAATCATTCATGCCATTTTTTTGTTTGTTACTTACCATACCCACCATGTGTTCCAGGGACAAAAGGAGGGAGGAGCCCGTCTATCCCTGTATTTATACCCTGGGTGACATCACTAGTGATGTCACTGGGTTAAACCAAGTAAGAGGGGTGGAGGTAAACTCTAGGTAGAATGAACTGTTAAAGTTTAAGGGTAATTTAGGTAAGATTGGTTGCAAAAGTGCATTATATAGTACTTTAGTGGTTTTGAGCATAAAGTGTATGTGGCAAATAATTGTATTTCTTCCCTGCTTTTAGGGAAAATATTTTAATGTACCTGTGGGGATGGTACTGCCAAGATTGACTCCTGCCAACGGGAGTCTATTTAAACAGTTGGTCTTCGACTGTGAGTAGGAAGGGTCATCAGTGTAGCAGTGTGCACTTGATGCTATGTTACTTTGAGTTGAGTTTGTTTAGTTAAGTCAAGTTAACTGTTTATTTGTTTTTGTTTGTTTGTACATATTTTCAATTATTCATGAAGCATGCTGCCACCCTTTTTGTAAATAAACACTTTTTTGTACCTGGATCAAGTCTCCCTCGTCTGCCTCCTACCACATTTTAGCCACCCTGGTCCCGCTCCCTAACATTTGGTGGCAGTGGTGGGATCCAGGCCAGTAGGAGGCAGTGAAGAAATGTCGACACGACCAAAGAAACCTCCAACAATTGAGCGCCTGCCAGAAGCATGCATAGATGTCGGTGGCCAGCAGGGCGCAGCAAGTGGTCAACCCCAGGGGCAGGAAAGCATGGCTGAGCTCTCAAGTCTTCTGCGATGTTTGATGCAACAGCAGGCCGATCGAGATGCCAAGGTGGAGCAGGAGCGTTCACGACAGGAGGAGAGATGGAAGCGTATCCAGCATCAATTTGCCCAGCTCCAACTAGAGGTACAGCAGGACCGCCAGGATCGTCGACGGCCAGTGGAAGGTTCAGCAGCCCTGCCCGCCTCTGCAACAGAGCTAACAACCGAGCCCTTGCCCACACCAGCTATCCAGGATGGGCACAACACTGAGCCAACACAGTCAGCCGCTGGAGAACAGCATTCCAGTTTTCCGAGGTTTTCAGGCTGGAAAAGCCCCAAGATGCAGCCCTACAATGAAGGTGAAGATATTGAGCATTATTTAATCACCTTTGAAAGAATTGCCCATGCTTGCCAGTGGCCGCAGGAAGAGTGGGCTCTGCGTCTTGCTCCACTGCTGACAGGGAAAGCCCGTTCTGCATATGTAGCTATGGACATTGATGAAACCATGGACTATACTAAAGTGAGGTGTGCAGTTTTGCAGAAGTTCGAGATAAATGCTGAGACTTACCGTGTAAGGTTCCGTTCCAGTGTACCAGGAGAAGAGGAGACGCCAAAAGAGCTGCAGGTCCGCCTTAAGGACTTGTATGAGAAGTGGATGGTTCCCAAGGAGAAGACAAAGGAACAAATTGGGGACACCATCATAATGGAACAGTTTCTCAAAGCCCTGAATCCTGAGCTTCGCACCTGGATTAAAGAGCGGAACCCAAGGACCTCCAAGGAAGCAGCAGATATGGCTGAAGCTTTCCTCGCAGCCCGCCGACCATCAAAAGACTATCTTCCAGTCAAGTCCTGCCCACCCACTCCAATGGGTAAGCCTGTTGGGGGGAATGAGTTTAGAGCTAGGAATATGAGACATAGTCCCCTTCCCTCAAATTCAGCTAAATTTGAGCCAAGGAATAAAGCTAATATGGCATGTCATGTGTGTGGTCAGACAGGTCATTTTAAAGCAGAGTGTCCTAGGGTGCATGTTAGCAAAAACTACATGTGTTTTGCTCCCCAGTTATCAGTCAGCAAATTTGTCAGGGATGAGGCCATAGATGGTCGTCAGGAGGAGCTTACAATAGGAGTAGTAATAGATGATAGACCCTGTGTAGCGCTTCTTGATTCAGGAAGTAATCGCACCTTAGTCAGACAGGACAGTCTCCCTAAGGATGTTATCTTTTGTGGAGGAACAGTTGATGTTTTCTGTATTCATGGTGACAAGGTAGGGTACCCCATAGCTGAGGTAGCTATCCAGGTTGAAGGTCACCACTATCTTCTTTCTGTAGGGGTATTTGAACAGCTTCCCTATCAGGTTGTGCTCGGTTGTGATCTCCCTGTCCTTGCTGAGTTGATAGCTAAACAGTCTAGTGAGGCTAAGGCTAGCTGGCCTAGTAAAAATTTGCTTGCTGTCACAAGGTCCAAGAGTCAGCAAAATCAGGACAGTTCAGTAGTAGGGTGGGAGGAGCTGCCCTTTGCAAAGGAAGAAATGCCTTGTGTTGAACACACTAGCCGGCGGCAGGAGAGGAAAAGTAAGAGACAGAGGAGACGGGACAGAGTAAGGGGAACAAAAGTAGCTGAGCAGGTGTCCAGACCTTTAGATCCTGACCTGTGTGTTGTTCCTAGTGACATTGCCAAGCTACAGAGAGAGGACCCCACACTTGTAATTTTGTTTTCAAAATGTGTGCCTGAGTCAACCCAAGTAACAGGGCGAGGAAAGGAAGTGTTTGTGGTTAAAGGAGACATGTTGTATCGCCGTAGCCAGATTGGTGATCAGCTAGTCATTCCCCAGGGTTTGAGGCCCACAATCCTTAGCCTGAGTCATTCTATCCCTTGGGCAGGACACTTGGGACAAGCTAAAACATTTTCTCGGATGGTTCCACGTTTCTATTGGCCCCAGCAGTATGCTGACACTGTGAAATATTGTCAGTCTTGTCCAGAGTGCCAGTTGACAGCACCAGGAAGGAAAGGCGATAGGGCTCCCCTTATTAACATGCCCATTATTGGTACCCCCTTCTCCCGTATTGCTATGGACATTGTAGGACCATTAGAAAGGAGTAGTGCAGGCCATAGGTATATACTAGTAGTCTGTGACTATGCCACAAGGTATCCGGAGGCCTTTCCACTGAAGAAAATCAAAGCCCGCCAGATTGTCAACTGCCTCATTCAGTTGTTCTCCAGAGTCGGCATCCCAAGGGAAATCATCACAGACCAAGGCACAAACTTCACTTCTAGCCTACTGAAAGAAGTGTACTACATGTTGGGAATTCAAGGTGTCAAGACCAGTCCCTACCATCCACAAACAGATGGCTTGGTTGAGCGCTTTAACAAGACCCTCAAGTCCATGCTGAGGAAGTTTGTGAATGACTCAGGATCAGACTGGGATCAGTGGTTGCCATTCCTGATGTTTGCTTATAGAGAAGTCCCTCAAGCATCAACTGGGTTTTCACCTTTTCAGCTGCTGTATGGACATTCAGTGAGAGGACCAATGGATGTCTTGAAGGAGGCCTGGGAGGGCCCAAAGCCAGAACAGCAGTGTAGTGAGCTCTCATATGTTTTGAAAATGAGGGACAGACTAGCCCAGTTTCAAGATCTCGCCAATGACAATCTGGCTCAAGCACAGCAGCGACAGAAGCAGAGTTATGACAAGGCTTCAAAGAGGAAAGTTTTCCAGGAGGGCCAAAAAGTTCTCCTCCTCCTACCCACGTCAGACAGGGGGCTTCTTGCCAAGTGGCAGGGGCCATATAAGATTAATAAAAAGACCGGCCCAGTCACATATGAACTCTTTTTGCCAGATCGCCGGAAGAAGCATCAAGTGTTTCATGTGAACCTTCTGAAGGAGTGGGTGGATCAACCAGACCTGGTGACAATATTATGGGCACGCACAGTTGTTGATGAGGAAGATCCACAGGAGCAATATTTTCCCTCTTCATCTGTGACTCCAGTTTTTCCAGATCTAAGTCACCTGACAGCAGATAGACGTGAGGAGCTGCAACCCCTCATGGGAAAAGAGCTGTTTCGTCCGAAGCCAGGTTGTACACACCTCATGGAACACCAGATCCGTTTGCATTCAGCAGAGCAGCGACCAATCAGGGACACTACCTGCCGAATTCCAGCCAAACTGGTTCCTGAACTGAAGAAGGAGGTTGAGGACATGTTGGCTACAGGAATCATCGAGCCTTCTCACAGTGAGTGGTGTAGCCCTGTGGTGTTGGTTCCAAAGAAAGATGACCCAACCTTGAGATTTTGTGTGAACTTTTCAAAGTTGAATGCTGTGTCGGCCTTTGATCCTTATCCTATGCCAAGGGTTGATGAACTGATTGAGCGCTTGGGAAATGCCAACTTCCTAACAACCCTTGACCTCTGCAAAGGGTACTGGCAAGTGCCTTTAGCAGATGCTTCAAAGGATTTGACAACGTTCAGAGTTCCCAGTGGCCTGTTCAGATTCAGAGTGATGCCCTTTGGTTTGCATGGAGCCCCTGCAACATTTCAGAGGTTGGTGGATATGGTTTTGAGAGGAGCGGAGGACTACGCAGCGGCCTACATTGATGACATTGTTATCTTTAGCCGGACTTGGAAGGAGCATGTGCAACACCTCGCCGATGTCTTCCAGCGTATCCAGGCTGCTGGTCTCGTCATCAATGCTAAGAAGTGTCACATTGCCAAGTCTGAGGTTCAGTACCTGGGGTATGTGATTGGAGGTGGAAGCATTCGTCCACAGGTAGGGAAAGTGGACGCAATTGCAGCTTCACCGCTGCCTAACACCAAGAGGCGGCTACGGTCATTTTTGGGGTTATTAGGTTGGTATCGCCGACTCATCCCCAACTTCTCATCAAGATCTGCTGTGTTAACTGATATGACTCGCAAAGCCAGCCCAGTAAAGGTGAAGTGGACTCCAGAAAATGAGAATGCTTTCAATGATTTGAAGAACTGTCTGTGTCAAGAACCTGTTGTGCAATGTCCAGATTTCAATCTGCCCTTTACTGTACAGACTGACGCATCCGGAGTGGGTCTTGGAGCTGTTTTACTGCAAGGAGAGGATGGGAATCAGTTTCCTGTGCAGTACATCAGCCGAAAACTCTTCCCAAGGGAAATGAGGTACTCAACAGTTGAAAAGGAAGCTTTGGCCATTAAATGGGCTTTAGACACCCTTAAATATTACCTCATTGGCAAAGAGTTTGTGCTTGAGACTGATCACAGAGCATTGCAGTGGATTCACAAAATGAAAGACACTAATGCTAGAATTACCAGATGGTACTTGTCTTTACAGCCTTATCGTTTTCAGGTACAGTATAGGCCGGGACACAAGAATAACATTGCTGACTTCCTGTCCCGTGACTCTGAGGAGTAAAGGTCGTAAGGGGGGGGGGTGTGTGACAAAGTGAGTGAGAACACACCATTTGTCCCAGTCTTTTCCATTTCACATCATACCATAATTTAACCTTGCTTGTTAATTGTTTGCTTTAGCCACATTTTCATCATTCATGTGTAACCAGCAAATACAGGCTATCCCGGGTTTGTTTGTGTTTGCATTAGGTTTACTTATAGTTTATACAATCACTATTTCTGGTTAAAGTAAAACACATAGACAAGTATTGTTGAGTTAAAAACATTGTTTATTGGTTTGTGTTAAGTTAAATCATTCATGCCATTTTTTTGTTTGTTACTTACCATACCCACCATGTGTTCCAGGGACAAAAGGAGGGAGGAGCCCGTCTATCCCTGTATTTATACCCTGGGTGACATCACTAGTGATGTCACTGGGTTAAACCAAGTAAGAGGGGTGGAGGTAAACTCTAGGTAGAATGAACTGTTAAAGTTTAAGGGTAATTTAGGTAAGATTGGTTGCAAAAGTGCATTATATAGTACTTTAGTGGTTTTGAGCATAAAGTGTATGTGGCAAATAATTGTATTTCTTCCCTGCTTTTAGGGAAAATATTTTAATGTACCTGTGGGGATGGTACTGCCAAGATTGACTCCTGCCAACGGGAGTCTATTTAAACAGTTGGTCTTCGACTGTGAGTAGGAAGGGTCATCAGTGTAGCAGTGTGCACTTGATGCTATGTTACTTTGAGTTGAGTTTGTTTAGTTAAGTCAAGTTAACTGTTTATTTGTTTTTGTTTGTTTGTACATATTTTCAATTATTCATGAAGCATGCTGCCACCCTTTTTGTAAATAAACACTTTTTTGTACCTGGATCAAGTCTCCCTCGTCTGCCTCCTACCACATTTTAGCCACCCTGGTCCCGCTCCCTAACATGTATGTCAAAGAATTTGAAATTTTCTGAGCAGTATTCGAGTCAGTTGAATAGAGAAGAACAGACAGGTAGTTGTGTTATAGAACCTTGTAATATTTATTGCACCTCACCAGCAACAGATTTATCCTACACTTGAAGTGCAACAAAAATAAACAGTAAACAATATAATAAAATAACAATCAGCAGTAAACAATATAAAGTGAGTTTAATAAATTAAATCTAACTCTCACAACCTGAGACAACTGGTCAAGTTGGAAGCAGCATTCTTGCTGGCTGACAGTGGGGGATGGGAACGAGGCTAGCATTCAGGTGTAGCAAACACAGAAACGTTAGCAAGCTTTGGAAAGCATTGTCTAATTGAATGAGCAGGGACAAAGTACGTGCGCTATTCTCGAACCTGAACGCACCCCAAGTCTTGGATGACAAATAAACAGAGCAGAGTAGACTCGCTACGGCTGGTAGTTTCTTCAGTTTATTCAGAGTAAGTAACGCACCGCTTTTGACCGTCAGTAACGGTAACGGCGTTGTAACGGCGGAAAAAATAATTAGTTAGATTACCCCGTTAGTGAAAAAATAACGCCATTACGCAACGGCGTTATTTATAACGGCGTTATTCCCAACACTGATCATGACTGAGGTTAAAATGCAATAGCACAGATTGACCTTATGGCTACGACTACGGCTACAGATGTGGACAGTTCACGCAAGAGGCAGGTTTATTTCTAATAAGTCCTGCTTTAAATTTGAAGTAACTCAAATCACATTTCCTTACTGTTTTTACACTGTTAGGTGGTAGCAGCTTTTAGTGAACATAAGTAGCCACTGCTCAAAATATTCTCCTCCTGATCTGCACTTCTTTTTGGAATATTTCCACGATTTCAATATTAATTTTAAATCTCTACATTTTATCTCCTCTCATCATCTGCCATCACAGTTTAACTCATAACTACCTGTAATCACTGATGACATTTCTATGCATTCATGATGGCTATAGGCTTATATTAAGACAAAAATACAGGAAAGACAAAACTTATTTGAATTACATTTCAATCATCTCATATTTCACATATTTCAATTCAGAATTTTGTATTATTTTGATGGCATGTGAATTTATTTCATCTCTAAAAAATATTTCTGACATTCCTTCAAGAACCACTAGAGGGAGCTTGCATGCCACCGGTGGTACATGTGCTGCAGTTTGATTACAATGTGAGGTCTGTATTCTGATATTTGTGATATTAATATCTTGCCCATGGACTATTAAACATCTAATAAATCTATCTTGTATTGTATACATATATAATTCAGTCTAGTAGTAGTAGTAATTTTCCAAGCTGCAGTCACGGGTGTACAGTGTGAACAGGAGTGGGCTGAGCACAGATCCCTGGGGTGCTCTGGTGTTGAGCACAAGAGTGCAGAAGGTGAGAATCCAATTTGTCTGGGGTCTGTCTGTGAGGAAGTCCAATACCCAGTTGCAGAGTGTGGAACTCAACCCCAGAGTTTTTGGTTTGCCAGTCAGCTTCATGGGGAAGATCGTGCTGCATGCTGAGTTGAAATCAACAGCATTCTGATAAAGGTGTTTTGCTTCTCAAGGTGAGTGAAGACTGAGTGGAGGGCAGTGGAGATGGTATCCTCTGAGGATCTGTCAGTTCTGAATGCAAACTCGTGATGGCGACTCTTCTATACAAAATGCCTAATCTGTATAACATTAAAGCCTCGCCTTTAACCAGTCACGTTCAGAGTGACACTAAGATCACTGACAGATCACTGACAGCCTGTGTATGTATATGCCACTTGTGTTCCAGTAGAATATGCTGTCACCCTGATGCACATGCAGATTAATTTATATACCCTGGGCTAAGTACCCTAAGCTAGTATTGGAGCTGGTCTTAGCTAACATGGCTAAGGATAAAATAGCCACTGCAGCCAGTTGAACTAATCAGTAACAGGAACTTAGAGCCAACTTACCAAATAATACTTTTAGACTTATTTCGTTTGGCTTGTTTAATTTATTGCTATAACACAATCACACGACATCACATCATATTAAACTCCAAATGGCAAAACGTTAATCAGGCATATGTATATAATTTATTATTGTCCATAAATACTAATTAACGGGCTAAAAAGATTGTGCATTATATTTTCATATGAAAATATAAGTGATATATGTCCAAGTGGCCCTTCCTGGGACATAGGAACCTGTCTCTGTGGGTTCATACCAATGTTGACATTTACAGTAAAGCTAAATCAGGTGTAGTCAATACATACCTTGTCATCATCATATATGCCACCATGTTAGTCATTCAACATATTTATGGTGTCATAGTTGCACCTGCTGGTTAATGTTCTGTGATATGGAATATAATCTGTGCATTCTACTAATGCATTTAACATACCAAAGAAAATCCCAATAATATTTGGTTTCTTGGCTCTAAATTACTATTATCAGTTTGTCAGACTGGTTCAGTAGCTAGGCTAACCTTAGCCATCTTAGCTAAAACAAGCTCCAATATTAATTTTGCATACATTGCCCAGGATATATATATTAATCTGCATATGCATCAGGGCGATAGTCTGACAGTGGCACCTGCCATTGGAAAAGGACAGGGGAACATGAGTGGCCCATACCACTGCAGACAACAGCATTGTCTGCTGAACCAGGGGCATACCACCTTTCAGATGGCCATATGCCACCAAAGCACAAGTGGCATTCAGTACCATCAGCCACTTCGATCTCGGCGCTGCGGCAGGTTTGTGTCCATATGTGTGTTTTGTTTACAGTGTTTGCCTTTTGGAGAGTTCAGCTCATGTCACTTTAGTGATGCTATGTTAAAAAGTATAGCTCCATCAGTGTTGTGTAGTGTAATAGGGATAGTTAGTAATAACATGTTGTTTAGCTTTGGTAGTGCACCTTTGTAAAAACTTTGTGGACAAATACAGTCATCTGAATTACTGTATCATGTTATTTCTGTAAATTTGGACACTGATATCAAATCTGTGGCTCTCTGAGAGAAACCTTTTTACTGACATACATACATGGAAATATATTATATATGGTATAGTATGGTATTTGGTGGTATGGTATCTCTGTCTCATCATGCTAAGCTCTTTAAAAAGACTTAAGAAAGAGCAAAATGAGGCCAAGATATTTTTCGGGTGTTGTGTAATATCGAAAGTCCACTGCTGGAGTGTGTCATTTCCAGTAAAAAGTTACAAGGCAGGAAAAAAAAGGGAGAAAACAAAAACAAGGCTCTGCAGAGAGAGAGGAGTTACTTCATGCTGCTCTTATCTGTTGACTTTTAGTGAAACACAAACAGCAGTGAAAGAGAGGACAGAGATTTAGTATTTGAGCCAGAGACCACCGGAGAGAACAGAGGACCATCTGAACATTTCAACCCAAGATGGAACACATTCTGACTTTAATTGTGCTGTGTCTGTTTGGTGTTTTTATCACCGTGACATCCGGACAAGACAGTGGTATGTGTTGTTATTAATAGCTTTTATGTGACATTATATGGCTTGAGCTGCATGCGTACACACTTATTACTTTGCTGTTTTTATGGCTTTAGCATCAGGTAATCTCTTTATCTTTCGAGACACTGATTCTAAAGGCATTTGTTTAAGTTAATGATCGTATTAAGTTTTGTTTCAATGTGTTGATATTCCAACATGTCTGAGCTGATGGCCTGTGTATGAAAAATACTTCAACTCAGTGTTATTCAACACAGAAATACATTTTGATTTGAATGTTTTATGTTTATACCCTTTCTGATAACACCTTATATTAAGGTGCTTGGAATAAGTGTTAGTGAACAGGTTATAAGGCCTTCAAAAGATGCTTATTAACATTAATATGTCTTTATAAGTAAGTGTTAAGTTTGTAAGGCATTTAAAAGTACTTGTAAAAAACATGTCAAAAATGGCCATTATGTTAAATGGTTACTAACAGGTAACTAATGCATTTTGAGGGTATCTGAACAGTGTGTGAACAGTGCTGATTGAGGTTAATTAATGCCTTATTATGCACCTATCAACAGCCAATTGTGCATTTTTAGCTTGTGGTTACGTAATCTTTGATTATGAACCCATTAAGTAATATCTTAATATGTGACTATATAAGGGTTGATAAAACATGTTTATCTTAAAATTATAAGACATTTATAAGCAGTTATAACAAACTTGTAAACAGTGTTGATTAAGGTTAATAAATCCTTTATTATGCACTTATTAGCAGTTAGTTAATGTATTTTAAGGGTACTGGATCTAAAGTGTGATCAAAGTTAGTTATGGTTATGTAATCTTTGATTGTGCATCTATTAACCATTAATCATGATTTATTATTATAATATTTTTTTTATTTTCAGGCTTTTTGCTCAGGTCCAACCCTATTGTTTTAATCTAACACTTAACATTTTTATTATGCAATTACCAAGCACTTTTATAGTTTAATTTACACACATTAATGTTGATAAGCATCTTGAGTATGTAAACTACTTATTCAAGTTTTGTATTACCAATCCCTTTTGTATTTTATATTAAGATGCTTGCAGTAAGTGTTAATTAATAATATGTGACTATATAAGGGTTGATAATAGCATAAAAAAATGTTTATTGTAAAATTATAAGACATTTATAAGCACTTATAAGAAACTTGTAAATAGTGTTCAATAAGGTTAATTAATCCTTTATTATGCACTAATAGTCTAATCCTATTGTTATAATCTATTAATAAACATGTTTATATTCTTTTATTAACACTTTTAAAGTCTTGTGAATGCATATTAATGTTAATAAGCATCTTATGAGGTTATTATTACCTATTAACTAATACTTTTTGCAAGCACTTTAATATAAAGCTTGCTGTGTTAGAACAACAGGGTTAGAATGATTGCTGGATAATGTAAATCTATTGGATCATGTTTTCAAGCAGAGATGTACGCAGCTATCATTTAATCCATCTGTCCCTGCAGTGTGTTTTAGACCTGAGCTGGCAGGTAACATTGAGATGGCCGGGCTCCAGAGGTTCTTCAGCCCCGGTGCGGAGTTGGCACTGTCCTGTAAAAAGGGTCACACCCCTGTGTCGGGCCCCCGGACGATTGTCTGCACCGCCAGCGGAGAATGGACCAAAACCAAGTTGTTTTGCAGGCGTGCGTCTCTATAGGCTTGAGTTATTACATTTTAACAGGAAACATAAACATTTTTAAGGGAACTTTTATTTGAATAATATGAACATACAACCTTATTTCCAGAAGAGTTGGGATGTTATGAAAAACGTAAATAAAAACAGAATGGAATGATTTGCTAATCCTTCTCAATGTGTATTCAGTTGAATATAATTGAATACAGTTGATGCTCAAACTTGTTTTTCATAAATATACACACATTCTGAATTTAATGCCTGCGACATGTTCCAAAAAGGTCAGGACAAGAGCATGTTTACCACTGTGTTTGATCTCCTTTTCTTTTAACAACATGCAGTAACAGAATGCCAAAAAAAAAAAAAAAAAAAAAAATTCATTCCCACATGTCCTCTGTCCTGCAGCGAAACAGTGTCCCTATCCTGATCCGGTGTCTAATGGAGAATTGTACTATGAGGATACTGTGTACCAGAGCACCATCAACTATACCTGTAATGAAGGGTAAAACAAGAACGCACACTTTTGGTTATAATGTCATATATTCTATCTGTTTGTAATCTGTTTTATTATCACTGGCAAGTTTCTACTAATGCCATTACAGTTAACTACCCATTTTCTCACTTTTGCCATCATAAACAGACAAACAGAATCTCCTGAAAACATGATTTTTGTTGCCAATGTACTCACATCTCATATTAGTTGTGGTGGAGATCAAACATGTTTTGTCTGTTCATGTGTTCATTTGGAATGTAAGCATGAAGTGAATGAATGTTGCTGCTCTGCACAGGTACATCATGACAGGAGCTGACAGCGCTGAGTGTCTTGCCAACGGAGCATGGAGCGAACCACCACCAGAGTGCAAGGGTAAAATAGAAAGCATAAAACACACAATAGATACTGTACCTTCTACTTTCTACTGTTATTCTATTATTTTACTTTCTCTAGTTATCTCTGCTTATTGCCAGCAGGTGTAGTAGCAGACATATTTTGTAATTTCCTTTGTTCCTCAGTCCCGTATTTCTGAAAGTTTCATTTTTATCTTTAGTATTCTCCAAACTATTAACTATAAATACTCAATTTTATACTATATTGTAGCTCAGAGGTTTTCAGACTGAGGTATGGGAACCAGCAAGGAGTCGCTGAGTGGGTTGTCGGGGTCCCCGTCAAAGGGAGGAATAAAGTATTTTATCTTCTATCACGTTTTTTAGAAGATAGAGCAACAAGGGGAGAAACAAGAATGGAAATATTAATTTAATATTTTTAGTCATCCTAGTTTGATCATTGATTGACCATGAAGAACTTATTATTATCAAACTTTAAAAAACTACTCAGAAGGTATTCCTTAAAGAGAGAGTTCACCCCAAAATGAAAAAGCCATGTTTTTCCCAGGCCTGTAGTGCTATTTATTCATCTGTGTAGATTTGGTGTGAGTTGCAGAGTTTTTGTGATAATGCCTTCTCTTCAATATAATGAAACTAAATGGTATTTGTCTTGTGGTGATCAAAGTCCCCCCAAAAAATACATTTGAAAAACTCAAAACCAGCGTCTACTCAAGATAATCCACAGACCTTGTTGAGTAGTTCAGAACTACTGTCTTTCTGGGAGATTTTAAAGTAGTTCCAGTAGATTCTACCGCAGAAAGAAAGTAGTTCCTACATAAAACTGCCCATAACAAGCTCTGTGGATTACCTTAAGGTATCTGGGTCATGAATTTTGGAAAGAAACGCTGGCTTTGAATTTTTCAAATGCATTTTTTGGTGCAGAGTGCCATTTAATCCCATTATATCTAGACGAGGCAGACATCTCTACATCTCAAACTTTCTACATGGATAAATAGCACTACAGGCTAGCAGAAAAAACTCTATTTTTCATTTTTCTTTTACAGTGTAGCAACTGAATTTCCCAGTTGGAGATCAATAAAGGTTTATCCGAGTTGCTCGCCTCCTCATCTCATCTCTTAATCACACACTTGAAAAATTCAGTCCCTCCATTTGATATCAGGCCTGAAAGCACACATTTATACTTGTTATCTAGAAATGGAGCAAAACTAATCTGAGTTTGCTTTGCTGTAAATCTGGGGGGAGAAAAACAAGAATAGCACAAGTATGAATTATATGTGAAGACACATACAATAAGTTGACATATTCTGGCTCTTCTCTTGTAGCTGTGACCTGTGGTCTCGCACCGATTCCAGAGTTTGGGATGATCGTTTATGACACGAGGGTTAGAGGGAACACCACTGTTTACGGCACCCAAGGGACGTACAAGTGCCTGCCTCCATACACTGTTGTCGGCAACGCAAGAGCAGAGTGCACCGTCAATGGCACCTGGACCAAGACACCTGAATGTCGAGGTATGACGGTTAGTTCGGTTCAAATGAATGCTGAAAGTTCGCCAAATGACTTAGTGTCAGTTTATGAGTCATAAGAAATAATGAATAAGAAGAATGATCAAATGATCGGCTCGTCATCAAGCCCCTGCAGAAGCCTTATAACAACCTGATCATTTTTATCAGGTGTGTTGGAGGAGGGAGACGTCTAAAACATGCAGGGCAGTGTGCCTTGAGGACCAGGTTTGGGAAACCCTGCTCTAGAGGGCACTCTGGAGGGCACTTTATCATGTCTCTCCACTAGAACACATCAAAAGTATATTTTGTATTCAAACGCTTAACTGTCAAAAAACATAAATTGTAATTGTGCATATTCTTAGGATCTATACTTTTAATGTCTCTTTTCTTTTATAAACTTAACAGTCTTTCTTTTAACAGCCCAACAGAATCAGCTTATACACACTCATCCTTACTAAAAGAATCATAATGATTCTTTATCATGGCCTGAGAGGTCACCAAGATGTGGCCTTGGCCTAGGACAAAAGAAATATCTAAATGGTTTTGTATACAGACTTTTATATAAATTATGATTATAGTTAATATGGAAAACTGATTTTCATGACGTCAGAGTAGAAAAAGCCTTGGGGACCCCCTGAGGGGAGCCCAGACCCCAAGTTGGGAATCACTGCTCTAGAGGGTGCTTTATCACATTTTGTCCGCTAGAAGAGCTCCCTTCCAGTGGCTCACTGGCAACCCACCAGTGAGCCAAATAATTGCAAATGCTAATGATTAATGATTAAAATTCAGTTATCATAATTTATATCTCTTTTTGACACATACACTTTGTGATTGGGTGCCAGATATTTCATTCATGGACAAATAGGACAGGTAGATCTTTCTATCATTTGGCACCATGTGACAAAACAGTTTTTGAGGATATGGATAATTAACAAATCAGATGCAATTTGGTCTTCACCTTCCTCAGGGGAAATTTTAAAGTACACTTCAAAATGCAAAACCCTGTGATAATTGGAGAGAACAGATGGTATATATATATATATATATATATATATATATATGAAAACACAGATGTCTGGCTACATTTTTATTGGCAGAGATTTTCTAATGAATGGATTAAAATTGTTCCCCTTACAGTGGTGACCTGCCCTCCACCGGAGAACATCGACAGGGGCTACAAGTCAACTGACGACCAGAGAAAATTCTATTTCATGGAAACTGTCAAATATGGCTGCAATGGAGACTTTGTAATTGAAGGGAGCCTCGAGATTGTTTGTCAGCGGGATGGGAGCTGGTCTGAAAGGCCGTCCTGCAAGGGTAGGACTACAACCAAAATCAGAACCTTTTTACATGACTGATTTTAAATGAGTTAAGACTTGCTTGTAGTCATGTTTTTCAGAGTTAGCTTTGTAGAAAAGGGTTGCACAATCATTCTTGGGAATCGGGGCAACTCTGGATTTTTAGGGGGGTTTGATTTTCACTCTTCAATTATGCTGGGAAAATATTTTAAAAGATCAAACTCTTGGGCTATTGAACCTTGTAACAGGCCAGCCTCCTAGGGATCTCATTTTTTATTCATTTTTTGCGACTGAGGATTTTGTCAACTCCATCATACAAACTCAGTTACAACACAAAGAACACACATTACATGTACTGTCAAATACTTTTGTTTATGTAGACTCATTTATTTAAAGCTTAATGAGCATATATATTTAATGAATATAATAGAAAAGACATATATATTTCATATATATCCTTCAATAATATATTTTCACTAAAAAAAACTGTTGTTGGACTATTTTTTAAATTTTTTTTTTCCTCCATTGTTTGAACCTGGAGATAAAAATATGTTTCATTTGAATAAAATTACACATTCAATAATGTATTTTCAGTATTTAAAATAATACAAATACAAGCTCTGTAACTGCTAACAAGTATTTTGTTAGCAATTACATCTTCTGCCCAGAATTACAAAATCCTAAAAAGTGATTCAATTTGTATTTTAAACACATTTAAGTGAAAAAAAACAAAACAAATATATATATATATATATATATGACAATAATGCAACTAAGCACTCAAAAACAGTTCAACACTGTATTTTCACTGTAATGTTTTTTTCTTTCCCTTGTGATGTACAGCTCCATGCAGTGTTGGCATAGGGCGAGGAAGAATTTTGTACAATGGACGGAAACTCTGGATCGCAGACCTGAGTCCTAACAGAATCTTGCACAAAGAAATCATCTCGGTCTACTGCAAGAACAAGGCCAGGAACTGCGGCTACGCAGTGCCAACGCAGTGCATCGATGGAAATCTCAAAATCCCTGACTGCTTTGAAAGTAAGGCATTTTAAAAGAAAAACAATAACCAAAAAATCAAGTCAGGATTTATTTTATTTTATTCATTTGTTTTTGTACTTTTGTACAGATGACTGAAAGGGCAAATGTTCTCTGTATCTTTTTCTTTTATTATAAATGTGCTTGAGTTTGGTTTTCTGTGACTTGATGAAGGTCATACTTCATACTTGACTTTGATTATTATATTATTATCTGTACATGTATTATAGTAAGTGTTTCATTCTAACCTATTCTTTGTATCTGTGTCTCTTTTCTAGAGCCCAGCCATCTTGACTACAGCCTTCACTCGAGCTCACTTCCATCAGAGATCACACAATGCTGAAGCAGCAGCAGATCCCTTGCCTGATGATTATTAAACTACTGCAATATATGGGAAATGTGCTGGTGTGTTCTGCTCCCTAACATTAAACAATATGGTCTGACTGTAAAACAATAAAAAAATCAGCATTTCAGACATGGGTCACTGTGTAACATGTAGATAAAAACAGAAATGCAATGATTTGCAAATAATTTTCGACTTCTATTCAATTGAATACAGTACTGATAAACTTTATTGCTTTTTGTAAATATACAATTTGATTAATTTGATGCCTGCAACATGTTTAAAAAAATTAGACAGGGGAACAAAGACTGTGAAAGTTGTGAAATGCTCAAAAACTTAACTCAGTTTAAAAGGTATACAGGTTAATTGTTAACAGACGACAGCAGAGCCAGGAGATGGAAAGAGGGTCATGTGTGGAGGGATGGCAGGGGTCGAAGAGAGGGATGAAGGGGTTGAGATGATGGACGCAGGGTTTGAGGGCTGAGGGGTTGAGAAGAGGAATGAAAGGTTTGAGGGATGTAGTGGTTGAGGAGAGGAATGAAAGGTTTGAGGGATGTAGGGGTTGAGGAGAGGGGTGAAGGGTTTGAGGGATGTAGGGGTTGAGGAGAGGGATGAAGGGTTTGAGGGATGTAGGGGTCAAGGAGAAAGATATAGGGTTTGAAGTGAGGCATGAGGAGGACGAGATGAGGGATGAGGGGTTTGAAGAATGAGGGGTTTGAGGGATGAGGGATGAAGGGATGAAGGGTTTGGGATGAGGGCCTTGAGGGTTGAGGGGTCGAGGAGAGGGATGAAGGATTTGAGGGATGTAGGGGTTGAGAAGAAGGATATAGGAGTTGAGGAAAAGGACAAAGGGTTTGAGGAATGAAGCAGTTGAGGAAAGGAATGAAGGGGTTGAGGAGAGGGATGAAAGGGGTTGGTTTGTCATGGAGCTGCAGGGCTGGGAACCTGAGGGATGAGACTCAGGTTGGGGACACGTCCTAGCAGAGATCCATATGGACGCAGGGAAGACAAGTGAAATGGATGAGGTTGAACCTGGGCTCTTCTTGATGAGGGACGATCACTAAGCTGCATGCTGCCTGCAGAAAAATGAGGATGGGCGGGTCTTGGTCTTGGGTGGGGAGGGATCATGAGAACTGAGACGAATGGGAGAAGGTTAGATGTCCTTATATAGGTATGCACAGGTGATTGGAGCAGAGAGGTGCAGGTGGTTTAATTAGCGAGATGCAGATGATAGAGTTTAGTAGAGAGTGGTGTGGTCCTGTTCCTGAATCTAGTTTTAAAACTTAAACTTAAAAGTAACATTAAGTTTTCAGTGCGTGATGGAGCTCCTGTCAACATCCTCTGTGGACCAGCCTGTGTCTGTCCAGACTAGATATGGACATGATGTGAGTCCTCAGAGGTGCATTTTAAAATAAGACAATGATTATTTGTCTCTCAGTCAAGGTTCAGTTCACCCAGGAAGTTAAGTAAGAGTATGTATTAGCTAAATATACTTAAAGGAAAAGTGGTCATGTTGCAGTAAAATGTTCCCTGTCAGTGTTATAATGTCTGATGTTTTTGGATTAATATTACTGCTTTAGTGTTACTGCTGTAGATGTTTAAGATTGAGCTCATTTTAACTACTTTATCAGCCACTGTTGGCTGGTTTAATCTACAGAAAAGTGTCATATTCTAGAAGAGCATCATGTTTGGAGCGTGGCTGTCCTGTGAGAACCACAAATCTCTAAAAAGTCAGGAAACACCCTTTTTGCACCTTTGTGCAGCATTTCCCAGTGGGATGTAGTAAAGTAGTATGAAGTTGGATAAAATGGAAACACTCAAGTACAAGTAGCTCAAATAAGTACACAGCTTGATGTAAAAGTACTTAGTTACAGCATTTACAGTTGCCACACATGGATTACTACTCTGACCTAATGCAGTTTTCTACATTTTACATATTCAAAAATTTTATGTTAATGTCAATATCCACTTACCTTAAGATTGTAAACAACATATTCTATTCAATAAATGTTGTTTTTTTTGTTTCTCAGTCTGTTCTGTATAGATGTACTTATTCTTAGACTGACAGATGAAGCAATTTGATTTAAAGGAGGAAGGACTGTACTGGAAGCACTGGGGTGTGACTGTGTGGCAAATGGTTTACACAGCTTTGGCAGAATTTTGCTTAGGGCCTCGGGGAGGTCAGGACCAGCTCTGGATGACAGTATCACGATTGAGTTCAAAAGGCTCAGCTGTTCAAAAGCATGTATGGGGTGAGGTTCAGCACCTTGTGAAAAACTGGATGGGCAAATAGTCCAACAGTTTAAGAACAAAGTTTCTCAACACACAATTGGCATTAAAGGACCTGCTAAAGCAAAGAAACAAGAAAAATGAGTGTTAATACTGTGTTAACTGAAGGTAAGAAGAAATGTCTTGATATGAGAATGGCTTCAAAGAAAACAAAACATCTTGCCACAGCAAACTGATCAACGACTGCAATGGAAGGAGGAAGTCAAGGAAAAGTTCCCATCGCAGAGTTCGAGGATGTATGCATGTGAAGATGTACGACCAGTACACCTGACAGTAGGTAATAATGCATAATGTAGTCAAACAGGATAACAGAAACATAATTATGAAGCGTAATTTATTTTTCAAACTCAAAGTGTCTTCAAATTATTGAAATATACAGTCTTTAGTGAAAAACATTTGGTTTAGATACCAGCAGACTGACTGCACATGACTGTATGACAGGTCCAGACCTCATAAATTGTATTTATATCTTAAAGAAAATTCAAAATATGAGAAAAAAGATGAATGCAAAAACACTCGTTTAAACCACTTAAGAACAAACCTGTTTATGAGTGGTTCTTGCATGTCTATGTCTGTCTTTTTCTTCCTGCTTATTTCAGCAAGACAATGCCAAGACACATTGTGGACGTGTTCCAACAGCGAGGCTTCATAGTAAAAGAGTTCAGGTACTAGACTGACCTGCCTGCAGTCCAGACCTGTCTCCCATTGAAAATCTGTGGTGCATTATTAAGAGCAAATTACAACAACAGAGACTCTGGACTGTTGGGTACTTGAAGTCGTATATCAAGCAAGAATGAGAAAGAATTCCACTTTCAAAACTTCAGCAAGGAGTGTCCTCAGTTGTAAACATGCCCTTTTGTGTGCTTTGTGTTAATCGTGGGAATAAGCAGAAATGTCTGGGTCCAAAGTAAAGAGGCACTGCACACAGATGAGAACTTCAGTAGTTTTTAGCTGACAGTATACATTTTTACAGCCAAAGGTGAAGTGGTCTCAACAATGTTAATATAAAAGTGTTTATTCTCTCGCCTCAAATAAAAAGCCAGAGAGAAGCATGTTTACTGACACAAGCTCACCTTTGCCAAGATCATGTTTACAGCCACTTTCCAAACTCTTGTGAATGATGATGGGTCATTACCATAAATGTGGTGTAGAGGAAACGTATAAGATCTGGCATCGGATCCCCACTGTATTTATGAAGAGTTTACATGGGTTACTATGCTCTATCATGCTTATTTCTCTGAAATATTTTAGTTTTTTCCTGCGCCAAACAGTAGGAATTTTACCCAGAAATAAAAGCTGCTCTACATCGACCTTAGAGTAATGTAGAGGTTCATTGTGAGTCATCCTAGTCAGTAACCTGGATGAGTGGCAATGTTGGAGATACTAAGATGTAAACAGAACAGATTACACAATGAATATTAGATTCAAGCTGATTTCAGGATGTCCAAACCACAGAAAAGTTCATGAAAACCTGGCTGCTTGTATGTAGAGGTACAGTTATCACTCAAATGTGTAATGTGAAAGCCAAGGTATGTGATTAACTGATCTTTACAATTTGGACATTTAACTAAATAAGCCCCGCCCTCCTTAGTTACTGTTGCTATGCCTGTCAAGCTTTTCAGTCTCGTGCTGCATCTATGCAGTTTAAAGTGATAACGGTGACAGATTTAACATCAAAACTGGGACTAACTGTTGAAACACGAGGTCCGTAAACAAAAGCAGCTTCTCATTTCTAGCCAACGACGGTGGATTTTGTCAACTAAAATAACGACTCACAAGAAGAAGTGTAGCTGGCTGATCTAAGCTACTGCTAACTTGACATGAGTCAGCTGAGAAGTCTCCAGTCGATGTTTCAATGTTTCCATCTGACATGTTTTACAACAAGAACCTGTGAAAGTGTTAATGTAAAGTTAGCTAGCAGCTGCATACATGTAACATTAACGCTAACAGACTGAGGCTAAAGCTAGCTTACATCTAAGCAAACATTGGTTGGATGGTGAAATTCAGCAGGTGTATCTACATGATAGAAATCACACTCACTGACGTGGGAAAAGGAAGTGCAGGGACTCGCTGGGACCAGCAGGACCGTGATCGTGGAAGAGAGCCAGAATGAAAGCTAAGCTAACCTGGCTTAGACTTGAGACAGTGAGCCAGAGGGAGATGCACTGTCCTCAGCCAACTTTGATTCTGCATCAGCTCACATCCTCCTCCTCAAACCCCCACAAAACAGATACAGATGCAGTGGTATCTAACAAATTTGCCTGGAGGTAAAGTTGTAGCCAGTAGCCAGTAAGCTGGAAGTAGTTAGCCAGACATGCTAATGTTCACAGTTTATGTTAGAGCAGATGAAAACAGAGTTTAATCCATTCGCCACATGTGCTCTTGAACATGTTTTTGAGAGACTACAAAAAAACGTACAGACTCATGAAATGCCGAGAATTGCTCTTCTCATAGCGGAAAGCTTGACAGCTCTAGTTACGGTTGCTAACCTATGATTTAACTGTCACTGTTTAGAGGCGGGGCTTAGCGAAGAGTCAATTATATCAGTCAGACTAAACAATTATCAATAGTATTGACAACACTGCTCACTCTGTAGGTTTGTTGGTGTTGTGATTTCCAACCTTCTGTCTAATTTCCTACTTGTAACTATCTGGCAATAACACAAATGTTGCATGTTGTAAAGCAAAGCCAGAGGACAGATTACTAACTAAATGAATGCATGCAAAACAATAAACTATTTATATATTTCATAGTAACTTGAACGTTTCTGGACTTGTTTCTGACAGATATCAGGGTGTAACAGACAAGAATCACTCAACAGTGAGTAGTTGTGTACAGGACTGTAAGAGGAATCACCAGTTATGTTCAGACATGGGAGGATGGGGGAGGATGAAGAGCACTGAAGCTGAGTATCCGACATCTGGGAGTGTGGGTGGTTGTTAGTGGGTCCCCCAGGGCACATGCTCTCCTCCACAGCACTTTGTTTTCCTCCAGTTCTCGCTTAGGCCTGCTCCTTTCTTGCCGACTTTGTGGGTTGTCCACTGCTCAGGACAGCCGACACGGATGTCTGCGCTCCAATTTGGGTGGAAGTCTGAAGGTCTCCTCTCGGTCTTTTGCAGCCTATGACCTTTGTTTGGAGGGACTTCCCAAATGATGAAAGAGCTGACACCATGGCGCTGTCTGTTTTGATGCTGTCATAAGTCTTCACAAATGAAGCGATGGCATGAGTGAAGTCAGGGTTGTCCAATTTCTTGGTCATGTCCAGGAAAACGCTGTTCAGCCTTTCCTTGAGGGCCAGCTCACCTGGGAAAAATGATTCATGGAGAGTCGTCTTAACAAATGTACCCTTCTATCAAACTAAACAATGTTTTACACATCAATTATTTTGTTCAGCTGTACCGGAATCTGTCTCCTCTGAGGTACTTGGCTGAATCAGCGATTCCTCCATTGGCTCGGACAAGCTTTCAGCATCTGAGTCTAAAGAGAAAGATTTTAAAACACTCGATGTGACTATGAATATGAATGTACTATGAAGTGTGCCCTCACTGACTTACCTGTGAGAGGATGGCAGTAGATTTCATCAGTACAAACTTCAGCAGTTCTCTCAGACAGAGATGGTTTATCCTGTACCAAAGTCTGAAACCAGTCGTCTGGAACATCCTTTCCTGTTGGAGAGAAAATGCACAGTGGTCAAAGGTTACCACATGATTGTTTTATGTATATGTTAGAGCTTTTCAATATCAGTTAATCTGTCAGTCATTTTCTTTTCAGCCATAAAATGTCAAAAAAATAGTTTTAAAAAAGTTGATAACTGTTTCGGGAAAACTGTTCCAAAAATATCTTGTTTTGTCCACAAATAAAGGATTTTCAGTTTATTGTCAAAAACAAGTAATTAGAAAATATTTGCAGGTGAGAAGCTGAAATCAGAGAATGAGTTTTTTTTTTTTTAATGACTCAAACGATTTATCGATTATCAAAAGTTGGCGATACTTGACAACTAATCGATTAATCCACTCATCGTTTTCGCTCTTATGCATATGTATGTACAGGTGAGAGCCAACCATGCTAGAACAAACACTGTACCACTGGCCAGTCAGTGTGTGTACCGGTGACAAACACTTCATCATAATGATGTAAGTGAGTAAATGGCATGTGTGCTGATTGTGTCTGTAGATCAAGGTGAATCAGAAAAGAGTCTTTGTGATGCTGGAATGAAAGCTTTTACTGTGAAAAAATATGGCCCAGCTGTAAGTCACCAACTTTTAGAATGGAGTTTGGTTCATGAGCACCAAAACAGTAAAATAAAGTGTCTTAACGATATAAAAAAGTGACAGATATATATCAAAATATATATAAATATATCACCTGAAGACTCAATAAGGTAGTTATATGTCAGGTTCATCCACTTTGCTGAAGTCAGAATGAAAGGACCTCTATTTCTTTAATTTCTTCTATGTAATAACGCTGATCACTGATATATAGCATAGCATTGCATAGCATGATTGTTCATCTGACTGTCCAGACGATTTTGGCTCCTAATAGCTGGAAAGTAATAAGTTTTTTTTTAATTTTTATTTCAGAGTGGTTGTTTTCACTCAAAAGGGGTGGGGATATAATGCAGGAGCTAAGTACTCAGATGGGTTGCTCTCATTCATGTTATAGAACAGCTGAAACAGTTACGAGACAAGGGTTTCACCACTATATGTTATATTATACATATAAATAAACTTGACCAGGCAATGAGGTTAGAAACTCACCGGTGGCGATCTGATAGTACAGCTTCCATGTGTCTGGTGACAAGCTATGAAGGAAGGTGTCATTATGTCTAAATATCCTGGCTACTGCGCCTTGATGCTTACAGTGTCCACCCATAATCCCTGCCCGGCACGTGCAGCAGCCGATGGCCATGTTGACGTGGTGGGACACGGCAGCGTTTGTTGAGCTTGTCACAGTGTAGTTGTCTTGGTCTTCCTGCAGAATTGGCAAAATGAAGAGGGCAAGTCCATTTTAGAATGTGTGGAACTCCGTTTTGAAATATTCATATATCTTTTAAATATTACAGTTGAGGCCATGCGACATACACGCACAACTGAGCTAGAGATGTCCAGCCTTCACCCAATGCACTCCACTGTGCTTTTGAGGCAAAGTATGTATATATTTATTGTACTAAATCATAAAATGACAATGAAATATCATCAGATATTAAGGAAACAAGTTAAGTCAAAATACTGGCTACAGGCATCAGAATTTCCATTCCTGGTGCAGAATGTCTGTTTTTGTTCTGGCCTATGTAATTCTGCACACTGTCCATCATTCACTTTACATGGAGTTAACATTAACATCGAATTATGTTATATGTTTGTCAAATGAGTTAGTGTATAATGGTTAAATTAATATGTTAATGGAGTCTGGAAAGTAGTAAGGCAGGCAGTCACTGAACACCAACTCCAGAGTGTGTATTTTCAGAGCAGTGGGCTTTTGTTTTCAGGATAATGGACTTAACTTCACATTGACAGACAACTTACAGAGATCAGCTTGCAGTGTTGGACTGGTCATTGCTTGTCATTGTCAAAGTATAATGTTACACTCATCTTGTGCACTCATGTAGGGCTCAATCAGACTCCCAAACACACACACACACACACACACACACACACACACACACACACACACACACACACACACACACATAAAGGTGACGCCTATTAGTTCTGATTATACTACTCTGTGAAGTTCACTTGGAGGTCAGTGTAGATAAATATATATCAGGTTATATCAGGTGTGCTCTTGCTTGGTTGGAATAAATTCCTAAAACCACACTGGCTCTTTTTCTGTCAGTTTGAAACTCTAGCTTTACACTGTAGATGGTGTTAGAATAAATGTAAAATAATTTTGCCCAGGTGTAAGCTACTGTGTGACCTAAGCTGTACATCTGCATGCCACAATAGTACACCTGCACAATGGAGTCTCTCCCAATTTCCTCTGATTCCAACTCCTTCTTCAGAGAACTTTGCAGCAGATTGTTGGAAACATCTGTGAGGTGGCGGACGTAGTGTGCCTCCATCCTTGTGACCACAAAGTCCACCAGCTGTGTCAAATTGTAGGCCTTCAGTCGGTGGAGGACCTTCTCCTTCACCACCCTCATGGCACTTTCCACATAGTTGTTGCTGTGGGTCCCTCTGGTGGGCAGCTGTGACTGCAGGCAGATGGCCCACTCCTCTCGCCGCTTGAAGACCTCCTGCAGGTGTCGCACAAACTTTGGGTGCTGTGAGGCAATGTGGTCCTTCATCAGCATGGTGTAGCCTTCCATGAGAGCCGTTGGTGAGGAAGCATACACCAGACCTCTGAAGGAGCTCAGGAGGTGGGCCCTGTGCTGCTTGGGAACTCCATTTGGACCACTCCACAGCCACCTCCACATGGCCTGAAGGAGGTGGAACACAGAAAGGACCAATGTGGCTTCGGGGAATGCTCCACGCAGCGCCTGTCTGAGTGCGGAGCAGTCGTCAGTCATGATAACAAGAGGTCCCTCTGGGTGGCCGAAGAACCTGTCAGGTGGAAGGACCGTCTGTAGCAGCTCTATAGCAGCTGAAATGGTTGGCTGGGTTTTAGAGGTGGTGATAAATACGCCCAAAGGCAAACCACCAGCTGAGGAATGGGTGAGGAGCAGGAAAATACGGTGCTTGTGGCGGCCGCAAGTCCCAGAGGAGTCCACAAACACCATCTCGCCGCTCTCTCTGAGCGTGGCGTGGACCCTCCTCATCATTGGGGTGCATATGGCAATCACCATCTCATCGTCAGTGGTTTTGCACATCCTGGCACAGACATCCCCTTGATCCTTGTTGTAATTCTCAAGGGTTTGTTCAAGATCTTTGAACATTTCTTCCCCTGCTGCTGCGCCCTTTGTTTTTTTGAACAGTCTGTAGTACAACCTGCAATAAAGAATAAGACATTTTCGGTGATAAAAACATTTCAACTGAACTTCACCACAGCTCCCATAGATGCTGGGATATTATGATGTTTGTTTTAATCGTAATATTTTTAAGACAATGCCAGAATTAGGGCTGGGCTGTATATCATTATTATACTGATATCATGATATTAGACTAGGTATAAGAGGTAGTGAGAAAAAATCAATACAGCCAAGTATAAATCTTTTTTTTAGCAGAATTATAGAGACAGCACAGCACGAAATAAAATCTACATAGCAGTCACTACATCAACATAATATTGAGTTTCAGCTGAGGTGAAGAAATGCAACAAAAAACAATAAAATAGAAAAATATTTTGGGACAGATTGGTATTTTCTGATTGGGTTTTATAGTGACAAGACAAGACATTTAAAGACATCACCTTGGACTTGATTGGACTTGGACTGGTCATTTTTCACTATTTTCTGACATTTTATTGATGTTACAGCCCTTGATTAAACATGAAAATCAACTTTGGTCTTTGTTGTTATTTGATTACCTCTAATAAATAAAACAATTTGTACAGGGGCAAGTGAAAATTGACTTTGAGGAAGTAGATTTCTGACCCACTTGTGTGTTTGGGCAAGTGAAAAAAACACACTACTGTTGAACCCTGACGTGGTCGATGAATTTTGGGTATTTAAGAATACGTATATGTATGCACTTGAAGCAGTGTGAGGAAGAGCCTGGAGCTTGAAATGTCACCCAAATAAATGGGAGCTCTTTGGTGTTTGGACCTCTCTCTCTTTATATGACGAAATGCAACAGCCACCACACTCATGATTAGAACTATAAACCAGAGCAAAAACGACATTTACCAACATAAACCTCAGTGTTCTGATAAGACCCATTACATAAACTAACAAAACATTAATATAAAACAGCACACTTCACATACCTGTCTTGGGCAACTTTCACGGCTGATTATTTTCTTGATTAATCGATTAGTTCTTTGTTGTATTAAAAGGTGATCAATTTTTTTTATATTTTTATCAAGTAATCAGAACTAATAAAAGTAATCCGTGGGATTTAAATTGTGTTATTCTTCATTGTATCTGACCTAGTTTAACAGATGTTACACCATACTTGGTGACCAGGCACATTAGTACCAGAACGGATCTTACATCTCGTCATTGGTACGATTAGTCTCCAGTGTTGATAAGAGTTGTGATTTAAGGTTTGGGTGGGCTGCAGAAGATTTCCAGATTTAAAATCGGGTCATGGCATTTTTAAGTTTGGGAATGGCTGCAATAGAGTTCAAGGGTCAAAAATATTGTGTATTTGATTTTGTCCATATCGCCATGTCTTTCTATATGTATATCTAGTTAGCCCAGCCCAACCTGGAACTGTCATTCAGTAGCAGATTAAACAAATGTAAGACCTTTGTGATTGATTGCATGAGTTACCCACCTGTAACAAAACTGCAAATCTGGACAGACAGAATGATCTGCAGCAGCATACACGTAGTTGTGTTGTTCTCCCACTTGTAAATCATACTTTAGTACATCGAGTGCCGATGAAGGAGAGTGGCCGCTTTCAAATAGCTTTTTCAGCTTTTCAATGGTTTCTGCTGAGACTTCTCTCCTCGGCTTGAAATCACCACATGAAACCTCATGGTTGTGCTCATGGCGCAAGTTAACATGAAGGAAGAGTCCGTCCTTCATGTGAGGATCTCCAGACCTGAAGTGAATACGGTAATGAGGCAGACGTTACTGAGAGATTTGTTAAACCATATTACTGTTTGTGTTTGACATCATATCATTGACACAACTGAGGACACACGCCAAAATCCTTTTTTTATGATGAAGCAACTAAGTTATCTACCAAAGATTTACCTTGAACCTTTTTTTACTAACCTCGACTTTCGATCTTCCTCTTCGAGCTGCCTTTTCAAGATCAGGAACAGAGTAGCAGGGCAGGAAGTGTTGGTGGTCTTGTTCATCTTCTTGCTCACGTACCCAAAGTTGTTACGTTGGCACCTGTAGTCCACCTGTGAAATGTAAAAAGTGAAAGTTAAGCAGATATACTGAATGAATGCAACAACTGCAAACATTAAGACATGCACACAAACTCTTCGATCTTAACTACTCCTGTTCTTCATCTTCACATGAAAAATACCTGCTTTCCTCCTGACATCCTTATCAGTGGTTAAACTGAAAAGTTTCATGGTATAATTACAAGGGTGGGCGGATGGTTGAGTGGGTAATACTTACTCGATACTTGTTGTAGCGCCCACCATTAGGGTAAGTTTTAGACACTCGCCACGTGAAGCCTGAAGAGCTCTGGAAATCTTCAAGCCATCTCTTTGCATCTTCCTCAGACGACAGCTTCAGTTTTATGGCAGCCCTGAAACCGGTGTCTCCTGTTGTGTCATAGCTGCACAAAGTATGGCTGTACTGCTCTGGCAACAGTTTCTGTTAAAACAGGACTGTGATTTTAAAGAATGCCTACCTGTCCATCAAAACAAGTTATCATACCACTATAAGCATAACCACCTTGTTGTCACAGCACTTGTTAGTCGGAAAAATAGTTACCTGACTGGGAAAATTCACGTGGATGTCCCCTGAACTCAGAAAATCGGAGCAATAAAGAAATGAGTTGCCAAGTTATGATTTGTTGACGTCACATATGCAGAAATATGGTGAACAAGAGAAAATGTTCGGTTGATAACTTTTATTAACTTACATTTTACATACCATTTCGGTCATATTTAATTTGTAATATAATATTAAGTTGTAACCATTAGTTCCTGTCCGCATAGTGACCTAGATTAAATAGAAATGTTATTTATTAGCATTGAGCCTGATAACATGTCCCCTACTCTACTCTAGCATATAAATGCACCGATAGTCTTATGTTGTGCAACATACATTTAATCTATTAACAAGCATACATTGTGTGGTTGATAATAATATCAACAACAACGATAAAGGTTATATCACTTAGCAAAATGAGAAAGGCAATAACATATTTGATTTCTTGAGCTATAACTATCTGAAAATGTTCTGTAAACCAATATTTATGTGAAGGCTGTTAGAAACTAGGTGTGTTTAAAAGGAGTCAGGGCTGTGCAGGATTGATCACTGTTGATTGCCGCACAGTGCATGCCGTTTGGATTTATGTTCAACTTGATCTCGACTTGCTCTGACATCATGCATACGTGGGCAAGGATAACCTCACAAGATCAAGGCGACCACAGTTTTTAGAGCCAGGTTGCTCTCCTTCAACTGCAAACACCTGGCTGTCACCTGATTGATGACCTGACTGGCTCTGATTGGCTCTTACTTTTGACAACACCACATTTGTATAAAATCCTAATTTTCGATGTAATTGTAATATTTAATGCCAGATATGTTAGTTTTATGTTGTGCAATGAAGTTTTAATCTGTTAACAAACAGATTTTGTGGATGATGATAATAATAAAGGCTATATATGTGTACATATATATGACTTATGAAAAGCACAGTTACAATGTAGGGAGATCTTTTCTATTTCAGCTTCATTTAGCCATCAAAAATGCACTTTACTTATTACTTATTTATTTCATCAGCTATGAATATGGTCTGCAGACTACAGGTTACCTACAGGTGATCCAACAGGATGTTATGGTGCATTAATGTGCTCCTTGAATGGTCACAGTTTCTACCATACTAATGTAGAGTAGGGGTCTTGTTATCAGGGCTAATTGTAATTAACTTTTCTAATTAATTTCGGTCACTCTATGTGGATAGCAACTTAAAGTTACAAATTAATACTATTTTTCAAATTGCATATGATCAAAAATGTTATGTAATAGGTGAATTAATAAAAGTTATCGACCAAACATTTAGCCTTGTTCACCATATTTCTGCATATAGACGACAACAAATATCTTGGCAACTTTCCGATTTGTTATTCCGACTTGAGGGGGCGTCCATGTGAATTTCCCCAGTGGGGAAATCATTTTTCCGATTATTATGACACCACATGAATGCACTATACGTCTGCGAGACGCAGTTCATCTCAAACGAGCGCTGGCACGAGTATTAAGCAAGCTTTAATCGTGGATGTATTTCAGAGAACAGACCAGAGGCGTTCAAAAACTGTATAACGTTATTTGTCTCATTCGCTACGGTTTATAAACCTTAGATATAGAGCTAGCTAAAGTTTGGTGAGTGAGGCGAATTGTATATCTAACCAAGACGTAAATATATAGGCGGTAGAGGGAGGGGGGAGAGATGGCTAACTAACGCTAGCGCTCAGTTCTCACCTCCAAACTCATCAGCGACGGCTTCTCGTCTGTCTCTTTACTGCAGTGCCTGCACCACATGTCGCTCATAATGATAATAAACACTGTATAATACTTAACAACGTTTCGTGCTTAATAACTATTCACGGTTTGACTTCACCATCCTAGGAAAAAAAACTAAGCGGAGAGCTCAGTTAGCAGCACGGATGTGCAGTCTCGCGGTTCCGGTGGCCGCAGACAAACCTTCGTCTTTTCTCGCGAGATCGAAGGGGTTCCTCTTCCTTCTCGTCCAGCATGGCCGCGCTGTATGAGGGATACACGTTGTGCGGACTTGTTCCAGCTCAAACTCTGCCGAATTCAGGCATTCAGGGGATCGAAGCGGAGAGAGACAGCGACCATGTCGTCGTCACCGACTCAACCAGATCTGTCACGTTGTATAAGGTAACGTTTAACGTTTGGGTAGCGTTAGGCTCTCCTAACCTGGGCCAGCTGATCTGTCTGTGCGACCTGAGGGACTCGTGTTGGCATCCTCGTTTTGTGTTAGCAACAGACACAAACCACCAGAACAGACAGATGCCTCAGCTAGTCCTGGGAGCACATTGATGCAGAGAAAATACTAAGTAAGGATCGTAAAGGCTGGAGTAAACATCATACCAGTGTGTGAAGACAAATGTTAGCTAACCGTCGCTATATCAACCGCTAGGAGTTAAAGGATCAAAGGCTTTATTGTCACATGCAGAAATAATCAACTTATCAATGCAATGAAATTCTTAGTTTGCTATGTGTCTCTACCCGGTGTTGTTAATCTATTTACAAATATAAAATATACTAGTTAATAGAAAAGAAGAAAGGATACAAACAAAATGACTGAGATAGACAAGGTAATATACAGTATAAAACAGTATTTGCAGTTTACAACAGTTAAAGTCTGTGCAAAATGCTCAGTTTCAAAACTGCACGTACTGATGTACACTGCACCAGTAACCTTGTTCTAAACCTGTCTTTAAAAGTAAGTATTAAAAAAGTCTTAATTTGATAAATCTACAGATGTTGTTTATACAGTATACAACATTTTATTTTATTTTATTTATTTTATTTATTTTTTTACAAAATATATAATTATTTTTGGCAGTGATCCCTCAAAAGTGGCTAAATGTTGTTGTAGCAAAGATTTGTAATAGAGTCAGGATATTTTACAGTTTAATGATACTTTATTGTCCAAAATTATATTTGGGGACTGAAAGAGTAAACTTTTATTAGAATTTATAATGATTATAAATAACCATCTTTTTTAAAAAAAAAAAACAGTAAAATATGCAATATTTTAAACCTTAAAAAATGATCAGATATACTCAGAATATAACATGTATGCCAATACTGATAAAGACCAATGTAGCTCTGATAGTTCTAGGCCTAAGGGAACACTGATTGGCATTTTTTCTGACATTTCAAAACAAACAAATATTAATTGATAAATCAAGAATGTAATCAGCTGATTAATCGCCTGTGAAAATAATGGTTAATCGCAGCCCCCCGCTGTGGAATAATTAAACAGTCTTTCATTTACCAGTGAGAATATGGGTAGATGAAGGGAAACTCTTTGTGTAATGACTGATAGAACTTTCCTCATTTATATTAACTGCTCCTCTCTTTTGTATTGTTGTGGCGGTGACAGGTTTCAGACCAGAAGCCGCTGAGCAGCTGGACGGTGAAGCAAGGACAGACTCTGACCTGTTCAGCAGTCTACAACACACAAACCAAAGAATATGTGGCCGTCTCAGACAACAAGGTAGACTTTAACTCATTCTTGTAGTGACAAGAGTGGAGATTAGCACACAGATCTTTATTAGATGGATTCTGATTCTTGATTTGGTACCATCTTATTGACTCGCTGTCAGGTTGAAATTAGTTTCTCACACAAAACAACCTACCAGATTCCATAGTGTGGCTTTGTCTACACAGTTACTTAATTGTCACGCAATTCTACCCCATTTTAACGGGTAGATCTAACTATTTTTTTGCAAAATAAACCCATCTATTTTTTTTTTAGTTTCTTTCAAATTTAAACTCTAGATGTTTATTTTATTTAAGAAAGAATAGACCATATTCATTAACATGACCGATTGATTCCATCATGTAAATGTGCCAGATTTAGACACACAGGCTAATTTCCATCTGCAGTCCCTGGCTCGTTGGTGGCATATAGAAACATTAAAGGGATAGTTCACACCAAAATCAAAAATACATATTTCTCTTCTATCTCCTTCCTATGTTGGCTGTGCTATTGATCCATTTGGACTGTTTTAGTGTGAGTTGCAGAGTTTTGGAGATGTCAGGCATAGAGATGTCTGCCTATCAATATAATGGGACTAAATGGCACTCTTCTATGGATTGTCTTGGATAACCAGGTCCTGATTTTTGGAAAGGGACACTGTTGTTTATTTGTTTATTTTTTAATGTATTTTTTAGCGCTTTGAGCACCAGAAGCTGAGTGCCATCTAGTCCCATTATATTGAAGAGACAGCAGGCATCTCTATAGATGATATCTCCAAAACTCTGCAACTCACACAAAATCTAGATAGGTAGCTCTACAAGTAAGAGAAAAAAATCTGTATTTTTAAAGAAGAATACAGACAAAAGGAAACATGCGCAAAACACAATGAGATAACCATATAACTTGAAAATGCACATTGCAAGAACATAATCACAAACAAAAATACAGATAATTAATGAAACAGTGACATAACCAGTAATCCAGATCATGACAGCATGTTTGATTAGAGCAGTGGTCAGCAGCCTGCAGCTCTGAAGTCACATACCCCGTCCAGTGGCTCCCTGCCAAATATACGAAAATGAAAAATGTTTCTTTGTTTTAACATTGTAATTTCCATTTTTCATCAACTAAAATGTGCATCATAGCGTATGTCTACAGATCATCATCCTTTCCTCTACATTTTGCTGAGGGCTAGTCCCGAGTCTCCCTTGGCTAGCTAGGCATGCCGAAACCAAACAACAGCAACAACAAAAAAATAGTCAAGTCCCCCTTTTTCGCTGAAAAGGGCTCTTTTCAAAATAAAGGTTGCTCAGCCCTGGATTTGAGTAACCGCTGTTTTAAACACAGTTAAAATATCTGCAAATTTGATCATGTTTTCCCAGTTTAAAGTCAAATTTAGTTAAGATTTTACAATTATATGAATTTGACTTTTTATCCAAAGTTTTCAAATTGTAATGTACCAGGCTGCATCCATCTGGTCAGAAAGTAGTTCATGTGTGAAAGAACTCTGATGTAGAGCTTTGATGCCTCTGTACTTGAATTGTTTTTAAAATTCAATTCTGTTCCAAATGTTTGAACGTGTGTTTTGAATGTGAGTTGTGAGTCTGAATAGATAAACTCATGCAATACTGACAGTCTTCTCCTTACTGCTGTAATGTCTGGATCTGTATTTCTGTTTGCAGACTTGTCTCTGTAGATGTTACATTCCAGAAATATTTTCTTAAAAAAACGTTGTTTTTGTTTTTAAGGTTGTCAGAATCTGGAAGGAAGAAGACATTCTCTTGGATAAAGCCTTCAAAGCAACTGTAAGTGTGAACATTGATATTCAGCTCTCTGCTGCAGTGGCCTCTGAGGCTGGAGTAAACTAGTTTGTACAATGTGTAGTCTGATCACGTCTGGAGCCACAAGTGTTTATACCTGTTCCAAGAGGCCACATTAGAAGGTGAAGAGCCTGTTGTCATAGAGAGGAGTGAGATGTGGCGAATCATACATCTAGTGATAATGGCATCCACCAGGGATAACTGTGAACCAGGGCCACTTTTGCAAAATGACAGGCAGCCAGGGGTCACTTAATAAACATTAATAATAAGGTTGCAACTTATAGGCACGTTTCTTAACTGATCATTGGAAACAATAATGATAAAACAATTAGGGTATATGTTAGGGTTATTTCCCGGCTCAACCAAAGCTTTATCTTTACAGCACAAAAATGTATATTCTCTGACAGCATTACAGAGCTTATGAAACGTGAGGACATTAAGGCCTACATGTTACTGCAGATCTTTATTTGATAGATCAAATACATTTCATGTGATTGATCAAATTCTTAAAGACTGATTAATCAATCATCGATTAATCTTCGCTAATAACCTTATCAGATGGAATGAATAAACATCAGAAGGCTCAGAACTCATCTGTCTTTCTTTATTTTGAAATAAACTGATTAATTAACTTGTTAGCTAAATCAGCCTGGTGTAAGGATCAATGGATGAATCACATATTTTACTGCATGTAATAACTGCAGCTGCATTTTAGTTCTTCGGTAACATTTTGAAAGAGTTGATACAATATTAAAGGAACAGCTCACCCAAAAACTACATATTTTTCAATTGGCAGTCTAAATAAAAAAGTTTTGGGAGATTCTACTGCAGAAAGAAAGTTCCTACATGAAACTGCTCACAACAAGGTCTGTGATTATCTTGAGTAACCGGGTCATGATGTTTGGGAAGAGAGATTGGTTTTGAAATTTTCAGACACATTTTTTGGTGCTTTGATCACCATGAGCAGCGTGACATTTAGATCCACTATATTTGAAAGGAGGCTGACATATCTATGGCTGATCTCTGCAAAACTCGAACTCACATCAAAACTATCCAGATGGATAAACAGCACTACAGGGAGATGTATTTTTGATTTGGGGGTGAACTGTCCCTTTAAACATAGCTGGAACATCCTCATCTATAATGTTACTGTTATAAAGTGGGGTTTAACTGCACTCTCACTTTTAAATGCATTTTTAGGGAAAAAATATAGGTTATAGGTTGTAAAAACTACAAAGTAATACACAGTAATGGAAACGACGTGCATTTTTGCCAGTATGGATGTGAAATGGGTCTTGAATTGCATTCATAATGGTCTTACAGGGGTGTTAAAACCTGGAGAAATCCTGTGTTTACAGCCGTTTTACTGCTTGGTCATCATCAGACCTCAGACCAGGGATAAAGATTAAGAAAGAATATAATTAACTGTTACTCATTAATAATTGAGTTCACATAATTGTTGGCATTTTCCTTGTTTTTCAGACCCTGAAAAAAAAAGATTCTAATGTGCACAAATAGTTTTTATGTGTGACACATGCTGAAGTGGTTAGCAGCACTGCTAAGTGACTGGACTTCTCTGTTGTGGTCTTCCAGTCTCATTCCAGTGCCAGATGGACCTCAGTTTGCAGAAGGGTTGAGTTTAGACCACTGGCTCCCCCCTTTCGAAGGCTGAGAACAAATATCTAGCATACAATCTACTGCACAGTGCAGCTGTGATACTGCTGGTGGCAGAGTTAGTGTTGTGTAGACTGTTTAATCTCATCATTTCTTTTCTAACCTGATTTTGCATCAGTGTATTTACTTGCCGTGTGCAACATTAAACATATCTGGAACTTCTTTTATTGTGCAATCACTGAAATGTTAGAATGATTCATAACATAAACTGCCCCTGCCAGGGACAGAATGAAACAGCCTTATTTATCTCATAGTACAAAACTCTCATACCTGTCCCTCCTTCCTGGGAAAAACGGTGTGAATCAACTTATTTTCGTTGTGAATTAGAACATGGTCAGAGGGTCCCGTTGCACCCTGTAAGCAGCCAGATTTGGCCCTTGTCTGCTGATGTAAAATCAGTGTCTGTTGATGTAAAGTTAAGTTTGTTATACTGAAAACAAAAGCCTGTTGTTCTGAAAATACACACTCTGGAGTTCAGTGACCGTCAATCTCACTACCTGCTGGACTCATTAACATGTTGCTTAATTTAACCATCTCTTCCTTCTACAAGATTTCTTACCAGTCATAAACAAACACAAACTTGTTTTACGACCATTCAGCATTAATTTTTAGCTCAGATTAACCTGAAATTGGCAAACACAACAGTCGTCCTGGAGCAGAAATTTACAAGGCTTATGCCAGTATTTCAACTTAGCATGTTTCTTTAAACTCTGATCATGGTTATTTTATGATTTGGTACATTAATAGGTCACATATTCCTCCTTTCAATACTTGGATCATTTTTATGTTGCATTTCTATATTTAATATTATGATTTCCTCATGCTTAATTGATTGCTGTGATATCTATATTTACAATATATCCACCTTTTACCAGTTGAGATTGCCATTGTAACCTGACACAAAAGACAAAAAGATCATCAGTGTCCTTCTCAGTACAGTATTTACTTTTTTAACCAATGTAAAATATAAGTGCCTCCAAACACAGCTCATTCTCACTCCTGCCTCCTCTGACTCGGTTCTCTGCAGGTGTCATCAGATATCTGGAGGGTCCACAGTGCGTCTGGAGGGGAGCCTGTGGTGTTGTTCCAGAGAGGAGCTGTGAGGCTCCTGGACGCTCTCCTCGCTGCTCCCCAGCAGCCCATAGAGGAGGTCCTGGCTCCAGAGGAGACCATCAGGTCAGTGTCTTATGTATAATCCAGAGTAAGAGTGAGGTTCAGAGTCGTCCTGAAGACATTGTAGCAGTTGTTGTCATAAAACTACACATCCCAACAAATCCAGACAATGATTGAATTATTGAACTATTGAATTATTCATTAGACCTTTGGCTTATTTATTTATTTATTGAAAAAAGGATCATATCATCACAACCATACACTATGAACCTTGCAACAAACCGTGACCTTATATGTCATTATGAAATGTTTTATAACATGTTATTATTATTATTGAGTAAAGCAATATGAACATTTGAGTGCTTATAACTAGAATATATTACATGGTAATGTTAGCAGATTATAAGTTTGTTTATAATGCATTATGGACATGGGTGTCATAGAAAGTGTTAGTGAAATTTTAAGTATTGAAATAAGCTGATTTTCTGTGCTGTGTTGCAGTCTGTTGTGTTGTCTCTTGTAGAGTGTTGATGATTCTTCTGTATGTGTTCAGGTGGAGCACCAACATAGTGGCAGAGTCACAGCAGTTTGTCATCTTCACAACTGAACAGGTATCAGTTCGGCTTTTGACAAAAGACACAAACTCTCACAATTCAAATTAGGACTGCAACTAATTATTTTCATAGTCAGGTAATCGGTGGGTTATTTTCTGGATGAATGCTTATTTTAATATGACAGAAAACGGTGAAAAAAGTTGATCAGTGTTTCCAAAAACCTAATACGACATCCTCAAATGTCTTGTTTAATTTTAAAATTGTATAACAGTGCTAAGCTATTAAGACACTTCATTTTAGGACATGCTTATGTAGGGCTTCACATCAATGACATGTATTTTATTACCTGCTTACAATAACTAATTTTGTCTGTCCTTGTTTTTCTTTGTTTCTTGTATTTCTGAGGATGTGTTTTCCTTGACTGTCTCTCAACTGTCTTCCCATAGAAAGGAGAGAATTTCCTCTACCTGCAGAGACTGAATCCCAACACCCTGCAGAGGTACCGGCTGGAGAGAGAGGAGCCCGGTCTGTCCCCGCTCAGCTTCTCTGCCTCCTACAGGGACAAACATGTCCGCCTGCTCTACCTCTGTAAGTCCGAAGTACCCGTGGAAATCTCTTTAGTGTCACTGTTAGACAGCTTTGTGTTATTTTTAAAGGGGTTAATTGTTTGAACAAAAGCCCCTCACTCAGTCAGATGTGCAGCCAACACTGGAACATTGATATTGAAGATGTTTTTTTTTTAGTTCCTTCAATAATCCTTCTTGTGGCTCTTCATCTTTCCTGCTACCCAGACCCAAACGGTCATGTGTACCAGAGTGTAGTCTCAGTGAGGGGCCTGGGGGCTGACGAGGGGTCCCAGGCTCTTCCGATGCCCCGCACCCTGCTGCTGGGTCTTCCGGTCGGCGAGGGCCTGCTGGAGGCGGCGTCCGCCCTGGTCCTGGATGAAGCCCACGTAGCTGTTGTGGGGGTTCCACACCCCTCTGCCGGAGCGGGGAAAGGTAATTGCCTCAAATGAAGACCACAAGTGCTCTGCTCAGACATATCTGTTTAAGGTTTGGAGATGTAATCAGTCAGAACATCTGGCTGGTTTCCACACCACTAAAAGTATCATTTTAAGCATGACAGATCTTAATGAAGTCAATCTGGGTACACTGCTTTCAGTAAATGATGTCATTGAGTCATCAGTGGGTTGCTGAGATGCTCTTGGTGACAGAATTCTCAAAAACTTCTTAGAATTATGACGTTTCCCCTCACAGTTAAGACTAGCTCCTGGTAAAAAATATTTTCAAAGCATCTTAGCCCTTAAAGGAGACATGCTCATTTTTCATATTTGTATTTAGGGGCTCTAATAGAAAACAGGCTTTGATGTTCATAAAACACATTATCTTTCTTATACTGGCCATTTTTGCCGCTCCTTTATTCACCCTCTCTCTGAAACGCTCTGTTTTAGCTCCTGTCCCTCTGATTGGTCAGTGCCCTGCTCAGGGGAGCACACACTGCCCACTGTGATTCACTAGGTGTTCAGTAAGGTTGTCCAAAGCCCTGTGTGACATAATAAGAGGAAAAAAACCTGACTGGTGTTTTCGAACACATTTTCTGAAAAGGGGAGCAAGCAAAAAAGAGAGATGATGTCAGTTTCTCCTACTTTGGAGGGGGTCTCTACTCTCTAGAGACACCAGGGACACACATTTTTGCTGAAAAGTCACGACAAAGTGTATTTTATATGTAGGGCTGCAACTAATGATTATTTTAATCGTTGATTAATCTGTCAATTATTTTCTTCATTAATCGATTAGTTGTTTAGTCTATAAAATGTCAGAAAAGGTGCAAAAATGTATTTTCCAAAACCCAAGATGACGTCCTCAGATGTCTTTTTTTGCCCACAACCCAAAGATACTCAGTTTCCTGTTATAAATGAGCAAAGGAACCAGAAAATATTCACATTTAAGTTGGAAAATTTTGACTTTCTTCTCTTGAAAAATTACTCAGACCAATTATTCAGATCGATAAACTGATTAATCATTGACGCTCTATTTATATGTGACCTTTAAGAGAGATCCTAAGGTGAAAAACTGGACTGGACTTTGAAGAGGCATTAGAGTTTCTTAGTCAGAGGAGGAAATGGCAAAGAGGAAGGAGAAATATTTTCCAAAAGCTGAATTGCAGGGATTTAATGAAATGCTACAAATTAGATTGTGCAAAGATAATGTTTGCAGTCCATCTCATTAGAGATGTGTTCACATAATAATGATAAACTTTATTTGTATAGCAATATAATATTACAAAGTGCTTTACAAAAGAATATAAAATGAGATGAGGCAGATAAATTTCCTATTATAACAGCAGAAATGAAAGTGATCACAACAAGATATTAGGGAAAATACAACAGTGCAGCGGTGATGACTCTGGTCTGACACAACCTTCATCAGCTGAGTGATCACACACAACAATGACAGCGCTCTGTCCATGGATGTCCTTCTGTTAGCCTGTAAGGTGTGGACATCCCGTGGGAATGATCTGAGTCACATGAGACAGTGACTGAGTGCACCTTCCTTGTTTCTATCAAATATACTGTCTTACAGTGTATTCAACAGAGGTTCATTCAATAAAATAGTGTTCATAATTGCAGTAGAGGAAGCCTGAAAGCACATTGTCTGTGGCTTCTGCTCCAGTACTAATGCAGAAACATTGCGACAGGAAGCAGAAACAAATGCATACTTTCAAAGCAAAATTTCAGAATAAAAGTCTCTGAACAATAATGTCTGAATGTGAAGAATTCACAGCATGAAATAAGATATTTTGTGTCTTTCAAGGCAAATGGGAGGGGAAACACAAACGAACAAAAAAAACCCACAACTCTGCTTGGTCAGTCTTTACTAAAAAGGTTTTTGCATTGGTAAAATTTACACAGAGTAGTGTGAATGGGTCAAGAGTGTTTTCATTTTTAAGTTTCATAACTGACCCGAATTCACTTTCTAGTCTCTGCATCTTGTACTATAAGAGATTCCTATTACAGCAGCAAAGTGGCTAACAAAAAATATAAAGAAGAATCAATAAAAATCTAAAATAAAATAAAAAAATTAGTAAGATGAATTGGAAACATATGAACAATTTAAACAAGAGGAAATATATAATAGGAACAGTATATACAGTATAAACAGACTCAACAGTTTGAAGTATTGATATTGAACACTGAATGATGTCTTGCCAAATAATAAGGAATTTTGTTTGTTGGAACTAAAATGAATTTTTAGGTTCAGATTATTAAAACTTAAATTATTACAAGGATAATTATCAAAGGCTGGAAATAATAATAATAATGATAATACTGGAAATAATAATTCATATATCACTTGGTTTTTAGACTGAATGCATTAGAATGATGACTTGACTCTGTGTGACTCCAGTGTCTGATGTGAGTGTGGTTCTTGAATGGCTCTTTTCAGACTTCCTCTGCATCTGGAATACCAATTTCCAAACTCTACAGGCAGGAAAAGAGATGGCGGGTAAAATCTACGGACAGGTAGGAATGCTTTGTTAATTAAATGTAAATAAACTGCCGAGCCGATTCTTTTCTTAAGTGTCTGTTTTATGAGCAATGGATGAATGAATGCTTATGATTTGTAGCCATGTTAGTGGTAGGACTCCTGAGCTCCTGCAGGACAGTCACCAGCGTGTCCAGCTGAGGTTAGAAGTATGCATGAGACCACCCACTCAGGCTCCCTCACTGTTCTTGTTACTGCAGGCCAAGGTTCCCTGTCCTCCCAGCTGCTGGGTGCTGATGGAGGACTGTATGACTTTGGTAGAGCATCGTGCCTGCTCTCCACTGTGACGGGGCTCACTGTCCCTCCTCACAACTTTATGGCAGTTTACAATGTTACACCTACATATAACGCTTGTGCTGTTTATGTTAAACCATGTCAACATGTACTGTGTCTGTTTGTATTCATTTTCTTTTCTCTCTAACTTAGCTTTGGACTTATTCCAACAAGCTATTCATTCCACATGGGAAAACCCTCTCTGTTATTCCTTACGAGTGCCCCAAATCTTCCCTGGCCGCTGCCCTGGGGAAACTGAGGCAGGCCAAGACTGAAGGTGAGATAAATCAGATTAGTAGTTCAGCTGCTGTAGTAATAATAACTTAATCCAACTGCATCAAGCAAATGGCAGAGAATAACATTTGATGCCTGTGTACACTGATTTCACATAAATTATATGCTGTAACATAAGAAAAAATGCACGTCCAGTCATGTAGCAGGTTGATAATGATGCTGTTACACTGACTGACTCAATTCTGCATTTTTCTGACAGAGTCCAGAGCTCCAACTTCTGTACCATCTTGGAATAACATTCTCCATGGAGACAAAGCTCAGCCCTCCAGAGCAGTGGAGACCAGAAAAACGGTATGCTATTAGTACTAACTGTGATAATAATTAAGTTAATAATAATCATGCTTTTTTCTTACTTTCATATAATCCCTGCTGTTGCTGTGGCCGAGATTTTCTTTCACTCTGATATGGCTGCTGCTGCTACTGCTGGGATAGAGGTTGTAACTTACAGCTGTAACTCTTGACTCGTTTTACAAATGACACAGAAGGAGCTAACAGGCCTACAGTACAGCAGTACACATATAAGTGTGTATAAAACTCTATTTTTTGTCGGGTGCTCGCCGGTGCTCTTTTAGCCAGTAGCGGCACACAATCACCCACCTGAACTCATGTCAGTAATGGAGCTCAGGACAAGTTTGCTGCAACAACCAAGATTTTTTCATGAAGAAATTCAGCTCAGTTAAACTTTTTCAGTGTTTTTTAATCTTCATTTTAAAAAAAAAACAACAAAAAAAATTGTATTGACAGTGAACCATAAATATTGGGGTACGGGAATTTCAAAATAAAAGCAATGACAATATGGATCTTGCATCATATTACTAAATTATCCAGATCAATGCATCGTTACACTCCTAGTTAATAGGGCTGGGTATCGATTCAGATTTCCCAAATTAATTTGATTCAATTCAATATCAGTTTGGCTGGGGATATTTCAGTTAGAATATCAATTCTGCTTGGATATCAAAGAGATTTGTGGAAATTTAATGTCTTAAATTGTGCAAAGAGCCCTCTAATCTGGTGCATTATTAAAACATATTAATGTTTACATTAACGAGTGTTCAATAAGAAAAGTAGTTACATTAATAATGTACTTTTTATTAAACGTTACCTGACCAACACACGGTTCTTGCACAACAAGATCTCACAGCAAAAGCTGGTCACGTGACACTAACAGGGTTAAAACTGCAGGCTGGACCACACAGCAGCAGGAGAAAAGACATACATTTAAAGATTAACTTGGGGATTTTATGAATCCATATCGGACCAGGCAAAGGAAAATCATTTCAAATCTATTATTTTGGAACCCAGCCCTACTAATAAATAGTGGTCTCTATTATAATTTTTAAAGATTAATGTATTTTTTTTAGCTCGAAATATCTGACATTACACAAGTCTGCCTCTTCAAACAATTAATCCCAATTTATGAAATTACTGAGCAAACATGGAACCACATTCAGCAGTTTGGTTTAAGTTCAGTGTTTAAAGTTCTGTGTGTGTTTGAATGTAGCACCACCTGAAGACTAATGTTTCACTAATGTTCCTGTCAGTGGTATCACATGCGGGTTTATTCTTCTCTTTTTATGCAGAGAACAAATCGTAAGTCCCAGTCAGCACCCAGTTTAACAGTTGACCAGGTCCTGGAGCTCATTAAGGTAAAAAGTTTGACTTCTCAGGCTATCTGACAAAATGCAGGAAGTAAGTTATTTTATAATTACAAAATATTGAATGTCCTCATGCAGACAGCATCAGTTGAAGAGGTCCAGAAAGAGGTGGAGGGGCTCCTCTCCAGGGCGGACATCCAAGACCTGCAGCCCTCAGTGGGGCAGCTCGCATCCGCCCTTGTGACCCGGAGCTTAGCTGACCCTGCCTTCTACACCTCCAGCACCCTGGTCCAGCTGGTGCACACCCAGTCCCTCTGCCACAGGTCAGTATGAATTGGCCATCAAATCAGTGTGGTGTTTATTATAGGACAGTTAACTGAAATGTTGACTCTTAGAGCTTTTTAATCAGTCTTCAGGCTGCATAATATATTTCTTTTTTATTCTTAAATGTCAAAACCTGTGTTTGAATGCAAATGTTATAAATTGGATGATTTGGATTTTGATGCAATCTGAATTGAACACCCCAGCCTGCATGTGACCATTTCTCTATCATGACCCCCAACAGTGTGTGTCCTGACCTTGTGCTCCTGGCCCTGGAGAGGAAGGACTACTTTCTGTGTCAGCTCTGCTTGCAGTTCTTCCCCGACATCCCGGAAGCCATCACCTGTGCCTGCCTGAAGGCCTTTATCAGGTAAAACTGCTGGTTTTGAAGCGCACACCCCCAGTACCCCAGTAGATGAGAGCAACACATCGGTGCACTTAGCCCTTAGCGTCATGCCCCCACCCCTTTTTTGGTGAAAGCAGCCCCTCTAATTTGGCTGACAGTAAATGTGAACTTCCAAAGAGCCCAAATCCTTTGGCCAGTCAGACAAGAATTTTAATTAATAGGACTAACTGGACACATTGAGCTACCTTATTTAATCTAATTTCTAAAATTTGTCTGTTTTTCTTTTGTTAAGACACTTTAACAGTTTTAATGTTTGAGTTTGTCTAATTTGACATTCTATAATAATTACATGTTTATAGAATTGTAATAACACATATTTTGATTGCCATTTGTGGTCTTTACTCAAACTTTTACGACAGGCCAAAAGAAGTTGCTCCACTTCCTTGGTTACTTTATGCTGTTTAAAAGGTTCATTATTAGAAGGGAGGTCAGCTCAGTCAATGTCAATTCTTCACGTTAAAATACCCTTTGCTCTCGGGATTCTTTTGAGTGGTCTCTCAAACCGACCTCCATTCTAAAAACACAATAAAAACTTTAACTACACCATCACTAAGACTCTTTTCTGATTTACTTCGATCTATAGGCAGAATCATTTAGTAACATTAACTACCCTGTGATGAAGTGGCCCCACAGTTAACCATTTTCATCCTCTCTGCAGATGGTCTAAAGCCACAGATCTCCTCTTTTCCTTTTCCTAAAAACTGGGGTTTGTTTTATTGTTTGGCATGCAAAATGCAACACAGGAGATTTCAGGCTTGATTTGTCACAACCACTTTCGACAACCACTTTATGACCATGAATCGATGACACTTTGGATGTGACCACTGGGAGCCACCAAAGTAATAGATTGTTTAAATTCTGCATGAGGTGGCTTTAAACAGTTGATTAACTTTTTTAGTTTAAGGGTAATCCTCTAATATTCAGTGAAGATTAAGTGCATTAATAATCTTGATTGTTGCTGTGTCACATAAAATGAAAAAATAACAGTGTTGTTCTACCTATCCTGCAGTATGTCAGATGCTGACGCAGAGAAAGTGAGCCTGGAGCCTGACAGCGTCTCCTTCATGGAAACCCTAATCGCCAGGGAGCGTGGGCAGGTCGGCTTGCAGAACGGTTTCAGCCCCACCTCCTGTGACGAGGACCGCTCAGAGGCCCTTGGTGAAGGAGGAACCGTCATTAAGACAGGAGCAGAAGACAAGGAGAAGAGCTCAGCTCCACCAGAACAGACCTGTCCCGTGGGATTACATAAAGCTGTTCTACTGTATCCTCCCAGTTACTCAGACACAAGAATCGTTGCAACTGTTTGGTGTGTCATGATTTAAATTTAAACATACTCAGACATATGAGACCTTAACTTGAGCTGCACAGAAATGAGGTCCTGCTGACGGCGTACAGCGACACTTTCCTCCTCCCCCACCTCAAAGACCTCTCCTCCCAATATGTTGTTGTGAGTAACAGCTTCTTAGTATCTGAGATGTGATGTAACCAAATTTTTATTTAGTCTACTTAAGTAGATTTTTTAGGTATTGTATTTCATTTTCTGACAACGTTTTGTTTTTACTAATGACATTTTAGCACATATCTGTACTTTCTACTCCTTATTTTTTCAAAACAGGCTTGTTACTTTAGTTTTAATGCATCTGAGTGATTTTTGCATCTTTGTGCACTGCCTTCCCTACATCAAAATTAATTTCAACCTAAATTGATGGGACATTAACACACAGAAAAGATGATTTCTTGGTGTATCTATCAGTGCATGTCAGACACAAACACGACAGATGTGACAAGATGAAAACAACAGCGTAACAATACATAACAAGATGAAAATGACATAACATTGCATAACAAGATGAAAATAATGTAAAAGATATTAAGATTAAAATAAAGTAAAAGATGTAACAAGACGGAAATGACATAACAATCATAACAAAATGAATATGATGTTAAAAACAAAACAGGACGTAACAAAACTAAAATTATGTACAAGATGTAGCCCTGTAACAAGATGTGTCAAGATGAAAATGATGTAACAGTTGTAATGAGGCAAAAATTAACAAGGCAAAAATTATGTAAGACATAACAAGATGGAAACTACATGACAGCTGTAACAAGCCAAAAATTATGCAAAAAACTTAACAAGACAGAAACAACATAACAATACATAACAAGATGAAAATAATATAACATTGCATAACTAGACAAAAATAACTTAAAAGATGTAACAAGATGAAAATGATAAATGTATAACGAGAAAATTATGTAAAAGACATAACATGGTGCAACAATACATAACAATCAAAAATGACAAAACAAAAACAATGTAGAACATAAAACAATGTAAAAATACAAAAGATGAAAATAACGTGAAATAGGAAACAAGACATAAAAGGTGTAACAAGATGGAAACGGTACATAACAAGATGATAATGACAATAGACAAGACAAAAAACATAACATGAAAATGTCATAAAACACGAAAACGACACAGCAGGATGAAAAAGACATTACAAGACAAAAATGATGTCAGACATAAGACAAAAATGACAAAACAAGATGTAACGGCAAAAATGTAAAAGATATATAATGAAAATGTTTGCAGAGAAAAGGAAAGTTTGAATTAGCTTTGCACAGAAACAGCCAGTAGAAATGTCCCTCAGAGAGGGCTGCTTTTTACTTTTATACTGTATTTTTTCACTTTTACTTGAATAAAGAAGTTGATTCGGAATGTCTGCTACTCTACTGCTACTAGCTTGACTGCAGAATGTGTACTTTTACCACTTCTGCGTGGTCTGTTCCATCTCTAAAATAAAACAGGCAGCACTCATTCATGCTCCATAACATTTGACAGCACACCCACGGCACGTTTAAAAACCCTGTGTTTACAATGTTAATTTTCTTTCTCACCCAATCAGCTTTTCCTCCAGTACCTGCAGTTCCTTTACCTGAGATATTCCCAAGGTGCTTCCCCACAGATGCATGGATTGAGAGCACTAAGTCTGACTCAGGTCAGTGTCTTAGGAAATAATTAGGGTTGCCACATTTGACATATCAGCACAGCTAGTGTCTGTCCCACCAGGACACATTAAGTGACAAGTCTGGAGGCAGAACAAAGGATTTTGCTGACGGATTGTCAAATCCAGATAAGGTGGACTTGCATTTTGACCTGATTCAAGTGTACCCAAAGTGCATACAGGCTGTCGGCATAAATAGATGGAGCTTTTCTAACTTTCCTAAAAATAAACTTCTGATATATAACAAACATACTTCTGATTGTAGATCATGGATTGGGTATGCTTGCTGTTGGACGCCCATTTCACAGTGTTAGTGATGACTCCTGAGGCCAAAGGCTTACTGCTGAACCTCCACAGCTTTGTGAAATCTCAGGTAACAAACAGTCTTCCCTTCTGTCTGCTCTGGAAAAATAGCAAGAGGATGTGCAAAATTGTTACATCTGAAAAGTGATCTGGAGAAGGGCTTAACCAAAGATGCTTTCTTGTGTCCTCAGGTGAGACTGTTTTCTGAGCTTGGAAAGATCGAGAGCAGCCTCCAAGAGCTCAATAAGATGAAGGTGAAGAAAGATGTCGGACAATACTCCATCGAAGTCATTGAGCTGTTTTAGACTGTGCACAATGTGTATACTTTTAATAAATCATTGAGCACATTGTCTCCTTCCACCTTTTCACCTGCAGTGGTTTCAAGGTTGTGTACCAAATGGTATAATATTAAGTGCTTTTTGGCACAGATTCTAGCTATCGGGGTCAAATTACAGAAACTTCCTAGCTTGTACTTTGTAACTCTTTGTTAATTGTGGTAATTGGGGTTAGGACTTGATTTAAGAAAAAGCCGATAAACGCAGATAAACATTTCGTCAGTCCATTGCTGCCTTCAGATGGGATCCTCTTTACTGGGTTGAGGAGAGTCCAGAAAACACTACCCTCACGCGGTATTCACAACATCCGAAACTGCAATTTTTTTAAAAGCTCAGAGTTCATGAGTCATGCACGAGTCTTACTGTGTTATAATTACAAGTTCATGAGTTCAGTTTAAAGGCTGCAAGTGTTTGTATCCTAACTGAATATAGGAAAATGTATTACACAATCAACCTAACTTTCAAGCTCTAACAGTAGTTAGTTAATCATTCAATAGCTAACAGTGTTAAGTAGCTAATGGCAGTGTTAGTTGTTGGTAGTGTTAGTTAACCATTCAGTAGCTAACAGTAGTGTTGGTTAACCGGTAAGTAGCTAATGGTAGTGTTGGGTAATGGTAGTGTTAGTTAACCATTCAGTAGCTAACAGCAGTGTTAGTTAACAGTAGCTAATGGAAGTGTTTGCTAACAGTAATATTAGCTAACTCCTTCAATCCCTATGCCTGCTCTTTTATTCTTTTAACGCAACAGATGTACTTGGTGCGTTCACATGGGGTTGTCTTTAAGAGATCTGCATGAACGCCCCCCTCATGTTGCGTTCATGACATCGTGAACTGGATGTTTTCCGCAAGCTCCGAGTTCATGATGTCGCCCCAGAACTTACAGGTCCTAATTACGAGTTCACAAGTTCCATCTGAACGCAGCAATTGTGCCTGCAGTCTAGTGATTTAGCATTGTTGGGAAATTTTCTGGGGGGGGGGGGGCATCCACCCAAACCTCTGACACTGTCTTGAGATTAAGTGCCCATTGTTGTTTCTGCCCCATGTTTTGTATGTTTCAGTGTGTTAAAAAAAAGCAGTTACAAAGTTGTTAAGCTCAGCGAGATGAGAAAAGCAGTTGTTGGTTGCTAGGTAACAGACATAAAAGTTGATTAGTGACGTTGAATTGAGTTTATAGGCTTTTCTAACCTGAGATAAAATATGATTCCTAAAGTTAGTTAGGATTTGCTTCTGTAATACCAGCTTGGGAAAATTCCAATACTCTCCCTATCTCAATTTAAGATTTAAGAAAGTTTCTGTAATGTGACCCCAGAACTGAACATATGAGTTTTAATGGATATTGAAAGATTTGCAGATGAATTAACAATCTGCTTTTATGTCAAACTGGTTAATAAAATGTTTGTAAAACGCATGCAAAAGCCACCTAATACAACATAGTGGCAAAAGTTTGTAATGTTTGTAATGAGTCCTGCCTTTTAACACTTAGTTGTTAAAGTGACTGGCTGTCTTTGTATGTGTCCTAACACATCTGAATATTTGTGAATCTGTCAGTTGTGACTTTGTACTGGGTTTTCTGCAGGAAAGCCTTTTATTTTGAATATAAACGTATAACTGAGAAAAACCCTTTAATCCATGTGTCACTGTTGTTTTTTCCCGTCATTATTTCTGCACGCTTAGGCCTACACTGTGGATAAAAAAAGGTGACACTACTTTGTATTAATAGTATAATAGTGGTTAGGTATAGAGAATTTGCATGTAGAAAAGCAGCAGTGGTTCCTGTCTAGCTGCACAGGAACACACCTGCAGTGGCCTGATTCAGTAACTGAAAATAATCACCTGTACCACTGACCTATTATGAGACACTAAAACTTTACCTGAGGGTTATGAGGGGAGCGGTATGAAGAATAGAGTCTACAAGAGGGGCTGCAGGCTGTAGAAAAAAATAAAAGGTTATGGTAAACAAGTTGATGCGGCTGTTAAAAGGGTAGTTTACCCAAAAACTAAAATTCAGTCATTTATCTGCTCACCCTCATGCCAATTGAAGGTCAGGTTTAGTTTTTTTTAGTCCACCAAACTGCTGGAGTTTCACAGGAAAATGGCGCTGCAGAATCTCCCAAACAATGGAAGTGAACAGTGAAAAGTTTTCATCTCAGTTTCCGAAAGCCCAAACATACTGCTCACGTCTGTGTGTACCATCACACCATACACACCCAGTCCAGACTGTACATGTGCATGTCAATGTGGCTCCAAGCTAAGGATCTACAGTGAATCTTTAGGCTAAAAATGTGGTGTAAATGATGTCTTTCTAGTCAACCTGGCATGTTGGGGAGTTAGGAGGCTTGGATTACACCAGATGAGCAGTATGGAACTATTTTATGGTGTTTTTTTCTGTTTTTTTTTTTTTTACATTTGAAAACTGGTCACCATTCACTTCCACTGTTAAAGAGATTCTCTAACACTGTTCTGTGGTTTTCAAACTGGGGTCCAGGGACCAACAGGGATCCTGTAGTGGGTTGTAGGAGGTCCCAAGCAAAACGAGGAATATTATATTTAAAATCACATTTTTGAAAAGCTGAAACAAGGTAAGAAATGGGAATTGCTGTTTGACTGTAATTTATAGTGATCGTAGTTTGATCATTGGTTGACTATGACATTATTGTCTTCAAACCCAAATAAAAAAATCTTCAGAAGGGATTCCTTAAGACAAAATTCTCTCAGAGTAGAGGGTTCATGGGACAAAGTGCATCTATTGTAGTGGGTCTTAATATGTAGAGGTCTGGGAACTCCTGCTTCAGCTAATTATGATATTGATAACAATTTGGTGGGTGTTGCCTTATGGCTGTTCGTTCCATAGTTTAAGTTTACAAAGCAAAACGCACAAAAAAAAAAAAAAATCGTTATTCGTTGTCGGCAGGATTCGAACCTGCGCGGGGAGACCCCAATGGATTTCTAGTCCATCGCCTTAACCACTCGGCCACGACAACAGTTACTATAATATGTTTGATAGTGCCATTTTAAAGATGTAAACGTATAAAGCTCATCTGAACGTCACTATAATGTAAATCCTGTAGTAATGTCAGTAACGACGAAACTTGCCGGGCTATGTTTCGGCTGGCTGGCTGTGGCGGCTAAAGAGTAGCTCCGCTGTTTAGAGTGTTCTTCCAATAGCTAACTAGCTAACTTAATTTTATTACAGACAATCAAACAAAAGCAAAGAAAAATCTAAAAAATGAACAGTTAATTTTTTAAAACTCATAAGTCAAACCCAGAGAAAGACACAAGCTAAAAGAGAGGAGGATTTCGCCGAACATCAAATCTGGACTGCACCTGTGTTGCCTCCCTTTGGTTAAAGTTTATTACAAACTACATTGCTAGACTAGATTATAGGCAGGTTTATTCAAGCTCCGGCTGTATTTTCAGTTAATTTACCTGTCTGAACTGAGTAAAAATTTAGCCGGGTTCCAAAGCAATAAACATGAATTAACGTTGAAGTCGTATAAAATGCATTTGTTTATGAAATAGCTTATGTTAGTTTTCCCATTCATGTCATTCAAACAATGAAACACGTGTGTTGTTAACTTTTGTATCGACTTCTATAGGTTCATGTAATAGACCTCAATGTCGGACGTATGCTGCTTATCTTCTCGCCTCGGTTTGCTGTGACGACGATGGCGACAGGGCCGATAATGAACGATGGTGTTTCACTGAATACACTCAACCCACCTGGAATTCAAACCATCCACCAGAAGCGGCCAACTCGAGTAAACTACTGTTGGCGGAAAGCGTTTGCATGGATAACTAATTTTATGAACTAGCACGGCAATTGCGTCTATTGTAGAATAGTGAGTCACGTGACCTCGCATCCACTCAGGCCTGTTAGCGTCAAGTCAGAGGATGAAACGCGCATTTCCGGGTGTGTTTCATTGAAGTCACTAAAACGAAAATTTGTACAGTTTATTTTTGTCTATATAAGTGGTCACAGTGAAAACTAACAATGGATTTAATCAGGTGGGTATTCGTGGTGTGTTCTCTACGTCATGGCATTTAACGCATTCTTGTCATTATTAGTTGAGCTTTGCTTTTACTTTGAAGGAAAAGACTATGTACTACCGGTCCGCCTCCTCGTATCGGTGGTTAGCTTGATGCAGCTATGGGGCCTGCTGTGTTTTCAACGGAGGGAGAGCTGAGAAGAAAAATGGCGTCTGCAGGCGACCCAGAGCGGGACACCGGCCATTCAGTTTGAGCTTTCCGCCCTGAAATTGAGGCCGGGGCTTGGCGGGGACTTATCGGGAACCGTCACCAGATCTGTTGGCTTTCTTCTCCCCCGCTTTTCTCCGGTGTGCGTGGCTTACTCGAACACCGAGATTGAAGCGGAACAGAAGATACTCTCTCCTACAATGAGGGGGAGAAGAGGAAGGCCGCCCAAACAAGCAGCCGTGATGCGGGAAGGTTCACCCGGGCCAGTCCGCGGCTCTCGGGGCGGCAGGAGTAGAGGGATGCGTGGACGGGGAAGAGGCAGGGGAAGGGGTCGGGGACGCGGGGGAAATGGCGGCGTTTGCGGGACTGGCTCTGCCGAGGTGGATACAGAAATCTCCGGCCGAGAGAACTTTCATTCGTCCCGGGGCCGCAGGAAAGTTGGAGCCTCTACCACGGCGGCGGCCGCGGGATCGCGGGGCAGAGGAGGCAGAGGGAGAGGCAGGGGGTCGAGAGGCGGCCGCGGGAGCAGAGGCGGAGTGAGGCGGCCTCAGACCAAGGTGGTTTACGACGACAACAGCGACGAGGAGGATGATAATTTAAGCTACAGGTCAGACGATGATGAACTCCTGAACGACAACCCTTCGTCGGATCTTGAAGAAGAGGAGGCCTTGGGAAACGACTCAGACTATCTGGAGGAACTACCAGATGATGATGATGCCAGCTACTGCACCGAGAGTAGTTTTAGGAGCCACAGCACGCTCGGTAGCACCCCAGGTACGTTCGCCTGCAAGTGCACGCACTTTAGCAAATCAGGTGTGCATTACTTAAAGTGTGCATTTTATTTTTAGCTCAGTACAGAAAGCAAGCCGCATTGTTCAAAATGGAGCTTGCACTCAGAAACAGGCCTTTGTTTACCGTGTGCTCCGCTCGCCGCTGGCTTGCACATCTACTCCACGCTTCAACCGGCTCTCATGTTTTTTGACTTTTGTCGGATCAGCACATTTTTTTGTTGTCAATTTATAATGAAGAAGAATTTATTCGCGCTTTTTCTTTTTTTTCACTGGACTTTTCATGCACGCTGCATTTAACGTGTTTGTATACTCAGGCAGAAACAGGATGTATGGACTGCGATTGCTACCTTCAGTTAATTTAATTCATTCAGCATTTCCACTTGTGTAACAGCACAGTAGGTGCAGTTTCTACTATGTAAAGTACACTCTATGCAAACACGTACTTTGTAAGATTGTTGGCTTCGGAATAACAGATCTACTTTTTCTAAAGATGCAGTACTTAAATGAAAGTGTTACCCGTCAAATTAACAATAATTGCTCATTTTACCTAGTGATCAGATCTGTGTGCACTTTTTCTTGCTCGTTTTCAGAAGACACATTTTAGTTGCATAATGCTGCTAAATGAGTTTGACAGGCCTTTGTTTTGAAGAGAGGCGCTCTTTTTTCACTTGTTGCAAACACCAAGTCATTACAATGTGACGTGGTGCACCGTTACCATAGTAACCACTCTTATGTTTATCAGGTGAGCAAATTAGAGCCATCACGTCCCCACTTGCGGACAGTCATGTTAATGAAGTTGTGTTTGCAAAGAATCAGTTGGCACATCAGTTATGTAAGGTAATGCTGTGTGGCAGCCTTTATTTCACGTTTGACAGGATGAGGAAAATAGTTGTAAAGATGATCCAGACTCAGGTGTTTTGTGCACATCAACGTGTCTTCCACAGAAAAGCTCACTATTTTGCTTTTGATGTCTATTATGACAGGCATTGGTCTTTTCTTGTTGGAATAGCTAAATTTTCTTTGGAACAATAATGCGTAGAAAGAAACCATTAAATATCCATTGTTTCTCTTGATTTCTTCTCCCTGTAACACTTCATTGTATTCTGGTCAGGCTCAGATGCAGCTTAAGTGGTTCAGGGATTACTCACTTACCTCTTACCTTCCACCCTCCTTTTTTCTAAGGACATGTGAACATGGCAGCATTGTGCAGTCAAGTGTGAGGAGTCTTTCATAAGACAAATGCTGATGGACAGATGCAGCAGTGCTTTCCCTGTCATCGACAAACACATCCATGCTTTTTTTAAAAACACATTGCACTAGGGTTGCAACTAATCACTATTTTCATTAGTGATTAATCTGTCAGTTATTTTCTCAATTAGCTGTTTCTTCCATAAAATGTCAGAAACTGGTGAAAAACACCCAAGGTGATGTCCTAAAATGTCTTGTTTTGTCCATAATCCAAAGATATTCACTTTGCTGTCAAAGGGGACTAAAGAAACCCAAACATATTTGTGTCTGAGAAACTAAAATCAGAGAATTTGTACATTTGTTCTAAAAGAAAAAGACTCAAAATGATTGACCGATTATCAAAATAGTAGTCAATTACTTTAATAATCGATTAATCATTGCAGCTGCACGTTACGCACACACCGCTTCACTTTTACACACATTCCCCGTGTTTGATGCTGAATAATGAATCTGCGGTGGTGAACCCCCTAATCCCTGTCACCATTTGTTAAGCAGCCAGTTCCGCTGCTGTGGTCCCCTCTCTGTTTCTCTGTTTACACATCAGTGCTAAACCACAGATTTATATCAGACCTAATACAAATATATTTGCTGAACCGATATCAACTTCCAGGTTAACAGCGGTCACTGCAGTGTTTACACTGAAGATTCAACATGGCAGACAGTGTGGATGAAGGGGCGTAATATTTAAGGATTTGTTCATTTTTATGAAACGTTAACACAGCAACATACACTCTGCAATAATGTCACAGCATCTATGAGACTGACAAGAGCACATGAGAGGAATACAATTAATCTATTGTTAGCCAAGTATTAAATTAATCGCCAACTATTTTGATAATCGATTTATCATTTTGTGTCATTTTATAAGAAAAAAATGTCTAATTTCAGCTTTTTAAATGTGACTATTTTCTTGTGTATTTACTCCTTTATAACAGGAAACTGAATATCTTTGGATTGTGGGCAAAACGGGGCATTTGAGGATGTCATCTTTGTTCTGAGAGACGCTGATCAACATTTTTCATAATTTTCTGACCACGCCAACTACATACATACACAAACTATAATTGATTAATCCAGAATAACCAACAGATTAATGGAATATAAAAACAATCTTTAATTGCAGTCCTTTTTTTCAGCACCACATGTTTAAAAGCAATACAATGCCAACATTTCCAAGAATCAAAAGTACCAAAGCTATAAAAAAATTGCTCATTCAAGTCTTCAGTTCAGTTTAGTCTTACTGTCCTGCCCAAAATTTTACTTGCAGCAGCGTAGTCTTTTTCTGTATCAGCTCTATAGGCAGCTTGTTAATTTTTCAAAAAGAAAAATCCTATTTTGTGTGTCTTGGCCTTTTTTTGATTCTAGTATTATATTAAAGTTTAATATTCTAGTATCATGACAACTCTACTAGAAGCACACACCAATCTTGCATAAGAATACAGTAATTTCATAAAGACTGTGAGATTAGTGTCCTGTTACTACACAGAGATTATAGAAATTTTTCTTCATGCAGCTCAGCATGTGACCCCGGTCAGGAGCCGGGTCGTGAGGCCAGGTTGACTGACCTGAACTGACCCATTCGTATCAACCACAATGCAGGCTTATTCCACATAACTGTGCCCAGAAACGGATAATTCACACAGACACACACACATTCCAGAGGGCATATACAGGTACAGTACATATGCTGCACCATCTGCATGTCTTATGTGGTAGAAAAAAATAGCATGGTTATAAATCAGGTGGGAGCATTTAGCTCATTGTCTTGGGACAAGAATGTGCCTGCCTGCCTTTTTATAATTCGACTTCTCTAGTGTTCAACTCTATTAGAAATAATCCCTTTCGCATTAGTGCTTGATTGTGATTCCCCAAAATTCCACTTGTCATATGTAATATTTGGAAAGTGTGTGGGTCGTATAACTTCCATTGGTGCATTGTTATTGTATCTGCTTTTATTAGAATAGATTGGGGATCCCCCAGTGCCACCATTACTGCAGACACTGTACTAGTGCCAAATGAGAGAGTGCAACCCAATGAGAGATGAATTTGACTTTTGAATTTGACAGCAAGGTATATCAGTCCCTTCAGGAAATTCCGATAGCAACAATGAATGCAAAATTCTTCAATTTTGTCCAATCCCCTCAACTTCGATTTGATCAATCATCTTTGTCTTGCAGAAGTTCCAAACCTGCGCAAATGTCATACATGTACATTACAATGAACCATCTCAATATTTTATTATCAACTATTTTTGCATTTAATTAATTTAGTTACTTTGTCACAGATTCTGGAAAGTTCACAGGGTTTGTTATTGACATCTATCAATGCTCTGGCCATGTTTATACTGTATAATTGTCTGTCCCAAAGTCCAAGATGACATCATCAAATGTCTTGTTTTGTCCACAACTCAAAGATATTCAGTTTACTGTCAACCCAGAAAAATATTGACATTTAAGAAGCTAAAAGCAGAAAATTTTGACTTTTTTCTTTAAAAAAAATGACTCAGACCAACATAGAGATCATCAAAATAGTTGGTGATTAATTGTATAATCAGTTATAATGGATTAGTTGTTGCAGCTCTAAAAAATATTGCAACATGCATCACAATTTAAAAAAAAAAAGCTGCAGTCAAATCAGACATTTTGGGCTGCAAGAATCTAAAAAACAGCCTGTGAAATCCTAGAGGGACTGGTATATAGCTCATTCTGTTGTGGTACATAGGGATGCACAGAATTGCCATAGTTTGCATTTTGTGGTGACTCAAAGCAGTGGTTTCTTTCTCTTAACCACATTTCACATACTTAATAAAGTTACTATTTATTAACTTGCTATTATTACAACGAGTAGACAGACAGTGGTTGCAGTGTATTTTGTATAAAATGTGTTCTTTTTCTGTTTTGTATTCCATCCTCTTCTCACTCCGCTCTTTTCCTTTTCCATTCCTTTCTCGCAGGCCGGAGAAAGAGCCGGGCAATACGGCCGCGCTCTCCCATCCTCGAGGCAAAAGACATTCCTCCCCTTGAGCCTCCGAAGTCTTCTGAGGATCTCCTGGTTCCTACCTCACAGCTCCTCAACGTGTCTGCCGTCTACGAAGTCCTCCGCAACTTTGGCACGGTGCTGCGGCTCTCCCCGTTTCGCTTTGAGGATTTCTGTGCAGCCTTGGCCAGCCAGGAGCAGTGCACGCTCCTGGCAGAGACCCACATCTCCCTGCTCAAAGCTATTCTCAGAGAGGAGGACACTTCCAACACCACGTTCGGCCCCACCGACGTAAAGGACTCGGTCAACTCCACTCTGTATTTTGTGGACGGGATGACCTGGCCGGAGGTGGTGCGGGCGTACTGCGAGAGCGACCCGGAGTACCGGCACATTCTGCCTCTCCAGGAGGGCGAGGATTACCCGTACGAACCGTTGGAGAGCAAAGTCAAAGTTCTCCAGTTTTTGGTGGACCAGTTCCTGGCGACCAACATTGCCCGAGAGGAGCTAATGTCGGAAGGGGTGGTTGCCTACGACGACCACTGCAGGGTTTGCCATCGCCTCGGCGACTTGCTGTGCTGTGAGACATGTTCGGCCGTTTACCATCTGGAGTGTGTGAAGCCGCCATTGCAGGAAGTGCCGGAGGACGAGTGGCAGTGCGAGGTGTGCGTGGCACACAAGGTACCCGGCGTGGCAGACTGCATCCCAGAAGCTCAGAGGAGCAAACCGTTTATTCGACAACTGCCAGTCGGCTATGACCGACACCACCGCAAGTACTGGTTCCTCAACCGCCGCATTGTCGTGTAAGTTCACTGTTTCCTGTATGTGCCAAGCATCTTTTACAGGAGTCAACAGTAGAGGTGTCAGTGTGAGGGACTTAAAGGGACAGCTCACCCCAAAATCAAAAATACATATTTTTCCTTCTGTCTGTAGTGCTGTTTATCCGTCTAGATTGTTTTAGAGTGAGTTGCAGAGTTCTGGAGATATCAGTTATAGAGATGTCTGCCTTCTCTGTAGTATAATGGAATTAGATGGCACTCAGCTTATGCAGCAAAGTGCCAAAAATACATCTGAAAAACTCAACAGTAATGTTTCTTTCAAGAAATCATCACCCGGTTACTCAAGATAATCCACAGACCTTGCTGTGAGCAGCAAAGAAAGACAAGAAAGAGAAGCCGAGCGCCATCTAGTTCCATTATATTCAATAGAAGGCAGACATCTCTATGTCCGATATCTACAATCTTGATCCTATTGTCACTGGCCGTGAGAGGCAGGTAGTTATCGGTTATTCATAGAGATGCACCAATCAACCAGCCAGAGACTGAACCAGAGGCACTGGTTGGTCGGCATCACATATCTGATTCTCTGCCTGTCATATTTACACATGTTCTGTACGATGGTCATGTCATGCACACAGCACACATTGACTTAACATAACACCCACAAAAGTGTTGATCACAGCCACACACACTCAGACACATGTTTGCATGAAGTCACTGTTAGCGATAGATACCAAGAACAGGATAAAAATAACCAGCGGCAGACTGCTGTTCACAGACGGACAATTTAAGTCTCACCTCCTGTTCTGGCTGAAGAATAAACAACCTGTGTTGATGTGTCTCCTCAGACATTTTCTCATTTAGACTACAGCAAACTGTTGCACCAGTCAGTCTCTGGTTTTGTTTACATCTGCTTCCACCTGAGATCACAGGAAACTGTGTCCCGCCTAAACCCACGAGATTCCATGAGATCCCGCAAGATCGTGTTCCCTCTAGTACATAATGTTAATATAATAATATAATAAGGCCTGGCTGTAACCTGGAGGACCTTTAGAGAAAATGTGAAATAGTATTTAATGAATATTTAATAGTCATTGTTTTATTATGAACATCCAATTTATTTTTTACAAGAAAAGTTGCAAAAATGTTTGTGAATGCTGTCAATTATAGTTCTTAGACTGAAAATCGGAATCGGTATCGGCAGGTTAGGTCCTTAAAAAATCAGATCCGGCAAAGAAAATTGGAGTTGGTGCATCTCTACTTATTGATATTGAAAAACTATGAAAATCATGATGATGTGATATTTGCTGGGGTCCGTGCCAAACAAGCACGTTCATCTTATATGTGGACAGCAAGAATTGTAGGTCAGGGCATCTCTGCAGCACTACAGTACTTCACTATAATGATGATTTGTCACACATTTTACTCCGCAGCTTCTGAGATTTGGATATTGCACTTGGCCATACTGCGATTACGATAACAGTTCAATCAATTATGTTTTAGCTTCAAAACAGAGTCTACAAAGTTGTCACATAATTTGGCATAAAAGCAAGGTTGTAAGTCTTCACAAATGTCACAGACCATCTGCATGTAAACTTATAAACAACACTATAAAGAAGAGAATTACATCCAGGAATCCTTTAATTTCCTGTCTGTACATTGCCATAATGTATAGTTCATGATAGACTTCTGTAGCTTCTGTTTGTACCACAGTATTTGTGGGTCAGTTTACTTTGTTCCAACCGCTTTACTTAAGACTGACATGTGTGAGATTTGTGATTTTCTGTAGATACACTGTTACAATCAGTGTGAAGCTCTAAGTGTGGTTGGCTTTGCTTTGTCCTTGCTAATCTAAACCATCAATAATGCCACTCAATATAGGAGACCCACACTGAGCCTGTGTTCAACCTGTATTTGACCCCCTCCTGTCATGAGAGAGTGGTGCCTCAGCTTAATCCCTGATCATCACAGAGACACACGTTAGCACCTAAACTTCGTACACATTACTGCTTGACCACTGAATTGCTCGTAAGTGTGGTGTTCAAAGCCAGACTGGGCCAGCAGAGGGGTCATGAGGCCAGGTCGAGTGACCTGTGGTGAGCCATTCAAAGTGCCTGCAAATGAACCATAGGCTGATACTTCAGTCACACATGCATACCACAAATTTGTTTCATGACAGTTGAGTTGCATTATATTATATGCACTGTTGCAGGACTGAAAACTATAATATGCAACTTTACTGGATTAAAATGTCTAAAAATGCCAGACCTATGTTATATATTTTGCTGAGCTATGTAGTTATAATATCCAAAATGTTTCTGACAACAGTCAAACCCAGAGAAATCTGCAGATTATTCAAGGTAACATTTCCTACTAGCTGCTGTTACTTTAACTTCTGAAATCATGGATACGTCAGAGAGTGATGAAGGAAGTTGTTGAACGTGACTAAATGTGACGTGAATCAAACTTTTATGTGGAGCTGAAACAATAAATTGATTGTTAATCACCAACTATTTTGATAATCGTTTTGGGTAAATAAAAAAAAGTCCAAATTCTTTGATTCTAGCTTGTTAAATGTGGATATTTTCTGGTTTATTTACCCCTTTATGACAGTAATAAGTGAATATTTTTGGGTGATGGACGAAACAGCATTTGAGGACGAGGTCATCTTGGTCTTTGAGAAACACTGATCGACATTTTTCACAATTTTCTGACATTTTATTCACCAACAACAATTAATCAATTTATTGAGAAAATAATTGACCGATTAATCGACTATGAAAATAATCATTAGTTGCAGCCCTATACTTGTCATCTGTAAACATGATTTACTCAAACTGAGTCATGCTACTTCATGACATCATCAAACTACATCTTTGTTATTGTTTCTTACAGCCTGACTGATGTTGGATTTTAGGAGCTGGTACCGATGTTAGGGAGTAAAAAAACTCAGATATTTATACTTTGGTCAATATTCTTGATACAGAATATAATTTACAGAATAGAGAATATAAACACATTTTTGGAATGATCCTTCACTTGTGACAAAGATGTATAATGGAAGCAGGATATTTTACAGTTAAGCCATAAACTTTATTGCCCAAAATCATTTCAAGGAATGGAAACACTAAAATTTCACCCCTATTTTTAGTGATCATAAATAACTAGAAATAGAAAAAAAACAATACAATTATAAAACCTGAACTAAGAAAAATGATAAATTCTACACAAATTGATGCCAATAAAGTAGGGCTTCATCTAACATTTATTTTTGCGGTCAAACCACGGTGTGGCTGCAGGGATATGTGGTAGAAGAAGAATGCAGAGTGGCACATTCTGTCACTGCTGTACCATTTTATTCCCAGTCACAAAAAGTAATGAGCGCTTAGGTGCAAAGTTAAGCAAACCACAAGCCGAGGGTCTTATGAGCACAGTTTGCACGGTGGCTGGACCCACTGTTTAATAAACCAGAAATAAGTGCATCTGTCCATAGGATTTAACATAACCTGACCATCAGCAGTACTGGTCCCATACGTTAACAAATTATCTTGGTATTGAGCAGTCACAGATGGTGTGTGTGTGTGTGTGTGTGTGTGTGTGTGTGTGTGTGTGTGTGCGCGTGCGTGCTGGGTCAGCAGCAGCAGAAGGCCTGCTCCATAAACCATAAAGGAGCATGAATCACTTGAACAATCTAAGATTTAAGAGGGTTGGTGGCCCAAAGTTTGTTGTGGCTGCATTTCACTCTCTCTCTACTCTTCCTGCTACGTCCTGCTCGCCAAATTGGCCCCCAGCAGGTGCTGCATTACTGATCTTCACTCTTTCCCTTCAGAGGCCGTGTGTGTTCGCGCATACAAGTAGCGTGCACAGAGGAAAGTTTGTGTGACTGCATGTACGTGCAGTGAATGATGTGCACAGAAGTTAAGGTGTTTGTGTGTGTGTGCAGTGCACATGTGCCTCAAGTAAGGGATGCTGAATAGACACTACTGTTACACTGCCCCGGGCTTCACAGTCCCTCGGCATAGACCATGCTGAGCAAAAAGCTGTCAGATATTCCACTCTTTAGCTGCTGCGACATTAAAACTCCAGTGTCTCACTCTTTCTCATTGTGCTGCTGGGCCCTGCAGAAGCTTAGGCTTCCTGCTAATTAGTACAGTTCAGCTGCTGTGCCCTACAGGTACACATCTGCATGGTAAACAGGGAGAGCTGATCTTTTCACCAGTTATTCAGATTCTCAGGGTTTAAACCATTTAGAACGGTGTAGGGCTGCAACAAATGATTATTTTCAACATTGATTAGTCTGTTGGTTATTTTTTAAATTAATCAAGTAGTGGTTTGGTGCATAGAGTGGTGAACAGTGTCAATCACTGTTGTCCACAGCCCATGCTGACGTTCTTAAATGTCTTGTGTTGTCCAAAACACAGAAGTATTGAGTTTACTGTCATAGAGGACCAAAGAACCAGAAAATAGTCACAAAAGTACTCCGAAGGATTAATCGATTGTAAAGATGGTCGGCGATTAATTTAAGAATCAGTTCATCGGTGCAGCTCTAGAATAAAGTACTGCTGGGACATAATTTAGTGTTATTGTGAGTTTTGAGTAATTTTTTTAAAGGAAAAAAAGTCAAAATTCTCAGATTTCAGCTTCTTAAATGTGAATATTTTCTGGTTTCTTTACTCCTCTATAACAGCAAACTGAATATCCTTGGGTTGTGATTAAAACAAGACATTAGAGGACGTCACCTTGGGCTTTGGGAAACATCGATCAACATTTTTCACCATTTTCTTTCATTTTGTAGACCAAGAAACTATTAACTGATAAATTTAGATCCCTAATCTACCAATTATGAATCATCACCAGCGTGATTTTGTTGTAACCATAAGATCAAATTTCAGGTTATATTTTTAATGATTAATTACAACATCAATGCTAAAGAAGTTGTAATGCTGTGTAAAGTGTGAATAAAAAATAATTAGCTTTATAGTTTTTCATAAATATTCACCCATTCTGAATTTGATGCCTGCAACACTTTCCAAACAGGCTGAGACAGGAGCGTGTTTACTACTCTGATACATCATCACCTTTTCCTCTAACAACACTCAGTCAGCGTCTGGGAACTGAGGACACTAATTTCTACAGTTTTGAATGTTAAATTTTTTCTCAGTCTTGCTGGATATATGACTTAAGTTGCTCAACAGTCTGGGGTCTCTGTTGTCACATTTTACACTTCGTAATGCTCCACACATTTTCAATGTGAGACAGGTCTGGACTGCAGGCAGGTCAGTCTAGTACCTGAACTCTTTTACTACAAGGCCACACTGTTGGAACACATCCACAATGTGTCTTGGCTTTGTCTTGTTGAAATAAGCAGGGACGTCTCTGAAAAAGACGTAGTCTGTATGGCAGCATATGTTGTTCCAAAACCTGTATGTACCGGTCAGTATTAATGGGGCCTTCGCAGATGTGACAGTTACCCATGATGCCATGGGCACACCCCCATACCATCACAGCTGCTGTCTTTTGAAGTAAGTGCTGGTAACAGTCTGGACGGTCCTTTTCCTCTTTAGCTTAGAGGACACGACGTCCATGATTTGTGAAAACAGTCTGAAATGTGGACTCATCAGACCACAGGACACTTTTCCACTTTGTGTCAGCGTGTTGAGAAACGTTGTTCCTGACTGTTGGCCCACACAGTTCTTCACAAAGTGATGAATCTCACCCCATCCATGCTTGTGAACAACTGATCCTTTAGATGATGGTGCCCTTAATACCCAATCATGATGCCGTCACCTGTTACCAATCAACATGCTCACCTGTGGAACGTGCCTAACAGGTGTTTTTTTTTTTTACCATTTCAATTTCTCACTCTTTTGTTGTTCCTGTCCCAACTTTTTTGGATCATGTTGCAGGCAACAAACTCAGAATGAGTGTATATTTTAGGAAAAACAATGAAAACAATCAGGTTGAACATTAAATATCTTGTCTTTTTCCTGTACAGTTTTTTCCTGTTTATTTAAGTTTTACACAACATTCCAACTGTTTGGGAGTTGTGTTGTATTTGAAGGAAATTGTAATAAAAAAAATAATAATAAAGATCCTATCTCTTCCTCAGTGGACTGTATATCAATATAAAATTATATCATTAATATATGTTATTAATTGTAATCCTAAATACACAACACAGTTACTGTTCATATAAAACAGTCTTCTGTTCCATTTGTTTCATTTATGATTTGTCTTTTATTTAAACTTCTTACAGACAGCTGAACACAACATACAACCTTAAAATCCATTGATAATTCTCAGCAGCATGGACAGCCAATATTCTAAGATGCTCTTTACAGCAAAGAGCACATGCACTGGATCTGAAGTGCTGGTTTGGGAAACGCATGTGAAAATTATTTTACGTAGAAATGCTCTTATAAAACACTCCTATCCTCAGTTGTCACTGTGAAATTGTTGCCAAGAGACCTGTGAGCCCTGTGACTAGAACACTCGTGCACATATAATGAATGGATCTGCCAGGCAAAATTATGTCCAGTGCTTGAAGGTAATTGCTGGCATGACTGATGCACCGGTGTCTCTGATTAATGTAGAACTTAGTCATGTTTATGTGTCAGGAACAATATGCATAAATTGGCATCAATGTAGGGTAAATATTTAGAATTGAGACAAATGGCTTATCTGCATTCACTGATACATTGATGTGAAATCTCTGCTGAGAAGACAAAAGACAAAGGCAAAGAAACGGCATTAAAGCGACAGAACAACCTGTAGAAAAGCATAGTAAAGCATCTATCTTCTAGTGTTGTCTTTTTTCCTGTTTGTCCTACCCCACACTAATTTTTTGACTCCTGTCTCCTCTCTCATGTCTCCCCTACAGTGAGGAGGACGGCGAGCAGGAGGACAAAGCCATCTGGTACTACAGCACCAAGGTAAATGCAACTCATGGTTTTCTCTTACCAGGGTTATATACTGTGCTTCACACAATAACACTGAATTATTTTGTTTTAAAATGCTCTCTTTTTTTCTTACGTAATTTCTTACATAACCCCTTTTTACACTGGGAAAACATCACCAACACCCATTTGGCTTTTATCTTCAGCGGGAAAGGGTACAATCAGCATTTACATTAATCAGCTCTGGTTCCGTGTTCCAGGATTTTCATTCTGGTCCGGTCCCACTTCCACAAAGATACTCCTGTCCCAGTCCAGGAAGGATGATTCCCGTCCCATCCCATTCCTATCAATGCATAGTCCACACAGTTTTTATATATAAAAAGCTGACCTATTGTTATTAAAATTCCCGCCTGTATGGGCTTTACTTTTTCCTGTCCCATTCCAGCCCTGTGATGAATAGCAAAATTGACTCCCATCCTGTGGGAATTCCTGAAAAAATATCAGCCTCTAGTGTGTCAGCACAGCACAGTGGAGTCTGCACCTGTTTGAAGATTTTGTATTCAGTGATGAAGTCCTCATCTTTAGTCAAGTGGCTGCATAACAGCGGATAAATTAGCTTTTATTTTATTATATAAAAGCTTTTATTATGAAGCAGCAAAATCAGGAAATGTTGCGTTTTCATCAGCATTAACTTTACATGACTCCTCTGCAGCTGAGAGCGAACATGAAATAGTAAAATAAAGCAGATATCTGAAAGTAGAAACACTGACGCAGGAGCGAAACAAAACTTCAAACCACTGAGATTCAGTTAGACGCTAGAAGGGTCAATCACCTATTTTTATCAGGTATAGTCACATTTAAATACCCACACATACTTGCTAATTTTGGTGTAAAAACACAATGTATCACATCCCTGTGTTTTTTTTTTGGCGGTGTGGCCGTCACAGCATTGAGTCAGTCTTGGTGAACTCTCCTTTAACTCTGCTCTTTCCAGGTCCAGCTAGCTGAGCTCATAGACTGTTTGGATAAGGAGTACTGGGAGGCTGACCTGTACGCAGCACTTGAGGAGATAAGGGACGAAGTGCACAGGCATATGGACGCCACAGAGGACTTGACCAACAAGGCCCGGGGCAGCAACAAGTGTTTCCTCACTGCAGCTAATGGTAAAGAGCTCTTCATTATTTCTTTGTTTAAAAAAACACCACGTTTGAAAAAACAATGTAAAAGTGCCTTAGTGGATGCCCATATGGTAGATAAAACCTCCCTCCAGAGTGCCCCTCTAGACAGGAAAACATGCTTAAGTGCCCTTCCAGTGGAGAAAACATGCTAAAGTGCCCTTCCAGTGGAGAAAACATGCTAAAGTGCCCTTTAGAGTGCCCTTCCAGTAGCAAAAATGTGCTACATTGTCCTCTAGGGTGCCCCTCCAGTGGAGAAATAAAGTGTACTTCATAGCGCCCATCCAGAGGGGAAAACATGCTAAAGCACACTTCCAGTGAAGAAAACATAATAAAGTGTCCTTTAGAGTGCTTTCCAGTGCTAATGTGCTCCTCTATGGTGCCTTTCCAGTGCTAAAGAGCCCTCTGAAGTGTAGATGCAGCAGGACTTTCAGTGCACTGGTCTTGTCTCACACAGCTGGTGCCCTTTTTATTTCTTGCTCCTGCCCCTCAGACAGCCTGAGTCAGCCCCTGCCTATTATCAGAGAACGTAATCGCTTAGTTTAATCATGGTGCAGAGGGGAAGAAAGCTCTCTTTAAGCCCAAAGTATTTTTTTCCCTCCTTTCTCTTTCTATCACTCCCTTGCCACTCCTACATTCTCCCCGATACTCATGAATGCCATCCAGTCATAGATGGCTGGACCATAGGAATCAACCCAGCCATTATGTAACCTTACTCTGCTCCCAGTTTGGCCAGTATCCAGCATTTGAGTTTCCCTTCAGTCCCTCATCCTGTCCTCTCTGTCTATAGGCTGTCCGCCATATCCATGCATGTGTTTCAGGGTCAGTAAAAATGATGCACCTGTGAGCACATTTTAACATGGGAAGTTCATAACAATTCTGTTTTGGAAAATAGCACCACACTTTAAATGGTGCTACTGTTTGCGTTATCTTTTGATGCTACAGTTTGAGTGGAAACTATCACTTCTAACAAGCATCTGCTGGGCACAGATAAGTTGAAGAGTCTCACTTACAACAGACTTTTTTTTTTTTTTTTTTTACCCCAAGGAAGTGTACAACACAAGCATTTAAAAATGTATGCCACTTGAAATAATAAATGCAGCTTTTGTCAGACCTCTTAAAACTGGCAGCAGCAGTTTCATCCCATTGCTCTTTTGTGCCAGAGTGCCCAGTACCAGCTAGCTCAGCAACATCTCACAAGAAGGATATGTGTGTAGCACACTTAATACTGAAGACACACAAGTGATTAATTGGTCAGAAAAGTGCCTGGAAAAACCACTAAATGCCCAGTGTCCCCTCACCGCTTTTTGGGCTTGTTGTGGTTATTATACTTCACAGCTGTTCTTATAACTGGTCTGTAAGACTGAGTTGCACCAACCAACATAAATTCTGATCAGGGTTTAGCAAAACTGAAATGAGTTGGGCTGCAACTAATGATTATTTCCTCAGTGGATTAATCTGTTGATTATTCTTTTGATTAATCGATTAGTTGTTTTGCCTATAAAATGTCAGAAAAGTGAAAAATGCCAATCAGTGTTTCCCAAAGCCCAAAATGATGTCCATGAATGTCTTTTTTGTCTGCAATCCAAAGATATTCAGTTTACTGTCATGAAGGAGTTAAGTTAGCAGAAAATATTCATATATAAGAAGCCACAATCACTTTTGACTTCTTTTTTTTATTTTACTCAAAAAGATTAATCAATTATCAAAATAGTTGACGATTAAATTAATAATCAATTATTCGAGTAAGTGTTGCAGCTCAAAAGATTAGTAAATTTAGATTTAAAATTAAGCAGAGCTCTGTTGCACAAACCTCAGTTTACCTCAATTTAGTAATTCCAAATGTAGTGGCGTAAACTGAAATGAAATAGAGTTCAGTCAATATGGACATGCTTGCTACTTACCCACATTAAAATAGATAAATAAATAGATAATAAATCTAAGTGCTGTCAGAACTTAGCTAGTAAGTAAAAAAAATGAGGGGACATTAACAACACTTGTATTGTTTGATAGCTAGCTAAAAAGTTAAAGTTAAACCTCGTCAAGTGTGAGTTTAAAGTCACTGGATTATAGTTTACATTGGAGTTTAAAGTTTTTGTGATAGAAATAAATTGAATTTAGGTTTAGAGTAAAAACTAAACTGAGGTTTAATGAGAGGCTTAAATTTAATCTTCCTAATTTTAAGCTGGTTTAAACATTTGGTGCATCATAATTAAAAGTTAAACCAGGATTTAAGTGGATTTAAAAATTAATTCTTAAAATCCTGAAACATCTAAAAGATGATAGTAAGTGAAATAACAAAAGTGTCTGTAGAAAGAAGACGGAGGCTTTTGAATTCAATTTCTGTCATGTTTATGCTCACATACAAAATGTGGGATTTTCTATCCAGTTTGATGACAAGTGTGAAACTGGATATTCTTTCATCCAGTGTTATTCTTCCTCTGTCTGCATGTGTCATACCCAGTGAGGAGACATTGAATGTGTCAGCCCTGCGTCTGCATTTCTAATTCAGTGTTGATAAAACAAAGAGGAAGATTGTAAAAAAAAATAAGAGAGAGACATAATTTAACAATCAAGCGGATGTTTTCTGTTTTGTGTGTCAGTAAAAGAAAAGCCTCAACATTTGCATACTGTGCTGTTTGTTCTGCTCGATGCGAGATTTCCTATTGGGTGAGGAGGCAGACTGCTCCAGCAGGGTCAGGGCTAAAAACCAATGCAGCAGGGTATTGTGATATGTTGCGTGGCAGTTTTGTATCATATATGGATGCAAAGTATCTAGAGCTGCTGTTTGAGGTTTCGGTTTTTTAAGAAAGAAGCAATACAGCCCTAATCTGTCTCCTGCTTTAATGAGGGCACTTATTGTTTGATGTTTTTATATCATTATGTAGCTTCACACAACTGTTTCTCATGTGTGTATATTTTAGAGTCTTAGCCCTTTTAAAGCCATTTTCCTGCGTGACCTGATGTAGGTTTCTGCATGATGATGTTGCCGCATATAAACCCCCAAAGTGGAAAACAGACGGAGTTACCCTTTTAAATTTACACAATCTGTGCAGATGGAGGTTTTATATTACTCAGCTTATGTTATTAAATTGTGCCCCTGATGAGTCACACTCTTGTAAAGGACGTCACAGTCTTCCACTCTACAGTATATTAATGACCCAGTGTGCTTACCTATCAGTATGTACCTATCACTGTTGCTACTCATATTAACGCTGGAGGGATGAGTCTACAAGACAGCATGGTGCCACTAGGCTCTCTTACCACATCAGAATCTAACTTTATTGTGGTGTTTTATAGAAGATTAGGATTGAATTGCTCCCAGTCAGCATGTTACATGTAAATTGTGTAAAGGAGGAGGTCCGTTGGATGATAATTCTGCATCATCTTTTTGTTTTGGGTTTAAATATAAAGCTCAAGCATGTCATAATGTCCCCTCCAAAACCACACCATCTTTTTGTTTTCCTGTTAGTGTTCATTTTGGGTCAGTTCCCAAGTTATCTTTGTCACCCGAGGACTTGATATCTTGATATACTAGCAAAACAGTAATAAAAGAGAAAAACATATATGTTAAAATATGTACATTCTACTGCAATATATATCAGAAATATATACAAATTAAAAGTATGTAAAAAGTGAAAAAGTTATGGATGGCTTGTTGGCTTTACCCTGTGTTCTGTTGTTGATTTATTTTGTCTTACAACTTCTCGTCTCGTACATCTTCTTTCAACCAGAGGAGATCCTGGAGCGGTTGCGGGCCAAGAAGGAGGAGGAGCTGGAGGAGGTGAAGAGACGGGCTGCCGAGGAGGCCCTGAAAGCTCGGCTGGAGAAGGAGAAGAAGGAGGTGGACGTGGAGAAGGACGACGAGGAGGCAAAATCGAGGGATGAGTGGCAGCAGGACGGGAAGGTCAAGGCTCCAACAAAGGAGGAGGAGGAGACCAAAGAGGAGGCCACGGAGGATAAAAAGGACGGCGTCAAAACTGGAGGTGATTATGATGTTTATCTTTGATAAGAAATTCTGAAAAAACACATCCAATTAGTTAACCTGAAGATATGGTAATAGTAGCACAAAAAACAATAAAAAGTCTGACCTGAAAAGCTCTTTCTCTGGAAGTCGCTACCTCTTCTGTTCTGTTTTTGAGCCTTGGAAAAAAAAGGACATCATCACAATGGTGTAATTAGTTATTGATTTAAGAATCAATTCCGCTGTTGTTTGGCTCTTAAACCAATTAGAAATGCTGTGCTGTTTTTCAAGACTCAAGTTGGCAATCACAAAGCACATGTGGTAATTAATGTTGGTGCCTTGCTGGATGTGTATTATACAGCGCAATAAAGAGGCTCTTATACAGAATAATAAGACATTTATTGCATGAACAGAAGAAGAAAATGCTAACGTCTTTAGTAAGCGGCGTCTAATTACCCTTGAGTGCATAGGGAATATAAATGCCCGTGTGCCTTCCCATAAGTGCATGATTGCATTCATCTTAAAAAGTTAAAGAATCCCAGAAGTTAAAGGCATAATATGCAGGATTTTCCTAAAAAAAACACAAACAAACAAAAAAAAAAAAAAACAAGAAGTGTGTTTTTATATCTGCATAGACTTTACCCTCTGGCCGTATTTTCTAATTATCTCATATTTTTCTCTGTTCTGTATGTTTTTGTTCATCAGCCATTGGGCGATGGTGTGTAGCACCCAGCCAGTAACAGCAAGCAGGTTGTGAGGTCAGGTTTAGTGATTAGCCCTTCAGCTTCATAGCAACAAGGTCTTTGGTTTGAATCCTGGTTTGGACACAGCCTTTCTCTGTGGAGTTCCTGTGTGTTCCTTAAGTACTGGTGTAGGTTTCCTCGGATTGTTCTAAGTTGACCTTTACGTTTACCTTTACTTTTAGCTTGAAACATAGCGACATCACTGTCTCTGTCTCTCTCCCCTCCGTCTGTGTCATAAAGAGGTCATGACACAGACAGGTCTGTGTGTGGTTAGCTGAGGGCGAGGCTGAGATACACGCATGCAGGCAGAAAGAGGACACAGCAGATATGATGAAGCGTTCGCTTTGGCTGCATTCACGCAAAAGCCGGCAATGTGGCACCTTCTTGCAGGATTGCGCTGAGGCGTGGGCGTGTGTAGTTTAACTCTTACGTCTCACACGCAGTACATATGTAGTGACAGCCCAGACAAGCCCAAGTCCTGCTTTGGTCAGGTACCCTTTGGTAGGACTGCTTTATTATGGCAAAAATCAGCAGAACGATTATTTTGATTGATATTGAAATCATGATTTTAGTGTTTACTGGACATTTTTTACACAATGACTCTGAACTTTCAATATAATTGAACTGAAAAACAAGAAATAAACGAAAATGTGTAATAAAGCGAAAAATATGAAGATAAATAAAGCAAATAATATGTAACAAAACTATCTATCACCAACTGTGATATACAGTGTATCTTTTTACATAGTTTGCCAGCATTGCAGAATCAAAAGAGGTGTGACACAACACAACAGCACACTGGTCAGCAGGTGATTCTCCATGTTTATAATCACACACAGAGCTGATAATCTTTTGGATTTACAACATCACAAAGTTTTTGTTTCTGCGTAAATGGGCCGTCGCTTCCCCTGCTAAAGATTAATTAAAGAGATCGCCTTGTAAGATACAAACAGGCAGGATTTCTCTTCTCCTGCCTGTTTGTGTGTGCTCAGTGCTCGTCTCCCTCCGCTTAAAACATCTGGCAAATGTGTGGAATAAGTTCGTCATTTAACGGAAACAGCAGCGGACATGTAACTCAGCAGTAAAATCAGTCAACATGAGCTGAAACCAAAACTGGCTGAAAAGGAAGGGTGCGCTGCTTTTACAACACAAGACAAAACAAAACACACCATCACAGTATGTGGCACGATAAATGTTTTATTTTGATTATCTTGTTTTAATGATTGTGGGAAGCCAAAATCGTAACTGAAATTGAAATTTAATTTCACTGCCCAGCCCTATCCTTGGGTACCCACCAGGTAACCTGCAAAAAAGTTGTATAACGGGTAAATTCACAAGTACAGACTAACTGCGGGCAGGCAGCAGGTGAGAACACAAATAATTTCCAGGATTTTCTTTTGTTATTGTGAAAGCCTAAGACACAACCTTTGACCTGCATCCAGACAAACAATGGGTCATCACTGATCTAACAGTAATGTAGGCTCGCTAATAGCTAAAACGGATGACATAAAGGCAAAAGTCAGTGTAGGATATCAAATTAAGGACAATAAACTGTGGAAGGCCAAGTCGAACATTTGGGAGAAGTTTTGTGTGAACAGAGACTGTGAGAATATCACTGTCAGCAGCTTTGCTGCTTGTAGAAAGTTTCAAAAAGTATTAGCTTTTGATAGCTGCAAGCTAGGCATGTTGTTGCTGAGGAAATGCATCGACAGATGCAGGAGCACAGTCTCTAGTCTCTAGCTCGGTCAACCACTGCTGCTTTTTCTCTCTCTTACTCTTGTTTAGGCGGGATGGAGGGGCTAACTTTGAATGGTGTGTTTACAAACAGGAACAAATGCTGCATATTATACCTTTAAGATACGTTTGTTAAGGTCATATGTGTAGCTTTGCCAACAGTTTTTTACTTTTTCAGTTGATGATGATTTTTTGGTTTGACCATACTTGTCAGCCCACCACTGCTTCTCTCCATTGTCTTTAAGTTATGTGTGCAATATCCACTGAAAACCACAGTATTTACAACATTGCTGCTGTTCATCTGTAGCTGTCGAAGCTCCACCTACTGTCCAAGAAGGCAGTAGTGGCAGTAGCACCTCAGACGGACCTAAACTTCCAGCAGCCCCTGCTCCAACACAAACCATCCCCACCGGCGTGAGCTATAGCCTGGCCGCGGAGGCTCCAAAGCCCCCCGCTGCCTCCTCCGTAGGGGCTCTGATAGAGGGATGTTCCCATACGGAGGTCTCTAACAACACCAAAGGTACACAAGGACGTTTCAGGGTGAAATTGACCTCATTAAGCTGCTTTACTGCCGCAGTCTGCAACTTCGCTGGATTGTGCGACCAATGTCATGCCCCTAACATCGCCAGTGCCTTGTTTGTTCCGCCATATACCCCCAGTGCTTTAGCCTCCCTCCTGACCATTTCCCAGCCTGCCGCTTCGCATGTGGCTCTCACTTCATCTGCTGGCTTTTGTGTTCAATATTTCAGTTTTTGTTTCCTGAAATCTGGCTCCAGCCTTGTAACACTTTCCGTCGTTTTGCACTTGAACTCTTAATTTTCCTCATGCTCTCTTTTTCCCCCATAGAGACAAGAAACTGATTGCATCGATTGATTTGCAATCAGACAGCATTGTCACCGCAATCATTATGGCTAGAACCGAGCCTCAGTCAACTGAGGACAACGCTCACTGTGCCTGCTGCAGTAATTCTTATAAAAAGCTTTTCTTCTGCTGCTTGCTTGTAATGGGAACCTCTGGTTAGATGGCTGTCCATTTAAGTAGTGCATTTGTGGATACTTGTTCAGGGATGATCTGCACATGTTCATCCTTAAAAGTATAGTTCCGATTATTTGAAGTGGGGTGGAAGTCGTTATTATCCATAATCATTTATTCACTACAGTGGATGCTGGTCACTGCCTCTCCAGTGTGGAGAAGCAGAGAGAAGTATGTCATGGAAGCAAATCAATGTACTGCTGTGGACGGGACGGGGTCAGCAACATAAATGTAATAACTTTATTCATATAGCACCTTTGCTTTGACAGACAGGCCAGGGTACCCAGGAGGCAGTGAGCAACAGAAAGTCACAACAGTGAGGCCAAACAGAAGCAAGAGAAAGTTAAACTGAGATAAAACCATAAGACACTGCAAAAGAGGCAAAAACATGGTAGAATTAAGATGGAACAATAAAATACGTAAAGATAAAATAATAGAAGATAAAAAAAAACAGCATCACATAGTGGCTACTAAGTATAAATAAATAGAAATAAAAAGAATAAAGGAATAAAAATTTGAAAGTTTAACAGAACAACAGAAGGTATCTTAGACACATATTGATAAAATCAATGTAAATTTAAATGTACATGATATTTATAATATTTTCACTGCATTACTTTCCCATCAGACAGCCTTTTCTGACAGGAAATTGCTGTTAGAATAAGCCAAATACTGCTCTCTCTACACCAACCAAACTCCACAGGTGAAATCGGTCATTTTACCTTGCGAAATGTGGGAGCTGCTGGTCTACCACTTTCTCAATCCGTTTGTGTTATTGTGTGATTTCTTTATTTCGAAAGGATGGTTTGGATTCGCAGAAGTGAAACAATAACACAAACGAACAGATCAAGGCAATAGTAGATCAGCAACTCCTGTGTTCTGCAAGGGAAAATGACGGATTTCCTCTATGGAGTTTGGTTGGTTCGGGGGGAGTGACATTTGATTTATAACTGTAGTTTCCCACCAGAAACGGCTATCTGATGCCAAAGTAAAGTGGTGAAAATATTCTAAATATAGCTTATACTTAAACTGATATTGTTTTTTTGTGAACCCTTTAAGTAGCTAAAATGACTGACAACTGAAGGTGTTCTGACTGGCATCTTCTGTAGCTAATACACTGACTATTGATTCATTAAATATCTCAAATAATCCCTCTTCAAAAAATCCAGACAATCCCTTTTATATGTGTGCATGAGCCTAGTTGGAGCCTTGCCTTGCCTGGACTGGTCACCCATTGCTTTCAAGTGACCCATCCCTTCATGTGAACTGGTTATTTGGTGCATGCATTGCGCACAAGTTATCAGTAGAGGGAGCCACAGCCTGAACTATTTCAGAACCATCACAAGAAAGTTTGTTTTCATCATGACTGACCTTCTTCTTGTGCAGAGCCTCGTGTTTATTGGTCACTGCTGACAGCTTTGATGCCACAATTTGTCTTGTTTTTCCAGTTCAGACGTTTCAGTCGGCGCTAACACCTGCACTTTGCTGGAACACTTAAACGAACCATGAAAGATGTCTCAGATGATGACTGATGACGGCAAAAAAAGCCAACACAATTCCAGACAGGCTTGTTTATGTAACGGTCAATACTCCTTGTGATTTTCTGTCTGTGCTGCAGAAACCCCGTCATCAGAGTCTGTCCCTGTCAGCGGAGATGGCGTCCCCAGCCTGAGCCAGCCCTCCCACACCAACGAAGAGAACAGTAACAGCAGCATGGGAGCTGTGGTCCCTCCCAGAGGTCCCGAACCTCCAGACCTGGCTGACAAGTCCTCCCAGTCATCACTGGCCAGCCTCGATGATACAGGTCTGACCAAACAATACCTCATCTGATGTCTGACGTGTTCATACATTTCACATGATAGTTAAATCTGCACAAGAAAAGCAGTCACCTATGCTTTAGATTTGGGACAAATCATGTCCTACCAAAAAAAATATCTTACTGCCAACACTGCAATTCCATTGTTTAAGGATTTATATATATGAAATCTATGTGATTTAAGAAATGTTTTTGTTTGCTTTTTTTTCTGGCTCTGTGCCAGAAAGCACCCCCTTTTTTTCACTAAAGTATGATTTAATCAGGCATAAAAAGGTTTAGCTATATCCTAAGGACCCCTGTATCACTTCCTGGTTTAAAAATGGTGGGTATACTGCTATGGCTGGCCAATATTTATCGATTTAATACCATATAATATCGATATTATATCGTATCATGACATGAAAGGAGATGTCACATTAGATTTTGGCTATTGTTATCTTGTGATATGGCACAAGTGTTGACTTTTCCTGGATTTGTCTGTGAAGTGATGTAATTTCCTGAACCTACCAGACTGATCTAGCTGTTCAATTATTCGTCTTTGCCTGCATAGTCATTATATCCACATTGCAGATTATTTGTCAGAAATCTCACTGTTAATTAGGGGTGTTAATGATTAATCATTAATTGATTAATCGCTGCTTATTTAGAATTTAGCATTTAACTAAAAAATAAATTAATAATTAATCAATAGTCTGGCAGTGATTGTGCCCATTGAAATTGTGACATTGTTTTGTCTGGCAGAGGCGTTTGTTGAGTAAGGAAACTTAAAGGAATAGTTCACCCAAACATGAAAAGTCAGTCATTGTCTACTCATCCTCATGCCGATTGAAGGTTGGTTTAGTTTTTTAGTCCACAAAACTCTGCTGGAGTTTTACAGGAAAACAGCATTGTAGAGTCTTCCAAATAGTGGAAGTGAATGGTGACCAGTTTTCAAATGTAAAAAAACAGAATAAAAATATAAAATGCCTCCATACTGCCCCGACATTTCAAGTTGACTAAGAAAATGTTATTTACACCATGTTTCTAGCCTGAATCTCACACTGTCTGAACTGTGAATGTGTGGTGTGACGGTGTGCAAACAGCATGTCTGGGAATTTAGGAGACTTAGGTTGCACCACATGAGCAGTATGGGTGCACTTTGTTTTTTTTGTTTTTTTCAGTTGTTGTTAGTTATTTATCTTTATGTTATGTTTGAAAACTGGTCACCATTCACTTCCATTGTTTGGGAGATTCTGCAGCACTGTTTTCCTGTGAAACTCCAGCAGAGTTTTTCGGACCAACAGAATAACCCTGACCCTCAATCGGCATGAGGGTGAGTAGATAGATGATGATTGAATTTTCATTTTTGGGTGAACTTTCCCTTAAAACTTAAAATGAGAAAAATGTGCACTTTGTATCTTACTAATTATTAATTAATTCTTAGCAATTTCAACTATTGATTTAGGAAAACGAATAAAAGTTGCAACTTTTAGTTAATATTTTGTGAAAGTCATACCAGTAGTCATATCTATAATACAGCAAACTTATTTTTATCACTTTTGCCCTTTCAACACCTCATCAGTCACTACTTACATGATCAATAATTATCAATATCAACCCATAAGAAACTTCACTGTTTGATAGGTTTTTCAACCAGGCCCAGGCCTAAATACTGCTCAAGCACTGGTAGGAGTTCTATTTTCCCACAAATTCATTAAATAATATTGTTATAAGATGTGTCTCAACCGTAACATGTCAACTCTGTAGCCCTTGTACATGAAAGCTTAAATAAGAATTATGGTTTATGTGTGTTTTGGTTAGTATTAAGAAAACTCTTAGCAACTTACTAAAATAAAAAATAAACTGTCTACTCACTACAATTATGGGGTGAAATGAAAAAATGTAACATTTTAAAACTTCGTAAGACATCAGCTCTATCATATGTAAAATGTAATCATTAGGAGGTTGGCCCGTTACGATGTTTAACTGCCAAGAGTTTGATCATTTAATATATATTTTCCAGAATTATTGAAGAGTAAAAATTAAAACCCCTACATGTATGGCTTTGTCCCAATTCTCAAGATTCGGTGCAGTACAAACATATTACAACTGTTTCTTATGTAATGGCTTTCAAGACTGTATCGGTTTCACTGATCAATCCACATCAAATAAAGTTCACAGCTGTGTCTGACTTGGTTTCTTCTGTCCTTGACTGAACCGGGCACTTGGTTTCCAGGGGACAGTAAAGACTCGGCCAACGGTGAGACGACAGGCCTCAGCAGTAAGAAGTCGTCGGCGACTCGCATGGTGACCCGGCTGAGAAATCCAGAGAGCAAGCTCAGCCAGCTCAAGAGCCAGCAGGTTGCAGCTGCTGTCCACGAAGCCAACAAGGGTTTCAAAGAGGGTAAAGAGGTGAGAAGAACTGTTGATGATCATGATTTATTTTTTTTAATCTATGAATGAAAAATGCCTGCATGGTGTCTGACACAGGTGCGCAAAGCAGGACATGTACACATGAATATGAAGTTAAAGGTCTTGAATTCTGGCGATTGAACATCGTCCTAAACTTAACATAATATAGTTAATGCCTGGTTGCATAAACTACCTTATGTCTTAACCTTACATTTGTACCTTATGCAAAATATTTCGGGGCATTCAACGTTAGTGCCTGACTGGCCACGTGGGTCAGAAATCTGCTTGCCCAAATTCAATTTTTACCAGCCCCTGTACTGTTTTCTATGTCAGTGGTTGTTGTTAAAAACAAAGGCTTAATTATATTATTATTACTTATTATAATCTGTGGCTGCAATGTCTATAAAATGTCTTGAAAATTGTGAAAAATTTCTTGTTTTTTCAGCCCCAAACCAAAAGATATTCAGTTTAATATGATAATAAACCAAGAGGAATGGGAAGTCTCCATATATGAGAGGCTGAAAACAGCATTTTCTGCTATTTTGCTTGGAAAAATTACCTTAACAATCAATTGATGATCAAAAGAGTCTTTTTTGCTAGATTTACTTGCTCGGCATGGCATTTTACTTGCCCCAGGCAAGTGAGCAGTCCTTACTGTTGAGCCCTGTCTTAGGTTGTCTCCAAGCCTAAGCGTTTGGACTAACACTTTCATGCCAGTTACTGTCATAATACAACATGTGCACTTCAGTTACTATGGTCATGCTTCACTTAAAAGCATTATTGTCAGTGTTGGTTAGCCTCTTCACAATGGACAGCACAGAGAGCACAAAAAGAAAAAGAAAGCCGTACTGAATATGAGGATCTGTGATGAGGATACTTATTTTATTCAGAGGAGGTGCTTGTATATGTATCATAGATTTGCTGTCTTTTAATAAATCTGAATGACTCTTTTTTTCCCAACCTCTGCAGGTACTAGTAGTAAATGCACAAGGTGACGTCACCCGCGTCAGCACACGTAACAGCAAGGACGTGGTGATGAAGGGGACACTCTGCCAATACTTCAAGCTTGGCCAGGAGGGGAAGTACCGCGTCTATCATAACCAGTACAGCTCCAACGCCGTGGCCCTCAACAAGCACCAGCACAGAGAGGCAAGTGGCACGACAAGTTGTTGTCATCATCTGAATATTCATAAATGTTCTAACATTAATTTAATTGTGTCTGCAAGGGATTTTTTATTATTATAAAGACTTCTAAGTCAGATGGATTGGTGATTATAAACTGTCCCTAGGTATGACTGTGTCCACTGGATCTGAGACAAGCCAGATACTGAATAGGGCACTAATAAACATGATGAGAAGATGTGTGTTAAACCTGTATAGGTGGACTGAATGTGCACTACTATAAAGTGAAGAAGGAGGACTCAAAGTTTTTCTAAAGACTGAGCTAAAGCTCACATGGAAAACAGGAAAAAGGCTTTATATCATTAGACTCTGTACATGACTGTGATATGACCATTTCTGAATGAAATTAAAAGTAAAAAATAAGAAATTGGCAGTGAAGCGTACCCTGTCTTTTAGGTGAATCCCTGGCTAAAACCTACCTAATTTGTCTTTTCATCAGGACCACGACAAGAGGCGGCATCTCTCCCACAAGTTCTGCATGACACCAGCAGGAGAATTTAAGTGGAACGGGTCCATTCATGGCTCCAAGGTTCTGACCATCTCCACGCTGAGACTCACCATCATCCAGCTGGAGAACAACGTTCCAGCACCGTTCATGCACCCAAACTGGGCCTCACACAGGTACGAAGACGGACACTATGACATGTAATAGTCAATGGGTATTTGTTTTATTGTTGCACTTTATTTTAGATTCAGACACTAATAAGACGTAACAAGCTGAAGTTTGTGTCAAACTAGATAAAATAATGTTCTTTATTTGTCAGTATCAGACCCTTTGATAGCCCCTTATTAAACTTTATTAGAGGGTAATTTAGGACATAAATACAACAGAACTGTACTGTAAACTAAAGTGAAATCACAAATCTGATACTTGAGACGCCTTCCTGTCAGTTGTATGGAACTACGCAAAGAAGGCCTGTCTCAAGTATGACATTTGTGATTTCACATTAGTTTGCAGTACAGTTCTGTTGTAATTTGTCCCTAATTACCCTCTGAGAAAGTCTAATAAATGATCTAACCTGTCTAATAAAAAGCACATTACTTCTACTTTAATTTGATACAAAACATGTCTTGTTCCGTCTTATTTGTGTACCGTAAAATAAAGTGTGAATGACAGAAAGCTCTGAACTGAGGCCTTTTTATCCAAAGTAAAAGCATACCAAGACCAGGCTGAAAATTAAAAAATTAAACTAGCCTCCTAGGGAAAGCACCCAGAGTAAAGAGAGAAGTTTAAAAGAATTCAATGTTTCTTTGCTTGTTTTTTAGGACCAATTGGATCAAAGCAGTTCAGATGTGCAGTAAGGCCAGAGAGTTTGCGCTGGCTCTGGCCATCCTGGAGTGTGCCATCAAACCTGTGGCCATGCTGCCTGTCTGGAAGGACTCGCTGGGCCATACCAGGTACGCACATTGTGTATGTACAGTATGAGTGTGCATGTGTATTAACTACATACATACTACATTTATTCATAAACCTGTGTTTTTACAAATTGATCTAATTTCACACAACACATAAACAAAATAATAGTTACGTGATCCCTCCACAGATTCGGTTTAAATACTTCAAAAAAGTGAAAGAGTCAAGTAAGCATTGAGTGCATGTACACTGGGGATGTGTGGTCAGTTTAGCAGGCAGAGGCGATCATAACCAGATCAGATCAAAGGGCCCACCCTCGCTGTGAGGCATAATATTTAGACTGCGAGTCCACTACCAGTACCACCCACCTCTGCCTGTACTACTGCTTCAACACCACAGCACCCCTTTAAAGAAGAGATTGTCCGGCGTTTCGCAGGGTTAGGACCTGAATGTGTGTGTGTGTGTATCTGTAGAATGGAAGTGAATGAATGCTTCATAGAACCCTCATCTTTAATCAGGGCTTTAATCATATTTTTACATTACTCGAGGAACATTCCAGTTGCTTATTTACAAAATTATATGTCATATAAGGTGTATTTTAAATGGCTGAATCGTGACCAATAGCTGTCATTATACAGCAGGGTTTTCACGAAAAGCAAATCATGATATTCTTTGTGCAGCCCAAAAAAGTTTCTTTTGTTAAAAAAACTAAAACTTTTCCTCTACATCCAATGTCTAAGATATATGGTGATTTATTGGCAGAATATGGCAGAAACTTAATCAATTAATCACCTGAAAATACTAATTGTTGTAACTTAGAATGAGCTGTTTATATCTCCAGAGGGCGAGGGTCCTCTTCCACAGAGCCCGCCATGTTGCACCACCATGTTTCTACAGTAGGCCAGAACTGACAAACCCAGCACAGACACTAAATTTGGTCATTCGCATTTTGTGCGTTTTGTTCTCCTTCACATTTGGAAGAGGAGAGTGACTCATGGTGTTTGCAGTCTGCAAGTTCACTGCTCGATGCAACTAAATCCTACACACCGGTCCCATGAAACAGCTAGTGGAGTCTTTATTTGTTCTGCGTTTGGGCCACTCGGGAGGGATAGACAATGATTGGAGTAGCCAATAGCACTGTGTGACACCCCCATCTCCCTGCCATGCAGTTAAACAGCCCATGCATTTATGAAGGCGAGTGGTCCTGTTAGGTGCCACGTCCTGTTGAGCACAGCCGGCCCGTGACCAAAACACACTCTGAGACCAATGGAGGACACTTTGACAGGGAATAGGCTACAGCACTGAGGTGGTTTTCTTGCTGGGTTTGGCTCCATGGACCATGGGGCTGAGCTAGACAAGCTAACGGTAGTTAGCTGTTAGCCAGCTTACTTGAGCAACAAGTACAGCTATCTTCCCTCAGGATGGAAGCTCTGGTCTAAGAGGCTGTGTTTATCCCAGTGATATCTGTGTTCACTGGGAGGCTGCTGAGGCCAGTTCTGTTGCTTGCAAACAGTTACAGTTAGCTGCTTCAGAAGTAAGCTGTAGCTATCCGTCCATCATGAAAGTCTGGCTGCTCAGCTTCAACTCAATTATTTAATTACACGGGACATCAGAGGGCAAACCAAAATCTATTTTCTCCACAAAAAATGATTCAGTTTCACCCAAATTAATGAATAAAGTTATAAAGTTGTGCTGTTGTACAGTGAGGTATCTGGAGACACTCCATTCTGCTCTGGTGGCCGGTTGTGTTCTGCTTCCATGATCATCAACAGTTTTTAATTGTTTTCCAGGAAAAGACAAACTCTGAAATACTATTAAAAATACCAGAGAATATTTTTTTGTCATTGTTGGACCTGATAGGGGAGCATAGGTGATATATGGCGCAGTAAATATGTGATAAAACACTTAAAGATTTTGACTTTAGCAGGATATACTTACATCACACTTTAAACAAATATCTTCAGGTTAAACCGCATGACGTCCATGGAGCGTGAGGAGAAAGAGAAAGTAAAGAAGAGGGAGAAGAAGCTGGAGGATGAAGAGACGATGCAGCAGGCCACCTGGGTCAAGTACACCTTTCCGATCAAACATCAGGTAGGTCATGTACATACTCATTTTCACTTGATCATTTCAAACCCAGCACAATATGAATTTAATTTCAGAAGATGGATATTCTTTACCATTAATGTGCACAAGGAACTCCCTCTTGCACTCTTGCATACATACTAAGCATATCAGGTTGAGGATGGACCACCGTCGTGTTACCAGCAATGTAGGTCACACACAGGCGGTAATAATATTTCAGACTAGTAGACTTGTACACTGAGACTTTATTGCCTGAAAAACTGATTCATTGCTGTGGGAAACGCTGGTGTGTTTGTTGTGTGTAAGTGCGTGAGTGATGATCAAGGGCTCTTTGATGGAGCAGGTTGAGCTCTGCTGTGAGTCATTTCCCTCAGCAATTAGCGATCAGTGTGTGAACAAACTCTAAACTTTTAATCGTTCTTTATACCCTCAGTCTCTCCTTTTCCAACCTTTTTTTTCCAGTCTGTCCTGATTCACTTTTCAACCCTTCACCTTCTACTTTCTTGTCTTGTGTGAAGGTGTGGAAGCAGAAAGGAGAGGAGTATCGCGTTACGGGATACGGGGGCTGGAGTTGGATCAGTAAGACTTATGTGCAGCGGTTTGTCCCCAGGCTTCCCGGCAACACCAACGCCAACTACCGCAAAGAACTGGAAGGTCTGGAATGGGAGACTTTGGGGCTTAAAATGTGGTTTTTAGTTATTTGGAGTTTGGTTTTTCTTTCAGTTAAAGACTCAGAGAGTGAATTGGTCTCTCGTTCAGTAATCTCAACGATGTCATTGTGTGTGTTGGCTGGCGTTCAATGAAATAAGTCTCTCTTTTGATGTGCCTGTGTATGCCATTGAGTTATGTAGAGCTGTCAAATTTGTGCTCAGATTCGCCCAAACTTTGAAAAGATCTTTTACTTATTTGGTTTGCATGTGTTGACTTGATCAAAGCGCTAATCAGAGACCTCACAAATAGGTTGGCCTCTTGTGTATTCATACTGATAGTTTATGTTCTTGTTTATCCTTTTATTTTAACTGCTGCGAGGATTAATAGAAGATATTGACAGATCTACATGTGTGTTTTCAAGATTATGCGGAAAATGAACTCCTGCTGTCATTGTGTTTCCCAAAGATGCAAAACTCGGCAAGAAATGTACCCTGCTGGACTTGAGTCGACGGCTCAGTGTAGCTGAACCAGAAGCTCAGGGAGCTGCTGTCTTAAGAATTGAGACAAAAGATCAAGACTCTTGTAGTCTCTCCAAGCCCACAACGGATCACCTGATGTCTGTTGAAGATTTGGACTCTAAGGAGAGGACGGAAGAGGAAAAGAAAGAAGGGGCGGACGACAAAGAAAAGTCTGAAGAGTTGTCAGCTAATGAGTCACCCACAAAGATGGAGGTGGACCCCACAGACTCACGATCAGATGAAGAGCAAAGTATGACAGAGTGCGACGTAGTGTCTAATAGCATTGTGTTCACTTGCATGTGGAGTATCAGTTGTGCTTCTTTTTAATCTTCTTATTAACACATTTACATTGATATTCACAAGATTTTCAACTTGATTGACATAAACTGATGCTTCGTAAGTCCCACCCCTTTTTTTGTCTGTGCTCCAATAACAGTTGAGCAAGCTTGGTACCTCTGTCAGCTTTCTCCTTTCCTGCTTAGATATGATATTTTGGGAAAAGAAACAAATTTTGAAGATGGTTAAAAAATGTTGCTGGAGGACCTGTAAGTTCGACATGAGGGCCCATTTCCAATCTGGCCCTCATCCACTCTCACACTGTTTGCACATTCTCGTGGAGGGTCTGCCACATTGAGCGTCATTCCAAACCAGTCAGCCTTAAAAGCAATTATGCATTGATGGAGGCTTACAAAACTCAGTCCTCTCAGGTGTAGCACCTCTTTTCTGTCTGGGATAGAGATAAAGTACTGTGTGATTATTTCTAAAAGATAAGTAATAAATTGTCTCACCTCAAATACACACTGTTTTTAAGCCCACATGATAGAATGACATGACAAAAAATGTCCATCCATATAGATGTGGCCAAAGAATCGTGGGAATTAGTTTTTATTTATTCAATTAGTCATTTTAACAAGCTAATCATGCCATGAATGTAATGAGTGTGCCATTTCATTTGCACTTACATCTTTGTCAGTGTGTAAGATTATAAATATTGACTTAATTATGAATCCATCATGATTAATGTTTCTGTCAGTGAAAGGTGAGGGCGTCTAACACATGGCACTTTTCCACCAAATAAACTCTGGCTCATGAACTGGTTCCATTCAGGATACTATTTAGTGAAACATTGTAATCAATGATGTCATCAACAGAATGTGTTGCTGAATGCATATATGACACATCCACTTTGGTTCCTCAGGAAAATCTGCTGTATTCTGGTTCCAGATGGGAACCAAATTTAGGTGTTTGAAACAGTTCCGTGTTGGTGGAAAAGGTCTAACAGAGCTACACCCTTGTGTAGGGGCCTGATTGGAGTTGGGCCGTATTCACATGTTGGCTAATCTACATCAATTGTTAGCAAGCTAGTTTGCGAGCATTTTGCTAACTTAAGTGTGACCTTTTACAGAGAAGAAGAAAGTTGATTGAGTTACCAAACTTGCTGAACTGTTATTGGAGCACAGAGCAAAATAGGGGCAGGATTAAGGAAAAGTCAATGTGATTAAGTGTCTTATTTTTATATAGATGCTGATTGAAGTTTGAATTCATTTTCTCTCCAGGGTCCAGTGTTCAGGAGGAAAAGGCTTCCATGAAGGAAGAGCCCACAGAGGCGCCCACACGACCCTTTAACTACGATGTAGTGGACGTCAGCAAGGGCTTCCTCACCCGCGTTGCCTACAAGAAGAAGGTCAAGGCCTCCAAGCTGGACAGCCTGCTGGAGCGACGGGTGAAGCAGCACATTATTGAGGAGAGGCAGAGGCAGCAGGTGTCTGCCTCCAACCCTCAGACTCCCACACCGGTTTCATCCACTTTAGCCCCCGCTCCGGTCACTCCAGTCCGGCCGCGGTCACCCCTCAAGCCCCACACTCTCGCTCAGAAGCAGCTCGCGCTGGGCGAAGCTGCGAAAGTGGAGGAGAAATCTTCCACGACAACACAAACTCCAGGGCCAGGAGAAGCTGGAGGACGAGAGGTCGAAGGGGAGAGTCGGGATGAACTCTCTAAAAGTACAGATGAGACCGTCACTCCCCTCTCTCTTCCTTCTCCTCCTCTGGGCTCAACACCCAAAGACAGTTGCAGTACAGGTACAGTTGAAGATTCAGCATCACCACAAAACCAAATCACCTCCACGCCCCAGGAACTGGAGGCAGACTTAGTGGGAAGGACTACGGGGCCAAAAGAAATTAATTCAGATGGTTCAGGGCAAGAGGGTGTCAAACTGCCTGATGCGCAAGAAACAGCAGCAAGGGGGATTCATAGCTCTTTAGAGCAACAAACAGCCAGTGCATCATCAGATGCTACCAAGGTTGCACGTGTTGAAAACACAGGGTCAGGGGTACCCAACTTGAAATTGGACTCTGTAAGGATACCTACAAGTGTTCTTGAGCAGAAAAGCAGTCAAAACACGTCTCCTTCTAAACTTATTCAGCAAAACCAAGAAACTTTAAGCTCAGTGCATTCGACTACAGAGGAAAATGGCATGGGGCCGGTGGAGTGCCGAGAAAATATGCAAGGTAGAACAGAAGGAGATAGCACTCCTGAGCCAGTTTCTCCTCTCCCTCAGGTAAATGGTAATGACGGCTCGGGGAGTGAAAGCATGTTGAGTAACTCTGTAATGAGCTCAAATAATGGTGTCCTTACAAACAATATGCAGCCGAAAGTGAACAACATCAGTAAAGTTGAAGAACTGGCAGTCTCGTTGAAGGACAGCGCACAGCAAAAGCCTTTAGTGAACGGAGCTTTGGCCCCTGTGAATGATAGTACAGAAGCTGGGGCCCAGGAACCGAGCCTAGCTTCTAAGGTGGAAGTAGAGAGCAAGACAACAACGATACTGGACGAGGACTATAAACCTCCGCTGAAGCTGGCGAGGCTGGAGAACAACATAGATGCACTTGAAGCTAACACTCAGAGCACTCTACAGCACAACAGCACATTTCAGTCCGTGGAGACCAAAGCCAGTCCCGTGGTCAAGATTATCCGAATGCCACCGTCTCCCATACCTTCAGCGGAAGAGTCCAGCCTGAGTGATGACTTCGCAGAGGAGAACAGTCATGGCGGTGCGACGGAAACACTCAAGACCATCATCACCCAGGTAACCACAACCTCCACAACCACCACGACAGTAGTTTCCACAGAGATGAGGACGGACAATGTACTATCGAAGGCATCCGGAGAGACGATAGCGCCTGTGGTGTCATCGACACAAAGCAGTGCGGTGTCCACCCTCACCACCATGACCAAAACAACTGTGACCAAAATTTGTTCCTCGGCGCCCGACGGTCACTCAGAGGACAGCCAGAACGAGACGGTGATGCAAGAACAGAAGACTGCATGCTCGGCCTCCTTCAGCAAGTCGACGACTGACACTAGTGGTAAAACCACAGTGTCGTCTGTTGCCGTGAGCCAAGAGGACTGTTCGTCAACGAAGGGCCGTGTCCGCCTCCTCAAGTTCTCCCGCACCAAGAAGACGCGCTCAGACACCGCCCTTCCTTCTTACCGCAAGTTTGTCACCAAGAGCAACCGCAAGAGTATTTTCGTACTGCCGCATGATGACTTGAAGGTGCTGGGGAGGCGAGGCGGATTCCGCGAGGTGCCCATATTTAGCTACAATGCCAAGCCAGCGCCGGATATCTGGCCATATCCTTCACCCAGGCCCACGTTTGGCATCACCTGGAGGTAAGATCACACCCAGTTTATTTTTCTCACACACTCAAGGGAAAAATCTATAATATATACTGTAATAAGCAGGGATGAAACAACTCCAGTTTTGATGCCAGCGTCTTGTTTAAGAGCACTGGAGCAAAAACAGAGGACATACAAAGTTGGATCACAGATTTAAAGTCAGGACCTTTTACTGTGAGACAATGGTCCAGAAACTGAGTCCCTGTGGAGCTTATAAACTTAGACACAAAACTTAATTCTAAATGAAGAAGGATATTCCAATACAGACAGCCCAAATCTAATTCTCCTTTAATGTACTTTTAAACTGAATATATAATTTTTCCTTCTTGACAGTCAGACTTGATTTGTATCTACTGACTCCCCAGGAATTATTAATTTAAAACCCTGCAGTGGCAGCACTCCAAATTTAATTTTAACCAAGCATTTGAGTCTGGACTCACTTACACCATTATTTTATGAACAGCCACTTCAGAATAAAACGTTACGTTTTGTAAAAGTTGATTTACATTCTGCAGCGGGGCACGCAGCCAGAGACACTGTATCCGGTCTCGAAGAGGTATGCCTGCCAAATATTCGTCAAGAATTTGTGTGTTCAGTTGTGTGTTTGTGTGTCACAGTACAGTGTCGGCCTGTAAGATCTAGATACATTGATTGTAAATTTTCAGATTCAGCTCTGCCTAAATGCTGATTACATAATTCTGTCAAGTGATGTGGCAATAAAATGTCCTAATTAATTATTCTTCTATTTTTACTACATTTGAACCCAAATAATCACTCTGACATTTTCTATACATATATGTAACACATGTTACACATATACTGAACAACAGATTTCACCTATCTAGCTTCCGTATTGTTTCCAAGTGAAACAGGATGGGCAGGCGGGACATAATGTTGGTAGGAATTTGATTTGAACATGAAAAGTGGCTGTATCATAATAGACATGGCAAACGTACAATGCTGTTGCTTCCTTGCTGAGTAATGAATCTCAGTTCTGTGCTGCTAAATGTTGACGAGTGATTGATGTGTGGATGACATTGGTTGAAATTAGTCGGCTCAAGCCTACACAAGCACGTGTTAAAGCTGAAGGGAGTTAAACGGGGGCAGAGCCACTGCAGGGGGTGTGTAGATGACGAGGGGAGAAATATTGAGGGACACAAAGTTAAATGAATATGATTTATATAGAGGAAATAAACAAGTTTGCTGATGTTCACATGCTGACCTTAATTTCACTAAAATTTAGTTTGAATCCTTTTCTGTCAGTTGCTTCCTCATTTATTATTAATGATTGAAAATAATTTTGGGGTGGGGCTGATGAACTTTTTTAGTCATAGGAGACATATTGTGATTTCACTAAAATTCTGTTCAGGCCTACCACACATCATATTTTGTTTTACAGGAAGAAAACATAATTGGACACAATAAATATCACGATACAGGGGATACAATTCCATTTATTGTGATATATTGCCAAACTGTGAGCAAGGTGACTCTAATTTTCAGAAAACTGTCATAGTATAAAGAACACGGCACCAAACGCACAACATTAAAGTTAAAATTTACTTTTTTATGCAGTCAGAACTGGAAAGCCAGATAACAACCTTGCTACTAATCTTTGCTTGCATCAAAATATCTTGATACAGTGTTTTGAGAGTCGATCCAGTATCATAAAACATAATATCGCGACACTCAATATTTTTGATATTTTCTTCCGCCCCCATTGATATATATATATTGTTAAATAAGTGCACAGTATGACCATGGATGTGTCCAACAAGGTTAAAAGGGAATTTTTAATTTAACCTTACCTAAAATTTACCCAAAGAAGGAAAATATGTAAACGCTAAACCATACCTCTGGTGAGCTGGGTGTTTAGTTTGTTCAGGGCTACTGTAGGAACATCAGCGTGCAACATGGTGGACTCCATGGAAGAAGAACATTTCTGTGTCAGCTGAGTGTAATCACCCTGACGAGGATATTAGGTGACTCAACAAGGCCTCTGTAGCTTTGTGCTCGCAAAGAATTATACCCAGTTGTTTTTATAACTGCTCATTCATTTTACAGCTATCATCTTAACATATATGCTGTTGATGAAAGACAACAGCTGGCATAAAGCTGACGCTGTTTTCCCTTCAGCGTCCACCTTTAAATCCTCTCCTGGTTTTGGAGTGCCATGTCCTGTTGATTGGTTGTTCATTATGTCGTCTCCCTCCCCGTCTGCCGTCCGCAGCTTTGGCCCTGAGTGATGTCGTGGCTCCGAGCCTGGTGTCACACAGGGACCTCTGGTTATTTTGACCGGACCTCAGAGTTCCATAACGGTCATGAATCATCCAGCGGTCGGAGAAGTGTCAGGATGTTCACTTTGTGCAGTGACCCAGCCCTGAAACCCAGGGATATTTTCCCGCCTGTGGTTACACATGGGAAAGAGAATATCTACCATACTCCCATACACACACGCACACACCACGGCCTTGTGATGATCATGCTTTTGTAGATGTTCAAGATATTTTAAATGTCCATGTTCTTGGTGCCAAGTTCATTGTCGGAACAGCTGTCCCGACTATAATGATGCACGGAAGGAATATTTCTTTTAAGAGACAACTTTAGGAAATTATTCATTGATGGATGACATCCTGTCAACTAATTCTGCACTCAGTCTGTTACACCCAATACAGTTAAATCCAATTAAAATGGCCGCAAAATGAAATATGCACAAGCTTCCACTTTGAACTTTGTGAGTTAAGCCGTTGTTTTGTGTGCTTTCGCAGTCCGAGATAATATCTGTTCCCAAACCAAATCAGCATATGAAATGATTTATTAAAGACGGCAGCCGGTCCATCTGTTTCTTTCATGGAAATGGTCATGAGGGGACAGCAGAATCACCAAAAACCTCAGTCTGTTTTTGCTCTGCCTCTTCCTGTTCCACAATGCAATATGTTTTCTGTAGCGCCGAGCGAGTCACTGCCAGTCGGTTGCCCTGCACTAATGAACTGTGTGACACCGCGGTAGTGGGGAATGCCAAAAACCCTTCCTTCAGCTCATAGCTGCAGAACAAGTATCCTTTCTACCATCAGCCCAGCTTTTCTGCAGAATGTGCACAGACATTTCCATTCTCCATCCAGGAGTTTCTTTCAGTATAGCCATGTTTTTGTTCATGTACGTAGGGCTGCAACTAATGATTATTTTCCTTATCCATTAATGAAATATAATACTTTTTTTCCCAACTTATCAATTAGTTTGTTGGTCCTTAATATGTCAGAAAACGGTGAAAAATGTTAATCACTATTTCCCAAAGCCCAAGCTGAAGTCCTTAAATGGCCTATTTAGTGAAGATATTCAGTTTACTGTCATAGAGGAGTAAAGACATCAGAAAAAATATCACATTTGAGAAGCTGAAATTGTAGAATTTGGACTTTTTCCCTTCAGAAAATACACTGTTAAAAACAGTTTTTGCAACAGTTTTTTGAGTTTTGAGCCAAACTAAAACTCTAAAGTTTTGAAATAAACAATAAAAGGTTTTACCAACCTTTAATTAATATTCAGTTGAGATCATTTACCTCTCTTCGTTTGATAAACTTGCAGTTAACCTTATTTGTCATTATTTGTGTGCCTGAAAATTAAATGTTTTAATTGAGAACTTAAAAAATATGAACCATTATCCAGTAATAATTTCATCATAATTTAAAGAAAAGACAGTAAATAAATAAATAAATATCTAACTTTTTCAGAACTTAAGGGTTTGAGTTGGGCTCAAAACTCAGTAAGTCGCCTTGAACTTCTTTCTCGTTTTTAAAGTGTAGTTTGCATTTAATTTAATAGCTGACAACTAATCATTGCAATGTATATCATACACACAATACTTGAACAGATGTTGACATTCAGCTGTATATAATTCATGTTGGACCCTGTGTGTTGTGTCCCAGGTATCGCCTGCAGACGGTGAAATCTCTGGCTGGTGTGAGTCTGATGCTGAGGCTCCTGTGGGCCTGTCTGAGGTGGGACGACATGGCCGTCAAGCCGTCCGCTGCTGTCGGCACCACACGTACAGGTAGAACCCCCCCATACCCTCCCGAACCATCCAACCTCCTCCATATTAAGATGCCCTTCACCCTGAGAGGATGGGGAGTTTGTTTCAAGAGTGGAACTGTGCATTGGATTAGAAGAGAGATAATTATAATAGGGATGGGATTTTTGGATGCACTTAAATGATTATTATACGAATCTTCTGCTTTATATTCATGTTCCCACCTACATTGTGGATTATAGATGCAGTTCCACAAGAATCGACTCGAATCTGGGACTCAGAAAACTTTAGCAGTTCTTCTGCTCATTAACTCAATAGTAGGGGTTGCAACTGTAATAGGATTTGTGATATCACTGAGAGTGATAATTCCTACATCATTCTTTTAATTTTTATTGAAAAACTAAAAACAATTAAAATGATTGTGGTGTGATTTCTTTGTGTGGGTCTGTAAAAAACAGATGTTTTCTTGATATGCAGGCCAGGACGTCTGTGCAGCGCCACAGTATTTGATTTAAAATGGTATTTTGACACACATTTTTCCTAGAAACAGTACTGCACCTTCTGCTGTTTGAAAGTAGGCCATATTGCGAGTTTGATTACATTTCCAATAATTGTTCAGCTTCAGATCATAACTTCCTGTATTGGCCCAGAGAAACATACAAAACATACAAAATTAGCAGACCCAGCCTTGTCAGTCTCATGTGGGTGTCAGTGGTTTTTATGTTGGAGTGCATTTCCTCCATCTTCTCGGGCTCTCGTCCTCATCACCATACCAACCCAGCCCTATCCCCACTCATTGCTACAGAGACATCAGACACTGAAATCACCACCACCGAGATCATCAAGCGCCGCGACGTGGGACCCTACGGCATTCGCTCGGAGTACTGCATCCGCAAAATCATCTGCCCCCTCGGAGTGCCCGAGACTCCGAAAGGTTAGACACACTTTTATTCTCGATGACGAAGAAAGAGTTTAAGTGCTGAGAGCAGAGGAAAAAAGGATGATCTTAGTCATCTGTTTGTGTTTCTTTCCGTCAGTTGTTTGCTCCTTCTTTTGTATTGCAGTGTTAAGAAATACAACACCATAACACTGATCGTTTGCTGATAACCGAGTACTCATACTCACACAGTTACGCCATCTTTGTCTCCCAGAAAAATTCAAGCAGCCCTTTTGTCTTTGACTTATTCCTCTGTCCACTATCTCAGAGACCCACACCCCTCAGAGGAAGGGGCTACGCTCCAGTGCCTTGCGCCCTAAGAAGCATGAGCCCGCCAAGCAGACGGGCCCGGTGGTGATCGAGACCTGGGTGGCTGAGGAGGAGCTGGACCTCTGGGAGATTAGAGCCTTCTCAGAAAGGTCAGAGCCTCAAGCCTGTCATGCCTACACCTGCCATTTAGTGTTAGTTTTGCAACATGTCAGAACAGTTTATAGAGTCAGATATTATTCGCCATGTTGATTTAAATAATCTCAGTAGGCAAATATTCTCCTGGCTCTGCTCGAGCTCCTGGTACTGCCAAAATTGTGTGAGGTAAAATGGAGGCTGTAGAATAACGTAAGGCTGATTTTCAAGATGTTTTCAATCCATCATATTTACGTTTCATCGTCGCAATCATCATAATCACTTCTAGCTTGTTAAATGTGTGAAAAGATTGTGCTGTGTTGTAAGTTTGACAAGGGTTTTTTTTCTTTTACAGGGTGGAGAAAGAGAAAGCTCAGGCAGCAGAGCAGGCCAAGGTGAGTGTGGTTTAGTTAGTTAGCAGTCTTTCCACCAAATGTTCAATTTCTTCAGGAGCACATTCCATTTAAAAAAAGAAGATATTTATTTGTCACATATTTGTATAACGGGAAAATTTGCCATATTTTATGTGGACAACCACATTGTTGATGGTAAATACAGTCAGATGAAGCGGTAACTTCCTCAGTGTGTGCTGGATTGCTTGTCTCCTCCTCTGCGTTGTCAGGGGCCGAGCTAGATGAATGTTTTTGTTACCTAATGCAATGTTTGCGTGTGGTGGTGGTACATATAGGCACGACCTGCATGGCTCTGCATGGAGGACACCTTTGTTTTCTTAGTCAGTATTAGTGTTGTTAAAAATGAACATTTTCAGTAAATATGGATTCTAAGTATTTGAAACAATTTCAATTCTCATTTTCTGCTGTATCAATACACCAGTGCCAGCTGTGCTTTCTCTCCTCTGATAGCAGCACAAGAGATGTTGGTAGTGGGCTGTGAGGGAGAGGGGGAGCCAGCTGATAACCAGCCTTCACTAAAAGAAATTCAGGAGTGGTAAATGAGATCGGATTAGTGTCTGTGGCCGTGTGAACACTAAATGTTAACTGTCTGTCTCCCTCCAAATATTATGTGTTGTTTTCAGGCCTCACAGTAGCGAAAAAGATGTTAGCGGTTAGATGGACAATGGCTGACGTCCTTTTTGAACATTAGACTCTTTGGTTCCTATAGCCAGAATACATGGGGCTACTGAGAGGGCTGTTCAGGCATGGACCTCTGCAGATGTTAAACAGCTGCTGACTTGAACATGTTATTTATGAACCATTACGTTGTAAGAAAGTGCATTTTGTTAAATGGCTGTCAATTTATGAATTTGTGTATCACTAAACATGGAACTATGGTGGGAGGGGAGGGGAGGATTCAGGTCGCCAGGGGGATCAAGGGCTTGACCTTGCATGGTCACAGTGGGGTAGACACACATTAGTATTATGTCTACTGTTGCAGTATTGTTTGTCCTACTTCTATGTCCTGCTGATGTAACTGCTATCACTATAATATGGCACTGAAACCACATTCACTGTGTATTCTCAGTAATACAGGGCAAACTAGCAAGGATAGCCAGTTAGCTTAGCTCCTAGCATGGCCAGTGAAACAGTTCTCTACAGACATGACTGCAGTACAGTGAAAAAAATCAATGCAACATCAGGAACAACTGAGAGAGAGAGCACTAAATGAACCATATAGTTTTATAGTTCATAGTGAGTTTTCTACAGTCAATATAAGAACTCCTAACTTCCATCCATCCATTTTCTGTAACCGCTTATTCCGTAAGGGTCGCGGGCTGCTGGAGTCTATCCCAGCTGACATTGGGCGAGAGGCGGGGTTCACCCTGGACAAGTTGCCAGTTCATCACAGGACTGACACATAGAGACAGACAACCACTCACACTCACATTCATACCTACGGGCAATTTAGAGTCACCCGTTAACCTAGCATGCATGTCTTTGGACTGTGGGAGGAAGCCGGAGAACCTGTAGAGAACCCACGCAGACATGGGGAGAACATGCAGACTCTGCACAGAAAGGCCCTGACCCAACCAGCTGGGGGATCGAACCCCGTGCCGCCCAAACTCCTAAGTTATGAGAAGGAAATGAAAAACAAACCTAGAATTTCAAATAAAATTTCAAAACAAAAAGTCCCTCAGCATGAAGGTCTGAACATGAAGAACATGACATAGATAACATTTTTTGCCTCTAATTGTAGAGGAAACACTGAAAAGATCTTTTCATGAAAATCTAAGATTTTAGAGTTAGGGCTGTGTCAATTTTTTCGCGAGGTATTGAATGTTGATATTTTAGTATTGTATTGAAGTTAGAAATTCTATTATTATTATAACACTAGTCAATAGAGCACACACTGAGGAATTTATACTTTCAATTGACTGAATTTACTATTGATGCTGACTACACACTCACATGAAATGTAGCAATTTTTCTCTTTAATCTTTTCAAACTTTGAGGTAAAACCAGTCCAAGGCAACACACGGTTCATTTCTGACGATAATATTGTTTGACCAGGCAGTTAATCCCTCAAAATCCCTGTCTGTATCAGTGTATACCATTAACAGCTCATTTCTTTATAACTGATGGGTTTTTTGGCTCTTTTTGGAATACTTGTGTCATGGGTTTCTGTGTTAATGTTGTGACTGACTTGTGTACCATCTCAGAAACGTCTGGAGCAGAAACCAGGCGGAGTCACAGCTACCCCAGCCGGGACTCCATCGACACCTGCCGCCACGCCCAAAGTCATCGTCGGCTCACTGTCGGGCCAGGGCACCCCCAGCACCAAAGTGGTACTGTCCACCAAGATGGGCACCCCCGTCACATTCCAGCAGAACAAGAACTTCCAGCAGTCGTTCGCCACCTGGGTCAAGCAGGGTCAAAGCACACAAGGTACGTTACAGAGAAGAAGCTGGGGGAGAAGCAGGAAAGTTTGTTTTTACCTCAATTAAAGGGCAAATCATAGTACATATCTTCTTTTAGATATGCAGTGGTGATTGTCAAAGTTTACCAGGGGTATTGAAAATACTGGATTTACAGCAATAACTGTATTTGTTATTTCTTTTTTTGTTTGTTTGCTTTATTAGGAGCGGGCACAGAGACCACTGTGGCCACGTCTGGCGGGCACACTTTCCAGATTACGGGAACCTCAGTGGGTGGAAAGGTAGTGACCACGAAGCTGCCGCTGCCCGCCAACAGCAAGATCGTCACAGTCAACGTGCCAACTTCACAAGGAGGTACGTCCAGTCTTAATAAGTCACACCTCGCAGCCAGACGGAGGGCTCGCCTTACATTTATTCAGTGTGGACATTAACTTCTTTCCATCCGCCACCATTTCAGGATGCATGTATGTTTGTGTTTTCACTGCCTCACCTCAGATCCCACAGCTGAGACGTTTCAAACGTATCAAAGGGGCCAAATTAGATCTGGCTCGTTAATTGGATGCCATTGTAAGCAAGTTAGCGTGCCAACCACGCGCACAGCGCTCTGGAAGGACTAGGTCTGTCTTCACTCATTTGAAATGTTGTTGGTGCCAGCTACCGCAGGACCAAATATTTTGCAGTCTACAAATTAGACACAAATTAGACATTCCTCTGTCCTTGATTGCCACTGACAGTGAGCCAAGTAAACAAGTCACAACTTAGTAGAGCCACAGGGCTCAGGTGTTGATGCTGCTCACTATTAAACACATGAATCAGTCACACAGCTGTCAGTTAGTTTTACCATGCTCCTAATCAGGGGCCAGGATTAAAGCTATGTTGTATGCTACCACCAGAGTAAAGACAAAACAAAACAAAACAAAACATAATCACTGAACTTGTTGTGACGTAAGTTTGTATTGAAGTAAGACTATTTCAGCAACCTTTTACGCCAGCATAGATGTTTACTCACGCAAGTGCTCATTTTGTCCTAATGCAGCTGTTTACATGCTTGATATTACATGCACTTGAGACATTTTGTTCAAGCTGGTCCCAGACATCAGAATTATCACCCACACCTCTGATTTGTTCAGTGAATCCCTGTCAGTGTTATTTCACGCTTTCATTTTTTCTTTTAGTGATGTCATACGTAGGTTTACCCAAGAGTTAGTTGAGGATTTAGTAGCTAAAGAGAGATATTTCTGTCAGGAGTTGGTGGAGACCAGAAATGGAGCTCAAAAGAAGAGAATATTGGGCTCACTTTTGCCAAATTAAGTCCAGATGGATGTAAAGATGTTAGCCATTAGAGGCCAAAGTCAGGAGAGTTAAACAAATGAACACAAGTGATCTTAGTCAGAGTTTATTATTAACACGTACGCAAAAAAAAAAATGTCTATTGTATATTGCAATATATCATTTATTTGCGACGTTTCGGTACTAGACCTTCATTGGGCAAACAGTGAATTAAAGTGCATTAAAATGTCTAAAAATGCTAGACATATGTTATATATTTTGTGATTTTTGAGCTTACATAAGTGGTGAGCCTTTCGGGGGGGATGTAGAGCCACTGCAGGGGTGGGCACATGGATGACCAAGGGAGAGATGAAGAAACAAAGTTGAATGAATATGATTTATGTAGAGGAAATTTTGCTGATGCTGTCATGCTGACCTTTATTTCACTAAACTTCAGCTGGAATCATGTTGCTTTCCCAGTTATTATTATTACTAGTGACTGATAATGATTGTGGCATCGGGGGCGTGAACTTTTGTTTGGGAAGCACCAACTAACATTATCCCACGTGTTTCCAACAATCCTCAAACGCGCAGAAATCCATAATTTATTCAAGGTGATGCTGCTTTTCCTGTAGTAGCAGTTGCTGGCTAGTTGCTATAACTTCGAGAGAAATATTGGACATGGCAAAGAGTGAGGAAGGAAGTCGATGGACGTGACTAATCACTAATATTACCTCGTCCACAATGACTTCGTCCCGAGTGATGTCAGATAGACTTTCATCATCATGGTGGTTGTTTAAAAGAGAAGGAAACAACTCCCCTGATGCTACTTCACAAAGTTGTCAAACTATGTCTGTTGCTATGGTTTTAATGTGAGAGAGACTCATAGCAGCAGAATTTACATATTGTGCATTCAGCTCTGGCTAACCTTTTTGTTCCATCTGGTTCAGCTGAACTAATGTAAAAGGTGCTACTATTTCAGAGGCAGCCAGTCGGTCGCTCACTGTGTTTTGTGCTACTGCGGCAGCCTGGTCTGCACCAACCCCATTGTGGTGCCCAACCTCATGAGTCAGCAGCTTAGTTTGGAGTGGCACATCATGTCTGGTTGTGTCCTGTCGGCATGGTAATCTAATAGAAAGCTGTTATTTTGGTTGGATGGTTTTTGGGATGGTGGACTTGTGTAGTCTGAGGTTCTAAATCTGGACTGCGGATTCGGGATTGTACTATCTTAAGTTGAGTGCTTTTCAGTTTTTTGCAAATGTCAATATTGACACCAATGGTTTGTTCTGAACACCGCCTGGCCTGTCTGTGGTCCTGTCAAATTACTGGATGATGGATAAGGCTCAGCACTCAGCAGAGGTGGTCTGTCATGTTGACACGCTCCATTAAAGCCACTGACAGCTCTCGTGTGGCTCATATAGGTCAGATTCAGCATTCACTAAATCACGTACTTGACTGTGTACACAAGATGTGTTTTTCAAATTAAGATGCATCATACAACATAGGACACTAAATCATAAAATGACCGTGATTTGTCATCGGAGATTAAAGAAACAAGCTAAGTTGAAATACTGACTTAGCCAGCACGTGCTCCTTAGAAATTTCCATTCTGAGCTGGAATTTCTATGATTAGAAGGGCTTTGGGAGACATTTTTGGTTTAGGTGCCTTGAAAGTGCTTAAAAAGTGCTTGAAATTTTCTCATAAAAAGTTCTACAGACCCTCTTTACTACTGTGAATCATTTGAATAAAACATTGCAACTTCCAGATAAAGAGAATGATATTCACCAAGGATACAAAGAAAGTGATTTTTCTTACCTTTGAAGTTAGCATGAAGGAGAAACTAAGTTCAGGTGGAGTGTAACCATTTAATGGACATGTGTATTTATCCAGCATGACTGTTTGATTTGACTGTTTGGGCTCCCTGTTTGTTTTGGAAGGGCTTAAGGAAGTTAGGCAGGAAAACAAGTTTACCCTGAGGTCTGCTTCCCAGACAGGTAGTCCTCTATAGCGGGATTCCGTTTTCCTTTTTTTCCCTCCGTCTTCTTGAATAAAAGTGTACCTCTCCACTCACCGGAGTCCCAACTCCCCGACCTCTGCAAACAGCCAGTCCATAGAGAAGCGTGTTTGATGTGTGTGACCAGAGCAGCTACTCCCCTGGTCTTACGACCGGGTTTAACGTCCCCGTTTGAAGAGGGAAACCCTTGATGTATAGGCTTACCTGCTCGGTTGCGGTTTAAAAACCACAGCAAGACGGCAGTAGCAGCATGAGTGGAGGAAAAAGAGCGACACTCATGGTTTCCATTTCTGCCACCGGCTTCACGTGAGCTCATTAAGGCACAGAGCCTGGTGGGCAAATATGAAACGCGGCCTTTGTCAGATAAAAGTTAAAGAAGTAGGGCCTGAATTCATGCATAATGTATGAGGGGGTTCAGGTATGTTGGGGAAAACCCAACTAAGCTTTCAGTGAGCCTTTGAAGATTTTGTTTACCTGCTCAACTAATATTTGCCATCGCTGTGATCAAACGGTTGGCCGTGTAGCAGTAAGAGAAGCCCACAAATATTGTATTGAGTTGTGTCAATGCAGGACTTCTGTACAGCTGCTCACTTGGAACATGCAAACATGTAACCGCAGCTTCACATTGGTAATTGTATTAGGGATGTTTGAGCGATTTAAGCGTTTTTTTCTGCTTATGGTTGTGTTTGATGTAGCAAAGGCAGGGATTTGACATATAAGTATCATCTCCAAAAATATGACAAAAAATTCTAAACTGTATCTTAAAATCTTAACCCTCACAATTTCTTCAAACTTCAGAGAAGCAATGTGTAGCAATTATCCAAAAATGAGTGCAGCACTCTAAATAGCAAGTTGGAGCCACAGACGGTATATTAAATAGTTTAATGTACAATTTATGGCTGAAGCAAGCTGTGTCCCCCCAGCTCCTGCTCCCCAGAGGCAGGGAGGCTCAGGCAGTCTGCAGGAGCGCAGGATGTGTGAAACGTCATAAATTGACAATAACCTGACTGTAAACTGTAAGTCATCAGCTGTTTGTAACTGTCAGTGTAAAGCTAAGTCTGCTATCCTGAAAACAAAAGCCCACTGCTCTGAAATAACACAAGCTGGAGTTTGAGTTAAGTGGCTGCCAGTACCTGCCTGCCAAATTCCATTAACATTTTGCTCAATTTAATCATTATAAACATCTGCACCTTCTACAAGATTTTTTGACGATTTCTGAGAACTCATAAGCAGACACTTAATCATTTGACAAACATTCAGCATTAATTTGAACTCTGATTAACGTGAAACAGGCAACAAGACGAGTTATTCCAGGAAATTTCAAAGGGAAACACTGCGGCTGTAGCGTTGTTGTCAGTGAAGCGAGTATTTCAACTTAACATGTTTCCTCGATCTCTGATGACACATTGTGGTCATCTTATGATTTATTACAGTAACTATATTACAGATTTCTCCTTGTCCTTCTCTCATCTTCAGCTCATCTCCACTAGGTACTTTGTAAAAAACAGAAGAAGAAAGAAAAAGACAGTTGAGGCAACTGGCTCCACTAAATTTTTTAAGTCAAACTCTTATTTTTTTTTTTAAATAAAGTTTTGTGCGCTGTAATGTTTTGTTGAGACATTTTACTTTTGCTTACTTTCCTTCTTTAGATGAACTTGAATCTTTGAGTTAAAAAACTGTTTCACAGTGACCTGTGCTCCTGATTTGTCTTTCTTTGGGTGCTTGAAAAATTAAATTGTTGCAACAGAAAATATTTTAAGTCATTAACCATTATTTACTTTCCCTTTTATGAATTTACTTAACAATTTTTGAAATACATATTTTTGTTTCTAAAACTCAGAGATTTAAAGTTTTTTGAAAAGCTACTATAGGAAACTTCAATATTGTTGACACTGTTAACACTGTAATAACCACAAATTATAACACCAAAAATAAAATTATCTAAATAAAAATCTCCTCCTGCTCTATTTTAACAGGCTAACATACTCATTAGCCGTTTTTTGAAATTCAGACTGTTTCATAAACAATTAAAAACTCTTTATAGCAACTTTTTTTAGTTTATTTCAAAACTTAAGAGTTTGAGTTTGATTCAGAACTCAAAAAATAGTGAAAACAGTTGCCTTAAAATTATGAGTATTCTCAGCCTTTTTTAAAATTTACTCTTATCCTCACGGCACCCTGCTTCCTCCCTCTTCTCAGATGTTCACTCTGGTATCTTTCTGTTTCTCTCTTTTCTCTGCAGGTGTGGTTCAGCAGAAAGTGTTGGGTATCATCCCATCCAGCACAGCAGGCGGTGCCCAGACCTACACCACATTCCAGCCCCGTGCTACCACGCTCAACATCAGGCCCAACACCCCAGGCTCCCAGCAGCAGGTACGTCTACCTCCTCCCTGCTCTGAAGTCTCCAAAGAGGATTTTTCTATTTCATCCTGTGTGACGTCACAACTGTAGCTAGTCTGCCGTAGAATTATTGTTTTGAGTTTTGTGTTCATTTTTATTTAACTATTTAACTGATTTCCAGAGTGGGCGTACTTATTTCCACTTTAGTTTTTTGTTGTTTGTTTGAAAATGTCTGTTTTTATTAGTTTCAGTATTAGTTTTAGTTTTCTTCAATGCCATGAGTCAGGGGCTAAATTTCAGAAGTTCAGAGCAGGTATTACAACACAAACACAACACTTTCTAAGGCAAAGGACTCAAGCATGTAGACATCACAGTCTCAGTAAACATCAGCACCAACGCCTCCTCATGCTGGCCTGGTATCACACTGAACTGTCTAATCTGACCTCAATTTTTAACCTCGCCTTTTTCACCATCTTCTGTCAGTTTAAGAAAAAGATGGTAGCTTTGAAACAAATGATTACTAATGTCTTAATGAAAATATCTTTCCAGGTTCTGGCAGCTGGTGGTCAGATCCGTCCAGGAATGACGGTGATCCGGACACCGATCCAGCAGACGGGACCAATGGGAAAGACAATACTCCGAACTCCCCTTGTGGTCCAGCAAGGTAACAAACATGCTAAACTTCTGACCCTTAAAGTTGAGCAGTTGATTTATTTTTAGCATCATTGATCAAAAGATCCATAATAACATTTAAGCATAATGTAATTCAAGTGGTCTGAGAGAAAACTAGACTTCTGCTCCTCCTCTTGTGATGGGAGACTTTGGCCAAATACAGCAACGTGGGAATGAGACTCAACAATCAACAATCTTTCTCCAGAAAAATGGCCTCCAGAGTCTTGTTAAATGTTCTCTGTTTATATACTTCTCTCTTCCAGGTCAGGGCGGACAGCAAGTAGTGACGCAGATCATTCGCGGCCAGGCAGTTTCCACAGCGATATCAGGTGCCAGCCCTGTCGCCACGGTCACCGGCCAGGGGACGGCCAGCCCCACCACAGCGGGACAGGCAGCGGGCCAAACACCACCAGGCACCCCACGGGCACAGGGGCAAGGCCAGGTTAAACTGACCCTGGCGCAGCTCACACAGCTCACACAGGTTAGTGAGAGACACTCTGGAAACTCCCAAGATGTCCTGTGTCACCGTCCAAATAGCACAAAAAAATGTATTTTTGAAAAGAAGTGAAATGATTGGCAATTAAATATACCATGGCCTGTAATTGTTTAGATTGATTATTGTCTGTCAGGTTTATACACTCATGAGGACTAGAGGGTCGAGTTTCACTCCCTATTACATCTCACTTCCACAAAAATACTCCCATCCCAATCCCATGGTAAAAAACCTACCTGCCAACCTTTAGACTTCAAAATAGGGAGGATTTCAAAACCCAAAAGATGTAGTTTCAGACACTTCTTTTCTTGCATTTACTTGACTTTGAAGAAGGAAAATAACAAAACAGTATGTCCACTGCAACTCCATTTCTGTTTAATACTTTAAATTTCATTTTTTCGTCAGTTTTCTTTCACTCATTTACTCTTTTGGCATAGCTCCTAAAAGAAAATTGACTCTGCAGATTTTAAAAATGCACGCCCCCTCCCTTTAAATGAAATGAATCTTCTTCTTTCCAAGAAGTCTGGCTTGGTGTAGCTGTGTGGTTAAATGGGTGGAAGTAGGAGACTTTTGGAGTATGGCTTATATGCAGTGTACATTGCCAGAAACAGGTTGTGATAATGAAGGTGGGGGGGGCGGGTTGAAAATGTGTCGGGAGAAATACTGGAGAATTGTGATCCCTGGATCAAATGAGACATTCCATTGGCAACATCAGTAATGGAAATAAAAATAAATTGGCAAACCAGCTATCCTATTTCAGGCTTTTCTCACAGTGTAGTATAATTCCAAAAACTTCCCCTCTTTATCAACTTGTAACCAACTAGCAACCAGCCACCAGAGCAAACAGAAGAAAAAACAAAAGCATTAGTTTCAAAATGAAGAAAATAGGATTTTTTCATTTCTTTATATAAAAAAACTGACCTATTGTTATTACGGTTCCTGTCCCACCTGTTCCTGTTGAGTTTTTTTTCCTGTTCCGTCCCAATCATAGTGAAATTGATCCCGTGGGAATTCTGTGACCTGCAGGATTTCCCAAAACAATATCAGCACCTGCATCCAAGACTGGTTGTAAGATTAATATATTACTTTGGTTTGTAAACACAATTTCTCTTTACATGTTTTCCTTTAATTATAGTGAGAGGATATCAACATTCAGATGAGAAAATATGCAGATTTGTTCATTGATCATGTATAACTGTATGTAAATGAACTATAGAAGTTTTATTTTAGCTCAGTTATCAAAGGATGATGATAAGCTGGCCGACACCCTTGTCTCCACAGAAATGTAAAATGTATGATGTTGATTTTAAAATGTCAAATCTGCTTAGTTTCATAGCAGGTTAGTATAAACTTTGACAAAAAAGGCTTCTAGGTGCATCATCTGTCCTCTCACAGTAAAGTTTATTTGAAGGGCCCAGTAATGCATATAATGGCTTAATGGGCTTTAAAACCACATACTAGCAACAGTTCATGACCCAGTTCAAGTTCACCTGTGTTGGTGCAATAAGAGCCAGCATTACAAACATCTACAAAAAATATACAAGTTGTTACTGTGAATAGATGTACAAATCCCATGGAAAGGGTTGGTGTAAATTCATGAAAATGAAGTTCAGTTTCAGTTTGGAACAATTTTTCCAACTTGTTACTAGTCCAGGACATTACAGGCAGTGTAAAGTTGGTTTAAAAGTCAGAAAGTCTGCACCAATTTGTAATGCCATTTTAGATTTTGTGATGACACAAATGAATTTACAGCCTCAATTTTTCACCACAGGCCTTCATTTTCATTCATTAGTCTGGACTGTACCATGTGATTCACCCACTAACAAGCCTTTGTCTGCGTCTCCATAGAAGCAGCAGGCAGCGTCAGGTGTGGACCGGCCGGCCGGTGTCGGCGGTGCCCAGCAGGCTCTGACTGTGATGGTTCAGGGCCAGGGCCAGACCACTGGTCAACTGCAGGTCATACCTCCAGGGGTCACCGTCATCCCGGGACCCGGCCAGCAGCTCATGCAGGCAGCACTGCCCAACGGCCAGGTGCAGCGCTTCCTGTTCACCCCCTTGGCCTCAGCTGCCACACCCACGTCAAGCACAGGTATGACAAGAAATGACAGATATGCATTATTTATCTAACTATCCACTAAATTTAAGGCAAAGGCTTGTAACAAATAAATGTGAAGATTAAATGTGTTCTTGGGTATAGAACTACCTTACAAAAGGCAATCAATGCCTTGACCATGCTTTGAGTTGAAGACAAGAGTCTCAAGCTACGTTTCCACCCAAAGTGTGTGGAACTTTTAGTCTCAGGAACTATTTCTAAAGGAACTGAAAGGTCCTTCAGCCCTTTGTTGTCTGCATTTCTACCACAGAGCAAGGCCCACCCTCAAAGTTCCTGTTGTTTGGGAAAACACTACTCCTGAAGTAGGGACTCTTGTGGGGGTAAAATAATGTCCCCAGCACTTCAGACTGTGGTCCTTGTGGTGGTAACGCACTGAGTTCCACCAAAGGTTCCTAGTCTCTCGGGAAGGTTCCTGCAGTTTAGAGCAGTTAGGATATGTGCACATGCATCACTCATGTTTCAAAGGTGATATTTTTATGATGACATTGACTCGCCCATCTCTTTCTAGCCACCACAGTTCCTGGCCAGCCCAACTCCACCGCCACCAAAGCCCCAGCCCAGCCCGCCCAGCAGGCCGCCGCCCCCGTCCAGGCAGGGGCGACCCCCTTGGCCACCACCAGCACCCCTTCGACGGCCACCCCACAGGGCCAGTTACCCCCTCAGACGCAGGCCCACATGCCCATCCAGTCGCCCACGTCGCTGCAAGTGAAAACGCCGGGAGGAACCGCCCAGCTGCAGCTGCAGCAGACGCCGCAGCTCATCAGCATGTCTGGACTGCAGCAACAGGTACAGGTAGGATTAGCGAAGATGCATCCTGATCAGTACTGTAGCCATAACATCACAGCTCATGTGACCCTGGACAACTTGGCAGCTGGACACTTGGTGGAGCTACATGATGTCCAGCAGTCGGAAATTAATTTGGCAAAACTTCCAAAATTTGCTTGCTCAGTTTAACTTTAATCTGTCCAGCCATTCTAAGATGATCTAACTTATCCTAAATATATTTCTGTGCAATGAATCAGGGCTTCAAAATGCTACACTACCTGTTTTCATTTAATTTCATGGCAATATATTAACTGGCTATTACTACTAGTAAGTACTTAATTATTTCCTCAAACTATTACCATGTAATTACCAAGCTGTAATGTAAAGTGCTACCAATGTTGGATATTGTATAAATAAAAGCCTGGTTTTCTTTTCAGCTTTGTCAAGTTTGTGTATCTTCTGTGTTGGTACTGCAGGTGTTGGCCCAGCTGCAGTCCCAGCAGGGTGGAGGCTCTCTGCCACAGCACTTCAAACTGCAGCTTCCGATCCAGATACAACAGACCGGGACCACATCAGCTCAGGGAGGACAGGTAGGCAGCAAGCCTGCTAAACCAGATGCTAACTTACATTACCTTCACAAGACTTTGCCAAGGAGGTTTGATCCTTGTAAAATCAGAGGAAAACAAATTAGAACATTAAAAGTTCTCTTGTGTTAAGTGCTCTGGCTACTTACCGAGCTCACACCATGACGTAAAATCATTCATTCATCACTATCCCGTCGGCACAGATCGGAAACGTCGTGACCATCCAGGCAGCTTCTGTCCAGGAGCAGCTGCAGAGGATCCAGCAGCTCAGAGAACAGCAACAGCAGAAGAAGAAACAAGCAGCAGAGGCCAAGAGAGAGCAAGCTCTCAACGCAGCCAGCCAGAGCGACATCATTCAAAAACAGGTGTGTGTGTGTAGATGTGTGCGAGTGTGTTCAGGCACCCATCACAGCCAGGTCATCCATCTCTCAGTACATAAACAGTCACCATCCTCTAATGCTCCACTAAGACTGGGTTTATTTATAAAGCCCAGGCCTCATCTCTGTTGGGCTTAATACAGCCACTGCCACTGCTACTGTGTGCATGTGTGTATATATATATGTATGCATGTGTTTTCACCTGTTTATATGGGTATGTGACATACTATACTATACAACCTGGTTACATTAAATAATAATCCATTTCTGTAGATATTTGTAGCACATTTTCTACATCACTAAAGTCACAGTATTGAATCCAGTCCAGAGTCCAGATGATTGTATTTTAAATTGAATTTATTTTTCACTTTGATTGAAATATGTTATTCAAGGTTTGTTTCCCTCAGTGCAGGCATCTCTTCACAAGCTGTAAAATATCTTTCCACATGGTTTGATCTTCCTGTGTCGTGGCTTTCAGGTGGTGATGAAACAAAACGCTGTGATCGAGCACCTAAAGCAGAAGAAGACCATGACGCCAGCAGAGAGAGAAGAGAATCAGAGGTTTGTGTCCCGAATTTGTGGGTGTGAAAATGTAGGAATGATGTTTTGTGCGTCAGACTGAGCACAACATGTTTTTGGAAACCACAACGGCACAGACATTCAGCGTCAGAGTCATTATCTGTGGGGACGGTCCTTCTTCCTTGGATCAATGCGTTCATGTTGTGATCATATGGAGCTGTATCATCATCACATAAGCAGTCTATACGCCGTCCTCCCTCCTCTCTGCATTTTGCTTTTGTCCAGCACCACGTTGGGAGGTTCTACACAGCATGGGAACGTTTGGGTGTGTAACCACCAACAGCTGCATGTACTCACTGTGACCCTCACAAGCAAGAACACAAAGACGAACCCTTTTATAAATGAGAGGAGTTGCACAATAAAAATCACATGTAACACACTGATCCAATGAAATAATGGCCACGTATCATACAGAAGATTTTTTTAATCTCTCACTTTCTCTATTTGTCACAGTGAAAACCACCAGAAAATAAAATATAAAAAAAAAAAATCAAATATACTATTCTGTAATTTAAATCTCTCAGGCAAGTGCCCGTTAACAGGCCCAGATATGTCAGCACAACAGAAAAGAACCGAAATGAAATAAAGCTGCTGAAAACAAAAAACAAGCAATTTCCAAGTAAAAGAACATAAAGCATTGGGATTGGGCATGTGGTGCCCTTAACTAAACTCTGGATATGTGACCTTTTCACCCTATATTAGAATAAAACTTTTGGTAAAACGCACTAGATTTTTTTAACCAAACATTATTTTAAGGTGGTATATTTTAGACGATCTCACCCCTCTAACATTTTATTTATATTACATTTTAATCATGTTTATTGGCTGTATGAACAGACAGAAACACATGAAACAAACATCTCAATGAAGCACCAAAAAATTAATTTGAAAAATATAAAACAAGTGTCTCTTCTTTCCAAAACTCATGACCTGGTTACTCAAGATAATCCACAGACCTTGTGAGCAGTTTCATGTAAGAAAGTAGTTCCTGTAGTTTGTAGAGTAGCTCTGGTCGATTCCACTGGAGGAATTCTTAGATGCAGACAGTTTATTTTAACCTTCACTTCAGTGACACAAATACCACTGTGGGTGTACTGTTACATTTTTATCAAAAGCTAAACAGTTTCCAATCGTTATTTCCTGAGGACCAGGCACCGCACTTCCCAGGAAACTGTCTGAGGACCCAGAGTGTGAAGATGTTCGTTAGTGTACTGTTACCTTGAAAAAGGCGTGTTTTTAATCTGTATGCAGAGTTAGGACTACTGCAACTATTAAAACAATAATAAATTCTATAAAAGTCGTGGGCTGTTCCAAGAGGCACCCTGCTGTTTTATATAGTGTAGATAGATGGTACTGTAACCCACAGCTGACCCTGACAACCGTGTGTTTATGTCCACAGACGGTGTGTCAACACTGTGCCCATTCACACAAACCTGAAATACCAAACCCAGACTACCGTGACATCACTACAGTAGCTCTGTCTGTTGTCTGTCTCTCTGCTTATTTTTCATCCTTTTTTTTCCATTTCTTCATGTCATCCTTTTCTCTTGCTTTTCCTTCAAAACACGACTCTGTAAGCAGAGCTCTGACATCAGCGCGTGCGTGTTTGTGTGTCCTGTTTCATGAAGTCTCCTCCACTTTCCACGCCGCATTTGCAGTGTGTACTTCAGTGTAGGAACCCTGGCCCGTCTTCGACCCCAGCAGCCGTGGACGTGTTCTGTGTGTTATTCACACAAATGTGTACTGAGCGCAGCATTCTGTTGCCGAACAGTTTTCGATCTTAGTTGTGAATGTTAGCGAACACAAGTGAACATATAGCGGAGCTGGAACCATAAATGTTCTTGATTTACTGTAATGTACTGACGTTCAGTTTTTACAGAATGTGTAAAGAGATTTGTATATTATCTCTCAGATTGTTTTTCTTCTTCATTGTTTAATATTTCCTCAACCTCCTTTTGAGTTGAAGGAAGTTATATCATTTACCAGGGTGGCTACAGGGCCTTGAAAAGCTTTAAAATATCTTAATTTCATATTTATTGATTAAGGCCTTAAAAAGTGTTAAAAAGTCTTAAATATTTATTTAGTGAATGCTGTAAGCATGCTCTAAAATCACTCCTGTACATTTAATCTTGGTCGAAATGCCTCTTTTATCCTGTTATCTGTTGATTCAATTTGAGTGTTTTGCCCTCCTAGTTATTTTCACTTGCTAAATTTGTACATGCTTTTTCTGCTTCTATCATGCATAAGTAGGCTACATTGCATAATAGTTTATTCGTTCTCTGCTTTTATGATCAGGAGTCTGCACTGGGTCTTTTATTTTGAAACTGACTAGGTTCTCTATGCTGTTTCTGTGGCTGACTTCCTACTCGTTTGATCTGCTCTGTGCAACGTCATCCATCAAAAATATACTTGGCACCTGGTCCCCACAGAGCAGAGCGGAGAGCTGCTTCTGGGTCGCGCTGCAGCGCTTCTGCTGGAATCACAGGCACTGCGCAGAATGGCCGCGATCAGCTCCGGTGGCAGCGGTACAACTGTAACGTAACACAGCCGTGTCCAGTGGAATCAAACCGTCACAGTCTTTTAGGTTTTTGCTACTTGTGTTTGCAAACTTTGTCCCCCGGTGCAACATTTCTATCAACTTTGTCCCATGGTGGTACCTTGCAAATGACTTCAGAATATAAATGCAAACAACCATATATAAGCAAGCAGTTCATTCTTAAAAACTAAATCCCAACAGAATGTTGGAGGACTTGAATCAGCCTGAAGGGTGTTTCATACAGATTAAAACATTTGATTGATTTTTAATAATGATTTTCTTGCTCCTTCATAGTCTATGATCAGAGCTGCGTCCATGGCAACAGTCTGCTATTCAGAAATAACAGACCTTCAAATGCTGTAACTGACCAATCAGAATCAAGAATTTAACAATAATGGAATGTAATAATGGCTAAATAATGTGCAGGAAACTTTACTGCTAGGTAAATAATTGTCTGTGAAAAGTGACACAGTCATCAGTCCAATCTACACAAGGAAGCTGACCAGTTTCCTTCTGACAACAAACTGTCTGTAGGCTAAATGAGACATGAGAGCATTTACCTATTTATTTAAAATCCATGAATAAAGTATAAAACAGAACCACATTAATAATACAAGAGTCTAAATGACTTTCATTCTTTCATATAGCTTCATTTCAGGCTCTCACTGTTGGACAGTTGTAGTGATTAGTATCATTCATGACAAAATGTATTTTTTCACCCTAATAAACCTTCAGGAATTGTAGCATCCTGTCCTATTAATGAATCTATTTGTGCAAATCATCTTTAACTCAACTAGATATTGTGATTTTTCCCGTCTTCTAATTTAGAACTGACAATAAATGTATTTATTCAGAAGAGTATGCCTATATTTTCACGTTTCACATCTGCAAAAAGTGCCTTAATTTAATTAAATGGTGGCAGAAATAGTCGTAAAATACAGGATAGGACCCTACACATGAGTGTGAATTCCCATGTAGCTTGAATTTGCGTGTGACCTTTCTTCGTCCCTTTCCCGTGTTTACAAGAGCAGCACGGCTTCCCAGTCGACATCTATCTGTCCATCTCTCACCGTACCTCTTTGCAGCTCCACTCCCCTGCTACTGAAGCGCAGAGTCTCATACAAATAAACACTGGACTACCAAATTAGCCCTCTAACATCTGTGAGACACGTGGCCCAGTAAGACGACTGCTCTGACTGCTCGGTTCTCACAGGGATGATGACACAACTCGTGATGGGAATCAAGAACTGATTCCAGTCGAGAAACGGTTCCATATTGTCCAATCTATCAGGAATCTATGTCTCAGAGTTTATCAGATCCTTTTATTGATGCCGGCTAGGGGTGTCACGATTCCCCAAATCCACAATTCGATATGACCTTTGCTTTTAAGGTCATGATTTGATTTGTTTTTTCAAATTTTAGATTTTTGATGCAGTTATGCTATTTTAAGGCTGTCTAGTCTTGATTTGTAAAGATCAACAGATCGTTGATTTTATGCCCTGACTTACTGTCATTTACATAAAAAAAACATTAAAATTATTCTTTTAGAAAGATAAGGGAAAGGTTAGCTACGCTTTGGCGTCTTTGAAATGTTGTTGCACTCAATGCAATTGAAATTGAAAGCTTATTTAGATCATTTTTCAGTTTAATGTTGAAGTTGTTTCACCCCTAATGCTGGGATGTTTTTTTGACTGTTGTACATTGTAATAACTTTATGTTTCAGGACAAAATTAAGCTAAAATTGAGATAAAAGAGAGATAAGAACAGGGAAACATGAAAATGAGACAATAAGAATAAATAAAAATAAAGGGACACAACAGAATAAAATGATTTAAATAGATTAAGAAGACAACGTCACATAAATGCAAGTCTATAAAATTGTTGATGTCACGGATTCTGCGGTGTTCTCTCCAAAATTGAGGGATCCTGGTGGCAAAAATGAGTCACCTTTAGATTTAAGCCTTCATTTTGAACCCGCCGGGAGGGTCCCAAACAATTATCTCAGGCTGCTTACTGGATTATTTATGCTATGTAGCTTGGGGGCTTTAAAAGTGATCAGTAACATTTTAAAATCAATTCTAAAACATACAGGGAGCCAACGGAGCAAAACCAGGATAGGGGTGATATGATGTCTCTGTTAAAACAAGTAAGACATGTTTGCAAAATGATGTCAAACATCTATGCTGCTGGGAACTTGCAACAAAAAAAGGAGTCAAGGCGGAGAGCCTCTTTTCTATTCTGCTTCTACTCTGAATTGAGACTCAGAGATAATAAAACAGTTACACTGATGCTGAAAACCTGTGTAGGCCGATTTTTTTCCCACACTGAAAATTCATCAGGAATCAATAAGGGAATCAATAAAAAAAATTGGATCAGTAAGCAGAATTAGTAATGGCACTGGGATCAATAAAATCTTATCAGTTCCCATCCCTGGGCACAAATGCATCAGTCGTGGGAGGGAGTCATGTTAGGGTCAGGATTTTTTTAAGACCATGTTCTTTGATTACGTGTTCGCTCTATCAGATCATGCAGAAAGAGTTCACACACTCATCTAATTTATTTATTTATTTTTTTTTTAGAAGATACAACCGTCTGCCCCTGAAGCACTTCCAGGCAGTATTTGATAGTTCACTGCAGAGAAATGGAGGATTTAGAGCCAGATAGTGATGAGATACAAGTCCAGGACTTTGTAGTTACACAACCGAGCCACCAGAATGCCTCCAGGACCTGCGTTGAGAGAAACGCTCTCATTGTTCATTGACACGCACTGCCGTTTCCTACATGTGGAAAGTTAGACGTTCGCATGTTTGAAGTAGCCAATAGCCACACAGGTTGGACTTTCTGAAACATTGAAGCATTGTTTGAATTAATACTCCTGCCCACTGGTGTGTCAGAGGGATCACTTTCTTCCTCTGTGACTGCAACTGTACTGACTTTTTGAATTCAAGATTCAGATATGTGATAATCCTTTCCCTCCCTGCCCTTTTATCCTTCTTTTCTCTCTCAGCAGGACTCTAATGTGTGTTTTATGCCTTTAAAAAAAACAAGCTGAACGGGACTTTTTCACCCTTTTTCACATGGGTCCTCATTAGATTCAGTAGGGCTGTGTTTTTAGGCAAGACTATACATTTTCTACTGTGTTCAAGTGGCTGTTCATCCTTAATATACAGTGCTTCATTATTCTACACAATATGAATTCATGATCCTCTGTAACTTTCAAAAGGTCAGGAGGATATAAGTCTGTAATTAACTCCTGTCGCCTTCTCCTGTCTGTCCAGGATGATTGTATGCAACCAGGTGATGAAGTTCATCCTGGACCGGATAGACAAGGACGAGAGGCAGGCGGCCAAGAGGAGGAAGAAGGAGGAGGTGGTGGAGGCCAAGAGGAGGTTGGCCAACGCCAGCAAGCTCTCCTCGCTCCTCTACCGGCACAAAGAGAGCCTCAAGATGGAGATCCTGAAGAAGAGAGCACTTCTCGACAAGGAGCTGCAGCTAGAGGCCCAGGTACAAAGGCGGGGAGGGAGGACGGAACAAAACAGTAGAAAAATCGACAAAATTGGTGTCCATTGAAATATTATCCAGTATATATATTTTTGAAACAAGGGGGTACATAAAAGAATAAGAAAATTGCTTCACAAATGCATAAAGTATGAAGTTAAACCCAGTCTTTGCTGACGTTCCACTCCTCAGGAGGAGCTAAAGAGGGACCTGTTGCGGATGCGGAGGGAGAAGGAGAGGGCTCAGGCCGCAGCCCACCAGGCCGCCCAGGCGGCCGCCGCTGCAGCCGCACACAACCAGCAGCAACACGCTCTGGCGCACACGCATGGCATCGCCTCTCAGCACCACCTCACCACCACCGTCACCTCCACGCACAAGAGGAAACGGGAGGAGGAGAGGGAGACGGCGACGTCGACCAAGTCCAAGAAGAAGAAGATGATCGTGACGACGAGCACCAAGGAGAGCAAGAAGGACACCAAGCTGTACTGCATCTGCAAGACACCCTACGATGAGACCAAGTATGATGCACTCGTGAATGCCCTTGAATTTCAGAAGGGGAATATAGGGGGTTTACTGAGTCGTACTGAGCAAAGCTGACTGGTCAAACAGAAGCTTCCACACTGCAGCAACAAGTGTAGAGCATTCATTCATGCTGTAAGGAAGCTCTGGTTGTAGAATCAATATTAGGATGAAGGATGGAATTTCAGTTAAAGTTACTGATGTGTAAATGTCAGTTACGCAGCCGACTTCCTGACTAGTAAAAAACAAACTTAACCCTATTTAGTAATTGTATGGAGGCAGTTATATAAATCATAAAAACAACCCAAAAAAGATAAAGAAAATCCCAGCACCCTGCCAGTTCCTTTCTCTAACACATTATTGTTTACACATCAAAACTAACTGAATATTCCACATCAAAAGATGCATTTACTTTGAAACAATCTGCTCTGATATCAGGAGCCTGTTCAGTCCTGGTATTAACATGCGTCCTGGATGATTCGATCACAACTCTAAGTACGTGAGTTCACATCTGGCATTACAGTGCGTCTCAAGTGACCACTTGTGTTTAGATCTTTTTACATCATACATGACGAAGAAAGACATTCATGACAGAGTCAGAGGAAGTAAAAGTGTGTGTCCCACGGCACCACAGGGCCTCTCTCCCGTCCGCTCTTGTCAGCAACACATTTTTTTTTGTAAGAAATAAGAAAGTTTAACTTTCTTCTCACTCAATAATTGATGAATAACTCTCAAAGTAGCGAACTTTGTGAAGGGAGTCCGGGTGTGTTCACAAACATCTACTGCGAGTAAGAGAGGCCATAAGTAATTTACATCACATTTAACCAAATGATGGACTTAATGATATCAGTTAAGTAGGCTAACCTCTGAATGTCAAATCTCAAATGTGTCCTGTGTGCATTGACCGCTGTACTCAGAGCTGTGTGGATTGATATCAGATCACTCAGGACGCATGTTCATACCAGGTCTGAACAGGGCCGACATCACTCTCACAGAGACGATATGCAGGGTTTTACCCAGTACCACTCACCATTAAACAAAGAAATCTTTAAATGAAACCCAGTATTCCCAGAGTTACTACACAGCATGGAATTTGAGTTTCCAGGTCTTGATAACTATGAAAAAAAAGTACTATTTGTGTTTCCAGACTATTTCCTCTGTTTGGTTTTGTCAAACATAAAATTCAAGATCTCTAAAAAACAAAAGCAAAATGTTTGTCATGCCATTTGCAGCAGGCAGCCAGCGCAACCAAAATGTTTACCACATTGTGAGAGAGCGCAGGCCTGATGTTGTCAAAAGCAAAGCAAGAAGTACGCCGTGCAAGTGAACGCACACGTGTCACGGCCAAAGAAGTTTTATAACACGTCTGCCATCACAGCAACAGATCTGGACACCTGCAGCCAAACTATATTATAAAATATTACTCGAAAATTTGACTTGATTGATCAAATTCTTAATGACCAATTAATCATTCATTGATAAATTGTTATCATCTCTAATAGAAACTCTCTCAACACAGATTAACAGTCTGAGATGTTTTAATTAGGGCTGAAATGTTTGATTATGCATTGTTGATAAAATTTGTTGATTATTTTCTTGTTTAGTCACTTAGTTGTTTGGTCTATAAAATGTCATAAAATGCTGAATAATGTGCATCAGTGTTTTTCAAAACCCAAGATGACGTCCATAAATGTCTTGTTTTTTTCCCACAAGCCAAAGATATTCTGTCTACTGTCAGAGAGGAGTAAAGAAACCAGAAAATATTCACAGTTAAGAAGCTGAAATCAGAGAATTTTGACTTTTTTAAAATGACTCAAACCAATTAATTATCAAAATAGTTGCTGATTAATTTAATAGTTGACAACTGATTGATTCATTGTTGCAGCTCTAGTTTTAAAAAACCACGATAAAGTTTGATATATTTACGGACACGCTGTACTGTAACTAGTCAGTATCTGCTGTCATTAGTGACGTTCCTTTTTCTCTCTGAAGGTTCTACATTGGCTGCGACCTGTGTACAAACTGGTACCACGGAGACTGTGTGGGCATCACGGAGAAAGAGGCCAAGAAGATGGACGACTACATCTGCGTGGAGTGTAAACGGGGACAGGAGGGCAGCACGGAGGAGCTGTACTGCATCTGTCAGACGCCATATGATGAGTCCCAGTAAGAAGCTGCACAAGTGTGTGCGTCTGTGTGTGTGTGGGGTACATGTTCTCATGTTTTGCTGACAGGCAGATATATAGAACATACATTATAAACAGAACAAGTAAAGCAAATGTGATAGCACTAACAGTATCAATTCACTATAAGTATGAAATTTTCATATTGTTTCATCTCTAGTCACAAGTTAGTTTGATTATAAATCAACAAAAATCACAGATTAAATGTAGAAATCAGTCATGTGAAAAAGAAATATGTGTTTTTGCTTTACCAGTGTTGTTACCAAGAGAAAAATGTTAGGGCTGCAACTAACTATTATTTTCATAGTTGATTAACCAGTCACTTATTTTCTCCATTTATCATTTAATAGTTGTTTGTGTCAGAAATGGTGAAAAACATCCAAAAAATCCAAGATGTCATACTCAAATATCTCGTTTTACTCACAACCCAGAGATATTCATTTTACTGTCATAGAGGAGTTCCTAAGGTTCCTACAAAGTCTTGCCTATTGCTCAGATTTAACCGTTATATTTTAAAAGTTCAGAATATGTTTGAATTTGAATATACTCCTTCAAAAAAAAAAAAAGATTGGTTTTCAACAAAATCTGATGTTTCATCGACACAATCACTCATGTAGACCAAAAATCTTTGACTATCTGAAATAAAACAATCATGCCATCATATTTGTCATTCATAGCCAGATAATTCCTGTGGTGGTCCCTTATCTGGAAATTAGTGAGTATTAAATAATCATGATCAAAACATACAATCAATGTGACTCTGAACAATATACTGTACTCTGCATTTATAGTCAGTTGTATAGTAAGTTCAGGTAGGTTGTATATTGCAAATCACCTCACACTCCCCTTCCATGCTTGCAGAAGAACTTGAGAAAAACAAGGCTGCATCTGTATTTTATTTTCAGGTGTCCGTACGACTAATGAAAATACATTTATGAATATTATATTCCATTTTTGCCATATTGCCTCTAAATCTTACAGACTGATCCTTTAAGAACTGTATGAACCCTGGTTACGTCCCACGCCAGATCAAAAAATGATCATCTTCTGTTTTCTCAGGTTCTACATCGGCTGTGACCGGTGCCAGAACTGGTACCACGGTCGCTGCGTGGGCATCCTGCAGAGCGAGGCCAACCACATCGACGAATACGTGTGCCCGCAGTGCCAGTCAACGGAGGACGCCATGACGGTCTTCACGCCGCTCACCGACAAGGACTACGAGGGCCTGCGGAGAACGCTGCGTTCCTTACAGGTGAAACACGTGCTTACTGAGGGAAGTGATGGAGCAGCACTGCAGTCAGATCATTTCACTCACCTGTCATGCCAGGTGTAAAACGAGAGAGAGAGAGAGAGAGGGAGAGAGGGAGAGAGAGGGGGGGGGGGTTTGGACGATGTAGCTAAAAAATTTATTACGATGAGATGTTCCCTTTGAGTCTATTGATAATTTTTATCTAACTATTTTTAAGACAGACCAGGAGAAAATGGTTGGTTTTGCTTTTTTATTTTGAAAATACCTGCCTTATTTTGAATTCAGCCACTTTATCTATGAAGGCAAAGAGGGAATAGATTTAATAGACTTGACTTATCTTTTTTATTAACACTTCCTCACTGTCTGCTGTCATTTTCTCACTCCATACTGTTTCAGTTGTTGTGTCATGTTGATGGTGCGACTGAACAACACAACTGTTAAATGATTGGCTTTTTGGCTGCTTAATGTTTTTTCAGCATCAACTTTTTTTTAATCATACAATATTTTAATATTTATAAAGACGTACTGAGTCCCTGTCAAGGAAATTATAGGGGGGTATCTGGCTTTTTTGGTTTATTAACATAATTATGGAAAGCATGATAATCACTTCAGTTATAATTCATTAAAATGTGATAAAGATATGAATATATATAAATGAAGAAAATAACATTTATAATACTTAAGCGTATATACTAAATTTGACCTTCTGACTTAAGTGATCACTTGACTTTTTGTCTTGCACCACCAAGAAGTTAACACTTGTGGTTTTGAGTGAAATATCTCAAAAACTTTTGGATGGATTGACATGGAATTTGGTCCACATGTTAATGTTCCCCACTGGAGGATTTGTTGTTTTGTCCTACAGCGCTGTCCCAAGGTAAAAATGTTCATTTGTCCAGTAGCTGTACTATGATTTTTGGGCCATTAACCTGAAGAACTAATTACATTCCCATCAGTCTCAGCTGTGCTAACAAACTCACTGACCCATTCTGAGTAGAATGCTACATTATCAAGGAATCAAGGAATATGATATTGATGTAATATATATTGCTGATGCATAGAACTATTGTTTTATTGCCCAGGCCTACTTTTTTGATTATACACTGGTGAAAGATTACCCTGTAAAAATAAAATAAAACTATTTTGTCAATCAGACTGATGGATAAGATGAATTTTGGGGACTTTTAATCTGTACTACAACACTGTTTTACTGCACAGGTACACAAAACACACTGAACAGCATGTGAAGCAGGGGCAGCAGCACTGTAGTGGTAGTTTCATTACTCACTCTAACTCTGCTCCTTGTCGCAGCACTACAGTATAAAAGCAGCAAACAAAAGTCCTCTGTGTCCATCTTATCTGATGGGTTCTGCTCCCCAGAGCGCTACTTGGACAGCTGCCTGGCCTCAGCGTTTTTCTTTTTTTTTTTTTTTCCAAGCTTCCCTTTCTTTTCCTCTTCCTTCTCCTTTCATTCTCTCCTCCTCTCTCCAGCAGTCTGTGTATGTGTGTGTGTGTGTGTGAGAGAGAGAGAAAGAGAGAGAGAGCAAGACAGGGAGATGGAAGCAAGGAAGAAAGCGGGAGAGAACATCTGTGTTGACCCACCTGCTCTCAGTGTCATTTTCATGGTGTTGTTTGTTGTTCTTCGTTAGTTTCAGCTTTCTCAAGTGTCTCGTCTTTCTCTTTATCTCTCCCCGTCGGCCCCTCCCTCCCCCCGCAGGCACATAAAATGGCGTGGCCGTTCCTGGAGCCAGTGGACACAAATGACGCCCCGGACTACTACAGGGTTATCAAGGAACCAATGGGTGAGTGGAGGACAAGAGTAAAAAAAGCTTTGCCTTCATAAACACACACAAGCACAACAGTGAATTGTGAGAACACGGTTTGTAACTGGAAGTTTCCCAGCTACATTACTCAGGAATTATCCTCCAGTCCATCTGGGCGACAGCTACTCTGGACCTAAACCTTTTCTGAGCTCTTCATCCCATTGCCGTGTCTGTATTTATGAACATATTAAGAATTAAAAGTCCTCACTTTACTGTATTCACTAACCAGCTCTGGAAGCTTTCCCCCACTGTTTCCTGTTGATAGAAGGTGCTGTATAAATAAAACTGAGCTGAGGCTGAGAATAGCCTTTTGAAATCAAATTATAGTATCAGTTAGGAAAATCTTGAAATGAAACACAAATCTAAAGTACCGTACAAATTAGAGCCTGACTCGTACTTGACTTTTGGGGCCAAGGCAGATACCGATATTAGGGAGTACAATAAATTCTGATATCGGTATATTGGCCAATATTCCTCCCTTTTTTGCAGTGATCAAATGTGGCTAACACTTGACAAAGATATATAACAGAGGTAGAATATTTTACAGTTTCACAACAAGCTTTATTGTCAAAAATGATGCCAGGGCACTAAAACACTAAACTTAAACTCGTGTTTTTAACAATTATAATTAACACTGTTTAAGCAATAGTCGTATGATCTGTATGTATAATAATGATCAAATTCACAGAATTCTGCCTATAAAGCTACTAAATAAAAACATTCTGCACAGTCTGCAAAAGTTTTCATATTAGCGCATATTGGACAACATATGTAATACTGATAGAGCTGAAATGGTCCAATATTGGGTCGATAATATCAGGCTCTACTAACAATTGCATGTACTTAAGTGGTAAATATTTTCCTCAGCTGAGTAATGTACTTTTCTACCTTTTTTTTCCAATCATGGTTGCCTTCATTTATGACTTGATTTATTTTAGGGCAGAACAATTAATCAAAATAGATATTATAGAAATTGCAACATGCTAATCACAGCAGAGCAGTATCATGTGTGTCATAACAGGTCATAAATGAAACATTGTGGCGCAACAAAGATGCCCTTGAGTACAAATCATATTCTGGAGACACAGGGGAACATGCAGACCCCAACAAAATTCATATCATCATTTTTATATATTTTTAGTGGGACTAAGATGGCACTAAAATCATGAATCACACTGCAGTATCTGTCAAATACTTACTACTAATACTTCAAAACTGTGATATAAACCTTTTATTTCAGCCACAATTTATTTATTTCGTGTGCTTTTATTTTTAAGTACATTAAACTGCAAAACAGCACATTAAAAACCTTATAAAATGAATCCTAAAAAAATATTCTCCTTTTGACAGGGGGTGTCAGTGCTCCTTGCCAATACTACAATTTTGATTATCAAATAATCATTTAAGTCATTCATTAAGGTGAAATACCAAATATTTTCTAGTTCGGTCTTATCAGATGTAAGAATGTGTTACTCTCCTCTGTTTTGTATTATTGTATTGTAATATTTTTGCATTTTGAACTGTTGGTTGAATCAAACTGAGCAACTCAATGTTTTCTGCCATTTTACAGACATGTTAAATAAGGATGTGCAATATTGTTTTTGTTTTTTTGCCGATATGATATTTTCCATCCAATTTAGGACGACACCAATATACACAATTTTTTTTTCCACTTAATCGCAAATGGAGGTAAATAATGGCTCATAAAGTAATAGTTCACCCCATATTTTGGCCTGTAGTGCTATTTATCTATTGAGATAGTTTTGTTGTGAGTTTTAGAATTTTGGAGATAACAGCCAAAGAGATGTCTGCCTTCTCTCCAACATAATGCAACTGAATGACACTCATGTGGGAACTATTTTCTTTCTACGGTACTCTACTGTCTCTGAAGGAGACAATTTTTTTTAGATGGATAAATAACACTAGAGTTAAGAGGAAAAACTGTATGTTTTTGCTGTCCCTTTTAAAATGATATTTACAGTGTTGAAGGAGTGTGTTTTGGCCACCCCTCAGATGCTGAGCAATCATGGCAAATACCACTTCAGAAACCTGCCACACTACAGACATACTGGCATCACATGTGGATAATCAAAGCATCACTTTATCAGCCTGTCACACAAACACAAGTGTTCATTTTGGGTTGATACCAATATTTTATTTTAATGTCTTTATTAGCCGATGGCATACACATATTCCTAATGATGAATGGATTCAGTCAAAGAATGATCATATCAATTGATAATGACAATAACCCATACAGTTGCTGCTCTGGATAAAGGACACAATACAGATCATCACAAGACCTATTGAAGGAAAGCAGTGGTCCAGGCTATATTTTGTGAATGCAGAGCTCTTCAGGCCTGAAACATCATATCGTTTGTGGTTTGGCAAACTTCAAGTGTTGCACTTTGTGGCTCTTCTACCAAGGAAAATATAAAGATTCTCGTGAATCAGCAGATACCCAATCCTGAATTACCAAGACTTGGTTTGGGATCCCTCTTCGGAAGATTAAGATTTGCCTCAGGAGTGCTGTTTTCATTTCGTAATTGCTTTAGGCAATTATGAAGCTGCAGGCAGCTCCTTACTGGAAGTAACACCCAGTCTCTATATCTTAAAGCTCAAACACAGTCACCAGGAGGCCAGCAGGGAGGAAGCCCTCCAACTCAGATCAAACCGCCCATGTAAATGGGGACTTACGTCAACAGGGCCTTTTTGAACTTCCACACAAACAAACCGTTAATGAGCTGGTCCGGGGTCTGCCGGGCTCCCTGTGGAAAGGGACCAGCCCCACACTCAGCTCCTGTTGGCCCCGTCCTGGAAACTCTAGTCCTCCCCACTCCACTTCCACCGCAAGAAAAAGACCTTGTTGGTTTTCAAAAAATATAAAAAAAAGAAGCAGCATTTGGCTGGTGTAGCCGCAGCCGTTGGTAGTTTTTGGAGGGTTTGAAGATGAAATCTGATGACGGAGAAGAAGGAGGTCTTTGATATTGACCATGAGGTCCGTAAGCGCCTGGCCAGCTGGGTGGGGGTTAAGGAGGTTAAGAGTCGGATATGTTTGTTTAAAATGCAGCCCTGGGGACGCCGTGCAGAGCAAACCACTGGCAGCAGCAGATCATATGAAGCCTCCTCACTAACTCAATCTGACCTCTGTCTTGATTTAACCAGGTTAGTGATGTTTATGAAAGAGCTCGACCTGTTTCACACTGTGATAATGACGTCGGGATAATGACGCTCTCCTCAGGAATGACTAATTGGTCAGATCTCAGTAACTGATCTGGAAGGCTGAGCAGATCGAGGTTAATGCTGGCAGTGGGTTTGGATTTTTGCTGTCACATATAAAGTGATGAACTGTGCTCCCAGGAAGCATATTTGAACGTCTGTCAAACACACATAGGCTGCAATTACTTTAAAGCAGACATGCTGATTTGTGGAACAAAGTCGATTAGAGAAGCCAGATATTTATCTGCTGCTTCCGCGTATGTGATGTTTGTCTCTGGCACGAGTTCACAATTCAATTTGTAGGGTTTCTCTATTCATTTCTGTTATATACTGTACATATAATCGTTAACCAAATATATTTTTAAACCCCTTTTTCTCAGACCTTTCCACCATGGAGGAGAGGTTACAGAAGCGCGAGTACGTCAAGCTGACAGAGTTCGTAGCGGACATGACCAAAATCTTCGACAACTGCCGCTACTACAACCCCAGCGACTCTCCCTTCTACCAGTGTGCCGAGGTTCTGGAGAACTTCTTTGTCCAGAAACTCAAAGGCTTCAAAGCCAGCAGGTAAGACGGGACGTTGATGACGATCAGCTGATCTGATGAGGAAAAGAAACACAAAATGTTAGCAGATGACTTTGAGAAAAGGGAGGAAGTTTAAAGGGATAGTTTGGATTATTTAATGTAAGAATTTGTGAGGTATTTATCCACACTCGGTGTGTGAGGTACAGTAGATGACAGTCAGCAACCCCACGGTTATGAGACGCAAAGAGGAGCACCAGCACGGAGGCTAAGATATGAGCTGCTTTGGACAGGGTCAGCAACAAAAGTTGTTTTACCCACTTAAAAAGGTCCACTGAAAAAAAAAAAATCTCAGTCTAAGTGTACGCTATATTTAGAATATTTTCGGTGCTTTACTTTTCCATCAGGGTTAGGGTTAGATGAGAAACTGACGTTATATAAGCCAAATATGGCTCTTTCCAAACCTACCAAACTCCATAGACAAAATCAGTCATTTTTACTTGGTGAACGCGGTAGCTACTGGTTGACATTTGCCTTGATCTGTTCATTAGTGTGTGTCATTGGGTGACTTTGGTGAGTCCAGACTATCCTCTTAAAACACCAAAGTCACACAAAAACACAAACAAAATAAGCAGATTGAGGCAGCGGTAGACCAGCAGCTGCCTTATCTTGCGAGGTAAAATGACTGATTTTGCTCATGGAGTTTGGTTGGTTTGGAGAGAGTGATATTTAGCTCATGTAATGGAAGTTTCTCACCAGAAAAGACTGTCTTGATGGCAAAGTAAAGCTGTGAAAATATTCTATTCTCTTAGCCAGCCCCCCTCTCTGCCTCTCTGAGCTGGGGGCTTGCCAACTGGCATCTACCATAGCTAATGCACTGACTACCGATAAGTACCTCTTACAACCCCACTTCAAATATTCTGAACTATCCCTTTAAGCCCCTGAGTCAGAGTGCATCCACCCTTCAGGATTAAGTGTCTTTCAGAAAGAGCTTCAGTCATTAGCGGTTCCAGCTGTGACTGTGACCTCTGACCTCCTTGGAGGTTGGGTAGACACAGACTTTCTCCAATGAGGCCAATAAAATGTAACTTCTCATGGAAACATACATGTCAGACACTTGTAAAAGTTCATTGACTCCTTCTTCTCTTTAATTCCCTGCGTCACCATCTTGTGTTTTACTCTAAACATTTAAATCACTGAAAAAAACGTTCATTTTTTTTTCTTTTTGGGTCGTGACTAAATGCTCGTACAAACAGGCCCCTTCTGTCACAAAGCACAGAGAACTCCCCACAAATACAGTGTCCCATTTTAAGACTGATGTATAATAATATTTTGTATTGTTTTGGTATCTTCATTCAGCCTTCAGTCAGCTGATTCTCCACCCATAACATTTCTGCTTGAGCTTCTGTGTGTAATAAAGGTGCATTTTCTGCTTTGGTGCTGTTAGTGGAGTTATGGAGTAATGTTCTCACACAAGTGATTATTTTCATCATTAATTAATCTGTTGATTATTTTCTTCATTAATTGATTAGTAATCAGAACAGAAAATGGTGAAAAATATTTTCCAGAGTCCAAGATGACATCCTCAAATGTTGTGTTTTGTCCAAAACACAAAAGATTCAGTTTTTTTGTCAGAAAGGAGTAAAGAAACTAAAGAATATTCATGTTTGAGAAGCTGACTTTGGACATTTTTTATTTAAAAAATTGCTCAAAGCGATTAATCAGTTATCAAAAGAGTTGCAATTAATTAAATAATCGATTAATCGTTGCAGCTCTAGACTTGAGCATTTACCATCTAGTTAAGGCTCAGTAAGTTTAAACCAAAAAGGGCCAACTTAAGCCAAAAGAAAAAACAATCAGACAACAAATCATCTCTAATAACTCCACTATCTGCTCTTGGATGTGCCTCTGAACTCACCTTGCTGCATTGCCTTCGCTGCGTGATGTGATTGCGTTGGGTGGATGCACACAACAAGATTTTTACCGCAGTCAGATTTATATATGCATATAAAACTTATTGTACTTTGGCTGGACTTTAAAGAATAACTTGCCTGGACCCTATTTTCTCTTTTTTTGTGTCTAAGTGACAAATGGGGATTATAATTTTTAAAATTGGTCCAGTTTTAAGGGAGACTGCTGCAACTCTCAGCTTCAAAATGGACTGCATCATAATCCTTATGGGCAACTGTGCACTGTCAAAGTACGTCCACTGAAAGTGTATGACAACATTGTGGAAAGGGTCTCTACAGACAGACCTTTTTGTGAAAGAGTAGGGTGGGAAATTAGAAAAATAACAAGTAATGATTAACTATTGCGTGGCTGATGAATTTGAACATTTGTCTGGTAGTGTTCACTGAGTAAGACCCTTTTTATTTAACCAAAAACAGACACCAGACTCCATTCACAGAAACGGTCAATTTTATCATCATATAAAGTCACTTCATTCAAACTTGACAGAAACAAAAATAAAACTCATCAAAAATGTCTGAGCCTGTCAGGGGCAAAAACAAACACTTTGACAGAGTTCTCACTTTGTAATTTACCAGTTTCAAAAATTGATGTCCTCAGTAGTCACTTTGGCACAAATTCATGAGTAAATAAGTCCTGGTCGAAAAATATTGAAGTTACCCCTTGATTCGGTTATTTGCTGAAGATTTCATGGTGAGTTTAAATCAACTCAGAGTTTCTCCTTTCAGTGAGTCTTGTGGTTTGCATCCAGCTTCATGTGCCTGAAACGGTGATGTGCTTCACCCGCCTGTATTTACACCATCCATTCTCTCTGTCTCTCCCTCTCTCTCTCTCTTGCAGATTGTGATGTCAGACTCCTGGGTGCCGGGGTCACTCTTAAAACAAACAAACAAAAAAATAATAATAATTTGCTATCCTGGATGTTGCTGTTTTCACTTGTTTAAAACAGCGTTAAAACAAACTTTGTAAGAAAGTGCATATATTAAACCACACTGTAGGTGTGATCCTTTTTTATTTTAGAAGCAAAGGAAAGAAAAAAAAGTTTCTACTGTCTAATAATGGCAGCCATGTTGGTAACACAAAGCATTCAAGGGAAAATGTATTTTCTTACACTTCTTGCAACAGATGACTGATATTTTGTTTATGTTTGAGTTGGATAGAAGACAAAATATAAAGTTTGTCATTCTCTTTCTTGAGATTCCGTTTTCAAAACCACAAAAAGCTATTGATTTTGATTGTGAAATCTGACTTAAGTTACACACACACACAGATAATTTATCTTTTAATTTGACAGAACTGTTGTTTATCATCTTGGTCATAATATGCTGCAGCATTTTTACCTCATTTCTTAGCCGAGAATTTTTAAAAAAAAAAGCATGCAACATTTCTTAGTTTCTTTTTATTGGCTGTATCATGTATAATGTTATTTCATGTGCATATTATATCTTCTTGTGAAGGACTATTTTTATGTTCTAAAGGAAATAATGGTAGGATCTGTAAAGACAGATTGGAGAAAAATGTAGTTTAGCTTTCCTGTTCTAAATATGGCGAGCTTGACGTCTCCAGTTTAAAAAAAAAAGTTCTTGTATATACACTGTTGGGCCGACAACACATCAAACACTTCGATTACATTTCACCAACATGGCTGCTTGGTCTCTGTCAAAGTGTCTGACCCACTGGCATCCAATCCATGTTTTTGTTTGTTTTGTTTTGTTTTGTTTTGTTTTTTTTGTATTTCCCCTAGTGCATATTTTTGTCATATTGTAAAGCTTTTAATAAAAAAGGAAACAACAAGAAGTTTTCCAACTGTCTTCCTCCTCCTCTCTGTGCCTGTCTCTGTAGGTCTCATAACAACAAACTACAATCAGCAGCCTCTTAGCTCCCTCCTAAAATCAAAAAGACAGGCCCTGTGGGTTCCTCTGAATGACTGAGGCCCCCGCGGTCCCGGTCGGGCTCAGCTCACCCGACCTCCAACTCCTCCGCTGCAGAGCTGAACGGAGAGAAAAGCCCCCCCCCACACCACCCCTTTTCATCCAAAGTGTCACTTGGACAAAACGACAGAGAAGTCGGAGCAGGGGCGACCACGGACTTTGTTTGTCAGCCTGTTCCATTCCCAACCAACCAGCCGCTCCTTGCCTGAGCGATCCCATCCACGAAGAGACAGATCCACACGGGAGAGACGGAGCTGGCTGGTTGGATGCTCAGTGGCAGTCTGATCTGATCTGACAGCAGCAGCAGACTCTTTTTAAAGAGTTTGTGCTCATTCTGTAGCTGATCGCTGTTTTTATTCATCTATAGCAAAGTGTCGGCTTCCCTCCCAGGGTGCAACTTTCATTACGTCCCGTCACATTTTTTATCACACAGACATCCCATTAAAGCCTCCGCCTCATATGGAAGCACTCATAAGGTCAAAATGAAAACGGAAATGCCCGTTTTAGGAGTTCATTCGTCTCATATTTAACAGCTGTATGTCTTAAAGCAGCATTTAATTGCTGCGGTAGGAACAAACATCACTCTTCATCCCCCCACAACAAAATATAATCCCACTGAAATCAGTTTTCAGATCCGCTTTGTTCAGGATCAGTGTCACCTTCCATGTTTCACACCATCTCCACTGCAACTATGGAAGCCCTGAGAAGCAAGTTAAAAAATTCCTGGTTCCTGAAAAAGGTTTTGCCAGGATAATCTTTCTAAATTCCTTAATTTTTTTTCCCAAGTGTGGAAAAATTTCAGAACAAAAATAGTCATACTTGAACAGTAAAGAACCCCCAACCACAAGCCTTCAGTGGGAAAAAATAAATAATAAAAATACACATTCATAGTTTGTATATAATTCATGATATGTACAGTGTTTAAGATAAGAATATCGGATAATATTCTGCATCATTAGATCCAACTGGCTGAAGTGAAAGACATACATATTTACTGTATCTTCTCCAGTGGAATCATGGAGAGTTCTTCCTTGACCCAGAATTAATCATCATTTTTAAGTGTTTGTTGTTGTAATTCTCGTTTCAGCCACAAGAGGCTGAAGCGCACCACTACCCCCCATGCTGTCATTAGGACTAAACACATTAAAGGTTTTTCTTTCTGGTGAGTTTTAATTCCTCCATGCACAGGTTCAGAGACTGTGTGTTAACAACAGTGTTGGGCAAGTTACTCAGGAAGCTGGTATTTACATATTATTCCTTTAAAAATGAATAATATTCACTCATACTTGGTATCAAAAGTGATTAGTTTCGCTATTACTTTTGTACTCGGCAGCCTTGTCATAACCTGCTTGGCTGCCCCTCTTTTGGTGCAGATACAAATGGGATTCTTGCATGATCTTGTGATCTCATGAGAATCCAGGGGCCTCGCAAGGTAAGCCTTGTTGTGCTCTAAAGTTGAACAGCTGATCCAGGGAACCGTCACACTCATGAAGTTAGCTGTCCAGATGTTGTCTGTGGTGGAAACAAAGTCGACCTCTTTGATTGTGACCTTCAAATCAGATTCCATCGCTACAGATTCTCTCTGGAGGAGCCAAACAAACTCAGAATGATGACAGTACTTCCACTTGTGGAAAGTCAGCCTCTCATCCCTTCATCCACTGTTTAACTTTTTGGTTAATGGCTGATGTGACCTGCTGCACGTACAAGCCATTATAAGCAAGCTTACCTAGTTCAAAAAGTAACTTAATTTATTTACAATAAGGAAATTGTAATCCGTTACACTACTGGGTAAAGTTATAATATTACAGTAATAAGTAGCTGAGTAATGCTGTGCTGCCCAACACTGGTTCACAAGTTACGTAACATTACTTTCACCAATTAAAATACATTTCTAGCTTGTTCTTATTGACATTAAAAAAAAGTTTTACCTGGCAAAACTTTTTCCCCACCTGTTTCACAAGATCATCCTGACAGAGCGTCTTTTTTTTTTTTTTTTTTAAATACCTTTTCTGAACTCGCAGCTCTTTAGTTCCTCTTCAGTGGCTCCCTGGGGGTTTGTCAAAAATGAATATGCTGCAGGTCTACCACTATAAAAACAAAATAGTTGAGAAAACTCAAAACTTCAAATCGGTGTACTGCAATAAACTCCTGAGTTTTGAGCCCAATTCAAAGTTTTGAAAAAGTTTACTACTAATCTTTTGTTGAGATAATTGACTTTTCTTCTTTAGAGGAATTTAAATCTTTGAGTTTTATAAAGCCCAAAAAATTGTTCAGTTAAAACCATTTATTTTTCAGGCACAAAAATAATGATTAACCAGGCTCACAACTCGCTGTGACCAGCTTTTGAAGTACATAAGATTCAAGTTTATCTAAGGGAGAAAAGTAAATCATCTTGACTAAAGATTATAGGTCAGCAAAACGTTTTTGAGTTGTCTCAACTATTTTTTGTATAGTGTAAGGTGATTCTTACATTCTCCAACTGTAAAAATATGTAGCCTACACACCAAATCTTACAAAAGGTTTTAATTAAATATTTAAAACTTTAACACAACTAAAAAGTGTGTTGTCGCCTACGTCTATGGCTCGGTGCCTTTTCTTGGTGGAGTCTTCATAAGCTAGCTGTGGATGCCAAATTAAACAAAGAAAAGTCTTCAGGGGGAAAAAGAGAATCTAATAGTTGCAGCTCCAGACAAAAATGGTTCTTCTGATCTTAAAGCTTGCAGACCCCTGTCTTAAATCATAAACTAAGGGGAGAAAATAACTTAGATCAGACTTAGAAAATGGATCATCAGGATTTTTTTTTTCTCACTTGCCTCTCAGGGCTTCTGTAGAACTCAATTATTTTGACTACACGCTCAGGTGTGCAGCGCTGCACGAAACATGAACCAGCCTCATACAGCCCACATGGTGGCACGTCAAACCTGACTGACTGTCAGTGGTACATTTCACTGCACATTCCCTCTCACAGCAGCCTCATGCTGAGATGCTCTGTTTGTAACAGATGCTAGATTTTGTTAAAAAAAACAAAACAAAAAGTCAACTTTTTTCTGTCTGATTAACACCACATACAGTCTCTGACAGCACTCACTCAATGGGCCTTCATTTAGTTTGCGGGTCTGTGCAACTTTCATTTTAATTCTCTGAGGGGAAACACCCAGGACATCCCACCACATCCTGCCCCTCATCTGACCTTTTTTCCATTTTGTGTAGTGAAGAATGCTAACTTAGCTCTGTGGTCCTTTAAATGTGACATTTTTTGAAGGACACAAGATGTAAGGAAGCGAGACTGTTAGGCCTTCAGGGAAGGTGAAACTTGTCCATGTACTGTACGTATGTCCCTCCATGCACACTCTGTCTCGTCCCTGTCGATGGCTGAGAGCCTGCGAGTCTCTCTGCTTATCTATCAGCCACTTCTTCCAGCATATTTCATTGAAGCTGACAGGTTGGCTCACATATGTCTCTCAACTCGCCCTCAAAGCATGGTTAAGTAATTGGATAATGGACTTTTCCACTCAGCATCAACTCAGTTATGTTGCGGTCTGCGGCAGCATGTCTGGGAGTAAACTTTGAGCGGGGACTGGGGAGTCTTTGTACCGTGGGGTTTGTATGAAAATTTTATAGCTGCATTTTTAGCATATTTGGGAACATTTTTGTAATCCGTGATTATCAGTTTTGTAGGAGGGGAGCGGTCATGAGACACAGTTACACTTTAAGTTGTTAAAAACCGTTAAGCAAATGTTTCAGTTTCAATCACAAAGTTTGTTTTTATGTGTATAAGCAGAGTTGAGAGATAATGTAGCTTCTGTCTCCTTTTCTGTGTTTGTGTGTCTTTTCACACAAATGTCCGTCACTTTGTAATCTGATGATGATGTGTTTCATCCACCGTTTGTAATCTCTATTGTATATTATGGCTGTCCAAATATGTAGAGACGAAAGATTTTTAGAGCAGTAGAAACTTTTATTTTTCACTCTTTGAACCAGCAACTAAGCCCGCCTGTATATTTTTTCTCTTTAATTGAACTCTACATTTAGGTGAAATTGCCCTTTATATTAAAAGTGCTGCATATTGTGAGCATAAACTTTTTGAATGGGGTAGAGTGACACAGTTAACTCTTGTAAAGAGTTGTTCTTTTTTTTGTAAGAAACCGACCCGTTCAACATAACTTCTATATTGACATTGCATCTCTTGTATTATTTATTCATATCAATGAGAAGTTCTCAGTTTTTTGAGTAATGTTGAAGAAACGTAACTGCAGATAAAAAGTACTCTATGTTTTTAACAGATTGTGGCAACTCTGAAGAGATTCTCTTTTGTACTTGATAGGACATTTCATCCTAGGTAATAAAGTAATGTTTTTGACACCAGTTTTTAAAAGAGTTGTGTTTTCTTTGATTGTCTCTGCTCATTACAGACACACCGGAGAGAAGTTTATCTTATTTTATTGTACTTTTTTTTTTTTTTTTTTAACTGTACATACATTGTTTAAATATTCCAGTCTTGCACATTTCGTTGGAGTCAAAAGACTGCCATAAAAAAGACTAAATCTGTAAGAGATTTTAAAAACTTTCAATTATTAGACAAATAAATGATAGAATAATTAAATACATTTAAAATGTGGAAATAAAACAGAAATGAAATATTAGAAGCATTTTCATTTTCACATTTATTTGCTGTATGTATTTTGTGTATAGTTATTATATACATTTATTTTCTGCATATAAATATTTTTTCTGTTCTTGTTTTAATAAATGTATTTATTTTTTTTAGATAATGTATGTTTTATCCCTTTAATCTCTTTATCTACTGCTTTTGCCTGAATGGACAAATTGACTGCTCAGCCTGGGCGTGAAAGTGCATCCATAATCAAAAAAGCAAAAATAATATCTCCTATAATATTTTTGCTTTTTTGAAGAATAAGGGAGGAAAAAGATGGGACAGATAAATGACATCAAATATAAAGATTTTTAAAATACATAGGAAAAAATAGAGTTTATATGCAAAAAATATATACATTTATCTTTCAAAAATATAAATAAATATATTAAGAAGGAAATATATAATATAAGATATATAAAACAGCCACCGCTTTGTGTATTCCGCCATCCCTGCAGTGGCAAGTCGCGTCCATTACTCTGTCTGCTAATTGTGTCTAGAAGGGAACCCCACATTTGCGGAAATCTCACGAGAGTTTTCAAAGTGTCGGCTGTCGGCTGTTCACTCTCGCGAGATCTTGGGGATCTGGGGTTCCCTTTTAGTCAGGTCTAATCTTGTGGTTGCTGTTGCCTGCTGACAGTGACAGCATGGATGGCTGGATTGACAACAACAGCGGCCCTTAGTAACTGTTGAGGTACCTTTTAGGATGGAGATATTAATGTTCTTTAAATTTTACACAGTACTTAGACACTGAAAAGAAAAAAAAAAGTTACAACCTCCGCCATGTTTAGCTAAGTGACGTAGGACTGTGTAATATATATATATTAGAAAATATATAGGAATTCTCATTTTTCATCAAGTATTCAAGATTGTCAAGAACAAAGTTCCTTTCTGTTAATATTTTTGACCAACTTTGAGACATTGTGGTCCTCTGTAGAGTCTCTGGTCTCAGACAGCAGCTGGCTTCATTAAGTAAAGGTTTGTGTATTTTGCATTCTGTTTTATTTTTACAAAGTTGCAGTTTGACGCGACTGTTGGAGCAGCCAAACTGCACAGGTTGATCCCGACTTACTAACTGCTGTGAAAAGTAACGTTACATTAAAAGTAAATGTGAAAGTAGACAATTGTAAATTTCTTATGACTGCTAGCATTCATTCGCGCTCAAACTGCAGAGAGAAGCAATGGCGGCTTGTTAACTTCCGGTACTTCGCCGAATTCGTCCTATGTGGAAAACAGTTTAAGATTTAGGATAAACACGTCTGTTTCCATAATCAATATTCAGTTCCCACAGGAAGATGATAATGAGTTTGGTTATCATCTTTTTATCTCGCACAAGTATGAGGTTCACATTTGTGGTTTTGATTTAGGCTAAATGTCTCAGTAACTGTTGAATGGGCTGCCATGAGATTTTCCCCACACACATTCAATAACTTTTAATCACTTTGGTCACACCTTGGATTATGACCAAATACCTGAAAAACTAATGACACCACCATCAGCCGTACTGTGTCCTTATTGCTAACCAGCAGATGATAGCATACTAATAAGCTAATCTAAGATCTAAGATGGTATAAACATTATACCTGCTTAACATTAGCATGTTAGCATTTTTAATATGAGAGTGAAAATACTACAGTCATTGTAAGTTTGCCTGGGGAAATGTAAACATAGATTCTTCGGTCTGCATAAATCATCTGATTTCAAGAATGTGACCTAGTGGCAGACATTAGAATAACTATGGAAATATCCAGTGTTTTCTCTGATGGTCTTGTTTGTTTATGTAGCTCATATAGAGGCAAACATAGACTGTTTCATAACCAGTTAAGAACTCCTTGCAGTACATTTATAGGAGCAGTTTAACAGTTTTGCTTTCTTATCCACAGTGTGATGAGAAGATTGATACCATTCATGTCTACATTTGTAGAAGGTAAGTATGAAGCTAGAGCTAGCAGGTGGTTAGCTTAGCTTAGTATTAAGACTGAAAACAGGAGGAGCAGCTAGCCTGGCTCTGTCCAAAGGTAACAGAAATCCACCTACCAGCACCTCTAAAGCTCACAAATGAACACGTTACAGCTTGTTCATTTAATTTGTACAAAAACCAAAGTGTAAAATTGAACCACTGTGGTTTTACAGGGTTTATTTGGCAGACTAACCTCACAGGTCAGGTTGCCAGACAACAAGTGGATAGTCGAAGAGATGTCATAAATCATAATATAGGTACATAATAATATTCATAAATATGTTTTTATCAGTAATCACCTGAATATAAGAATTGCTGTGTTTTCGCCACTTTTGAATGAGCCGTTTATATCTATAGAAGGTGTGGGTCCTCTTCCAAGGAGTCCACAATGTTGAACCACCGTGTTTCTACAGTAACCCAGAGTGGAAAAACCAAACACTGGCGCTAAAGAGGGCCTTTTGTGAGTTTTGCAACCACCTTAGGTTCCCTTTCATGCTTGGAAGGGGAGTGAGATAAGGTGTTTGCAATCTGCAAGCTTACCACTAGATTCAGTTTGTGCTAAATCAAGTGATGACAAACTAATTACCAGATGTGTGGACTTGAGTCTGACACACAATCGCCACAAATTTGGTGATTTTAGACTCAACTTGACAAAATACAAAAAGACTCGAAGACTTGATTCGGACTGATTCGGATACCTTGCCCCAAGCCCAAAGATTAAAAAGTGTGTAATTTGACAAGTGAGCCATGAATCAATTAATTTTCTGAATCAGTTAACACTATACATTCTCAGAGCAATAATTATTTCCCAGATTAAGTTTGAACCAATGCGACAGCATCTAATCAAGTTGCAGGAGAGAACCATGAAGAACTAGCCTAATGTTACATTACTGAGTTCTAGCTGGAAAAATGATAGCACAGATCATTTCATTCACATACAAAAACTATGTGGTCAACAAAATATGTACTGCAGTTTGCAAAACGTGCAGTTTGAAAATTACTGCTGCTGCATCATCGTGCCATTAAATTTGGTGAAGAGGGCATTGTGACTTGCTGAGGACTCAAAACTCAGAGTAGGACTTGGGACTTGACTTGGCAGTTGATCCTTCATAAGCCCCACCCCTTTTTGCTCTGTATTGCAATAACAGTTGATCAAGCTTGGTAATCAGGGGAATATTGGTCAACTTTCTCTGTTACTGTTTCTTGTACTTAGATATGCTATGTGTTAGTCTCATTTATGTTGAAAAGAAAACCACATTTTGGAGAGTATTAATACATTGCAGGGGGGCTGTAAAAGCGACACACATTATTTGTTAGCTAAAAATAGCTACCTAAGTAGCTAGGTAATGATTGATGTAGATTAGCTAACTAGTGTTTTGCTAACATTAGCTATCAGGTGTAACTAGCTCGCTAACTATTGATGTAGATTAGCTAGCTAATTAGTTAGTTTTTTTCACTAACATTAGCAGACTTAAGATGTGATGATATATATCAGTTGTCACCCGGCACAGCGCCGGGTGACAACTTTTTTTTTAAATGCTGAGATAGCTTAGTGTTTCACCGTGGCAGTTTATATTTATTACGTTTGGCACACATGGGTATATCTTGTTATATCTATATTTTTACTATGGATCAAGTAGCTCAATACATCAATTCATTAAGAAAACTGACATTTTAATTCCTTTTAATGCATTTTTGTTTGGTCTGGCTGGATTACTCTTTAAATTGATTGCAGGGAGAGGGAGAAACAGAGTAGTGGGTGAGCTACAGTGACTTAACAGGAGAGAGTGTGGTGTGTTGCGCTGTTCATTCATAAACTTAACAGTCCCTGCTGTGAAGGTGATCTGAAGACAGTCAAGTCAGGCAGGAATATTTAGCTCTATTGTGTTATATTTTCTAGAGGTTCTAGTTTCGATGAGAAATGCATTTGCAGGTATAAAATAAGACAATGATATGCTTTCCTGGATGCTCCAGTCAGCATTTTCTGCTGAACATCAGCCATATTTTGACGTGTGTGCACGAGTGTTATATGTCTGGGGTGACAAATAATGACCCGTTGTGATTGGTCCAGAAGAATAAATGTTGTCTCTTTTCAAATGGAAACTTTTTTTGTCTTAAGGGTGTATTAAAATGCAGATTGTAATAATTAAAAATAAAAGTTAAGAAAACATATGTTCTCCCAGTCCTTTAAGGGTGGCCAGTTGTACAAGTGGGCAGGCCCAGGTCTGTTATGCCCACCCACAATGCCACGCCTGGTTGTCACCGTTTAGCAAAATCTTTTACACAATCAATGAGCCTAGCACATGGCTTATCTAAGTACAGGAAAGGAAAGGAGAAAGTTGGCTGAGCTTCCACTGGGTACCAAGCTTGCTTAACTGTTATTATGGAGTTGTGGAGCACAGAAAGAAAAGGGATGGGTTGACTGACCCTTTCTAAGTCCTACGCCTTTTAGCTACAGTATGTGCTCCATTAACATTTATGGAAGCTTGGTTAGCTAATATGAGCAAAACACTAGGTAACTATTTATCTAATTAAGCAAAATGCTATCTAACTAGTTGGCTGATGATTGATATTGATTGGTTTGCTAGTTAGCTATCATTTCGCTAACATTAGCCAATTTGAGATGTGAATATATGTGACTTTTACTTGTCCTCCAAACACATCTGGCAACCATCTTCAAAATGTGGACAGAGACAAGCCTCACACATGACATATATGAGTACAGGAGACAGCTAAGTATAAAGTTAGGTATCAGTCTTGCTTAACTGTTATTGAAACGCAGAGTGAAAAGGGGCGGGACTTGTGAAGGGTCAATTGTATGTCTTCACTTCAGACTTGAGTGCAAAGATCTGAGACTTGCAAATTGCAAATCAATGGCGTGCTTCACTAACTAATACAGACACACCACACAGAGACTGTGAAAAACAGTGATGTCACTTGGGGCCCTCAGCTTATTTTTACTCCTGGGGCCCCTTTAGTCCGTTAATTCAGCCCTACATGGCAAGTTCAGCCCTCAGGTTAACTTATCAATTATCTGGAGCTTTACGTGAAATGTGTGCATACTTGTGAGCGCTGAAGGACGAGGTCACGACCCCAAACACACTCATGCAAACTCTTCCTGTGATCAAATTACCAGCGTGACACATAAAGCCACCTCCAGGGTTGACCTTTCACTCTCTCCTCTCACACCCTCCTCCCCCACCTCCATCTCTTAACTCCACACTCAAACCGCTAAATGAATCCAGAGTCTTGCACGGACGCTGAGAGCACCGCAGATGACCACAAGCCCCAAGTGGTTTCAATCCATCACCCTTCGCTCTTTCTCTCACTCCCCTCTTGTGGCTTGGGGGCTATCACACAGGAAGAGATACTCCCACCCCCCAGCCCTCCTCCCCTTTTTCTCTCCCTCCTCCTCCTTCTTTACATCCTCTGCAATGAGGAATGTCCTCCCGCTGCGATGGTAGCCAAGATGTGGAGCGGGCTCCTGTTTCCTGCCCGCCTGCATCTGTTCCCTCCAGCGCAGATCCCAGATAGAGGCTTGGTCGAGCCTGGGAACCGAGCGGCCCAGCTGACAGACGGACAGAGGGGGAGAAAAGAGGCTTAGCCCTGCCTGCCTCCACGTCCAAGTTCCCAAGTCTGTCTCTCCTCCCGGAGGCCAGACAGAGACCGTGGTTGTTTAACTCTAATTAGAGTGTCTTACTTTAGGGACTCCTTCTCATGCAATCACTAGGAATGATAATGAGGATCAATGTTTCTGTCAGAGGGCAGCTGTGTGCAGAGGTGAAACTGAACTAAGTGCTAACACATCATTGTTGTACTTAAGTAGAATTTACTTGAATATTTATTTTTCTGACCACTTTTGACTTTTACTCCCTACACTTTAACACAAATATTTGTACTTCTTGTATTTTTAAAACAGGCTTGTTATTTTAGTTTTAATGCATTTGAGGGGAATTTTTGATTATTTCCATTTTGCATCATTGTGCCCTGCCTTCCAACATCAAGACTGATTTCAACCTAAATGGTTGAGACAATAACACATAGAAAAGACAATTTATCAGTCTGTCCATCAGTGCATATCACATGACAGATGTAACAAGAAGAAAACTATGTAAAAGATGTAAAAATGCAAAAAGGAAGTAGCAAGATGAAAAAGAACGTACAAGACATAAGGCAAAAAAAAAGAAGCAGCAAGACAAAAAAGACATAACAGGATGAAAGTCAAAGACATAAGTCAAAAAAAGACGTAGAAGACAAAAACAATGTAACAAATTAAAAAACACGTAATGAGACGAAACATGACGTTAAAAACATAATGACAAAAAAGACGAAATACAACATAAAAGACAAATTACGACAAAAAAGACTTAAGGAAAAAAACTATGTAACAAGATGAAAAGCGATGTAAAAGATGCAACAAGACAAAAAACATGTATGACGAAGACAACAAAAAAGTAACGAGATGAAAAAGAAATAGCAACACTATAAACTACATAAAAGATGTAACATAATGAAAACAGACAAGAGAGGGAGGCTTGGCCAGAAATAGCTGGTAGAAATGTCCTTCAGATGGCTACATTCTACTTTTATACTTTGAGTATGTTTCAGAGCCTGCACTTTGTCACTTTTACTTGAGTAAAGAAGTTGAATCAGTATTTCTACTTCTACCAGAATCTTTTTTACATAAGTAAGAATGTGTGTACTTTTGCCACCTCTGGATGTGTGTGATAGCATGAGTGGATGGTTTAAAGACAAATAAACTCCTCACTGGGTCATTGAGTACAAAACAAATACACATTTTTATTGGGTTCATGTATATTAAAGCAAAGTAAGCGTTCAGTGCAAATGTTTTCCCTTTCATAAGAAGTACGAGCTCAGGGTCGTACTACAATCAAGCTGCGGGATTTCTGATTAAATAAGAAGCTCTCCCCTCAGAAAGACAGACCCAACATCCTGCTTCAATCCCCTCCCTATGTCATTTTACATAACCTCCTTTATTTCTCCTCCACCTTGTCCCCCAACCTCCTCCTTCCTTCTCTGATCCTGCCTGAATACTTTAAATATTCCCTTTTTGAGCTTTGGCCTTACACCAAAGGAGTGTGTGTTTATGTGTAAGCAAGAAAACAAGAGCCATCCCAGAGAGGAGCCATGACGGAGGCACTTTTCCGAGTCATGTGTCCAGGTGCGGAGAGGATCAGATTCCTGCGATTAGATTTATGGCTTAGTCCCTACAACAACACACGCCCTTCTCATTCAGCAAGGCCTCCTTTTGATGTCCCAGTCTACTCGGGCAGATATTTCATCGTGGACGCATAATTAAAGTTAGAAAAATAAGCCGCTCTCATGACAGCCAAAGGTCCTATGCTCCCTTTTTCACTCTCCTTCTCCTCCTCCTCCTCCTCCTCCTTCTCCACCGTGGTTTGTTACTGTTCTCAGATCCGTCCTTCCTTTGTCCCTTTGGTCCTTGTAACAGTAATAGAGCATTTCCTGCTTACCAATATCAACCACAGTGACAAGACACACAGGGCTGGGTTGTTACAAAACAATGCTGTTAAGTGCAATACAACATGTTGTATTCATATCCGTTTAGAAACAGTGCTTATTAATCAAACATATTAAATTTAAAGAATGGACTGAGATCCATGGTTCCTATGTTTCCTAAAATATTCTAAGCAACTGGCCTCATTTTGAAAAGTCAATTTGAATTTACTCAGAAAAACAACGTTAAAGGTCCAGTGTTTAAGATTTAGCAGAATCTATTGGTAGAATATGACAGAAATGGAATATAATGTTCAGAAATATGTTTTTATTAGTGCATTATCACCTACAAATAATTGTTGTAGTTTTGCTGCCCATTTTGACCTGCCATGTTTCTACAGGAGCCCAGAATGGACAAACCAAACACTGGCTGTATGGCCTGATATGGCCTTCTGTGTATTTTTTGCAAGTTTTGCTGCCACCATAGCTTCTCCTACACTCTTGGAAGGGGAGGGTGAAGCAAAGGGTTTTGAGTTTGTTGAAATCTGCAACCTCAACCCTATTTGCAAGATGTAAAGATGCAAGATGACAGAATATATTTATTCTATAAACTAATTTTAGGCTAAATGGACAGAAGTGTGTTTCAGATAAGCAAAATTTCCATTTAAAGGTACTGTGTGAAGCAATTTACATGTATTAATTGCTTCGTACAGAGTGGTGCAGGAATGAGTCCTAAAACCTGGAAATGAGTTAGCATATTAGCACTCCCAGTCCCCTCGTCAAAGTCAGTCAGTTTTCGGAATGGGCTTTTTGACTAGATGTTGAAACGAGGTCTGTAGCACGAACTAAGGGGATTTTCATGTTTTGTTCTACAACATAAAAAATATCAGAAAATACATGTCATGAATTTGGCAGCTTTGACATGCCTTAAAAGATGGCTGCTAACAAGGAGCTAAATGAGACTAGAGGTTGTCAGGGACATTAAATGTTATCACACTGAACACTAGTCACTTAGTGGTGTTCATGTGAAGTCATACAACTGTGGCTTAGTTCGTTTATAGCCAAACGTTAGCTTTTTACTTCAGGTGATTGCTTTTATGCTCATTTGTGAAGATTATCTTGCTTTGTGCACTAATCCAAAATCCAATAAAAAAGTCCAATTGGCTTTTTGTGAAGGGAACTGGAGTGATGCTAACTTCCGGGTTTGGCCTACAAAAATACATCATCCATGCAGCACTCCATAACCTATGTGTGAGCGGATGTTAACATAACTTTAAAAATGAGTCTTGGTTGCTTATAGCAGCCTGTGGACTGATTTCTATGTGAAGGACTCTGGACAGCTTTTCTTTTTTTTGTGAAAAAAGGATGACATTTATGCAGATTCCTGAGTGCCTTGCCTCTCTTCAGCTACAGTGTGCAGCAGTAGCTAACATTAGCTTAGAAATGTCCTCTTACAACAACGACCAGCACCAATCACAACAGAAGCCTGACTTTACTTACCTCATCTATCAACAGGACGCAGGTCAATCAACTTGATTCTCGTGCATGTCACGCCACTTTTTTTGGCCAATACTCAGGATGCTCGACTGCAGTTCATTCAACGGCCACTGGTGTCATTAACAACAAAAATTTTCTGAACATTTCACCTTTCAAAATGAGCCAATTTTATACCTTTTCAATTTTGGGACTTCATGATCCAGCCATGAGTGAAGTTGATATTTTGAGAAAATAATCGAGGGCTGAGGGGACACCGTTCTTTGATGCCCCACACATAAAATGATCATGGAAAATCCATTTAATTGAAGCTGCTTGTGTTTTCTATCAAAAACACCACAAGTCAGAACTTCGGAAACTTTACAGATGAGTAAAAAAAAAGAAAAAAAAAAGATGACGCAGGATTATGATACATCATAGCAGTCCATAAGAAAATAAATCCATGCTTTCTGCAAAATGTCCTCTGTCTTGCACAATACTGAGGGGTTAGTTATGATCAGTTCAGAACAGCTGCAATGTCTCTTCCCCTGCAGCAGGGGGCAATAGTCTCATCTTTGCTTCACCTACACCTGGAGCGGGTGGCTTCCAGGGTTTTCTGGTGCCTCCGTTTGTTGAACCTCTTAACGTAGTTGTTGCTTCGCAGGAGGCCGTCTCCAGGCTTCAGTTTACCGCCCAGTAGGTTCAGGAGGTCACTGGGAAGGTGGCGCCTCCGGTGGTAGATCTGGCCCATTACGATGTATCTGGTCCCTTGGGAACACGTAGAGGAAATGTTGAAATGACTGGAAAAAATGCACAGCTGAGCAATTTTCATGTTTGCTCTAAACAAAGTGGTTGTTACTGTTTTTGCTGAATTCAGGGAAACAAAATCCCACAACCCACACAAGAACAATTTGGTGTAAACTTGTTATTGGCCTCATAATTTATGGGTCTTTACACTTCCTTCAGTCTCTGCATACATGTCCCATAATATACAGCTGTCCTTAATCTGATCTGGAGTATCAATCAATGGATATATATATTTTTTTTATTATTTTTACAAATCACTTAATACATAAAAAATAGATAACAGGGAGTTTTATACACTTGAGCATTGAGTTTTTCTTGTCCAGATCTTTTGTTTTATAAGGCCTTTGAGTGACCCCACTATATTTACCGAGCTTGATGTCCGGGCAGGGCTTGCTGCACTTGTAGGTGTCCAGAACCAAAAGGCGAACTTTGAAGAAAAAGCTGTCTGGGGTCACATACAGACGGCTCATCTTGTAGAAGCCGTCGCTGCTCACCATCAGTGTGATGAGCCGTATTCCTTTACGTACCACATCGATGTCATGAACTATCCCATTGATGGCTGTTGAAAGGACATAAAAAAAACCATGTTAAAATGCTGTCTAAAATGCAAGTCTTTTTGGGGGGTACTTTCATGAGTATTTTTTAAAATCTGTTAATTTAGTTGTACTCAAGTATACATGACACAGTGTAACCTACTTAGTTGCTTTTTTAAGTCCTAATTAAATACTAAATAAAAGTTAAATTAGTATCCAAACCTTTTGTCTGTCATTTTTGTAGCTCCTAAGACTATCTAATCACAAATGGGCCAATGAAAACCATGACATTCAGATGAAAAACAACAAAATACTGCTGCAGACACAGGTTTGGTGAGGAGACCAGGACACCTGACTGGAACAGTGCAGGACTTGGGGGATGATTTAGACTGAAGAATACTCACAGATCCAAATTCATTAGCAAAAATCTTTTTTTTTTTTTTTTAGAGCTGACTGCCTGTATCCAACAATTATTTTTTTCTGATCTGATTGTACAAATAAAAAAGTTTTTATGGTCATAGACTCAGGTGATGTACACGAGAAGTTCAAACTTGTTGTGTATCTATATTGATTTCAATTAACTTTTGAAAAAAACTTTATAGTATATTATAACAGTATTTGTACTTAAATACGGATTTTCAGTACTCTCTCCACCATTGTTAAAATGTTGGAAATTCATATATATATATATATACATATATATATATATACATATATATATATACATATATATATACACACCATAAAGTAGAACTTAAAGGTGCAATATAAATTTTAGAAATATATTTTTTAAACAAACAGTTTGTCACTTTGGTAAATATACAAATCCTTTTTTGCCCAGAGTGAGGTGAAAAGATAGATACCACTCATGTCTGTATGATATATACAAAATGAAGCTACTAGGGGTGGTGAAAAAAATCGATTATTAATTAATCGCGATTATGTTATGGATGAGTATGAATCGATTATTACATTTTCAAAAATCGATTATTTTTTGCATTTTTTTTATTTTGCAAAAATGTTATCCCGCGGTCAACGGAAGTTGAACGTCAAGCGAGCGTGCCCAGTTCCAATTCGCAAGTGTGTGCAGCGGCCAGAGCGAGTGAGCCGTACGAGCAGGTGTGTAAAATGGACGAGGATCAACCAGCAACGAGCAACCAACTAGGGGTGCAACAGATCGCAGTTGATCCGTGTCCCATACGGATCGCCTTCTACGGTTTGGCATGCATGTGATCCACGGACCACATGTGAGCATCATAGTTTTACTGTCACTGTTACTTTTGTATAAGTTATAATACCAGAAATCTCCATGCAGTGTTGCAGTGAACAGAGGACAGATGCTGCTGTGTGCAGCTCATCTCTGTGAAGAGCGACTGATTTAAAAGTCGTCACATCACCTTGAGTGAAATCCAGACCATAACTTTTTTCACTGATGTAACTCTGCTATCACCATAGAAACAGATCATCAAACTGTGATGTTCATTGAAACTTTGGTGATATCAGCTGTCTTAACTTCTACACAGCTCCTCTCTGCTCACTGGTGCAGCTCTGTCTCACCACGTCTGTGACACAGTGTGTCTGCTGATTGATTGATTGATTATGACTTCTAACCAATCAGATGTGCTGCTGTAGGCGGGACATTGAGTCAGACTACAGAGTGTAGTTGTGTATTATACTGTACAGTATATAATGATCTAATATATGTATAGTATATACATAGTACAGCACTGTATAAGTTTGAAGTTTTTAATATTATAACCATTATCATTAATATTATCATTATTATTACATTATTAACTATGGTGATAATTACAGACAGACAAAGATCAAAGTGCATTTTTAAAATAATTTAACCCTAATCCCACCACTTTTTTCTTTTTTGTACTGCACAGGAAGTGCTTTGAGTTGTTACTCAATAAAAGAGTTAAGTAATTCAGCAACTGTTTTTTTAATGGTGCAATAACTTTGTGGTGTATTTTGGGTTACTGTTGTCAAATGGAAAATCAATAATCGCTAATCGAGAATCGTTAATAATCAAAAATCGGTTGGTAATCAAATCGGGACCTCAATAATTGTAATTGAATCGGATCGGGAAATCAGACAGATTAACCACCCCTAGAAGCTACAGCTGCTTGGTTTAGCTTAGCATAAAGACTGGAGAAGGGGGGAACAGCTAAATAAAACCTTTCCACTTTGGTGTTTGTCTGGATTCCATGTCAATGGAATGTGCTCATTTGTAAGCTCTTAACACACTGGTAGGTGGATTTTTGTGTTCACTCTTTTGCTGATTTTCCCCACTTCCAGTCTGCAGTCTAAGCTTAGCTTATTTTAGCTCCCTAAGCTAAGCTAAGCTAAGCTAAGCTAACTACCTGTTGGCCATAGCTTCATATTTATTGTACATAGACCTACATGTGGGTGACTAATATCAGTCTTTTTAAGAAGTTTCCTAACATGGAGAACAATGGTAATTGGAGTGCTTTGGAGTGGAGTACCATGTAGGATTTAGTGGCATCTAGCAGTAAGCTTGCAGATTGAAAAATTGCCCTCTTGCCTTCCAAGCATGTAGGAGAACCTACAGTGGCTGTGAAATTCGTGCAAAAGGCCGTATGTAGAGCCAGTGTTTGGTTTGACCATTTTGGGCTACTGTAAAAACATGGTGGTGTAACATGGCAACCTTGAGGAGGAGGACCTGTGCCCTCTGTAGATATCAATCCAAACAGTGACAAAAATTCTAACACAGAGATTCTTATTTTCAGGTGATTATACACTAATGAAAACATGCTTATAAATAATTCTTACACACTGGACCGTTAATTACTATCTACATACAGCCAGGGATGTGTTCAAAGTCTTCAGGGATGTTCATTACTTCACAAATATGTCCTAAATGGAATGATCAGTACCATATTAATGCCTGAAAATCATCACAAAGCATTAAAGTTTACATTGACTGCATCTTACTTTTGTTTTTGTCTCTTGCTGGATACATACCAAACTCACTGTAGCAGTAATACTCCCTCTCCTCCTTCTCCTTCCTGCATTCGCTCATGCAGAAAGCATCATGCGTGAAGTCGGACTCTGCAGAGAAGAGAACAAGAAGAGGACAGGATGGAGGGTTGAGAAGAAGAGAAAGTGACTGTCTGCCGTGCCCTGTGTGGAGCCAGACCCTCATTCCAGCGTCATTAGAAAAGGACAAGGTTGTCATTACAAAACCCAGGCGTCGAATTCCACAGCATGGGACAGGAGGAGGTGGTGGTATGTGTGATGGGATCACATCCCTGTTACATTTTCCATCTTAATTACAATGTCAGAGCCCTCACACTTTCTTTGCATCAGTGTCATTACAATCTCTTGCTCCCAAAAGACATCTGCACACAAAGAGAGACACTGACAGCCAGATTTTAGGGGTTAGTGGTTGTAATTAGTGGCAGGGGATGTTAACTAACTGAGAAGAGTGAAACCATCACTGTCATTATCACTCTTTGTGAACTCTGTGAACTTTGTCTGTTAGTGTATATTACATTACTGTATAACTGAGTTTTTTAACTGTATCTCAATCAGTGTAATCATATTTTTAAATGTGTAAAAGAGTCTCTAAATGTGTAGTGGGATTTGTGAATGTGAACAGGACTCTGCAAATGTGCATTCAGAGTCCATGTGTGCATAATTAGATCTGTAAATGTGTAAAAGCATGAATCTGCATGCATCAAGTGCATGTATTCACACATGCACAACCATTTTACCTGTGTGGCTAAAGCATAAGGAGTGGGACTAAATCTAATCAGTGAAAAAAGTCTCTGCCACAATGCTCTATGACAAATAGTTCACGACAAGGTTATGACAGGCGGCGTGGCTAAAGTGTATGGGGTGAGCAAGCTGTCACAATTTAAAAATTTAAAAAACTCCACTGAGTCAGATAATGGCTCACACAGGTACCTAAAAGAAGGAAGTAATGAGTTAAGTTCTGCTTAGAACGTATAGGTCACGCCCATTGCCACGCCCTCTTTGTCCAGCATCATGAACAGTTAGTTGACTGTCTTTTGGCTCATAATCAGTCTTTCTACAAAGTTTTGTATGAGTCTGTGAATCTAAAGTTCTTTTTGTGTTAGGCCACTCCCACTGCCATGCATCCCTTTATCCAATTTGCATGACCACAAACACAGGCCTTAACACACACACACACACACACACACACACACACACACACACACACACACACACACACACACACACGACTTCCATGCTAAATTTCAGCCAATTCCAGGGATGAAAACTGCCAAAGGGTGGGGAATTTTTTGGTGACTGACTGACTGACCAATCAAGCAACCTATAGAGCTTCTGATAGCAGCTAAAATAAGTGCAAATTTGCAATAGCTAAAGTATGAAGAGTGTTACTCCTGCTACTTTGCTAAATCCAATGATGCCTGCTGCAAGCTTCTATGACCAACAGTTCATTAGGTATGAAGAGGGCGTGGCTTAAAGCAAAGGGGATGGGGCTTAGCCATACAACTGAAATAAGAACTCTCTGCAGAGACCAGTGATGCCTCCCACAAGAATTTACAACTGATGGTTCATGAGTTTGGACGTGTTATGTGAATCCATTTAGAAGTGATAATTGTTTTAGGCCACGCCCACTGTCACACCCGTTTTGACAGATGGCATGAACAGAAACATACACTTTTACATACACACACACATTTGACATCTATGCCAAATTTCAATGTCCTAGGACAAAAATGGTGGTCACCAAAGGGTGGGGAATTTTGTGGACTGACTGAACAATGGACTGGTGGTGACTAAAAAAAATCTCCAAAAATGTATATTTACAGATTTGTCTACACTAAATCTCATAGCTTGTTTTTACACATTTAACAGTCTGATTACACATATTGATTCTGAATACACTTGTGCAGATTCCTGTTCACGTTCACAAAGTTCCAGTACACATTTAGAGATTCTGTTCACATTTACAAACCTGATGATGCACACATGGATTTAGATACAGTCACAAAACTCTCCACACACATTTGTAAATAGTTTTGCTACAGTAACGGCTCCATATGACCCATATTTCCACAAAAGTAAAAACATCTGTGTTTATATCTCTGTATTTTAAGGGTCATTTTTTACCCTTAATTAGACAGGACACAGTGGAGAGTGATGGGAAACACATCAGGGGCATTGCGGTGAACATGTGCAACCCATAGCCCATCAAGATGCACCAACATTTTATCTTTGTTCAAAAGCATCTTGATAGTTTTGTCAGGACTGACTATAAGTCCACACTATCAGTGAGGACAGGGCATTCACAGTCACAGATCTCCTCATGTACTCTATCAATTTCTGTTTTACAGAGTATACAAATTAACTGTAACTTTGCTAAAATTATTATTAATTAAAGGTGACATTAAAGCTGCAACAAGAAACTGAGATATTTTGTTGATTCTGGAGCCCCCTGTGGACAAAAGTGGTAGTGTTTCCTCCACCATAACCACAAAATATAACATCAGAAATTATTATTATTACTTAAGGAAACATCTCCTTTCTCTTCTTTTTAACTGGATAATATATTACTCACTGTAATTCTGCCTGGGAAAATGTAAACAGGCTTATTTCATCTGATTTTAATGAGAATCAAACCTGGCAAGCATTAACAATAACTATATATTCATATAGGTCATATAGGTGATTGGTATTAAACAGAGACTGTTTCATAACCAGTTAAAAACATATTGTACTAGCTTTAATTACATAGCTAATAATATTCTAGAGATAAATAAATTAATAAATAAATAAGTAATAATTTTTGATGATATTTTATTCTGGCACCTCGATAATCATCAGTAGTCCTTGTTTGTTAAAAAGGTCGGTAGAATGAAGGTTAATTTGGTAAGAAATCCATTTTACATTGGTTTGAGTCATTAGTCAGATTGCACAGATTATTGCTGGTAATAAATATTGTGATACTGAACATCAAAGATGTTTCCAGATGGCTAAACTCTTACTGTTAGATAATTTCAGTGTTTTGAAACATATCATCCCACAAAGCAGTTTAATACATCATAAAGCTCAAGTTCACTAAAGCAGAGGTGGTGAAAGTACACAGATTCATTACTGGAGTAGAACTACAGATTCCTGAGTGAAGAAAAACTCAGGTAAAAGTAGAAGAACTGATTATATATTTTATATATATATATATAATTTACTTCTTGGAAATGTTGTTTTTGTCCTGTTACATTGTCTACATCTTGCTGCGTCTTTTTCGTCTTGTTACATCTATTTTCCGTCTTTTCATCTTGTTATGTAATTTTTGTCTTATGTATTTTGTGCCATTTTTCAGCTTGTAAAGCCATATTCTTCTTGATATTACTTCTTCGTGTTTGTAAAGGTGGCGCGCAATGATGCAATCACAAATAATCAATAATTCCTCTCAAATGAATTACAAATAAAGTATCGGGCCTGTAAGGAGAAGAAAGTACAAATATTTGTGTTTATATAAATAAAACATCATAAAAATAAATTCAGCAGTAAAGTACAGATACCTGAAAAATCAAAGTACAGTAATGAATTGTTTGTACTTAGTTACTTTCGGCCTTTGCATTAAAGTAACATTCAGAGATCCTGGTTATGAGGACAGCTGACAGGTCTCTCTCTCTCTCTCTCTCTCTCTCACACACACACACACACACACACACACACACACACACACACACACACACACAAACACACACACACACACACACACACACACACACAGGTCAGCCCTCAGAGTCGGGACACAACAAATACCTCTCCTCAGGATGTCGAACTGGTAGAGCAGGCTGGAGGAGCGCCGGTTGAAGGTGATAGGCGGGCGGCTGTTGTTCCGGGTTGCTGCACCGATACCTGACTGATAGAGGCTGGACTTTCCCGGCCGGTTCTCCTCCGGGTCCAGCCGTCGGTTGGGGGGATCTCTGCGCGGGGAGGGGGCCGGCTGGTGTGGCTGAGCCTGAGGCTGCGTGTGGGGTGGAGGACCCCTGGGTCTGGAGTTGGGGTGTCCCTCTGGCTCGCTCTGCTGAGGAGGACTGATGTTGGACTGGGCGTCCTGGTTGGGTTTCTGCACAGTGCGGTTGTTGTTGCTGGGAGCAGCAGCAGCAGCAGCAGCAGCTGCAGCTCCTGTCAGGAGGGTTTTGGGAAGCGGACCGGCCACCTCACCTCTGGTTTTCTCGCTGTTGTGCTCCAGCAGACGGTCGCTCTTGGGGCCCTTCTTGCTCTTGTTGTGGGGACTGTGGTGGCGAGGGACTGGGGCCAGGTCGCTGTGCTTCGGCCACACAGCAGAGGGCAGAGGATGGAGGGCAAATTTGGATTCACCAGTCTTGCTGCTCTTCTCCAGAAGCTCGTTGATGGGCAGGGAGGGCTCTTTGACCAGCAGCCGGGTCTGGTTACTCGGAGCTGGGTCCACAAAGCTGCTCTGACCTTTTTCTATAAGGGTGTACAGCTCTGCGTTAGACACAACAAAAAGTTGCACCTCAGTTATGTTGTTTCCTTCATTTTGATATACGTTAAAGAAACTTCATCTGAAAATCGACAACACATTTTTTATAGTTTCCTTTTCTTTCTGTCTTTCTTTGCATAGTAGTAGACTTTTCCAACCCACACATGCTAAGGTCAGTGAGATGAAGTTTCAGTTTCTCATGATGAAACATCTCCAACTGAAGAAGAAACACAAATAATTATTAAAGGAATAGTTCACCCCCAAGTCAGATCAGCTGCAGAGTTCTGGAGATTTCTGTCGACCCTCCAATGTAATGGAACTAGAAGACATTACAATAAAAAAAAAAACTCAATAGCAATGTCTCTTTCCAAAATTCATGACCCCAACATAATCCACAGACCTTGTTTTGAGTAGTGTCACGTAGGAACTGATAGAAAGAAAGCAGTTCCTACATGAAACTGCTCACCACAAGGTCTATAGATTACCTTAAGCGACCTGGTCGTGATTTCTGGAAAGAGACACAACTTTTTAGTGTGTTTTCTGGTGCCTTGAGCACCACAAACTCAGTGCCATTTATTGAGAAAAGGCAGACATCTCTATGGCTGATATCTCCAAAACTCTGCAACTAACACCACAAGTATCTGGATGGATAAACAGCACTACAGGCCAGAAGAAACAAGTATTTTTGATTTTGGAGTGAACTGTCCCTTTAATGTAATATTAAAGCCTGCTTTTACACTAAGTTACAATAATGGATTCAGTTAATTTGCATAACAGTGGTTGCTCCTTGTAACTTAAAATGTTAAGGATCCTTCTTTATTTTTATTAATAAAGTATGACTTCAATTGGACATTAAATCAGCGACTTTCATAATTAAAATGTGACATCTTGATTATTCTACAGTATGACACTTGCTGACCTTGGCATGCTGTGTTGGAAATGTCTAACTGGATAAGAATCTACAGCTAAATTATTAGTTTAAAATTAACCAAAGCCACGAAAGTCAATCCATCAAAGTTGTAAAATGATTTCAACTGTTACTCACCAATCGTTTAATCTAAATCACATTATGTAATAACTGTTTCGATGTAGTATTTGTCCATCTAAATGGACAATTTTGCATACAAAAATATGTCCGATTATTGTATCTTTTTGTGTGTTTTTTAAAGAAATGTTTTTGACAAATATCAGAATAATACACATTTCCCTGGAGAGATCCAAAGCTACAGAGCCCCAGTGTTAAACAGCAGTTAAACCATATCATAGCAAGGTGTTGAGATATTATACTTAAAAGGGCGGCGTATTAAAAAAACTTTTTCTCCAACACATAAAAATGCACAAAGCTTTAAATCTGTACCATTCTGGGTGATCAAAAATGTTCTCACTCACCGTTGACAACATGCTCCTCTGTCTTGTAAAGAGGGAGTCCCAGAAACAAGAGAAACACAATAATCCCTGTCATCCTGGATGTTCAACGAGGACACACATTCAGGTCTGCTACAGAGCCAGGATTCCTGGGATTTTTATACAGGCTGCTCAGGAATGAGACGGGATGGGATGGAAAAGGAGGTGGTGGGACGTCCCTAACACAGAAATAAACACAGTGACAGCAGGACACTCCTTTCATTCATAAATGGGTTCTAAAAAGGATCTCATTGTTGTTTACAATATAAGAGGGAAAATGTGACTCTGTGGATATTCTCTGTTATTTACCAAGGAAGATTTTAGATATTTATAAGTTGATTTACCTTGTGGTGTCTGGCGTCCAGCCTAATGTTCGAAATCTTCTGTATTGATGTTTACTTACTGGGTGTTTTTTGGATATTTAATATTACTATAAGAAATGTTTTATTCCAGAGAAACTTCTCGTCTTACATTAGCCTGCCTTATTGCCAGGTGGAGGTGACCTGAGTGTATTTAGAATAATGGATCTTCACTGCCCTCTGGGGGTCATAGTGAGAAACTACAGCACATCATTAAATTTGATTAACCAGTCTGTTGTTCAATTTGTATACATTTATAAATGGGTGTTTCTGCACCTTTGGGCATTTTTGAGACTCAAAAATGAATAAAAATCACTCTCTATGAATTTCAGTTTTAGCCATTAGAGGCTGTAATAAATATAAATAGGTATCCAGAGGTGGGAAGTAACAAAGTGCAAATACGTTGTCACTATACTTAAGTTGTCAGGTATTTGTAATTTTCTTGAGATTTTATTTTTCCGACAACTTGCCTACATTTTACCAAAAAAAATATCTGTTCTGTCTACTCCTTGCACTCCAAAACATATTTTTTAACTTTAGTTTTCATGCATTTCAGGGAAATTATTATTTCAACATTGCCTCACTGCATATTACCAACATTAAGAAATATTTCAGCCTAAATTCATGGAACAATAGCACATAGAAAAGATGATTCTTTGGTGTATCCATCAGTTCATATATCATGCAGGATAGACGTAACAAGATGAAACAAGACAGAAAACAACATAAAGACAAAAAAAATGTAACAGTAAAAAAAAGTGTGGAAAGACAAAACGCAATGTGAAAGACATAACAAAATGAAACACGGTATAAAAAACATAACAAGTCAAATTGATATGGAAGACCAAAACAAAGTAACAAGACAAAAAAGATGTAAAAACACAAAAACTGATGTGAAAGACATAACAAAACAATAAAGGTCGTAAAAGACATTACAAGACAAATGGCATAAAAGACCATAAAGAAATAACAAGACAAAAAAAGACATAAAAACGTGAAAAAACATTGTGAAAGACATAATAAGATGAAAAATGATGTAAAAGATGTAACAAGATGACACATTACGAGCACGTCATAACAAGATGAAACAGATAGAGAGGGGAACTTGATCATGGAGAAAGGTTCACTTAGCTTTGCACAGAACTATTGGGTAGAAATGTCCTTCAAAGGATGACATTTTACTTTTCTTCGTTTCAAGTACATTTCAGAGCCTGTGCTTTTTCACTTTTACTTTACCCTGCTTATCAGTAGGGTACTTGAATTAACTTATCTGACATATCTGAACATTGAGACCGCAGATGTAGGACACGAACAAAAGTTGTGTTTGGCCCCAAAATGCTTCATAACTTTTAACTTAAATCCAAAATTTCGCTGCTGGGAACAGTATCACTGGCACCATGACCACATTTTGCAGACAGTATCAGACACCATCTGCACTTGCATCAGCTACAGCAAGCGGCACCACACAAAAACAGTGCACCATCACCTTTGACCGACCATGGGAGAAGCCCCAGCCCGAGGGCCAGGGTGGACCACTTGCCTGGTTGACCTAGAAAGACAACTGAGGTTACCGGACACCATCGCTTTCTATCAAACTTAGACCGGACATGGTCCGCAGCTCTACAAACAGATGGACATACAGCCACACCCAAAAGTAGAACATCAGCATATCTTTGGGTTTTGTGGCCTGCTGTCATCAGAGTCAGAAATTCTGCCTCTTTTTGGGGGAACAAAAATAACAGCAGTTCAACAAAAATGTGATGTTTTAAATAGTTAGTTCAGATTCTCCAAAGTCACACAGTAATACAAACTAACTAGCCAATTTAGGTAGCAGTAGACGAGCAACACCTGTTCTGTTCTATGAGGTAAAAGTGGAGTTTGATGGCAGTGAAGAGAGCGATATTTGACTCCTGTCTCCTGTCGGAAAAGGCTGTTCGACAGCCAGGCAAAGAGGTACTGAGATTAAGTTTTTTATGCAACTAAAATACATTTTGCTGCTGACCCTGTCCACAGCAGTAAATTACTTTCCTGCACTTTCTGCTACTCTAAACTTAGGGATAATACACACTGGCTAAATAGAAAAGTACCTCACAGAACCTGAACCGTCCACCCAGCATCAAGGTGGGCTCGTGTTATTTATATGTGCAGGAAGATGGTCACTTGACAGACATGGTAGCTGAGTTAACATTAATCGGTGCTAGTTTAAGGATTACACTTTTACACTTTAAATAATGCTAGCCTGCTCTGATGGATGGAGATGAGAAATGAGCCCTCCAGTGGTCAACGTGTGGAACTGCAGCACAAGAGTACATTAGTCCAGTGCTTCCCAAACTTTTTCTGGCATGCCCCACTTAAGAAGCCTAAAAGTTTGCCACCACTCCAAAATTATTATCAATCATTAACAATAATTGGGGAAGCAACAGATTATCAAAAGGATGTAATTTGATTTTTTGTGAAATAAATGTTAGAGTGATTGTGTTCACAAACTTGTTTATTTTCCCCACATTAGCCTTTTCAAGACTACAGAATGCCACGGCTCAATTTGAAATCTAAAAAAACTTCAACCAAACCCAGAACTGTAATCACAACTCTGATCAAGACATGAGATTACTCGTACCAAGATACCTTCTGGTGTTAATGTGTCAGGTCACCGAATACAGTGTAAAGCCTGTTAAACTAGGTCAGATAAATTAAGAATATTCCACGATACAAAAGCCATGACCTTGTTTACTTAGTTCTGATTATTTGAAAAAGAATCATACACATTTTATGGTAATTTCAAATGTGTCAAATTGAGTTTTAAAAATGTTTTGTTAAATATAGTTTTCATGACGTCTCAAGGCCCACTGAAGGGCCTTCATGGCCCACCAGATTGAGATTCATCCATTTGAATATAGAATAAATCTCTCTTTGTATGCTGATGAATTTAGTCTATATAAATATATGTTTATATAATTAGGTATATAGTAATATGTTAATATATTATGTTGGAAAATTGATATACTGTATGTATTAGTGATTATGAATAAAAATGTAGCAATATGTTCAGTTCTATTTATATATATGTGTATATAAATAAGAATGTAGTAATATGTTGCAAGAAAGAATATTGTTAATTATAGTGTTCTGATTTTTATATTGTGGTTGTTTTGTCTATAAGTGTCTTAACTGTTGTCATGTTGTTATGTTTGTGTGGACACCAGGAAGAGTGGATGATGCTCGATATCATCTAATGGGGATCCTAAGAAAATCCTAAATTGATAGTAGATAATTGATAATTGTTAGTTCATAATTAATAAGCCCATACTACTTGGCTTAAATGAACAATATGTAGTAATTGTGCATGCAGAAATAAGCAATGCAGTGTAAATAGCAAGCTGAAGCCAGACACTGTATATTAAATATGTTCAAAGTCTATTTGATATAAGATCTATGGTTGAAGTGAGTTGTCCCTCCCTGCCCCTTCCTCAACAAGACTCAGGAAGCTCAGGCAGGCTGCAGAGCACTGCAAGAGAGCTACATTTTAAATTGACAATAACAAGTGACAAAGAGTCCTCCACTACAAGTTGATCAGCTGTTTATAACTGTCAGCTTCTGTTAATGTTAAGTTAAGCCTGTTATCTAGAAAACAGAAGCCCACTGCTCTGAAAATACGCCCCCTGGACTTTGAGTTAGGTGCTGCTTGTCTTACTGCCTGCCAGACTCCATTAACATATTGCTCAATTAATGTTATAGACATCTACTCTTTATACAATATTATTGTTGATTTCTCATGGCTCTTAAACAGACACTGAGTCGTTCAGCGATTATTTGGCATTCATTTTAACCCTAATTAGCGTGAAACAGGCAAACAATAACATTAATTCTCGTAATGCAAATTTCAAAGAGGGACCCAGTGGCTGGAGCGTCCTTGAATAGCATAGTTCAATTAAATATGTTTCCTTGTTATCTGATTATATATCGTGGTATGGCATATAGAAAGCCATTTTAACATTTTTCTCAGCTTCCCTATACCGACACTCGACTCATCACACATCCTCAATGACAGTTACAGATATCTGTATGGCAAGCCGTTTTAACATTTAATGGCTAGACTGGATATGTATTGCAGATATCTGTAATTCAATTCTTCCTATTCAAAAATAACATTTCAGATATCCACAGCGTCATTCTTCCTATACACAATTGTCATTTCAGATATCCACAACGTCATTCTTAGCCGTTTTAGCATTTCATAGCTAGGGTTAGGGTAGCAGATACCTAGTCTAGCGCTACATTTGAATTACGACTATCCCTAATTACAGTTAGAGATATCTACAATGTAATTTTGACTAGTCATAATTCCACTTCAAGATATCTACGGTGTTACGTTGCGGATATCTTTAACTCTCGTGGGAGCAAGTGGGAGGCGGGAGCGGCTTGTTATTCAGTGAATCAAACCCATTCAAACCATCGGCCACTGCAACCGTATTTCTCCAGCCTAGCTATGAAATGCTAAAACGGCTAAGAATAACGTTGTGGATATCTGAAATGACAGTTGTGTATAGGAAGAATGTTATTTCTGAATAGGAAGAATTGAATTACAGATATATGCAATACATATCCAGTCTAGCCATTAAATGTTAAAATGGCATGCCATATCACGACTAGTCAAAATGAAGTTTTTGATATCTGTAATGTCAATTCCAGATAGTGAAGCTTAGCCATTAAATGTTAAAATGGCTTGCCATAATCATGGTCAGGTTATGGTTTATTACAGCAAATATACAACATTTTTCTTCTAAGTCTGGCTGTTGAAATTTGTCATTTACAATCAACGTTGCAATGAAGGGCTGTCCTTGCTAGTTTAATCTGTGCATTTCTGCTGCTCTTTGGACAAAGTCCTGATTTGGCTTCTTACTAGGATGTTCCAACATTCCTTGTTGAGATCACTGGGCAAAGCGACTTACTTTTAAGCCCTGAAAAGGAAGTTAAATGCGACCCAGATGGGACTCGAACCCACAATCCCCAGCTCCGGAGGCTGATGCCTTATCCATTAGGCCACTGGGTCATTACGTAGCTTTATAAGAAAAACAACCTTTATCAAACACCTAAAAACAAAGGAAACAGAGTCGCTGCAGGTATATTCAAGTATTTACGATTCAACAACACATTGTTAGGTAGAGAAAATGTTACCCATGGTACCGTAGATATTTCAGACATAGCTACAACGAGAATGAGACCTCAAGACGAGGCAGGTTTATCTCGCGATACTGACGGGGTTGCCTTTGACAACGGCTTCGTTGTCTGAGGCGTTTTGTTAACCGTGGGCGGTGGGGCGGTGCTTGCAGTCCAACTGACCAATTAAAAGTCAGGGAAAACAGGGTGGTATATACATGACGTCACGTATATCGAAAGAAAAAAATTACGAGAAATCATTAAGGTAAGCACGTTGCACATGCTCTCTGGCTAAATGTACATTTAAAACAAACGTTAAACGTTACTTTAATCGTTCAGTGTCTCGTTTTCGTTTTTGTTTCGAGTGTGTAATGTTTGTCCTTGAATCTCAGCGGTTTTCTTCGTGTTGGTTTCCCAGACAGGCTCCGTGTGCGGCGGGCCACATGGTGTTAGATAACCGGCTTGGCTTAAAGACAGGCTGCCAGTTTGCTAGCTAGCTACTTTGCTGTCTGCTAGCTAACACAGCCTAAAGTTAACCAGAGGGAGGGAGCGAAAGAAGCCGTTGTTACGTTACGGCCATCAAATTTTCAACGTTAAATTGTCATCTTTCTACAGGGAGTGTCTACAACGTTAGTGAAATCGATTGTCTTGCTCAACGGTCAGGAATGTCAGCTGGCAACGACAGCGGAGATCGACTCAACCAGTTCAAAAACAAAGGCAAAGATGTTAATGTAAGCTCTGTCAGTAGCAACCAGCATTAGAACACTGGTTAATTAACATAGCTAACCCTGACATATGTTATGTCGTCTTAAACTTTTCTGGGTAATGGCTTTTTCAGGAGCTGCGACGAAGGAGAGCGGAAGTCAACGTGGAGCTCCGCAAAGCGAAGAAAGAAGATCAGATCCTGAAGAGGAGAAACGTCCAGAGCCTCCTGGACGAGCCGACTTCCCCTCTGCAAGAGCAAGATCCCAACGCACAGGTAAGGAGACCATCTGCAGCCGATGAGCTCTGTCAGCTCCACTGACCCTTTCACACACTATCTGCTTGATATGGCTGGGAGCAGTAAACGGGACTCACCTGCAATGCATACTACTGTTTCCCATTTAAGAAACATGGAATTATATTGTTTTTTCATAGTCTTGTTAATAGTTTTGTAGATTATATAGCATTTCATTTGACAATGAGGGAGGTATAACAGTCTTGATGTCAACACCTGACACTAGGCTAGTCCAAATGAACCTTTAAGGATGATATAAAACTGAGGTCAGCCTGTGCTGTTTATACACAGTGATCAAAGGGCAGTGAGTAACTTGGAGCAGACTTTAATGTCTACCTGATGATAACAGTGTAACACAGAGGTTCTCAAAGTGTGAAGCGCGCCCTCTCGGGGTGCCTCCAAACAGTTTCAGGAGAGGCTCAGTGAATGGAGGTAAAAATTATATTAGTTATTAAAATGAGACATAGAATAGCCTAAATGTGTGTGAATTTTGTTAAAGAGATATATTCAGATATGCAGTAGTTTTTCCTGCTTTCCCAGAGTCAGACACTAATAAATGCCTTAGTACAGACCTTGTTTGTATATATTTGGGGGAATCTGATGTGATGTCAAGCAGCAATATTAGGCTATCTTGGCTCAGTTGTTGAGTTTCTACAGGGTCCAATAACATAATCCCCATCCCACGAGGCAGGCATCCAAGAATTGAGCGAAACTAAGCAAGTAAGCTATGGGGGTGATGATGGGGTTCCTTTTTCCATGCCTTGTCTGAGGGGAGACATAAACAGTTTCACATGTTGAAAACCCATAGCGTAACGGGTTTTACTTCTTTATTTTTACATACGAACCAATTGATACAGCAGAAGTTTCCCAGATGGCCTTACGGGGGGGGCTATGACGAGTTTCAGGGGAGGCTTAGTGAATCAAATTGAAATACTGTTGTGTTAGTTATCAAAAGGAGATCACATAGAAGAACCTATATGTGTGTGAATTGGTTAAAGAGAGAGTTAAGTCCCCCCAAACTACTGTGTCTCTGAACTGTTTTTCCAACTGTTTTCACAGTCAGAAATTAATAAATGGCTTCGTAAACACATTTTTAAGTATTTGGTGTAGTCTGAAGTGGTATCAAGCAGCAATATTGGGCTATATTGGCTCAACTGTTGAGTTTTTATGGGATTCTATGATATAATAATGATCCCACAGACATCCAAGACTTGAGTGAAACCAAGCTGGTAAACTAAGGAAGGTGGGGGCTCATAGTCTCAAACTTTGCAAATCCCTTGTGTTACAGGTTCTGCCACTTCTTTTTGAAATGCACCCAGTTGATTTAAAGGGGGATGCCACCCCCAAAATAAAAAGAAAACAAGAATCTCCTCTTACCTGTAGTGCTTTTTATCCATCTAAATGGTTTTGGTGTGAGGTGCTGAGTTTTAAGGACATTTGCAAGATAACCTACAGACTCTGTTATGAGCAGTTTCATGTAGGAACTATTTTCTTTGTACCTTCCGTCAATAGAAATTGAACAGTATGAGAATTTCAAATCATGGTTATAGATATAAACTTAGCACAGTTATCAGTATTATTATGGCATTGTTAAAATGTTCAGAACACACTGATACACTCACTGAAATCATTTCACCAAGTCTTAAACCTCTCAATGATTTGAAATGACATATCTTTTGTGATGTCAATGTTTTTATTGATGCATAACAAACTCACGTTGCATGCCGCCGCAATGTCTGGGTGACTGTTACTAAGTTTGGTTGATGAAGAACAGTGTACTGTTTTTAAAATGCTGTAATCAAACATGGCTATTATGATAATTAAAATTTGGGTAACAGTTTGTTGGGAATTTTATCACTATTTTTCCTGAAAATTATTAAATAGGGCTCAACAAAAAGGCTTGCCCACTTGCCTGGGGCAGGTAACATGCCATGTCTCCTTCTGTGCAGTGATACGGTTGGCAGGTGTAGTTTGGTGGAAGGAAAATAGTTCCTACATGAAACTGCTCACAACACGGTCTGTGGATTATCTTGAGTAGATCAGTCATGGTTTCTGGACAGAGCCATTGCTGTTAAGTTTTTCAAATGTATTTTTTCAAGTCAAGTGCCATCTAGTCCCTTTATACTGGAGAGAATGCACACATCTCTATGACTGATATCTCCCAAACTCTGCAACTCACACTAAAACAATCTAGATAGATGAGTAGCACTACAGTTAAGAGGAAAAATTAATATTTTTGATTTTTGAACTGTCCCCTGTAAGAAGAGTTCTGTCAATATTAATTTAACTTGTCCTGAAGACTTTGAACTTGCATTGTGTGTGTGCAGTAGTCTCAATTGATCTGCATTATCCTGATCCTTCAGCACTGACCTAAACATATTCCAAGCTGTTTGAAGATTTACTGGGCAGATAAGTAATCCTATTTTGTTTCTGTTTCCGCAGCCTCCTCAGCACTGGTCTGTGGAAGAGATTGTAGGAGGTGTAAACAGCCAGAATATAGATTTTCAGCTGCAGGCCACACAGGCTGCCAGGTAAAATCATTTTGAAAAGATACTTGACTGAAGAGTTGTGTCCTGACATAATACACTTCATCCACATCCTGTTATTACTTTTTAAGAGACGTGGTGGACACAAAATTCTGTGTATTGTCTTTAAAGGAAAGTGAAAGTAAATTGTAGCATCGTTCAGTGTCATGAGACTAACTCCCTAGCTGTGTCTGTCCTGCTCTACAGGAGACTCCTCTCCAGAGAAAAGCACCCGCCTATTGACAGCATCATCACCGCAGGCCTCATCCAGAAGTTTGTTAGCTTTTTGTCATTGTCTGAATGCCCCCCCATCCAGTTTGAGGCAGCCTGGGCCCTGACCAACATTGCCTCAGGAACCTCAGAACAGACCACTGCCGTCGTGGAAGGAGGGGCCATCCCAGCCTTCATCAGCCTGGTGACATCACCTCACCCGCACATCAGCGAGCAGGCCATCTGGGCCCTGGGCAACATTGCAGGTACTATAGGCTGACAACACCCAGTTGCTTGTTACTTCTGTAGCTCCATTTACCTTAATAGTTGTGATGTGAGGATCTGTTGTTCTTGTGTGTAATTATGCTCCTTAGTTTTGTCTGAGGATTTTTGAATGAATGTAAAAGGTTCCTTTAACTCTAAAGTGTGTTGTTGAAATCATTGTCCGAAAACGATCCATTCAAGATAACAAGGAACCCATAATCTATCAGAGTATTAGCACTTGTTTGCAGAGGTTGTGTTAGACTTTCTGATTGTTCATTATTTTGATGGATGGGGTTGTAAAAATTCCATCATAATCTATTTCCCTCTGTGTTTTAATACGTCAAAATAACAGACAGCCTTCAGATTTTTGTGTCATAGTTTTTTTTAAAAAGTCAGTCAGTGACAGAAAATGCAATCTCTGCTTGTTTTGTCATTTTCTCAACTAGTAAAGGGCTGATCATAGTGGAAAAACAGTCCTGGTACTTTATGGTTATTGAATAATATGCTAAAGCTCTTTCAGAGTTGGGCTGTAAAATGCTTGACCAAATGATGTGGTTTTCTTGGTAACCATTTACAGTAACATACTGCAGTTGTCATTTTGTTGTGGTGTACTTCTTTCTCTTCTGTTATTGCACTGCTGATCTGTAAATGTCTTTGCTCTCCCAAATGTAGGTGATGGATCCAACTACAGAGACCTAGTGATCAAACACGGTGGTCTCCAGCCACTCCTCGCCTTGCTGGCAGCCCCAGACCTGTCTGTGTTTCCTGTGAGTTTCCATTAACATTATTACTTTTTTTTTAAAGAGATGTTTCTTCTGCATGGCACCACAGCCCTTTTAGACCTAGTTTGTTCTTTCCAGATACATACTGTACATCCACATGGTCTCAGTCCAGTTGAGGCAGACTGTGGAAAATTAACTTTATTGAGCTAGTGTCATTAATACTGTACAGCAGCCAATTACATACAGAAAATATGCCACAGCCCACCCAGACCTTTAATCACTACTCTGATCAACACAAGACTGATCGTACCAATGACAAGATATGAAGAAACATTCCAGTGTTGATGTGGCAGGTCACTAAATATTGTGTAATACCTGTTAAACCAGGTCCGATAAATGAAGAATAACATTTCATTTAAATCCCATGGCTTTGTTTCATTAGTTATGATCACTTTTAAAAAATAATCAGAAATATTTTATGGTGATTTCAGATTTATCAACTTTAAAATGCAGAGGGAAATACTGCTCCATAAAACTGACTAGACTGTCCTTTTTAATGTGTTCTTTGAACTAATGTATCCCTCTGCTTATTAGAATCATATCCCAATTCATTTAACGATAATTTAACAAATGTTAGGTGCCATTTGGCACTAGTATGATAAGGGTATTGCAATAATCATTTACTGTGTCTGTTTATGCCAAATAGATTATACTAGAATATATATTTACAGTCCAGACCAAAGACCAGGCCTAAGTAAATTTTAGTTCACCTGACACACATTTTAGCCCCACGTGTCAAAAAGTCTTATCAGCCTGGCATGTAGTTTGAAGCTATTTATACCTGTTGAAAAGTTAATGTACAATTGAGAAGCCTTTTGTATACAGTAGAGAGGTCTGTAATTTGATTTCACTTAGAAATATTATCCAGTGATTTGGACAGTATAGTAATTTACAGGGTTTAGTCACAATGTATGAATTGCACATTAGATCATACTGTAAAATAAATTATTTAGATTTATTTATTCAGAGTCACTGATCAGTTTCATGGATTGTTAACAGTCCTGAAACCCAGAGGAGACGGTTCTGTCGCTTTTTCCACATTAAAATGGCACTGAAGAGGTGGTCAGCTCCAACACACATGCAAGACCATCTCATTTCACAAGTCCTATTTGTTTATTTAAAGAGGTTCCAAACATCGCTCTGAATCAACTGCAGAAAGCCGTGAAACAAAAAGTCAACAGTCCAAAATGAAAGTGCAAGAATAGTGGTCGAAAGACTTTATCTTAACCACGGCTTCAGTTCCCAGCATTCACACAAGAAAACCACTCGCGTCACCTGCACCCAGATAGAAAGAGGTGGGGCAGTACCTGACCTGCACACCAAGTATTTATAACACAAACTTACAATAAACAGTCCAAATAGTGAACAGCAAAATTACAAGAACAACAAACGATTTCATATTAAACTTAATTCTAATCTAAAAAGAACAATGGAATAATTTGTTTTAATTGCCACAACAAGGGCTCATATTCTAAATTAACACTTGACTCTTAACCCACCCTACCAGTCTGGCTACCTGCGCAATGTCACCTGGACCCTGTCCAACCTGTGTCGGAACAAGAACCCGGCACCGCCTCTGACGGCAGTGCAGCAGCTGCTCCCGGCCCTGGTGCGCCTCCTGCACCATGACGACAGGGAGGTCCTGGTCGACACCTGCTGGGCTGTGTCCTACCTGACTGACGGTTCCAACGAGAGGATAGAGGTGGTGGTGCAGGCCGGCCTGGTGCCCCGGCTGGTGCAGCTGCTGGCCTGTGAGGAGCTCTCCATTGTGGTATGTTGAGTTTGTTATTTGAGACATTCAAAATTTCTGCGACGCTCATATTCAGCTGAACTTAACAATTAAGTGAATCTTCATCATCTCTCATTCTTGAGAATTGCGAGAAATCACATCTTACCAAAAAAAAAAAAAAAACTTTTAAAACGAATAATACTAACACTCTAATTCCATGTTTTTGTGAATATGAAATGTAATTTATGAAATGTTTTGGTTTGCTTTAATTTTCTTAATTTCTAAACTTCAAAATCTAAAATTAACAATACCCACTGAAAACATTGGTATAAAAGTAGGCTATTATAATCAACTTTGAAAATTGATTTTCTGTAAAGATGCCCTCTGATTTCCATCAGTTTTGTCTGATTTTTACAAAACATGATTTAATCAGACATAAAAAACTTTAGTTATGTCCTAAGGACTACTGTTTCACTCCCTGGTTTAAAAAAGGCTGGAATACAGCTCAAGCACTGGTAAACTTCCTATTTCTTGACAAATTCATTAAATAATATTGCTATCAAATGAGTCTCGGCCTGTTATAAGGTTTAATAATCAAGAGTTTGATCTTTGTTAAACTATATTTTCCAGCATAATAGAAGAATTAAAATCCAACCCCCGTAAAATATGGTTTGGTCCCAGTTTTCAAGAATGAGTGCTATATATTATTCCTAAATCGTGAATACTACAGATAATTGACTCATTCTCCTTCAATTCCCAGACTCCAACCCTGCGGTCACTTGGCAACATTGTGACTGGGACCGATGAGCAGACCCAGTGTGTGCTGAATGCAGGTGCCCTGGCGATGTTCCCCGGCCTGCTGCGCCACCACAAGCCCAATATCCAAAAAGAGGCAGCCTGGACGGTGTCCAATATCACTGCTGGCAAGGACACACAGATCCAGGAGGTTATAAATGCAGGATTGATACCCATCCTAGTGGAGGTCCTCCAACAGGTTAGAACACAAGAACAGACAGAACACACAGCTTTTATTTTACAGTCTAAATGAGGTTTTATATTGGTTAATAAGTCAAATTATATTTTATTGATTAGTAAGGAGGAAATTTGTATCTGCTTTTTAGTCATTCTAATTACCGTCCTTGATCAGTGGACAGCCACAGGGCAGCACCTGGGCTCTAGATCCAGTTCTGAGACCAGAGACTTGTACTATTCATGCATGGTTAAAAAGGATAGTTCAGCACACTGAGATGCTCTCGTAAAAAGGATTTATTATGCTAGTGATGATTTGATGTTCTTCAGAAGCCTGAGGAAGAGTTGATGCTCGAAGCGTACTAGCATAATAAATCATTTTTACTGGAGCTTCTCGGTGTGTGCATCTGTCTGTTTCAGATATCTTTTTTTTTTCATCCAGCATCCTAGTTTCCTGTAGTTTCATCCAGCATCCTAGTTTCCTGTAGTTTTATTTATTAATCTTGATTTTTTGGTGTGAGTGGCAGAGTTTTGGGGATATCATCCATAGAGAGGTCTGCCCTCTCTTCAGTATAATAGGATAGATAAATAGACTAAATGGTACTCGGCTTGTTTAAAAAGTGAAAAAAAAGAAAACCAAAACAAAAATCATAACCTCATTACTCAAGATAATAGGGCTGTATCTGATTCTGAATTTTGTCAGCTGAATTGGATTTGTCTGTTTAATGTAAGTATTCAATTATTTGTTCCTTTTTTTGCATACGGACTATCAAGCAGATTCTTGAATGGGGTTAGGTGGGACATTCAGGGTGACAAGATGTGCAGCTACATTTTTGCAGACTCACTCATGAATGTGTGGTGTCTGCAGCTGCATGTAAACACTGAGAGTCGTCAGACTCACCCTGGGTCCTGGTCCACTGCTGCCTATTCTTGACGCAGACATCTTCTCTGGGTGGACAAGCCGACTCAGTGTAGAGGAATGTTTTTACCCTAGAGAAAAAAAAACCAAGGAGCGCTCACTCTGCAGCTACTTCTGGGCAGTTACACTGTACACCAAAAGAAAGCTAATGGCTATGCATAAGATTTCAGCTGCACATACGTATTTACTGTGTTAACAGCAGAATTAAAAAGTTGTCAAGTTGACCATAAGAGATCACATATACATTAATAATAATTAATTTTCAGGATTTACAAACCAGTCACACCGATAACTTACATTAAGTAACTTAATGTAACCTGACCAGTGCAGTCACTTACCTTTTCCCCAGCTGCTCTCCAAAACTGCCGTGGATTATGCATTCTGATCTTATTTTATGAACAAGTAGAATAACTTTCTGAGGCACTGAAAGGATGGCTACATCTTTATTCACAATAGCTCATTAGTTTTTATTAATATCTCTTGTATTTCTCTGTACTTTTCTTTGGCTTAAAACACTTGATGTCATTTCTGTTTAGGGAGACTACAAGACCCAGAGGGAGGCGGTGTGGGCTGTCACCAACTATACCAGTGGTGGAACAGTGGAGCAAGTGGCCTACCTGGTGCACTACAACGTGCTGGAGCCTCTGCTCAACCTGCTGACGGCCAAAGACAGCAAAATCATTCTGGTCATTCTGGATGCAATCTTCAATATTTTACAGGTACGCCGCTGCCAAGACTTTGTTTCTGTCTTTGCATTGGAGTTGCTCACAGCAAGTTTTTCTTTGTGGTGCCATCAGAATGCTGCCAATAACATCTATACCATGTGTCCACGAGATTTTACCCCTAACTTGTCTGACATGGCAAATGAGCTTATTGTAGAGCCTCTCCATTCATCTCAGTAGACTGTTTAAATGTATGAAAATAAACGTCTACACAAATTATACTTAACAAAATTATAGATAATTTATCACTGTAAAAAATGATACAGAATTTCCATGTATTGCTGTCAAGATTAGATGATCATTGTGTAGCAATATAGTTGTAAAACAGTTTATTATTGTAATAATATTTTATAGTATTTATGGTTGCAAATTCTGTGCACTTTCCTTACCTGATTGTTGAAAACACTAACAATTGATTAATCGGTAACTATTAATTAAATGCAAAACATCTCATCTAAATTAATTATTTATAAATACATTTTTAATTAGTGGAATTTTTTAATGGCAATTAATGACAGTCGTTATCATCCTAATGTTATTGTAACAATAATAGGGCTGTACTTTTGGTAGCTGATCTAGATTTGGAAGTTTAATTTGAAGGTTCAAGGATTCATGCCTTTTTTTTTCAGCTCAGCACTGCACTGCACTAAATGCTTTTATCAGCCTACATGAGCTCCTGATACAGGCTCATAATATCATGCACTGACTACTGCAGCTCTTTACTGGCAGGCCTCCCCACATGCACGTTCAAACCTCTGCAGAAGAAAGTGGTGTCAGGTCTGGTTTTCAGCCACCCAAAAACAGCAGCATGTCAACTTGCCGTTGAGATTGCTCCACTTGCTCCCAGCTGCTGCCCGCATCAAACACAAAACCCCGACGCTTGCCTACAAAACAGCAACTTAAACAGCTTCTGCCTACCTGAACTCCCTCATCCAGGTCTACATTCCCTCCTGCTCACTGCCAATGAAAAGTGCCTGATACAACAACAACAACAGGGCCTAAAGTCACTAGCTAGAACCTTCACTTTTGTTGTTCCCCGGTCCTGCAAAGAACTACCTAACTCTGTTCGATCTGCAGAGTCCCTCTCAGTCTTTCAGAAAAAGCTGAAGACCAGCTCTTTCATGAACATCTCTGCGCTCTATGCATTGCCTCTTATACTGCCTTTAGGCACCTACATCCTGTCAGACTCAATCTTTGCTTTATGGCACTGGTTCTCTCCTGACTAGATCTTTGCTTGTACTATATCAGCTCTCAGATGTACGTAGGCATGAAAATCACTCACCTTTCAGCGAAATTTGCCAAAATAGGTGACCTACATGAATCGTGTAGATCTGATGAAAAAATATTTTTTGGGGGGGGTTATGGATGGGACATGGAATGGATTAGGATTAGGACTTTGGTTTTATGCACGAGAGCGGCGCGGAGCCATAGTGAGCTGCGCGCGCCTGAAGGGAGCCTTGAATTCAACAAGACATTCCCCTACTAGCGCTAGAGCATTGAAATATTAGCACGAATGCAGGGGAGAATACTGCTACCTGATTGGTTTGTGCTGACCAGAGCGCTCGTGAGCTGATCCGAGGACAGACGACAGTTACGACTCATTCGCCAATTTGGGCGGATGCTGAGGGGACCGGCTTGAGAGGCTAAAGGTAACGTTGACTGACGCAGGGCAAGGCTGAAACATGGCAAAACAGCGAAAGCAGGCCATGGAGACACTGGTCCAGGCAAAGAAGAAGAAATGACAGAATATTGAGTACTATCTTAATACTGTTGCACATTTCATTGGAGAAGTTGCTAGTCTCGTTTCTTATACAGCATAGTTGTCGGAATACTAGGGGTGTAACGATTCATTCATGCATCTGATGCATCTGACTTTAATGTGTTAGATACCAGTGCATCGGTTCAGACGGTGCTGCATCGGTAAAAAGCTGAACATGAATTGGAAACAAATCGATGCAGCACTAGTGAATCGCTACATCTCACTGGGATGTGCATAAGTTTAATTTTGGCATCAGGGAGCTGCCACTGTTAACTTTCCTCCGTCTTCTCTCTCCTGTCTCTGCCTACACCGCTCTCGCTGGACGCGTGCTGCCGCGCTCACAAAACAAGCGCTCCCTCCTCCCTCTCCTGTGTCTCCTCTTCATTTACTTAAAACAAACGGCGCTGAAAACAGCGACAGAAGTGACATTGTACCACGTCGCACCACCAAACTTTCATAACACTCAAGTGTAGAATAAGTTTGGGTTTATAAGAAAGATGAGAAATGCTGCTGCAGATCATTTATGTAAAACATGTCTGACAGCAGAGAACAGAGACACAGTCTGACCCACAGAGACGTCATGTCACTGTGAGAGCAGGTAACACTTCACTGTTCCTCCACACTGATCAAAACCACAGCACATCATCTTACTGCAGAAATACTGATATTTTAAACAGTTTTAAACTTTCTCATTTATCTCATCTCATTCTCACATGAGACTCATAATAAGATATAAACATCACTGTAATGTCTCCTTCTCTCTGTCTCTACTGTTGCTGTATTTAGTAAAACTATCAGGATTTTTTGGCAACTAAAAGCACTTACAAATATAGCATTAGTTGAATCAAAATGTAAAGACTGACACATTGCATTGTCTTGTATTGCATCTTATCGTATCGTGACAGAGCTGAATCGTATTGAACCGAATCGTTAGCCACTTAAAGATTTATAAAATACATCGTATCATTGAACATGTATCGAGATACGTATCGAATCGTCTCAGTCAGTGAGATACACACCCCTAATGAATATGTATAGATACTTTATTATACATTCATACTGTCCTGTAAGTCTGCTTGATTTTTCTCTCAAAGTGCACCAGATTGATGCTTTTAAATATAAAATGTCTAAAATTTTCTTCCAGGGGAGCGTGTCCCCGGACCCCCCTAGAGTGGTTGTATCCTTCTCACCTTTTGCACCCCTGACCCATTTTCATGCCTGTGTACGTCACTTTGAATAAAAGCGTCTCCTAAATGAAATTGTAAATTTAGAGACCTGGTTGCTGTTTCATTGCTCCATGTGCAGCTAAAAAACAAGCTGAAACCTGTCTACCAACTACTCGTTTCATCTTCTCTCATCAGTTAACCACAAGCGCATGTTATCACCATGATATTATTTAATAAGTGTGCCAAAAAATATGAAACTATATTTACGATTCCCCTTATTGAACATTTGGTAAGCCTGTCACTGTATTGCACACTGGCAAAGGAAAAAAAAAATAAACAGTGCTTGACTTGAAGAATGTCAGTCAACTGAGGGTTCTCCAACTGATGATTCCAATCTTCGATTAAATCTAACTAATGACTGAAATCTTTGATTTTTGCATCACAAAGTAAGAATGTAAGAAAAAAGGTACACAGTAAACTAATCATATTTTAGAGAAGAGTTTTCTCATAGCACACTGAGACTAGACTCTAAACTCCACTAGACTGGGTTTCTGGGATTAGGAAACATGAAGATTTGCAGAATTTAATCTCTGTCACGTTATTGATTGAATGACGCAGATGGTTCCTGACAGTCACAGATTAAAAATTCATGCTCTCAGGTTCATCTGAGAACTGTCAGTCTTACAGATTTCATTTGTCGTCTCTCCACAGCTGGCATTCAAAACTGGTGAGAGTGAAAAACTGTGCCTGATGATTGAGGAGTTGGGCGGTTTGGAAAAGATTGAGGCTCTGCAGTCCCACGACAACGAAGCAGTCTACAGGTCCTCTCTCAACATCATAGACAGATTCTTCTCTGACGAGGTGAGTGTCACTGATCTAACATTGATTCTAAATTCTTGAATGAGGACAGTGGCTTCATTTGAGGAGTGTCGAGTCTGTATCTTTTAATCTCTTGTTTTTCCTTTTTTTTTTTTTTTTTTAATTTATACGTCTTTTTGGTATTTTTCCTGGGGACGGTGCCTTTCGTTCAGTGTAGTGTGCCTAATGCACACTTTTTACAGTTTATTTTAGGGATCATCTTGTCTTATCTGGATAAACTAGCAAAACTCCAACTTAAAATATTGTTTATTAACCTAACCTTTGCCTCAACCCCAAAATTAAAGCTACAGGAGACCTCACATCTGACTCAAAGCAGAGACGATTCTTTATTTTTGTAGTCATCAGTTTATGAAGATGCATTTTGATTTTGACTCCTTGCACTGCTGCATGGCTGCACCTGACTGTGAATTAATTCACTATTTGACCATCATAACATTATGCTGAAAAATGTAACTAAATACAAACATGGGTAAACTGTAGATTCCCCACCTAATTGACATTAGGTGAGTAAACGCTCAGCTTCATTTCAAAGAGGTGAACTGCATTTACCTGGGGTTAATCCTGATGATGCCTGTGAACTAAATAATGCCAAATTATATTTACAAAATGGACTAAATTATGTCTAAAAACACTGTAATCTAATATTAGTGTAGTTTCTTGCCCAAATGGACTTACAAACATAAAATAAACTTCTCATGTTGTATGAGTGTGTTATTCAGTCTAGTTTTCCAAGCCATAGAAATAAATCTTGCCTCTTTTTTGACACACAGTCAATGTTTTTTGTGTACTCAGAGCACGGGCTAAAACAGAGCTTACCCATGAGCTCACTGAAGCATAGATGAGAGCAGCCATGTGTCACATCCCATGACCACATCCCCCTTTTGGGTGAAAACAAGCTCCGTAAATGCTGACAGTCAGTACATGTGTCAGGGCCAAACATTTAATCAAGTGAATCAGAAAAGAGTGGTAGTAAAAAAAAGAAAGCCATACCATAAAACACGTGATTTTAGAATGGAGTTTGGTTCAGTATTTAAGATATAAAAAGTGACAGGTGTCAGAAAGGCACTGCCTGAAGTAATGTAGTTGTATGTCAGGTTTGTCCACTTTGATGGACTTTAAGGACCCCCATTTCCTTTAATTTTTTTCTATGTAACAATCCTGATTGTTTGATCATAAATGACATGGCATAGTTGTTCACCTGACTGGCCAGAGGTTTTGGGCTCCAAGTAGCTAAATAGTGATAAGTTTTTCTCATTAGCTAGCAGAGAGCTTGGAATTTATGTTGACCACCAGTCAAATTAGAGTGGCTGTTTTCACCCTAAAAGTGGCGGGGGCATGTCGCACGAACAAAGTCCCCGTATGCGTTGCTCTCACCCATGAACTGCTGCATCCTATGAAACCAAGCCCATCTAGGTGAAAAAACACATTTTTAGGGAGTCCCACTTTTTGAAGTGCTATTGGTCAGTTTGATTAGATAGTTTGTTACAACTGTGATGCTGTCCGCTTTCTTAAACACTTCAAGCTGAACACAAACATTGAATTACAAGGCTGGCAGAAGAAGCATGACTGCATTGACTATTGTATGGTTCATTGACAGCAGTCTTTGCAGAGCCGGCAGGGTTGGCAGAATTTACTTGTGTGATTACTTCTTGCTACTTGCTGCTGCCAAAGAATAAATATGTTGCAACATATAGTAGCCTGAGCTTGGTGTCCTCAATATGATGACGGTGCTCATTTTAATGTCTGATAGATGTTTGCTTTTCCTGGTCAAACCGCTTACAAAAAGACTTTCAAAATAAAACAGTTTTGCTTACATGATCTGCCTTCAGCTTCACTCAAGTCACACCAGACCCATTCTGAGCTGCCTGAAAGTGCCCTAGTCTGCAGAATCTTAATCCATGTCCACGAAACCATCCCCAAAACACGCAAAGACTTGGTTAATCTTCTAATGCTGCTCTCTTCCTGTCCCTTTGCTTTCAGAATGAAGACGAGTCTGTTGTTCCTGAAGCCACTGAGGAGAGCTACACCTTCCAGATCCCTGAAGACCAAAGCACTTTCCAGTTTTAACATGTCCAGCTCACTTTTTGTAACATGCAAAAAAGAAAATTCTTACCTTGTTGATATTTTTGTATTTTTCTTTTTAGACATTTCATCCTCGTACATGACAGTACAGTGACAAAATATTCCTGTTTAAAGAAATATTTGTAAATAAATTCCATTCATGCGTAAGTCTTTTTTGTTTTGTATATATATTTTTTATGTTTCAGACATAAACAGACTATGAACATGGAATTTCGTTTGATTTACTTTGTAAAAAGATGTGAAGGTGAGTTCTGAAGGGATACAGTGAGTGGGAGATGATTCTGTGTTCACCACTAGGTGACACTGTTTATTCTTGATGCTTGCTCTGTGCCTACATGTTGCGACGGCCCTGTTGTGTCTATAGCACATTGTAAACTATTTGTGAATGCATTGGAGTAGATTTCATTCATAAGTTTTCCACAGTTTATGAACATGATGGCTCAGTAGGGTGCAGGGAGGAGGAAAACTAGACTCTTGAGTTTTCCTGTCAGAGTGAGTTCCCATATGTAGACCTGCATCTAAAGTATTTACCCCCAGGACCCAGTTTTTGGTGGCTTAGATATTACATTTCACGTATAAATACATGTATAATATACACAGATCTCTTATACGATTAATAAATGAGTCCCCCAAAAGCTTTGATGCTCACAGGGCTCAAGGATTCAAAATCACACTTAATTCAATACATTGTACATATTTCCCCGTCAATTTTTTCAGGCTCACATTTTTTTCTTGCTTTAATCTCGGTGGTCACCTCTGGAATTGTCCCATTTTAATGGTTTCATCTCTTACCAATTACTACAGATGACTTATTATTGATGTATTTGGTTTAAAAATCGAAACCACTGAACTACCGGCATGTTGCATATTGTCACCATTCACATAAATTCTTTAGCTCCTTCATGTTGGCAGGAATTGCATCAAGTTTTCCAGAGTAAATCCGGATTAAGATGATTTTAAATTCAAAATAAAATCATTGGTTTATTCGTATCCCTATAATCACTCTACAATCATGCAGGTGGTGTCACATATGGTAGCCTAGAAAAGGCATCTTTCGTAGTTTCAGCTGAATGGTAACATGAAGTTGCAATGTGGGAAATATACGTGTAATTTGCAACAGAGCGAGCCCGAAGTAAACATGGTTTTTGTTAAGGTGTTACTTTTATTTTGAAGGATTGTACCGGATGTGTTGTTTCTCTCGCTGACCCTGCCTGCGGTGTGCCTGCAGTAGCTGCTCAGTCTTTACCATCATCACGATCAACTTCAGTGTAGCAGCACGGGCATAGTGGATGCCTGTACGGATGGAGGGCAATCTGTTCACTTGATTTCTATCTGTACCCCTGGATCGTGGCGTGAACGACATTTTTGGGGATGTTGTTATTCGCATTTTTTTACGGAAAAGGGGTTTAAGAGAGAACGTTATTTCGGCGATGTGATTATGATACCATTACACTGCATTCACAGTCAGCGTGATTTGCTATGGTGATACTACAAGCTAATCCCAAGCTAGCAGAGGGACTGTTTTGGGAGATACCTTCTTGAACAAACGCACACGCTAACACATGAATTAGACAGTTTTTGAGAATCTTCATCAAGCTGGAACACAAAGGGGAATGTCTAGCCAAGGAGTTAGGAGAAATGGCCCAGTGAAGCTGCGGTTGACAGGTAAGCGAATTTAAACCCCCTCCTGCGCCGTTCCGAGACGTTAGCAAGTTAGCCTGCTAGCCAGCCAGGCTAACCAATATCTATTGATGGACATTGGCGCATGTGTCTACTTATGTGATGTGAAAATGAACCGTTTATATTCTGTCTCATTTCAATTTTTAAGTCACATTTATTGCTTATAATTTTAACTGTAAGTGACTCATGCTAACGCACTCAGCAGCATTCAAAGGTTGCTAGTCAATGAGCCTCGCTCATTAGCCAACATTAGCTGCGACAACAACGCTGTTTGCGTTGTATTAACCTAACTAGCTGACTGGCTGATGTAACTTTTGGCTGGATATTCAGCATTATTACTTATGTGTTACCAAAGATTAGATTACATGATATCTGTAATTCTGTTCTGTTATCCATGTAGTCATGTAGTATTTGGGCGTAATTTTTGTGTTTTTTCACTTCACACTTCCCAAAAACAGAACTATCTTATCTTTATTTATCAGGGCTCATCTTCTTCTGAGTTCCAAGTACATTTCAGCAGATAGGTGTGTGTGTGTGTGTGTGTGTGTGTGTGTGTGTGTGTGTGTGTGTGTGTGTGTGAGTGAGTGAGTGAGTGAGAGAGAGAAATCGAGAAATCACAAATTGCAGTTGGTTAATATAAACCAAAATAGCCGACATCTTCTCACACATTCTAGTGCCATTTACAGTGTATTTAGACTATGGCTTTCAGAGTTGGTAATAAATACGGATAGTGGAACAACATGGAAGTTTCACACACTTTAATTTTCAGTATTTGCATTTTGTAAGAAGGCAAACGTTTTCTGTTTTGTTCTGATTTGTGCTGATTGATCTGTGGATTTAATAAGAGGTAGATGTATTTAATGTTCAGCCTTCATTAAGCTTGGGAGTTGTCTGCTTTTTTTTGCATTCACACCTTCCTGACATTTCACAGGAGTGTACAGTATATCATGGTATTTGTGTGGAAAAAAACAATTTAATTATTAAAAGCTGGTGATAGTCATCAAGGAATATATAACATTGTCTAGCTTACAATGCTTTGTGTCTAATATGTAATTATATTATGTATTATGGTCCATAGATTAATTAATATATAGGAAATAACCACCCTTATTCAACTGAGTCATGCTAGACGACTTAATGACGCTTGTTGCTGTGATACCAACACATTTATACATATATCATGTGGCTAATGAACATATTTTATAGGTGGAAGAAGTCATGTCAAAATAAAGTTATATGTGGCAATATTTTCATGCTTCCATATCTAGTTATATTTAAATAATAAGCAAGAAGACCTGGGCTGTATAGCAGGAACGACAAGCAGATTATTTCTTAACTACCTCCAAATAATTGTTCTGTTGGCTAGTTCACTAACGTAATAAATCAATTTCATTTTATGTTTCAGTTTGTTTTTTATGTTGTACACCAAGAAAAAACCCTCCAGCAAGATAACTTTATTCATGACAGTAATGAAAATCATACCTTTGCGATTTCTGAATACCCTGGTATACCTTGATGCCTAACGTGCATGGATGGATATATGCTGAGATGCTTGTTTTAAGACTCACAACAGGGCAGTGCGACTTTGATTTCCCACAGCATAAGCATAAAGACAGGTGTCCTGTCATGGTATGATTTTTGATAGGGTAAGCTACATAAGGTAAATGAAGTCTCTCATTCAGCACAATGTGCTTCAAGTGAACAATGGGGTCATTTACCTGTTAATTTAGAGGGTAAAGACAAATTAACTCTCAAAGCTCAAATCCTACCCAGCTGTCCTTCCTTCTCGCCTGGCCTGCCCCCCCACCTCCTCCATATGGGGAATGGTTTTAAATGGGCTGCAGTGGTCTTCAGACGGAATCCCAGGAATGTGAAACCTCAGAAAGGGAAATGTGTGTCTTTCCCAGTCATAGACACATCCTCTGTCTGTCCTTCAGTAGAGAGAAAGGATAAGGAAAACTGTGTGTGAGTGTGTGTGTGCAAGAGGAGAGAGAAATTGGGCTTCATATGGCAGAGAGCGACCAGAATTGCTGCTCACACAGTGCTGATCAGCGATGCTAAGTCTGCATTTAGACTTGTGCATTCATTTTAGCCTCACGTGTGTGTTTAGTTGTGGCTGCACTTGATTTATGTGTCTGAGACTGTGTGCATTTAGACCTAACATTGCATACCAGCCAAAGTCCAGTTTTACTCTGTCTGCTCTGTGGTCTCTTTCATAGTTTGCATGTTGTTCTCTCAGAGAGAATTAAAATGGGCTAAGCCAAAAGCTTGGATCTAAGGAAGCTGATGGATTTGGAACTATTGTTGTGCTTCATAATTGTTTTTCTCAAGGTTTGGATTTTATGTTCATATAACAGTTTATTATGAACAGGCTCAGGGTCCATTAGCTCAACATCTATCTTTATTTGGTTTCATCTTCACTTTCTGTATGAAGAATTACTGGCAAGAGTTCTTAAAGCCTTCAGCATTTAAAACTGAACAATGCCCAGACTGGTACGCTGAAAATTTGTGTTTGATATCTGAGGAGGTCTAAATAAAAAAGAAATACATGTCTTGCTGGTTGGGGACTTGTTAAAGTACTGTTTTAATGCATCTTTTATATGCAGTCTGTAGCCTCATGGCCATTTCCCAGCCTTCATCCCTGCTGGCCACCATATTTTCTCTAAGCCTGAGCCAGTCAAATCACAGTAAAACAATGTCTCTGTATCAAACAAGGTCTTTGCCTCAGAATGCCATTTTGATCAGAATTGTGTTATATAATTAATAATTTCAAAGTTAGTGTTTCTTCTGGCGTGCTACTACCACTTTAAGGAGAAATCTGTAATATTTACTGTAATAAAACAAGTAAGTAAATAAATTAAGTTGAAATACTTGATTTTCTGACATCAGTGCTGCAGCTGTGGTGTACCCCTTTGAAATTTTTATTTTGAGCAGGAATAACTGTTTTTGTATGCCAGTTTCACCTTGATTATAGGTCAAATAAATGCTGAATGTTCATTGAATGAGTTAAGTGTCTGTTAATGAGTTGTAAGAAATCATTAATAATCTTGTAGAAGCTGTAGATGTTTGTAAAGATTAAATTGAGCTATATGTAAATGGAATCTGGCAGGCAGTGAGACAGAAAGTCACCTAACTCTAAGTCTGGAGTGTGTATTTTTGTAGCAGTGGGTTTTTGTTTTTGGGATAACAGGTTTAGCTTTTCATTGACAGACAATTGTCAGTTAGAAACAGCTGATAAACTTACAATGGAGGACTTGTCATCACTTGTCACTGTCAGTTTATGTGGTTGCGCATGTCTTGCACTCCTGCAGTGTTCCTGTAGCCTGCAGAGCTTCCACTAGTTTGGGGAGGAAGGGGTGAGGGGAAATGACTTGATTCAACCATAGATTGTATATTAAATAGGATTTCAACCTATTTCTTATACAGTCTGTGGCTCCAACTTGCTATTTGGACTGCAGTATTCATTTTTACCCACACAGTTGCTACATATTCCTCTTTAAGTCATTATTCGTTGTGTTTGTAGAAGCACTTTTGCAGAGGCTTGGACTTAGTTTCTTTTCATTCTGATGGAGTTAATATAAACTCTTTAAAGTTTGTAAAATAATAAATTTAAGTGTTATGTTTTCAAGGCTTGGATTGCTTGAATTTGAAAAAAAAAACAAAAATTGAAAAATGCTTGCTTTTCAAGCATAGTCTGGTGTTTCACAAATACAGTCACTTGTAAACAGAATCTTTTAACATTTGAAATGAAATGATCCCCTCGTCATATTTGTTTGCTTTCTTCTTCAATCAATGTTAATAGGAAGACTTGTTAAAATAAACTAAGTGACAGTATACATTTATTACTGTGGATATGAGCGGATTCTGTAATCTTTTTTTTTTTTTTTTGCATTTATAATTGGATAACATTTTAGATGTGATGATAAAGAATTTGAGAGTCTAAACATTTTGGTTTAGATACCTTTATAGTGTTCGGAGTTTACTCATAAAAAGCTGTATGAATCCTGCATTGTGATATTTTAGTCATAAGTCTGCATTTGTAATTCTTCTTGGATGCAAGTTTTATTGCAAAGAAAACAAAACTTCAGTGTTGGAACTGTTGCTGCAAACTGAAGCTCAGCTCCAGCAAAATTTTCTTCGGACTGTTTTCCTCATGATAATATATTGGACTGGTTTTGTTCTTGAAATCCTCTCCTGCCAAAGTGAAGCTTTTCCCAGGACCTAGATAGGACACGGCTGAATTTGAAGTGTGCCGTTATAGTTTGCAACCCTCAGTGGGATCACCTCTCGTCTCAGCAGTGGATTAGAATTTGCGTAGGGTGGCTTTACACACCCTGCAGGATTTTGACCAGAGTCATCCCTGCTTTAGTCACTCCACACTGCATTCGAATGCCACCTTCTAGTTTCTCAAAAAGGCACTTTTGGAGCTCCTTCTCATGTCTAGAACACTTATGTGGGACAGCTGCTCTTTGATGCTTAAATTAATAATAATAAAAAAAAAGTCAGTTTGAGTTTGCTGGTAGGCGGTGTGTCGTCATGTCCCCAAAGAGCTCGCTGCCAAGCTTGTGAAGGAGAGCAATCTTGGATTTCGAGAGCTGTTATTCCAAGCACTGCAGGGAGCCGACAATTGGTGCGGTTCCCCCTGCGTCTCCTGCGCTGCGAGAGTAGGTGTATGATTTAGTGAAATTGAACAAGAACAGGGTGTTTTCCCTCACTTTCCTCCACTGGATGGAATCTGGAGTTTCTCAAAGGTGAATGACATGAGATGTACGAGGGGATGAATCCATCTCTCGCCCCCTTTTCAAATACGGCCTCTTGGCTGCAGTGTGCCGTCGCTGCCTCTGCTGTGAGGAAGGGAGTCTGTCTATGTGATCCATTTCCTCCATTAGCCTCCAGTTGGCGTGCAGCAAGCAGGGGACGACTGGAAGAATCATCTCAGGATTCTTCCTGTTCTGTGTGAGCGCGTGATTCTCAGGCAAGCAAGGAAACCCACATGTACATTTTTCATCGACTGTCATGCCTTGTGTGTGTGTCCCTCTCACTCAAGCATTTTGGGAAGCTGGTGCTGGAGCTTGTGTGTCGAAGAGCCAGGGTAAAGCCAGGAAGCTGGTGATTAAGATAAAGATCCAGCCTCCGTCCCTGGCCCAGCATTAGCACTGGGACAGAGTGTATTTTAGGGAAAGTTATCAGGGACCACTGCCTCAGCATTCACTGTCAACTTTCACAAAGTACAGCTGTGTGTGTCAGCTTGTTTGTATGTGCAAGCTCCAATGTTTGTGTTCTCAAAAGAGAAGACAAACGCACACTTTCATGTGCACATGCACACAGACGTATTCGTATACACAATTGAGCGTCCACAGGATGTACTGTCAGCACGCGATGCTGAGCTAAATTAGGGCTGTTGGCTTCCTAAAATGTAAAGAATGAATTTTGCAAAGAGAGTGCACTATGATGACAGTGAGAATCCAACAGGAGTTGTCAACTTTTAAATTTTGATGCCCATATGCAGTTGCAAGATAACCTTGCTTTATTGATGAACTTTTTTCATGTTAGAAGAAAAGATTCTGATAAGAGATGTTTTTATCTTGTTAAATAATAGATATTTGCTGCTTTATTTTGCATTATTTGCCTGATTGAGTGAAGCAGTGTGAGATGAGTTGTTCTCTGTATTTTCTTCTGAATCTGGCAGATGTGGAGGGTTCAGCTGTACAAATTATTTTCATTTATTAGTGGTTATCAAATAATAACCAAGACTTAAGTTAATGGCCATGTTTAATCTAGAGCTGCAATGTCTATAAAATATCAGAAAATAGGGAAAAATGTAAATTACCTGCTGTCAGGTGGATTGGTGGTATATCTTCACATGCAAATTTATGAAAGCTCTGTCCAGTCAAATGTCCTCACTTATTCTATCCTCTGTGATGGAAATTTCTCCTTGACCCCTTCCTCCTCGCAGTCATTTTTTGCCCCTTTCTGTGGCGAGGCGTTTTTTTTTCTTTGAAGTCATTTTCATATTGAGACATTTCCTCTTTATTTCAGCAACAATCCAACACGTCAATAACAGCACTCGTTTTCCCATTTCTTTGCCTTAGCAGGTCTTTTAATTCTACTGCTGATACTGTTAAAATTATAGACTTTACCTTATGGATCCCTGAAACCAACACGTCAGACTCTGAACTTGTTAAATTCTTTTTTTCTTACTCTTTGATGTCATTCATGTCATGAATGAACACTTCCTGACATGTGGGGCAGGAAGCGTAGGCATATATGATACAAGTCTCATGCATGTGCACTCAAATACGCACAGGCCGATCATTTATCTGTCTTCAGTTATCTGAAGTTACAAGTGATTGTTGAATCTGATGCGGGATGCTCGTACGAGCCCCACATACAAATAAGGTAAGATAAATTTAAGATAAGAATACGAAAATGCTCTTAAAATTTTGAATCTTAAACGGACAGGGATACTGCTTTCTTGGGCTGAACTACACTTGCCAACTGTATCACTGTGCAGAAGGAAGCGTGCATCTATTCATGGATGAGAGGCTCATGAGTGACAGGGTCAAGATTTTTGGAAAGAGACACTGATGTTGAGTTTCTCAATTTTTTTTTTTTTTTTTTTGCACTCAAAGTGCAATCTAGTTCCATCATATTTGGGCGATATCTTCAACCGATATCTCCAAGACGCTGCAACTCACACCAAAGCAATCTAGATGGATAAATAGCACTATGGGCCAGTGGAAAAATCTAAAATACATTTTTGGTTTTGGGTCGAACTGTCTCTTTAAATTCAGTTTCACGACCATCTCTGACTCACTCCTTCATCCTCACCTTGAATAGATTAGGTTTGCAGTATTATTTCTGTATGCCAGTCTCGCTCACTTCCCCATATGATTTGAATGAAAGCTGATTATATAGCAGTAGTCACATTTAATCAACACATTGTGAGCTGCTGCTAGTTGCTGCACACTTGGACTATGTGTGTGCTGTGGTGTAATTTATTTTGTTACGTCTAAGCTGTTTCCATTTCCAAGTGGCTTTTCCCCCCTTTAAACAATACAGAGTTTTGACAGCTGAAATGTGGACCAGAGTTAGTGATTATGATTCATCAGCACACAATGGATGTGAGTCATACAGTGACGTGTTTGCGGCGTTGCTCTCTGTTTTATGTATCCCTGGCACCAGCTTAACCTAGGAACAAGCAACACTCCGGCACAAAGTGCAGCTTGACCCAGTTATGAGGCAATTAATAGGCACTGCTCAGAATTCCTGATTTCCTGCAGAAATTGCCTCTAAAGTTACTGTGCTGTTCTTAAAATTCTCACCAGATTCATCTACAGTTGTGCTACTCCACACACATTGAGGAGTGCAGGGTGAAAATGTTTGCCTGCACCACAACAAAACATCTGACCTCAGGAAGAACCCGTGTAGAAGGTTGCTCATAAACCGGAGCTGCTCAGAGAAGTGTGCCTCAGCTGCTTGGTATGCACCTCATATCTTGACACCAACACACTGAAAAAGCAGCGTGTTATTTCTGGAGGTCAGTGGGCGATTCGTCTTTGCAGTCCACTGCCTTTTTGAAGTCTGAGGTTTAGTGCTTGTGCTGTTTAAGCTGGCCTGCATGACAGTATGATGTGTTTAAGCCTATGTGCCCATTTCCATACTGCTTACCTCTGGCTTTCCTCTGTCTGGAATCACACACTTCCTCTTTGACTGAGCTCCTTGCTGTTCTCTGACCCTGTCAGTCAGTGAGATCTCTGAACAAGTAGTGTAGCCAAATGTGTTACTATAAGAGATTTGAAGGCAGAGTGTTTATAGTATGTACACACAGACATGTGAGAGAGAATAGATGTGTTTTCAATTTGGCAAATGTGTGTGTACACTGCACATTTTTGATTAGTGGCCTGTGTGTGTGTTTATGCACCTCAACATTTTACATTTGATCTGCCAAGACAAGAGAGCTGTCCATATGGGGCTGCTATCAGTCCTTCTGTCATCATCTCCCCTTCCATCAGCTCATCAGTTTGTACTTTTATCTATTAGAATCTCTCCTCTGGTGAAATTTTCTGAAAAATGTACGTCCCCTCTAAGTCCTCCCCCTTTTATTATCCTTTTTTGATGCTGCCAATTTCCCTGTGACTACCTAAAGGTCTGAGGAAAGATCATGATTTCCATACAGCTGAAATATTTGCAAAGGTTGTACAGAGGTGGTTTCTGACACCTGCAGAGAAAGTACACACTACTGTTTGAAGTGGAGCTTGACTCATACTGGATTTTTGAGTCTGTCATTGATATTTCAGAAATGTGTGTCCTCATATAAACCATGAGTGCAGCTTCTTCCTAAAAATTTCAGATAAACCAGCCCTGTGACTTGCTTTCAGTGTGCCACCAGTACTCTCATGTGGCGTCCTATTAAACAGGACTGTTCCTGCAAACTAATTTTCCATGTTGATTAAACTGAAATTTTAATATAGAGTAGTGGACTACTCTAAAAGTAAGAAATCTCTGAGAAAACAGTCAAAATTGAGCACAGTTTATTAACCGAACAAATGAAGAAGTTAATCACATTCTACTATAACTAAATTGTGGTTTAAATGCTGCTGAAGTGTGCGCCATGCATTATGAACATTAGCACAATATCCTACAAAACGTGACAACTGATTAAATGTGTTTTCTTTTCAGACAAGGCAGGATCGCAGCGTCTGCGGGTAAACACTAACACTGCAATGTTAGCTGCCATACAGCGTGCCCAGTATTAGCAGTTGTAGCACCACCAGCCTGCTGTCCTTTTAGGTTAACGTCCACATGCCTGTGCTGATTGTGGTTATGCATTGCTCTAGTTGAGTGTTTACATGCCAGTTTAGCCAGACACAGTCTACATACAAGCTTATATTAAATTTCTAGATCATACTGCTGCGAAACCATGCTAGTTTTCTGACATGTCATCCCATGTTCTGGTTTTCCTCTTGCTGGATTACAAAAACCAGCCATTTCTAGTGCTGACTAGTGAGGGTAGCATCATTTAATCATTTAGACAACTAAATACAATCCCTAGTGTTAAAGCACCCAACCAACCCAAACTGTTGGATTCAAAATAACAGGGTTTTATATCATAATGGTACAAGTGAATCTTTCAGTGTCTTGTTCAGCTTAGCTTGTCTTTGCAGAGCTGTTAGTTTCTGTCACCTGTCTGCAATCAGTAGATGTGGATATGTATGATCAAGACGATGCATTGAACACAAAAATTCAAATATTGTGTCATTAAAATTAAAGTGGAAGTTTGGGGTTTCATAAATGTAATGGCATGCTTTTTTTTTCGTATGCAAGGGACAAAATACATGATTGTCCTGCGCCAGTGACAACAGTGGATAGTAGATCTAGCATTGATAAGTCTGGCACATGAAAGACTCTTTTGCACTGACAATCTGCAGTGTTTCAGATTTTAATGGGCTGCATTTAAATGCCAAAACGCTGAAGGTTGTGAGTCTGTGCTTGAATCTGTTGCCCTAGGCGTCTGAGGCAGAAGTCAGTGCCAGACAAAAGTGTAAACCAGTCTTAGTTTGTGGAATGTAAGAGCCTCTGTGCAAAATGCAGTCTGCGGCAAGACAAATTGGGCTCGTTAATGACTTTTTTTTTCATTTGCAGTGAATAACTCGGTTTAGTCATCCGGCTGTGAATGTTGTGCTGCATTTTCCTCTATCGTAAATATTCAGTCCTATAGATTAGTCTGTGTGCACAGTCCTTGTCAGGAAAGAGATGATGCTCCTGTGTCTGTGTGTGTCTGAATGTTTGCTTGATCTTGCCTCGAGCATTTGGGGTCACTGTGTTGTGGTGAGGTTTTGTAATGCAGTACAGAGATCTATACCCAAACTTCCTCCAGCTCCTGTTTAGTCTACATCACTAACATATACTTCAATTTACCACACACACAAAATACACAGGTTCTATACACCCATTCAGTGGTCAAAGGGCCATCATATGGAAACATTTATATTCACTTTGTGATGCAGCTGTTCCAGCTGTATTTATCCTTTCTGCTATCAGGATATCTAAAAGGAAAATACAAGGGACGATTTTCAGACGCAGCAGACCAGACAAAATGATTTTGCTTAATTTGTGGTCTAAACATAAAAAATGTTACTGTTCATGTGGTTATCTGAAAAACAGAGTTATTTATCTTAACATATCTTCACTTCAGCCTAATTTCACCACATGACTCAACTCAGAGCTGACCTTGTGGTCCCTTGTGGTATTCCTTACCAAGATAAGCAAAATCTTTTTCATTGAAAATACACATGGCTTATTCTCCACATTTTTGAAAGAGGGATCCAATCTTGATTTATTGTTTTGTTTTCATGGTAATCTTTGAAATATCTAAGTATTATGCTGTGGAAAGCCTTTGTGTGCGTATGTGGGTGGGAAATCAACTTTGAAAATATGTAATATCTACCAGCTGCTGATAAATGTTCAAATTCACCAGTCACGCAATAATAAATTATTTTTTTGTGTCTGAAATCTATCAGCGACTTTGATATTTTACCAGCATTTTGCCGGTGCTATTTCCCATCCTGCTTTTTTCCATGCTTTTGGAACAGTCCTGCTGTATGACTACCAGGGCTGGGGAGCTGGGTAACTTTTGAAAAATTACAATACCAGTAACAATACCAGTTCCTTTAAAGCTGTACAGATGCCAATGGAGTGCTTCATTCGATAGATTTTTTCAAATGTTCTTCTTTAGGAAAAATGCTTGCATTGAGTGGGCGCTTTTTCCTTAATCTGGGTACCAAAAAGATTGAATGCAGGTTTTGTGTGACTGAAGAAGTTTTGATACTGCTTAGTACTGGGCTATTTCAATTGATATCTTAAAAGTATGGTGTACTGATACCCAGCACTAATAATTACAGATATGGTTTTCTTGGTTGTCATGTCTAGCACTTTTTTGTTCAAGGAATATGGAATATTAATGAGAAGAGGCTTGTGTTTTTTTAGTTAGAGCACCTTTGTGATGCTCTTTTAGCAGCATCTGACTTTGACAGTATGATTCTTTAAATAATTCATAGTTAAGATCACCTTGTGTTTCAGCAGTACTGTCGCTGGCTGGCTGACCTATTTTTCTACCTTTTCCAATAATCTGCAGACATTTAACCAGAGTCAGTGCAGTGTTTATCTAATGGCTCGGTCGCACTACATAACATGATTTCAGAGTTTTCAGATCGCTGTACTGTTTGCACTACATAGCTTTCTGTCTTAACTGTGAATCTTGAACTCATTGTAGTTTGATCACTACATGACAGATCAGAGTCAGAGGGTCACACACTACAAGATCTTTTCATCACAAGGAATCCCTGAGAAGTCTGTAAACTGCTTTTTGTCATGAAAACGCACACCAGTGCTCTACTAGTTCAACAGTAAGGTTTTTTTTTGCTTGAAATCTGCACAAATTGGATTATTTACTGATCGTTATCAAATAAGAAGAAAGACTAAAGTTAATTGCCAACCCTTGTTTTGTCAATCCAGAACCAAAGATAGTTTAATATGAAAATAAACAGAGAAAAGATGGAATTATGAGAGACAGCACACTCTGCCATTTAAGCAGGTAAAAATTACTTTAATGACTAATCGATAAGCAAAATATTTCAGTAGTTTAATTCTTTACCAATTGGGCAAAAGAGTTTCTAGATTTGCTAGCCTGACATGGCATTCTACTTGCCCTGGGTAAGCAGGCAGCCTTTATTGTTGAGCCCTGTAAAGTCACATTAGATTATTAATACTGAAGCATCAGTGTGCAGCATGTTCCTGGTGAGCTGCTGGAGGTGGAGCTAGTTTGAAATACTGCTGTTTTATTGCAACTTTTTGCGCCTTTTCTCCTGTATTTGGACATTTGTGGCTGCTGATCCAGTGCTCTTTCATCTCTCCTCCTTGACTCATCTCGCCACCGAGTCCGTGTCTGCTCTCATCTCTCATTGGCTGTGACCCTTCCTATGGCTCCCCAACCTTAATATGAGAGTAGGTGAATGGGACATGACCACATATTAAGCCTGACTTATATCTTTCAGACATTGGGGAGCTCTTGGATCTCATCTTAAAGCAGTTCACACATGGTGACTAAGCACTGATTTTCGATCTGGAAGCTTTTGTCTGCCATCTGCACAAAAAGTTAGAAAGCAGAAAATTAGAGTGACAATGCTGTTGTGTGAACTCGGCATAACCCATCACTTACCTAGGCAGCAGTAGCTCAGGTAGAGCTGTCTGGTCACTGTGATGATGGCACACAAAAGGCAGTCTTTGCCTGTTCTCTCTGAGTTACAAGATGTAGAATTAAGAATACGAGAGCCTCAGTAAGCTACAAGATGAAAGTGTTTTATTATTGCAGCCCCTGAATCCAATGATCTATCAAGAGTTCTCATTTTCCCCCTTTCTTCACCCTCTTCATCTTCAAATCGGCCTGAGAAATAAAGCTCTTGGTATGTGTTTTTGTTTTGGATTTTGGCATCGCTGAAGCTGATTTACGGGGATGTAATTCCATAATGCGGACAAAAAGGGAACACTGAGCTCCACACTGTTTGTGGTCATCTCAGTTTCTCCTCTGTGCTCATATTTCTTGCTGTGGGGGAACCCCCCGGCTCTCTGGTGTGTTGAATCATACCCTTTCGTTTCATTGATACATTTGTTTTCAGTTGACTCGTGGATTTTCCTATTAGGTTTAGCACATTGAACGCAACCACAGCAAAGCTGACATAAAGGAGCATTGCTCTGGAGAGATGTCAGCTGTGTGCAGCTGGTCAACCCTGTATTAACTCAAGATGAATGCTACTTGATATCCGATCGGGCCATAATGATTTGTTTTGAAACATTACTGTTAAAAATGACAAATTTAAGCTGGTGCAGCATTTTCAGGCACAGTCTTTGTATCTCAACACAGCACAGCATTTTAGGAAGAATTTGGCATATGAGGAGACTGTGACTCAGTAATGAAATCTCACAGGGTGCTGCCAGTCTCATAACTCAGCTTTACTGTCCTCCACTCATGACCTGCGTGTTACCACGTAACACATGGAGCTTACATGATTTCTACTGGATTAAACCTTTTTGCGCACACAATGTTTGGCTGAAAGCTGGGCCCGGGGAAGACCTGTTATGGCTTAACTGCAGTGGGTCAATTTAATACTATTATTTTACAATGTGTTGTATATAGCATACATTTCTATTATTCTTAATTGGTTTCTTGTATACTACATCATAATACAGCTGGAGTATTACTTTCCGCTAGATAGCTTTTTACAACTTTGGTCTTTGACTTTGGTTGTTTCAGTCAATCCTTCGTTTTATCTGCTTTTCAAATTACTTTTGAACTTGGTGGCATCAGCGTACTTCTGAGCAGGAAAATGGAAAGACTGAACACCTAACTATTGCATAACAGCCTCTGACTGGAGAGGAGGTGGTCTTCAATATGCAGAATACATTAAACTTTCCAAGTGCTTCAGGAGGATTTTCCTGCAGAATATGGAGGAGAAATATCACCTTTTCTTTTTCATATGCCCAGAGCATAATATTTCTGTCAGCCTCTGAGAATTATGAGGGAAGGCAAAAACTTTGAGTCTTAAAAATTTAATTTGGAACAATGTGAAGAGGCATGTAATTGGTCTACAAATGTGATTTTTCTGCAGTGTTGCTCTTGCTTTTTACTGCATCCTGCCTATCCCTCTTCCTTTCGCTGCCTGAACTCTGTACCTCCTTGCTGCAGCCTCTCATCATGTCTCTGCATCCTGCAGTTTTCTCTTCAGTCTTTTACTCTCTCTTTTCTGTGTTGAACAGGATGTCCCACATCTCTCTGTCATTTTACTCTCTTCCTTCCTCTCCCGCACTCACCCCCGGATCTAGTCCAGACAGCTGACAGACGACTCTGCCGGTGTGGCTCCAGTTTGGTGTTTTTTTATTTCTTTATCTGTTCTCAACTTGTAATGCGTGCACACACACATAAACGCACATGTACATACACAAATGTGCGCACACACACACACACACACACTTCCTGTACTGGTCCCTCAAATCAGTGCAGTACTTAGTGTTTGTCAGAGTTTGTTTTGGGACCCTGGAGTCTGTGAGGGGATTCCAGGGACTCCGAGCAAAAGTAAAAATCTCTTCCTAATTTTATTCACTACAATACAAGAATACATAAAAATATGAATATGTTAATTTTAGCATTGTTTTTCACCCTTACTCAATGTGGATAATTATACAATTTAATACCAAATCAACAGGTTACATTATGCAAACTAAATCAGTAAAATGTTTGTTTATTAAAACAATTTTTGACAAATATTAAAAAACTAAACCATATCCAAGAATGCAAATAATGCTATTTAAAATGATATTATTACTGTCAATCCTTGTTCTCAATCTGTGTTGCCTCTAACTTCAGTAGAGGAATGTTAAGGGTGAATAGGGTGAACATTTGAACTGACAGATATCACAGAAACTTCTCCAGTTAATTAGTTATTTTTTGTATGACTTGTTTTTATGTTTAAATATGAAAATGAAAATATGCAAATGAGGCATTGTCTAATGCTAACTTTGGGTGAATTCAGGAGTAGGGCTGCACAATTTGGTAAAAAAAAGAGTCTTATTGTGATTATTTTGACTGAAATTGTGATTGCAGTATGGGATACGATTAGTGGGAATGATCAGTTTTGCATTAGAATTTTCATGTTCACTGAAAAAAAAAGTCATGATGATGTGATATTTATTTAGGTCTGTACTAAACAAACATATTTTCTTTTGTCTGGAGGACAAGATTTGTAGGCCAGTTATCTATGCAGAACTTCAGTACCTCATTACATTTCTGTTTTCTCATGTATTTTTCTTTTTTCAAAAAATTGCAATTTGGTTCTGGTTCTGCAATTTGGATATTGCACTTGGACATATTGTGATTTTATTAAGATTAATTGTGCATTCCTTTTAAGAAATGGTTATTTAAATAAAAAAGAAAAAAAAGAAAGGCAGAACAATTAATGGAGATTTTATCCAAATTCCATTATGGCCCACTGCAATGTTCAAATCACAAGAGGTGCCGAATTAAAATATTTTTAAAATGTAATTTCAAATAAATATTATCATGTTGCAAAGATGCACATCATATTCTACAGACTTAAGACTTAACATTGGCGATTGATGTGAAAATGCCACTATAATCATTTTAATATGTTGGTCAATGAAAATGAGAATAATGTTGTAAAAATCACCCTCATCTCAAATATCACAAATCATATCATAATTGCAATATAAGACAAAATAATTGCAGTTAGATGTTTTCCAAGTTGTTTAGCCAAATTTAAAAAAAAAAAAGAAAAAAAAGAAAAAGAAACTAAAATTAAAGTTGTCATCCAAAATGAACTGAAGTGCTACTCTAATGAACAAAACAAAAAAGTTTTTTTTTTTTTGCCCCCATTATCTGCCCAAATATCTTTCCCAGAAAATGAAAAATGTCAGAACATCCACACATCTGTCACTGTTGCCAGGCTAGAGTTGTAAATATTAACTAGTTTCTGCCTGTGAATAAAGAAAAGGCTTTTCACTTTTCAGTAGAGGTCTTCTTTAAAACCCAACTGAAGCAGGAAGGCAGGTTAGACTTTAAGGATCAAGCTTTCCTCCCCCTCACTGTTCTCCTGCTACTGTTTCTGCGGTCAGACTGCCCACCAGTCTGACCGTGCGTCTGTGTGTGTGTGTCTGGTAGACCACTCAGCATGTGTACTGTACGAACACACAAACACATACACACACTCACATACACTTCCACTCAAATTGCATCCCCCCTCTGTGTGAGTCTGTGTTTTCAGTTTCAGTGTGGGAGAGAGACAGTTGGAGGATGTGAGCGATGCAGTGGTTTTTATTGTGGAGATGAGGATCAAGTAGCTCGGATGGCGCCGGCGTGCCACAACATCCCACTCCTCTCTTAACATAATCACAATAACAGCAGGATTTCCCACCTGTTTACAGAGGTCCAGAAGTAAAAAAGATGATTGCCTGTTTTTTTTAACATAATTTTTAACATAATGCATTAACAAGAAGGGATTTGACTCCTCATTCACCAATAGTAGACATGTCTTGATGCTAGGGCTGTTGTCTTTTCCTGGTTTAAAAAACTGTGCTACAATAAAGTAATATAATTTTCTGACTTTACCAGACTGTTTTGGCAATTCTGTTATTTACCTTTAGTGGTGGAACTGGTGTTATTGGTGGTCAACAGGAAGATCTACTTTATCTTCTCAAAAGGCAGTGGTTGCAATCATTTTGATTTGGTGTCTAAATAATAAATAAATAATAGTTTGCAAGACACGTGAAGTGTATTGCGAATAGTTTTTACATCACCCAAACAAGCGAGAGTGGTTGAGCGACACACCCTGCAGTATTAAACAACTTAAACTAACCCTGCGGTGAATAAAATCACTCTCTCTCAGTCCATTCGCCTCAAAAATACTGCACTTGATCTGTGTCGTGGACAGCGATGTGTTTCCTCAGAGCTAACTGCAGCAGAGAGGCTCCTCTCCACTGCTGGAAACACAAAGTTAATACAATGAAACACTCCGCCTCCACCTCATTTTGTTATTTTCATACAGGCAGAAGACTGTATGATGCTTTAAAATTGATTAATCCATTAATTGATGCAGTCAACTTTTTAAAATAAAAAGCCTGCGGGCTATTCAATTGCCAGTTAGGCTTCAATATTGTATTTTAAGGAAACAAGAGCGTATCTATTAATTCAATCAAGAATAGATTCTGAATCAGTTCGACAAAAAGATTCCTACCCCTTAATTTAACATATCCATCATGTTTACTTCTAAACTAAGCTACTTGAGTTTTAGTGAGGGTCACTGAGCATAACCAGTTGCAGATGGATACTATCCGACCGGGACCCCCTGACTTAAAACTACGAGCTCACATCTTTATTATAACTAGCATTCTTAGACCACTTTGTTGTACCCTGTTGCATTCTTAAAAGCCATTTTTCATATTAGGTATTGTCAGAGATTTCACAACATTTTGCAACATTCGTGGCAATCAAGCTGTTTGATGACAAATTTTACTGTTTGAATCTGTTTCTCAATATCGCTATAAAAACAACAGTCTGAAGCACAGTGTTTTATTGAAGCAAAAACTGAGTTTGAAGTTGGATACTGGAAAGAAATGTGACTTTTTTGAAACCGTGCGGAGGTCAGTGATTAGGACCTGATCTTTTGCATGAAAAACGTGAATGAAAAGTTTTGTATGCAACCATTATTCCTGCACGTTAAAGGACCGTCCCCCATATTAGCCCACTAGTTGGATTATTGCAGACCATGTAAGCTAAATATGTCAGTGTCAGGTTATTTCTGTCCAGTTGCGGATGCCTTTCTGTGCCGCACATCACCACTCTCCACCCGTAGACAACAAAAAGCCTTGGATTCCACCAACAAACTCTGCCAAGCTCACCTGAATATTATGTGTACACAGAGGTGAGGAAAACTACCGCAGCCTCAAGTAACCTCTCTATGTGTCATTCATACTCAGAGTGATGGAAAACATGGTGGGCACTGGTCCGTTTCTGTCTCCTGTTGCCCTTTCTCGCTGCGCAGTCTTCCTCTTTTACCTCCATCATGGTAGTAGCTGTCTGTCTCTCACCATGTCTCACACATCTAACCACTTGCCTCTGAGCGTGCTCCTCAGGCCCTGTTCATCTGTCAACAGGATGGTGATGGAACAGCAACATAAATAGAGAGATATGAGCTACAACTACATTTACTGTATGTTAGACTGATTTAAGACACGACTTGGCACTTCCTCAGTGTCTGTCCCCAATTGTCAGTGGTTGGCTGGACTGGTGACTGGTGACATATGGCCATATGTACAAGAGAAGGCAGTGTCTATATAACACAATATGTATCTGAGACAGCAGGCTACTTCTGATTCAGCTTCCTTCCACTACAGTCTAACTCACATAGATGCCACTTCCACACTTTGTGCGTATGTTTGAGTTCAAACCTGAAAGGCCAGTGGTATTTGCAGGGATTAACACAAATATTTTCACCACTTTGGCCACCAAGCCAAGCAACATTTGATGGCCACAGTAAATTTTTAGTAGCCCAAATGTAAACTATATAAAAACGATAGTGAATTGTGATGTGGTGTTTCTGAATGAATGATGAACACCTGCTAGACTTCTCAGCTATTGTAGTTACTTAAACTCCTACTTCCATTCACTCTTTTCATTACTGTTTTGTTCTTTCACAGTCTGCCTTTTGTGTTTCTGTTTCTTAAAGACAGGATCAGTAGAATGAGTTAGAGCTGTTTGTAAACGCACAAGAAGGATACCAGGATGTCGTATACAGACAATTTGGGTTAGTGTCCTGAGAAAAATAAGGAAACACAAGTAGAGGGCAGGCTCTCTGCAGGTACAACCTGCCATACTTACTGTCACACTCTTTTAGTCAGTCATAAGTAATGATTGAAAGTGAGTATTTTTTTATGAATCTTTACATTGTCGCATACCATACCTTTAAGTAAGGAGTGTGTCAGCAGTTTGAGTAGGCTTAGTAGTTGCTAGGCTGTGACGAGTACTATTTGTTGTACTATAATGTTATGTTGGTGAAGGCTTGCAATGTGGGCATAAAACTTGGTGGCCACAGTACAACGTTTTGTGGAATTGGGCCTTTGTTAATATTTAACCTGAACCCTGTTGTAACATAGAAAAATATCATAGTTTGAGTTGAACAAGTTCCAGTAAGTTTTGACAATAAGCCAGACTGAACTATCTGGTGTCTATCTGGTAGGTTATCAATGGGGAACTTTTTTTATTGTCACTGGTAGAAGTCAAAATACACTTTTCAAAACAAAATAAAAGTATGAGTTGGTTTGATTGTGTTGTGTAAAATCAGTGATGAACTGAATATTGTGCCATCTGCCTTGCACTTTGTGCCTCATCATAGCATGATTTCTCACTTTGTAGCACTCCTCTTATATTAAAGTCTTATTAGGGCACACGCTGCAGTGCCCATATAACCCCACCTCCCATATATATCTAAAATTAGTCAATTAGATAGTAATTAGAGATATCACAGTTATTTTTAAAGGCCTGATCTAAAGAGAAAAAAAAACTATCGTGTTTTCATGTTGAAACTTTGTTAAATTTAAATACAGAATTTGATGGCCTCAGTGTTATTTCTGTTTTTCCCATATAGTTTGTCGCATATCTATATTTTTTAGGTATTGGATCGAAGTTAGAAATTCAGCACTATTCAATACTTCAGCCGTGCCTTATTATCGTCAGGTTGTGGGACGCAGAGATAACTGGCATGTTGTATTACCCAGGCCTTAATCTGTGCCTCCCTCCCGCCATCACCTCCTCATCTTTATCGCTCTGTCTTGTATTATACGCTCCTTAATTTTCCCTGCCATATCTCAGCCTTCTTCCACTATTTTATTTGTCCCTATCCTCTCTTTCATCACCGCAGTTCTCCTCTTTTATTGCTCTCTTTTCCTCCTCTTGGTGCTCTCTGGATCCCCACCCGAACCTCTGAATACTGTTTTCCACTTCATAATCATGGTCGTCATCTTCTTCTGCCCCGTCTTCTCTCATTCTAAGGTTTGGTAGTCCATACTTGCAAAGTAGGTAAATTAGTCCTGGCATCCATATGGGAATGAACACACACACTTGTAACAAATATAGCACAGACATACAACTTCATCAGTCCCACAAGGGGCAGCCTGTTATTTTCATACACAGACAAACAAACTCCCGGGGGACTGATGTAGTAGCTGTGGTTTGAAGCGCCTAAAGGAGATGAGCTGAATAAGCATCAGTCTAATTCCACTTATGGTGCATTGTCACTACTGTTATTTTGTGTAAATATCACAAGGACAAAAACATTTTATTCATACAAATTAGCATATATTGTATGTTGACTGCTATACAATACTTTGTTTTGACTGAAAATTGGCTTCTAAAACTAGATTAAAAAAAAAGCCATAACATAGCTAAAAATAGTTATGTTTTAACCAAGATGTCTAAACCTGCATTTCTTTTTTGTACAGTATGTGTTCTTGTTAGGCAAACAGCTGCAGGCAGTAATTGTAGTTTGGTTGAACCTCAAGCATCCATCACACGTGATCACAAAAAGCAACACTCTTTCCCATGTCTTTGCTGTCTTCTTTTGTTCCAGCACAAGGAAAAACCTCTTCCAGTCCAAACCCACTTAGTTTGACCTTGTGTGAGTCATACACAGTGGTCAGTCTCTCTAAAATACTGACGAGTCGCCTTAACTGCATTCCTGAGACAGTTGTTCCATGAATCACATACAGTATGGTCAAACAGTTTGTGCTTCTAAAGAGGCTCGACCAACTTACATCAGCTAAAGCATAGAGATGAAATAAGCTATCTCCCAACCCTGACACTGTGTCTACACAAGATGCATTCAGGTACAGTATTGAGTGTTGGTCAGCCAAGTTTTGGCGGCAACCAAAGACTTACACACAGTCATTGTAGAAATGTAAAATGGGAGAAGATGGAATTATGCTTCAGCTTGCATTTATTTGCATATAGCTCAAGTAAAGTGCGAGCTATTACGCTGCCTGCTAGAGAGCTGGGCCAATTAAAATAGAAGTTTATTCCATTTTTGCGACCACAGTATGTGCAGTACCGCTGAGAGTGTGGAGCACTGTTCACCAGGAAATAATGGCACTTACGCATTGGTTTCACTTTTCAGATCCAGAAGCTCCATCCACTTTGTAATATACTGTATGTGAACACAACCAATATGGCGTATAGCTGCACATCAAAAGGCAAACTACTGAAGATGGTCTATTGCACTTATAAACTGTAAATATTGAATTCAAACACGTCATTAAAGTGTGAGTATTACATTTTTTACAACCATATGTTTGAATGTCAATTAAAAATAGCCCTAAAATTTTTTGTTAGATCTGCACAAGACAGATGACTAAAAAGGACGACTGAAATATGTAGAAACACTGTTCGTGTACCTAATGAGTCATATGGGAATGACTTTCCTGTAGTATGATATTACACCCCACTGTATCTATATCAAACTTTAGTCTGAATGCTTCCTGTACGTGTATCCCTTTTACCTTGTGACTCAGTCTTTAGATGAACTTGACTCCCTCCGGCTTATTTCCTCCCCCTTACTTCTTTTATTTCTTCACCCCCCTCTCCCCCCTTTCCTTTTTCTCTCCGCTTCATGTCACCTTTCTTCCTTGGTTTCCTACCACCCAGACTCTCCATCTGTTCATTATGTAGCAGCTTGCCTCCACCTAAAAACTAATTTAGCTTATTCCCTGTGATCCTTCCAAATATCAGTCTCTAGTCTCTACACATCACCTCTTATCCATGTCTGGCCTCTTCTGGGAATACTTTGTCAGAATGCAGTGGCAGCTTCTTAGTGAATGAGCTAACAGTCAAAGCTGGACAGTTTTGTGCTTTTTCCTTCTCCTTCCTCCTTAGTGTCTCAGAGCTCTGTAATCATCACACCTTTTGGCTGTAAGCAATACAGTTTTTGTTACACTTTTACAAGTTCTGTGAATAAATATTTTGGCCTATAACATTTTTAAATGGACACTTCACATCAAAATCACAAAAACGTACTACTGTAGTGCTATTTATCTTATTATCTAGATTTTTTTGGCATGAGTTGCCGAGCTTTGGAGATATTAGCTGTAGAGATGTCTACTATCTCTTGAATATAATGGAACATTCATCTTGTGGCGCTCTATTTAATAGTTATATCTCCTCTATTCAAATAATGACTTTGTCATAAAATTCTGTGTCTGTGCTCTGTGAGACAATATCACATCACATCATGTTCTGTTTAACATCATTATCTTGTCTTTAATGTCGCAATTCGAATCATATCTATAAAGATAGTTACTTTTATGGAGACCTAAGTTTTGGAGTGCAGGCATTTGGAGAACCATCAAACTGGTTTGTAATAAATTATTTAAAATTCACTCGTGCTCACTAACAAGGCTCAGTGGGTGGACATGCTGCTCCACCAGAAACCTCCCTAAATGCAGTAAGGCGCAGATTCAAGAGGTGATTTTTTTCCTAACATCTTAGTCCTGATAGTTAGTTAAAAATGCCTTAGTAGTTGCATAGGAAAAACCAAGCAGATTGTGTAAGTAAGTAAATATGACAAATGCTAGATATCCCGTGTGCCCACTATACATTTCCAAACAGGTGTCTGATGTACTTTGCTCAGTCTTGTATCCCTCTTCTCTCCTCTGTCATCTCCTCTTATCTTTTTCCGCCATCCCTGCTGCTCCTCCCTCAGTGTTTCCACGGTTGCCAGAATGTCATCACTGTCAAAATTCCCTCGTCCAAATTAACTTCTCCCCTTTCTTTCCCTCTCTCTGCTTCCCCATATTTCTCTCGCTTTCTCCCCGTCTACTGTCTGCATTCCTCAGATTTGTGCCTCTAGATAGACCTCTCTCCACCCCTCCTCACATTCCTCCCTCGCTCCATCTCCATTCCACCGTAGATTCCTGCGTCCAGATGAACATTTTGTCTTTACCTTCTCACCCCTCTCCAACCCAGCCCTCCTCCTCCTGTATAGTGACTACGTTCCACTCCAGATTGTTGGCGTCTCCTGGAGGAGGAGGAGGAGGAGGAGGAGGAGGAGGAGGAGGAGGAGGGTCAGCTGTAGACTGCTGGCCTCTCAAATGAATGACATAATTGGCATCCTGAGCATTCACTGGGCTGGAGACGGGCTAAGGGTGGGAGGTTGGGAAATCAAGTAATGGCTTTCTAGAGGAAATGCAGTGTAGATTAGATCCCCCACTATTGCAACACTGCCCAATTTTAGACACCCATAAATGCCAATTCATACCACACCATCATTTTTTGCAGCACGTGTTTGCTACAGGAACATAAAGTTGGTCACGTACACACAGTGCGCTGGTGCTTGACACTTTGCCAACATGTATTCTCTGTGTGTGTCTAGTGAGTGAGTGAGCCCGACAGGGAGGCGTGAGGACGGGAAGAGGAAGTGTTTTGTTTAAGTGTTGAACAATGCTGCGAATGAGACAGCATGGGGCTGTAGCAAGAGTCATAACAGGGGCAAAGGCCAAGGATGTGGGCCTTCCCTTTTAAATCTAAATGACTGTCACTAATTACCCAAGGGATGTCTGTGGGTGTATTAGGACCAAGTTTGGAAGTTTTTTTTACTATTTCAAAATCAATTATTTTCTATAAGTTAGGGCTGCAGCTCACATTTTTTTTTATTTCATCATCGATTAATCTGTGAATTATTATTCGATTAGTGGTTTGGTCAGTAGAAAGGTCAAAAAATGGTGAAAAGTGTTGATCACTGTTTCCACAGTCCAAGTTAACATCCTCAAATGTCTTGTTTTGTCCAAAAAACAAATATATTTAGTTTACTGTCAGAGAGAACTAAAGAAACCAGAATATATTCAGATTTGAGAATCTGAAATCAGAGAATTTGGACATTTTTTGTTTTGTTGTTTTACTCCTCTCTTATTTAAGATGAATGGAAATTCCAAGAAATAGTAATTCATTGAACATGTATTTAATCTCAAGGAATCATTGAGGGAGTGCCCTCATATACAATAAAGTCAAGAGAACAGTTTGAACAGAATAAATACAACAAGAAAACAAAACTATAATAAGCAATATGATTAATAGTCAACACAACAATTACATTTAAGGACAGAATAGTACAAGTGTGTTCAGTTTTAATGTTTGTAATGTAATTTTGTTTGCAGTACAAAAACTTTGCAGGGACTTTGAGTTTTCATCAGTCAGTTGAACATGGATAATGACTATTGGACCAGTGTAATAAGAAAGTGACATTTGATGGTAAATTTCTTATTCCAATTAGCTTTTAAGCCTCACAAATGAGTAAAAACTTGGCACAGAATCAGTCACAGCTCATCACACAATCAGTTCTTCTGTTCTTACCTGTCAAAATAACAGTCACTGCTCTACCAGCTTCTTGATCGGTGAAATGTTGATGTGATCAGTTGCTCTCAAATGAGGTTTCATTGCAGGTTTATGGAAATGTCAAAATGAACATGCATTCGTCCAATTTTTGATCATATATTGTATAGTTGTTAAAATTAATGTACAAATACCATAATTATCATACATTTGGCAACACTGGTCACCAGTAGTAAATCTTAGGACTGAGTGATAAACTGAGTCTGGTGGTTTGAAAGTGGAGGCACTAGCTTGTCTATAGATAATGTTGTCATAGTCTAGATAGATATGAAAACGTTGAAAGTTAACTCTGTTACTGTATAAATACGTAATTTTGTGCCAACTTGATGTGAAAATTCAATGTAAATTTTTGGTCCACCTAGATACCCCCTCAATACTGTGTCCATCTAGAGTTGTTGTATGTAAACCAATATCGACAATATCTCTGGCTCAGGAGAAGAATATGTTTTGGTCTTAATAAGATCCCACGTAGAACAGCATCAGGTAAAGTGTGTGCAAGGATAAGAGGGATCAAATTCTGGCTTTGGGCCACATGCACATTTCATTACGTGGTAACCTAGATTTTGGAGAAGTAGAGATGTTCCTTAGTTGTATGACTTCCTCCTTGTATTATTAATCTTTCCACTTTGATGGTGGTTCAGTACAATTTTCTGTCAGTGAAGCTACCTGAGGCCTAAAACATTGTTATTGTAACTGCACACTTGTGGATAGGCATGTAGTTTTTAGGTCATTGGATGCCTCAAGGAAGCAGTTGCACCCAAAGAAAGATTCATGTTCATGATCAACTTGACCGTAGGGAACCGCATCTCTTACAATCAATCTTTTCAGTTTTGATGGGGTGGGTTTGTATTGGCTTTTTGCACTCATTTAAAGGGAAGTTTAAAATGATAGGTACAAGGTTCATTTATTTCTCATTCGTCAACACACAGGGTTGTATAAATGCTAGATGTAGTACATTTATGCTGCTTATGAAATAAAAATTAAATGAATGAATAAGTCGCTTTTTTTATTATGGGGTGTGGAGGATGAGATGCGGAGGCTAAGTGAAAGCCTGAGACAAGAAGCTGCCCACTAGTCTGGTGGTGTGGCAGCGAATACTTCTGTATCTCCTGCCAGACAACAGCAGGGTGAACAGACTGTAGCTGACCCCAGCTACAAGGTATTGTCTGTTAGTATCTTTTGTGCTCTGTGCAGGCATGCCACCCCCATGATATCTCTGATGCTTGGTAGGTGGGTACTTATTTGTTCTGGGCAGCTTTAATCACCTGCTGTAGAGTTGTTGGCAGTGCACATTCCATGCCAGTTTGTGATGTTCCCATTCAGGATGCTTTCTATTCTCTCTTCTGTAGAAGTTAACAAAAACTTGGCTCAAGAAGTTTCCTTTAAGAAACACAGTTGTTTCTGGGCCTTATTTGCCTGGGTGGACATGTCTGATGTCCATGACAGGTTCTCTCTGATGTTGATCCCCAGGAACCGAAAACTGTTTACCTGGTCCATGTCAGCTTCACTGATGGAGACAGGGCTGCCTCATTTTGTCTAAACTCAACAATCAGCTCCTTGATTTTGCTGACGTTCAGCAGTAGGTTGTTTTCTATGCACCACTCACTGTGCAAGACTGTTGACTTCTTCTTGATATGAAGCCTCACCGTTGTTTGAAATCTGGCTGATGACAGTGGTGTCACTGACAAACATCACAACTACGGATTTCTTCACTTGTCGAGGGTTGGAGTCATGGGTGTACAGTGTGAACAGGAGGATGCTGAGCACACAGCCCTGGAGGGCTTCGGTGCTGAGCACTAGAGTGGAGGAAGTGAGTGGGAACACACTTCAAAATGTCAGTAATAACATCAACTAGCTGACTGACACAGTTTTTAGAACATGGCCAGGGATATTATCTTTTATGTTATGATCTAGTTTCATCTTATGATCTAGTTAATGATCAAACTTGACACCACAGCATGAACTGTAAAAGATGTCTCCAGGGCCCATAACTTATATTTGACATCCTCCCTAGTCTGCTTAGTTTGCATTTAATTGAGCTGCACCAGGTTATGTCCCAGTTTCTGTTTCGAAGTAGTGACCGTTAGGTCATTGAACCTTTCTGTCTGCTATTGTCTGTATGTCTGTCAGAAAGGCTTTTTGAAATGAACCCAGTGTTCTGCAAAACAGTATTTGAAGTACCTCAAGAATAGAAGACCCTTTTCACCCTGAAAGATGCTGTTTTAGCTGTGGGACTCAAATCTTTTTCAGTCTTCCTAGGCAGCCAAAGTCGCACTCCAGTGTGTTTAACATTTCCTGCAACACAACCCTCAACCACAGTGTTGACCATGCTAATATTTGGTAACAGTTCATATTTACAGATGTAATGTTGTGTTGATTAAATACCAAATACATTAGCTTATTGCAGAATTAGGTACAACTTGAATTTGACTAATGGTTTGGCTGTGACGCTCACTGACAGGTTGTTTACCTGTGTAAGATTAAACATTGCATCATTATAAATCTAGTAATAATGTAAAGGAAGCTATTAATATATTTAGATGACAGCCCCATGTACACTGTGTGCTTTAAGTAGCTGAGTGACGCAGACTTTAAATCATGACAAATGCAAACATGAAGATTGTTTTCAACCTTATTGGCTGCCATCTGTTCTGTGATCATTTTGTCATAACTTGTCCTTACATACCAGCTACACCTGTGCACTAAACTGAAGATGAAATAAAAAGATCCTATGATCACCACTACTCCCAAACAGTGTTCTTCACAACAGCATCCAAGCTCAGCAACTGGATGCTGATGCAGCATGGCTTGACTGTCCTGTCCTTGTAGCGCCGGCAGAGAATTAATTGAACAAATGGACCACAAAATGGCCGTACTTGACCGTGGAGTTGGCAGTGCACAATCACGCAATCGTCTACTGGAGTTCCTGACCATAAACCCCTTTGGTCTAGAACAGAGCAGCCCAGATCTGTGGTTTGATTATGTTAACAGAGGCTGTGGTTCAGTGGACTGTACAGTGCAAATCATACACTGCTGCGAACCTGAATACAACTCATGCCCTTTGTCTTGTCATCCTCCTTCTTAACAAACAAAGTATTATATTCCCACAATAATCTTGGTGTCAGGGTTTTCAGGCCATTCGATCAAACTTTAGCCTCACTCAAATTACCCCATATATACATTAACCATTAACAATCACCAGAAAAATCATGTTTCTATAATACAGTTACGAGTGGGTGATATGGCCAGAGTCTTTTATCATGGTACATCTAATTTTATACCATAGTAACAGCATTTATCACAATACATTTATTGTTCTGTAAACTCAGTAAAGAACTGCTTTAGAATAACCATATTGTACTGTACCCAATCACATTTGATTAATTTCTTCTTTTATTTCTTCTTTTATGTAGTTTCCCCATGAGACAACACTTAAGTTAAAAGCAAAAGACTCAAAACAGTAAAACTAACATTCTTTCGAAATGAAAGCTTTATTGTTCTAAAAAATATGTGTAATAATCCAGTAGCAATTGGGGGTTACCCATATGCAGTGCTCCAGTGTTATGCTGAAATCATATGCTATATACATATATGATATGCAACTCAGTGTTTGGGCAAGTGGAAAGACTTATGCAGTTGTCTGATCAGGCAAAAGCTGTGTGGCAGCTCCAGTCTCAAATGAACAGTGCACAGTGGAATAACAAGCGACCGGTTTACAGTGTTCCTCCAGCTACCTACAATGGATGAGTGCTCCACTGACGTCAAAGCTAGCTAGTTAGCAGCTACGAGTCATTGCCTTTCTTGCCACTTCAAAAAGAATCGCGAGAGAAATCCCACTCAATGATCTGATGCCAGGGTTCTGGCTGACTGAAGCAACATAACTATCCCTCACACAATGGGAAAAAGTGACAACAAACCGACTTGGAAACAGGCTACCCACAAGAACTTGTTTCTTTAAGAGGAAGGCTCTACCAGTAACACAAACGTGCACTTTGGTTGTGGCCGTGCTAACCAGAGGTGGAAGGTAGAAGTATTTAGGTCCGTTACTTAAGAAAACGTACCAATTCCAATCCCACTATGAATATACTCCACCACAAATAAAAGTTCTGCATTCAAAATCTTACAGGGGTAAAAAGTATGTATATAAATAGTACATGTACATATATTTATAGTGTATCTATATAGTATATTTACATTTTGGACAAGTAGGTTTGGATGTTGGGCAAGTAAAACATTGTGGTTACTTGCCCAAAAGGCAAGTGACTGAAATGCTCAATGTTTTTAATTTGCAGCAGTGCCATCCATGGAAGGAGGCCTTACTACAAACAGTTGGGTATTCAATGGCAATATGGGGAAAGTCAACAGCGATACTTTTCCTTTATTTAACTTGGTGAATAAATTGAATAATGAATACAAGACACCCCCAGAATTTTGCTGTTGAGGCCTTCAGGGGGTCTCACATGTCAATTAGTTGTCTCAGACCTTCCAAGAACCCCTGTATTTTGCACTGTGGTTCTAAATGAGAACAATAATTTTAAATGTAACAGGTTTTGCAAATAAAAACAAGCCTGGTTGGGATGCCTCCTGCTCTGTATTTACAATTTCACTCTCCTCCCCCATGTTTTCTTTTCACTCTCTTCCTCTGTGCCAGTTGACAAACCAGCTTAGAGGTGCATTACTGCCACAAACTGTCGCTCTCATGTCACATGAGAACGTTGTAAGCAGTCCTGCTGCCCATATCAGCTGCCCATACCTGTATTTGAAAGATCACACAAGAATCACAATATCATATAGTCACGTGGGAAACACTCCTTGCAGTAGAGGTGGTATTGCCAAATCTCTACTGGTAGACACATTTTTATCAATTTTCCTATTAGTTAAAAGAAGTAACAGATATTTTATAATTCAAATTTAGCTGTGAACCTTTGCACTTGTGCTGCAAAATTTCACAAAACTCCCACAATTCTGATCTCTTATTCAGTGAGGATAATGGCACCATGAATGAATGACTCATACCACTCAAAATGAACTGGCTTCACAAATGTGCATTGTGGCAGCATTTGTTCTTGTTAAAAAGTATTACAAGGTTCTCATTTTGTGGATTGTGCAGTTCTGTTATACAGTGTCTCAGTCCAAATTACCTGATCCATGAAACTGTGATGCAGTTTCCAAAGAGAGCACCCTGTTTGGGTTTAAAGGATTTGAACATCTGACTCATCCCTCCTTCTCCTCCTACTCTGTTACCCAACGAACAGACAGAGGCGTTAAGCAGCCATTGCAAATTGGAGACTCCCTTGAGAAAACAAGTGGGAATCCCCCGACACCTCCCTGCCCCATCTGTTTACGACCTTTCACCTTTTGACCAGAACTAATGCAAACCTCCAGTCTGACCTTTGTGTTCAGACAGATGGAGAAGATACAAAGTTCCTGCCCCTCTAACTGACACTTTGTGGTCTGAGGCACAGTCTGCATGTTTGTAATGAATACTAAGGGACTTGCTTTTTTATAATACACAATATAATTATCAAACATTGTGCAATGATTTATGTACTTTGCAGTGTGACATCAGTCAGGCTGTGTTTATTTTTACTTTGGTATAAATCCTATTGCAGAGGGATTTTTCATGCTACAAAACGTAATGATTGCTTATTATTACTTTACTCATTTAAATAGATTTGTTGAAGCACATAAACTCCTCATCAGAGTCAAGAATTCCCATCATGTATAGATCCATTATCTCCAACTATTTTGCTAATCAATTCATCGGTTTGAGTAATTTTTTTAAAGGAAAAAAATACCTAACTTTTCTGATTCCAGCCTCTTAAATGTGATATCTTTATTCCTCATTGACAGTAAACTGATTATCTTTGGGTTGTGGACAAAACAAGACATTTGGGGACGTCATCTTGGGCTTTTGTAAACACTAATTGACATTTCACCATTTTATTACATTTTAATGACTAAATAACTAATCAATTAATTGGGAAAATGATCACAAGATTACTTGGCGATAAAAATAATTTAGTTGCAGCCCCAATGATGTATTCCATTAACAGGGAATCAGACTAACAACTGATCTCTTTGGTGTGCGGTCTGTTAACATGAGGCCACAGTACAAGCGTTATTTTCACACATAAAGATGGTGAGATCTCTAAAATATTCAACTGTCATTTATTTAGGAGACATTTATAGCCTGTGACTCATTATGTGGCACTGACATCATGCAGTTCTGGTGGCTGGACATATTCAAAGTTGCTCAGACTTCAAAAAAGTCTCTTTCACATCCTCTTTTTTTTTTTCCTTTAAATGCTGTTTTGCAAGCTCAATAAAGGTGGAGGCCTTTAACGGCACACTATCAGTTCCCCCGGGGATGGGAATCTATGGTTGACCCCTGAAGCTTAAGGACATGTTGTCTGGGTCAATGACAAGCCACTGTCTGTCTCCATCTCCCTTAGCTACCAGACAGTGCTAAAGGCATTATCCGAGTAGTTGCTAAGATGGATAGGCTTGGCTTGGTGTGACTGTTAATTTGATTTATGGCTTGTTTCAGACAGTGTAATGGGGGTGACTCACCTACAAATGGTCCCAAAACAGCAGCTGTTTCGAATCCTTGTTATAAACAATGGAGCTGAGTTGACCCCTTTTTGGCCCTTTAACTACTGTTACAGCTTGGTTTGAGATGAGGACAACTTCAGGTGGTAGACTGACTAAATCAGCTAACATATATTTGGTAAAAAATTGAGTTTGAATGTTCATCTCTTCTCAAAGCTGGTTTTATCCCATATAAATGCTCATTGGCAGGGCTGTGAATATGCGTAAAATTAGATTTTAGGGCTGCAACTAACTATTATTTTCATCTTTGACTTATCTATCGTTTGTTTGGTCCATAAAATGGTGAAAAATGTTAATCTCAGACCCTAAGATGATGTCCTCAAATGTCTTGTTTTATCCACAACTCAGAATACATTCAGTTCACTGTCAAAGAAGACTAAAGAAACAAGAAAATACCCAAATTTCAGAAGCTGAAATCAGAGAATTTGAGCATTTTTTTCTGACAAAATGACTCAATGCAAATAATCGTTTATTAAAATAGCTGTGATTAATTTAATAGTTGAAAACTTATAGGCTAATTGTTGCAGCTTTATTAGATTTTGACCAAATACTGAGGAATATATGGGTCTTATTTGATTCAAGAAATACGTCATATTGACTGAAATGCCTCCTTTGTGTGAAAATGAGAACATTATCTGGACTAGACAAATTTGGGAAATGTTAGATCAGCACCAGACAAAGTAGAGAACAGCCTCATCCATCTTGCTTTAGTGAGGATTAGATATAACAGCTGTTGCTCATACAGTATTTATTAACACAAGTTTGCTTAGAAGTGGTAACCAAATTAAAAAAAAAGTTGAAGGATATGCCTCAGCTGTCTTAATTCTTCAGCCTTTTTTTTTATTTTGAAACCAGTCTGGTTAAAAAAGAAAAAAGATAAAATGAGTTAAAAATTCATTGAACTTTGTCCATCCAAAAGTGCAGGAATGAATTTCAATCCTTTAATCTAACAGTAGTCATCAGTCGTTATGTCTTTGGAGATTATGGTAACGTCAGCTCTTCAGCTCAGTTTTTTTTGCAGGACACTGGTGTGCAGCTTCATTTATTGTCTCTCCTCTTACTGTTAAAATTAGGGTTTGCGGTGGGGAAGGATGACACTGAGGGCAGCTTCACCCCAGGGCTTCCTGGTTGTTCACTGATTCGTAGTTGACCTAGCTTTCTGTGGTAGGATCTGAATGAGTCTGGTCCTCTGCCAACACAGGGTCACCATGGCCTGCTTGTTCACGTGGCAGCTATTCAGCCCTGCTGGATCCCCACAGGGCGCAGAGATGAGATTTGATACTTCATTGATGGTCCACTCCACATTTGCAGAGTCTGCCAATTTTAATATATGTTAGCATGCTTATCAAAATCCTTGTGGGGCTTCTGTTTAACATGTTGACATCTGTGGGGCTTGTATTTCTTCCTGTACCTCTGAACATTTCTCAGGCTGTCAAGGGTAATTGAAAACAGTTCTTAAAAATATATTACATCGTATTTAGTCCACATTGTGAAGGCTGTCAACTTTGCTTTGCTGTTAACAGAGGTGCAATGATTATTTGCTAATTCGATTGAATGGAAAATAGTTGCCAACTGTTTTGATAGTCAATTACTACTTTGAGGTTATCAAATATAATGATTTACTACCTTTTTTTTCACTTGGCTCTTTGAACGTGATGAATGATGATGATGATTACTTGACGTTTTAAAGACTAAACAATTATTGGTTAATCGTTGATAAAATAATTGTTGGTTGCAGTTCGGGCTGCATGATATGGCAAAACAGTCATATTCTGATAGGGCTGGGTATCAAACTTTAAAACTTTTATGACACTGACCAAATTGCCTCTATCAAGGATGCACTAATCAACTGGAGAGACCGGAACCATTGGGTTTTCAGTGTGACCGGCACTGGCCGGAGACCAGCCAGTCAGCATCTCATATCAAAGTCTGTGCCGGTCATATTCACACACATGCTCTGCACGATGGTCACATCATGTACACAGCAGACAAACTGACCATAACATAACACCCACAACAGCGCTGATCACAGACACACACACTCAGACACATGCTTGCATGAAGTCAGCGTTAGTGATGGATCCCAAGAAAAGGATAAAGAGCAGACTGCTGTTCACAGATTGACAATTAAAGTCTAACCTCCTGGCTGAAGAATAAACAACCTGTGTTGATGCATACCCTCAAACATTTTCTCATCCATACTCGTTTAACTTCTTCTGTTTTTCTCAATGCAAAGCTTTACTACAGAAAACTGTTGTGCTGCATCTGTCTGGTTTATTTAGATCTGCTTCCACATGAGATCACTTGAAATCACGTCTGAGATTCCACGAGATCTTGTAAGGTTGTGTTCCCCTGTTACATAATCTTAACTTAATAATATAATATGGCTTGGCTGTCACCTGGAGGACTTCTGAATTTAAAATATTATTTAATAAATATTTTATAGTCATTGATGTATTTTGAACATCCAGTTTAATTTTACAAGAAAGGTTGCAAAAATGTTTGTGAATGCTGTCAATTATAGTTCTTAGACAGATTGAAAATCAGAATTTGCCAAGAAAATTGCAATTGGTGTGTCTTTAGCTTCAATACTAGTATGATTATCGAAAAATGCCTGGTCATACAATACCTAATTTTATTTACCTAAGGAGTAAATAATCACACAGCATGCTTGTACCAAGGTCTAATAATGCTGTGGATTGGCTTTCTAATGTTACATATTTGTAGAGGCATGAGGGAAAAACAATATGTTACGACCAGAAACAAGGATCTTTATTTTGTATTTTTACAACGAGGTCTTTGAACAACATCCTTCCTTAAAGTAAGCAATTGTATTGTAGTGTCTAATGTAATTTTCTTGTTGTTAAAATAGATTTGATATTGAAAAAAGTATGGTTCAGGAGACAGTATTGAAGCCAAGGTTTCGGAACCAGTACCAGCACTGAAATCTTTGGAACAATACGCAGACCTAAATTACATTTGGATTATTTTCACAGGTATAGTGATATGATTCACTATTAGAGGGAATGATCATTTTTGCATCACGATTTTCATTTTCACTGAAAAGCTATAAAAATTATGATGATGTGACATTTGTTGGCCAAGTAAATATATCTGAAGAACATTTGCAGCCCTGGGCATCTCTGCAACATTGCAGTATTTCATTATAGTGCTGTTTTCTCACACATTTATCCTTTATCAAAAAAAAATCACAGCTTCTGCAATTTGGATTTTGCACTTGGTCATATTGTGATTTTGATAATATTTCTATTAGTTGCAGCCCTATTTGTTACAGTGTAACCACATTATAACTGTATAATTTGCTCTATAAAACTGTGGTCTATTTCTTATGTTCACACATCCAAATCATTATGTTTAAGGGATAATCGAGACTCAAGTTAACTGATGTATTTTCTTAAATTTTTTTTATGCTTTTATATATTTTTGTACTTTGCTTTAGTAGTGATGACAGTGTTTTGTCTATAGCAACTAAGAGCTGCTGAATGGCCGAAGGTTGAACACAGAAACTTTCTGACACAAAGCCAAGTAACCCTTTATAGGAGAGGCTTTCCACAGATTTCATGGATAAGAAGTTAATTAGCCCATCAATAATGAAGATCTCTTATGTAAAGAGCACTTAACACTAACATGTGTCCAGATGGTTTTACCTTTCACCTTGCTGTTGCCTACATTCTCACAGTGCTCTTAGAGCTTTGTTGCATTTTTTTTAGCACAGAATTAGCAATATCACCAATAATTTAATAATGTACCCTGTAGACTGTGTCTGCAGAGGTCACGAAAACCTCACTGATAGTTTTATGTCTGGCCCCCCAGTTGTAATTATTGCTTCATTGTCCAATTTATGCCCCCTTCGAACCTACTCATCATTACTATCATCATCATTATCAGTACCGGTAGCGGCAGCCTTGTGGCTGGCAGTACAGTTGGTGAGAGGCCATTGATGACAATGAGAGAGGCTTTTCCCTCTGTGGTAATTGTGGCTGAGACAGTGGAGCCGTGTGCAGGTTAATCCCTTAATCTTCATTAGCATAGTTTGCTAATCAGAGTGCCAAGTCTTTATTATTGCTCAGCACACTCTGTTTAACCTAGAAGCTACTTATTAGGGTTGCCTCTTCAGCAGCTGTGAGCACCCGCAGCAAATCAGTAGGCACTAGCAATGACATCGCAATCACAATTTCAGTCAAATCATCGCAGTATGATTTTATCTTTTTTAACAACCTTATCTTGCAGCCCTAATACACGACACGACTGCAAAATGACTTGTTTAACTATCGGGATTTGGTCCATTCAGTCTGATAACATTGGGAAGAGCTGCATGATTAAATCATTTTATCTCTATTCAAGTTACTGGAGGGCTAAACCAGAATTTAGCTGTCCTGACAGGTGGTAGTCTCTGGTATTCCTTTGGGAAATGGCTTCACGCGCCACTGACCAGTTTTCACAGGAATGAACAGGGCACACCTCCAACGCTGTATCCAGTTCTCCTTAATACATCCATGCTACAGTGTGGTAAACAAATATGTAAACAATGCTGGATTTGTATTTTTTATAAGATCAGCTTTGCAGAAAGGGAGGAAATGCTCTTGACATGTTTGTGATGGGTACACATGATGCGTTTTGATGAGTAACATAACTTACATAAACATAACTTAAGTTTGTGTAAAAGAAAACTCCACAGACCCACTTTTTTAATAAGATTTTCCAGCCAGTAGATAGAATGAAGAATAAATCTCTGTGTGAATACTCTGGAATGCATGTGCACAAAACAGGCTCATACATATTTCTTAAAGACATGGGCTAAGGCCTAAGATGATGACCCATTTAAACTCTGGTGGCTGATTTTTGTTTCTGAGTTGGACTTTCTGTCCACAAATGTTCTGCCAAGATTTCAGGCCTCTGTTTCTCCTGTTTTTCTCCTGTCTGCCGACAACATGGTGTCCGTTTTGTCCCACAGGAGGCTTTTCTGGCTGCCTCCGATTTGGCCTGCACCCATACTGTCGGCTTTGGCAGTGTAATTTCCCCTGACAAGCTGATGGTTAGTGTTCATCCTGTCGGCCCAGTCAGTGTAATTTGGTTTGTGTTGAGATCGTCTGTTCCCATGTTGTGATTCTGTCTGATTTGTCTTGACTGTGTCATTTTGGTCACTGTCAAGGTCCCCACATTGAATGGGTGTAATGCTAGGTTGGTTTCGCAGGCATGTCCATATCTTTTTCGGAAGTGCTGCTTGTTTCTCATTCGTGGCAGGTTCACATACTCTTGATCTATTGTGTAATCCATTTACATGTCTTCAGCACAGCACTGTTTGAGGGTAGGGGTATTAATGTGGTTGAAAGATTGAGTAATAACATTGGCTTTGTGATAAACTGTCCTCATAGGATAGACAGCTGAAACTGGAATAACACTTGTCATATTGTAGGTTTGAAGGCCCAGTGTGTAGGACTTAGTGGCATCTAATGATGAGCTTGTAGATTGCAAACGCTTTGTGTCATCTTCCCTTCCAAGAGTGTAAGAGTGACCACGAAATTTGTGAGAGCTAGTGTTTGGTTTGTCCCTTCTGGGCTATTGTAGAAACATGGTGGTTCAACATGGTGAACTCAGTGGAAGAAGACCCGCTCCTTCTGTAGAAATAAAGGACTAATTTCTTTCTTGTAAGCTACATTTAGGCTTTATGCATATTCATAGTTTAGGTATGTTATTTCCAAAAAGTGGGTAGTGCTTGCATAGTTGGCTGCTGTAAATAAATGCTTATACAATAGTGTCAAATAGCACTAAAGATTTTCCTAGTCAACCGTCAGTTCAAGCCAATAGTCAACAAGTCGTCACGTGTTTATGATATTAATTTAATTATTTAAATATGAAGTCATGGAGCTTGAAGTGAGCTGGCTGTTAATTGCTAACAGCAAAATAGGCAATGATTCTGAATGTGTGTGAGCAACCAGCAGGAGCATTTTGTTAATTTATTTCAACACACTATAACCTCGCAGAACTCTCCTTGTTCAAAACACCAGAATAACTAACTTCCAGCTTCACAAAAACAAACACTTGCGGCCTCCGCTGGCCTCAGAGGCTGTATCCCATAGGACCGCTAAGTGAGCTAACTTGCTAATGGCAGCTAAACTACTGTTGGCAGCAGTGCGCTGGGATAAAAAAAGGTTTGTGTTGCAATAATACCCCGGGGCCTAATGACAAGGTGCAGCCCCCAGATGGAGTTTGAGTTGTTTTTTTGTTCTGTGACTAACAAAATAAATGAAAATGTGATTAACTAAGACTATTCTCACCAACTGATGTTTAAGTCGACTTCTAGGGAGCAGCTCTACTTCCAGTACAGCCATTACATGCTGCTCTAGACATTGGATAACATTCTCTATTGTAAGCTTTATCAGCCTGGTTTTCAAGAATAATAGAGCTCATCTAAGGCTGGGTAGAGCAGAGCATTTTTACATCTAATTTATGAGACAATGACAGAGGGGAAGTAGCAGAAAATAATGGAAGATAAAGCAGATGGCAAGCAGCAAAGGATGTGATTTGGATTTTAACCTCCTCCTTTGCAGCCCATTAAGCTGCCTGGGCACTCCAGAGGATCTATTTCTTTAGTTTGATTTGTACATGAATCTTGTAGTTAAAGGTTAAGTGAGCTATTGAAGTATTTTCCCCTGAGACTAAAGGCCATGGTTGGGTTGGAAAAATGAGGGGTCACCTGTACCTGTATTGATAATGAATCACTATTGTTTTTATTAGCTCCATTGTGTTGGATTCCTCCGCTTCTGCTCTTGGCCTGCTTTGTCACGTTCTATAATTGTCACTGGATTGTCGAGCCAGCTCCAAACAAAACATTGGCCTGCTTCAATTTGCGTAGCCCATCCAGCACACAAGGAGAGAGATGAAAAGATAGAAATAAAAAAAGACAACAGCAGACATACCCAAACAGAAGTCGACTCTTACCTCTCTGTCTCTGCTGAAAGCCATTGTATGTTGCCTGTGAGGCAAACCCCCAGTGACTTGCTCCATATGGGAAAGAGTGCTTGTCTGCTCAATATTTTACAAGGAGAAACTCTTAAAACAGGTCTCCGGGCCTGTGATGGGACAGTGAGGACGGACAAGCCAATATGTTGGCAAAAATACAGCAGTAATTACTCAAAGGAAACTGTGTCAAGTTTTACAGCTAAGAAAGAAGTTGATAAATAATGGAATCTTTGAGTTAGCTGCTGGCCTTTTACTAAAAATATCCTATTACAACCAGAGAGAGATGGTTAGCCCAATCACTATGCTTCCTGTAATTTTAAAATTATATCAGATATGGAATACTTAATATAATATAATGGAATTTCACAAGCAGGGTGAGAGATGTGACAAGGTGAAGACTTAAGGCATTATTACCCTTCTGTCTGCTCATTTAACTGCTTCATGCCTTCTTAACATACTACATGGCATACTGATGATGAGTAAACGATAAAACACATTTGGTACTACTGATGTCTTTTATATAAATAGAATATAAAGAATAATTAAAGATGTAATATCACATACTCTCTGAGTGCTGTTTTTTTCTGTTAATTTCAAAAGTAAATGCAAACTGCTGTATCTCTTAAATATTAAATGGAAAAATTTAGGGTTGCAACTAACTTATTTTCATTTTTGATTAATCTGTCAATCATTTTCTTGCTTAATCAATCAAATCTTGTTACACCTGTTCTCTTATTTTTTTGGTCTAATTTGTGAACATCTAATTTTGAGCCCGTCATTAACATCTCTGTTTGTTTCTTCTCTTCTAGTCCTGTGTGCAAAGAACCTGGCCAAGAAAGACTTCTTCCGTAAGTAGAGCCTATTTTTACATGTTGCTATTCCTGTCCCATTTCTTCCCTTGTGCATTAGAATGGGCTTTGTCAGCAGTGGCAGCTCGCTGGCTTTTGAAGCCTTGCTGTAAATGAAGTCCCTCAGGAGCTGCCTGTCTCTTATACACACCAAGAGGGCTGGCACGCACAGGGACCCACTGCTATCCTAACTTCTAGTAATAAGTATCAGATCCACTGATACAGAAGCACAAGCTTTAAATAAAAGGGCTTTAATTAAAGTGGACACAAATTGCTCCTTTTTTAGTCCAGCTCATGGTCAATTCTAAAGAACAGTTATGAGAATAAATGTAGTTGTCCATCTTTAACTGCTTATCCAAAGTTGGGTCAGTGTAGTCTGATAATGCATTTTGTTATAGTTATTTTATTGACACAAACAAATAATACATTCGGGTCCAAAAAATATATAAAACTGTGACTCCTCAGGTAGCACTGCATTAAAAAGAGAATCAGAAAACCTTTGTCAGTAAACACAGTTTGTCGCTGCATCTACAAATGCAAGTTAAGACTTGACCATGCAAAGAGAAAGTCATACATAAACAAAATTCGGAAACACTGCAGACTCCTGGGCCCGAGCTCATCTGAGGTTGACTGACACAAAGTGCAAAAGTGTGCTGTGGTCCACATTTCAGATTGTTTTTGGAGATAATGGACATCATGTCCTCAAACCTAAAGAGGAAAAGGACCCTCCAGATTGTTACCAAAGCCAGCATCTGTGATGGTATGGGGGTGTGTTAGTGCCCATGGCATCATGGGTAACTGTCACATCTGTGAGGGCTCCATTAATGCTGAAAGGAACATGCAGGTTTTGGAGCAACACATGCTGCCATCTAAACAACGTCTTTTTCAGAGACATCCCTGCTTATTTCAACAAGATAATTTCAAAACACATTCTGCACAAGTTCCAACAGTGTGTCTTCGTAGTGAAAGAGTTCAGGTACTAGACTGACCTGCCTGCAGTCCAGACCTGTCTCCCTCTGAAAATGTGTGATGCAGTATGACGCACAAAATACGACAACAGAGAATGAGAAAGAATTTAACCTTCAAAAACAACAATTAGTTTCCTCAGTTCCCAAATGGTGTTGGTAAAGAGAAGGTGATATATGACAGAGGCAAACACACCCCTGTCCCACATTTGTTGGAACATATTGCAGACTTCAAATTCAGTATGCTTGTATCTTTACAAAAAAAAGTTTATCAGTTTGAACATTACTTATCTTGTCTTTCTACTGTATTCAACTGAATATAGGTCAAAGTTTTTGCAGATAATTGCATTTTTAAAAATTTACGATACATACAACATCTCAGTTTTCTTGGAATTTGTGTTGTGTACATATAGAAAGTTGCTGAACACAAGCTAATGAGAGTATATACAGACTGAGGGGTGCTACATCATGACAGTGAGATGAGACATGATGGGATAAAACACACAAGCACACATGCAGAGATTGAAATGCTGACTTGAGGAGTTTACTGGAGGAAGAAAGTGGTATTTTGTTGCCTTTCTGGCTTCTAGTTCACTCTAAGTTTAGCTTTAGGGCTGTTTCATCAGCCTCTCTTTAGGTGATCTGGACAGGAACCCTGTCTTCTGCCGCCGGCATTAATGTGAGAGGAGATATGTTATTTAGTTCCACTGACAAAACATTTTTCACATAAGAAAACCCCTAAGCATTTCACCTTAATTACCAGTTATAGTCATGGTAAAAGCACAAAATTGCAATAGTAGCAAAGTGTTTATCTAGTAATTTGGCTGTCCATTAACCTGGAAGTCATGGATACACACAATAGCAGATGAATTTTGTGAGAAAGCACACACACATGCTTACACGCAACCACAAAGAAGGAAGTCCCACGAAAGCATAAGGGTGACTAAACTGGTTTGACTTGCATGAGGTATCGGTGCCCAGAGGTATATACTCTGACACATTTAAAACATGCACATACACATGCACAGTCAAACGGAGACAAAAGATGATTACACCAAGAAGAATCCCTGATCAAATTTCCACCTGAGTATAATACTGTGAAAAAACTTGGCTTATATAGCTTCAGTAAAGCCTTAATGTCCCCACTGTTAATGTTGGAAAGAAAAAGACCCAGAAATCAGGGGGCGCTGTATCACATCCATAGTTATGAACAAGCCAAAACATATTTGTTAAAAATGCATATAATGCTGATGCAATAAAAGATGTAATGTGTTGGGTTGTGTCACCTTTAGCGAGGTAAAACTTAGCACTCAATGAAATCAATGTGTAGAGGCTTTTGGGAGTCCAGTAAGATGACTTGAGCCTTGTGTGTGGATCATGTGATTTGTGGAAAAGATCATTAATCAGTCAAGGAAGCAAAACATTGTTTATATAACACATTTCATTCCAGAGTAAGCCACAGAAATTGCTACCACAAGCACAGTTGCATAAAAAATACTGGAAGTAAAACCAATTGGGATACAAAATGAAAAAGACCAGCAGTCAACCAGTAAACTAGTAAGACATGAGAATGAAAAACTGTTTAGAAGGAAGTAAAACCAACAGTTGACCAATAAGAATGTAAAAGCATGTGAGGTGAAAGAGTGTAACTAAAATAAAAGTTAAGACTAGCTGACCAAACAACTGAAAAGGGCTTCAATTTACTTTTAAAAGACAACAAATAGCATTGTGATTCACCTGACATGATCAGGTTGCATGTTCCAGTGGCTTGGAGCCTAAAAGCTAAAGGCAAATTCACCACTTTTTGTGGAGACCCAGGGAATAATCAGGCGGTCTGTTCCAGATGACCTAAGGAGTCATAGCTCACAAGCAGGTCTGAGAAATATTGAGGTGCTGGGCCACACAATAAACTTTTTAAATCAATTCTAACATTTACCTTGAGCCAGTGTAATGATCCCAACACAGGTGTTGTATGGTCACATTTTCTTTTTATAGGTCAAACTCCCGCAGCTGTGTTCTGGAGCAGTTGCAGTCGATCAAGAAACTTTTTTATATTTTCATGTGAGCAGTGTGTTACAGTAGTCAAAGCATGGACAACTTTTTCAGCATTGTCATGGGATAAAAAGCTTCTGTCTTTGGAAATATTTCTTAAATGATTAAATCTGGCTTTAACTATACTGTTTATATGGCTTCTGGAAAGTGAGGTCAACATTAAAGTGAACCAAAGTGACTTTAAAGCACACTGATAATTTTTCCCATCAAGCTTTTGTTTTTCACTCTGAGATTACCAAACCAACAAATCTTTGCAAATGTTGGAACGGATTCAATAAACTCTTTAAACACTTTAAACAGAGACTTGTCTCCACTAAAACACAGGCACATCCTTGAGAAATCAATCTTTGGTTTGCCTTTGTTATAAATAAAATCAATGTTAACATCAAAGGTAAACAAACTGGAGGGGGTCCAGTCTGTCTTGTGTCATGGCTAAAATCTTGTTTTTAAAAAGTTGGTCCAAGATTTCATTACAAGGGGCTGCAGGGTGACATTCATTTAATGACTTTTGTGATGTGACTTTAAAAACAGGAACCATATTATGTTTCTCTAATGTCTGGTTACCCTCTCCTGTTCTTGATAAGACTGAAATATTTACATGTTGTGGTTTCATCAATCTGTGTCTTACAGCCCTCTTTCCTGTCTCAGGGTTCAGAGAATTCATGATTAAAATCATGTGCATCAAACTTTACATAAAACTGATTTAACTTCTCTGCCGACTCAGTCTCAGACATATTAAAACACACCACACTTTCCTTTTTATTTGCTTTCCAACTATAGATTTGATGCCTTTCTTTGGAGTTATCTTTTTTTTCAGTTCACCCTCTAATTTGTCTTTATACTTGGGTTTAGCTAGTTTTATCTTCCTGCTGACACACATCTGGACCTCTCTTTTTTAAGTGCTGTTCCCCTAATAAAAGGTTAGTTTCTTCTAATTCAGTAGTTGCTCAAAGGATTTTCCAGTCCAAGGCTTAGTACTAGAAAAGAGTGTACATATTTTCACAAAGAATAATGTAATGTGATAGTGTCACTGACTTCATCTAAAGCTGCATGTCTCTGTTTTTACATAAAAAATGGAGATTTAGTTTTTGATCAGACCACACAGTGACATCTTGCACTGTCGTCAGAATTGGCTGTTAGTCGGAAACTAAATTAACAGTATTATGATCTAGAGGAGCTTTGCAATAAGAGTTGTAGGCTCCCCTGATGTTACCATAACTGAAAAAATGACTCAAGGACTTATCTACAGAGCAGTGATTAAAATCCCTCATAATAAGGTTCGGTGCATCAGAGGATATGCTCTTCAAACACTGCATCGCTCTCATAACAGCGTTCCATGGTTTGTATTTGCTACAGTGTTGATATAAATGACTGTGGAAATTCTCTTGGCAGATAAAGGGTGAAAAACAGTTAACTCAGTATCAGGGGTGCAATCACAACCACATCCACAGCCATACACTAGTGAGTGTTTTCATACAAACACATCCCCCTTCCCCGTACTTACCAGTAGGGCGAGGCTGGGTGATAAGGCTTATAAATAATATCTCAATATTTTTATGCTATGCAGTATACAAATTGATACATACGTATTTTCTCCAAAATAATATATTGTAAATTCTCAAATAATGCCAACATATGATAAGGTTGTAGTATATGACGCATTGCTTGTGATTCAACTACCCAGTATTAGGGTAGGGCAATATGGACAAATTCAAATATCACAATATTTTTGACCAGATACCTCAATAACAACATTGCCAGATCATCCTGACAGGGTTTATTTCACAATAATGACCTGCTCACTGTACATTATCCTGCTTTTTATGTGGTTACTTGCCAAAAAAAGGGCACACATTTATGTGACACAACATATTAATTTTAAAATTATTTTTTTTGGCTTTATTTCACAATAGTGATCTGCTCACTGTACAATATCCTGTTTGTTACATGGTTATGTACAAAAAACAATAATTTGACACATAACATTCACTTTAAAATGATTTTTGGGGTTTAATGTTTTTTTTTTTTTTGCTTGTACCGAGTCTTATGATCAGAACTGTGTCCATAGCAATGGCCTGTTCTCCATAACAATGGTCAATCATACATGGCAACGGTCTGCTCTACAGAAATAACAGACCTTAGAATGGCGTAACTGGCCAATCATAATCAAGCTTTTAACAAAGCCATGTAATAACATGATATAACTATTAGAGCTGCAACTAACAATTATTTTCATCATTGATTAATCTGTTGATTATTTTTGTCATTATTCAATTAGATTTTTGGTCTAAAAAAATTTCAGAAACTTGTGAAAAAAGCTGTTAAATATTTCCCAAAGCCCAAGATGACTCCCCTAAATGTCATGTTGTGTCCACAAATCAAAGATATTCAGTTTACTGTCATAAAGGAGTAAAGAAACCAGAAAATATTCACATTTAAGAAGCTGGAGTCAGGGAATTTTGAAAAAAAAAATTACTCAAAGTGATTACTTGATTATCAAAATAGTTGGCTATTCATTCAGTAATTGATTAATGATAAATTAATTGATTAATTGATACAGGTCTAATAATGGTATCCAAAATCTAAGACGATATCTAGTCTGGTATCACGATATCGATATAATAATGATGTATTGCTCATTCCTAATAGAGCCCTGATCCAGTATCAAGGGCCATCCAAAATCTTCCAATAGAAACTTTGCACTTTCTGTCAGTTCCTCCATCTTATTCCTTCAAGACTGCACATTATCGAGCAGGCAGGGGATGTTATGCAGCTGTTGTCTCTGCAGTCACTGGCACTCTTCCCTCCCTCCCTCCCCCTCTTCCTCACCCAAACAGCCCCGCTTCTAGTGGGGTACATTCCATGGCCTTCCTTCAAAATCACCAGCTGTAAAACAGTGCCTGCATCCATTGCTGCGATGCTGGAATTACAGTGCTGAACGAGAAAGTCTTATTCTGAGACTCATCGTATACCTTGTAGGCCAAACACGGCTGTAAAAAAGACTAATATCACAAGAACGAACAAACTCTCCAGGCAGGGAGTATCAAACAAACAGACTGTGGGACACTGCTGCTGCGGGTCCCCACAGGTGCAGCACCCCCTACTACAACTGCTTTGCATTTGTTCTACTTATTGGTATACTTGCACTCCTGCTTTCCTGAGACACAGGATTCACTCAGGACATTGTCAACAAGAATAACTAAAGCAGATGAAGAGTTGCAACATAGTCTTTTATCTGTTTTTTACCTACCAACTGCTTTCTTTCTAGTAGATAGAAAGTTGTTCTGGTTGATTCTACTTCTCCAAAACACTGCAACTCACACCAAAAAAAATGTAGTTGGATAAATAGCACTATAGTCCAGGGGAAATATGTACTTTCTATTCTGGTTTATGATTCGATTCAATTTTTCTTTTTTAGCCTGACTGCTAAGCTGTTGTTCAGACTATGGAGTCTTGACTGGTAAAGATCAACAAATCATTGGTTTCATAACCTGACAACTGTCATTTACATTTTCAAATTCCTCTTTAAAAAAATACACTGTGTCATCTTTGAAATGCTGATTTTTATTCCGGACACATGCTGGAAACAGCAAGTAAGTGGGGGTGGAGAGAGAAAAAATACTGGCTGATTCTGGCTTTGATTTAGATTATTGAAATTGAAAGCGCTTTTAAATATTTTTTTGATTTAATATTGAAATTGTCACATCCCTACTCCTGTGCTGTTCGCCTGAATACAGCGGTGGTTCAGGAGTCAGTCAGTGAACACGGCCTGGCTTTGTTACACGTCAAGCCAAATTCCAAGCAGGACCACAAAAAAGTTCTTTTAAATAACTTTGGTACTTTCTACACTATAGTAACAGATTTTGTATAGTTTTAAACATGTAGTATTGAAAAAATATCAGTACTGTAACAATCTTAACAAATTTGTGACTGCAAAAATATTGGGGTTGAACACGACAAACTGTCACACATTTACTTCCTTTATGAAAAGCGTAATGATTGTTAGGTTTGTACAGTTGCTTAACACAGCCTTTTTCTTTGCCTCTTTCTACTTCCACAGGGTTGCCAGATCCTTTTGCCAAAGTGGTGGTGGATGGCTCAGGACAATGCCACTCTACAGATACTGTGAGAAATACGCTGGACCCAAAGTGGAACCAACATTATGATCTGTAAGTCCACAGGAACACTGAGGAGAATGAGTGAGACATGTTTCTGTGTGCCATTAATGCCTCATTAAGAAAAAAATGCAGTGTTTGTGTCTGGATTTGAGTATGAGGTCATGCACCACCTGAAATGTGAAACAATACAGAAAGGATTGTCATCACAGACATGCAGCACACTGGTTTTGCTCTTTAGTGTGTCTCTGTGTAGAGCTGCTATGACACGTGTTTCAGGAATGTAGACTGATTCTTTACTGTGTGCAGAAACACCCATCTATAAAGCTTTTTTTAACAAACACGTTGTAGAGTGAGATTTTTGAGGTTACACATTTTTTGGGGGGGAAACTCAACACACACTGATGAATCCCCTCTTTTTCAAAACACAGATTCTTCCTATTTTAGATATTTGAGGATGGGGTTTGCTAAATAGTTTTGCACTCCTGAACAATGCCCTCTATGAAATGGTGTTTGTCTAACTCATGCTTTTCTGGCTTGCTCACTTGCTCTCTGAAACACATGTGGCTTTACGTAGGCCAACACATTTAGAGTGCTTCAGCTACATATCAACCTTTGTAAATTTTCCTCTTGAAACTTGATTTTCTTCTATCAAGGAAGCTCTCCTTTCATTTTCTGTCAGGATCAGAAATGGAGATGCATAAAAGAAGTTGTCTGGATGGCAGCATATTCTGCACCAAAACCTGTATTTGCCTTACAACATTAATGGGGACGTCACAGATGTAACATTTACCCATGATGCCACTGGCACTAACACAGCCCCATACCATCACAGATGCTGGCATCTGAAGCCAGCACTGGTAAAAATCTGCATGTTCCTTTTCCTCTTTAGCCTGGAGGACATGATGTCCATGATTTCTGAAAATAATCTAAAATAGACTAAGATAGATAGTAAATAGACAATGAAAATAATTGTAAGTTACAGCCTTAATTATAATGAAACCCAGTTGTGGATGAAGAACATATTAATTCTTTAACTGTCCATGGACCCATGACTGTCCCTTGGCCTCTATGAGATACATTTTGCCTTCCTGCACTCACTTTCATTTTCTAACACACCTGTTTATAATGCCTCTTGTGACCTGCCGACATCAATCACAGTTCCCCTCCTTCTTGTACGTAATACTCTACTGCCCATACCCTCTCAGCGGAGCATGTTTCCCGCCAGTGACCCCTGGCCTCTTCCTCTGGTTCAGGAAATGGCTAACATGCCATAGAAAGCAGATGGGAGTCTGGGCTTGGCAGATTGCCAGCTTTGCCACACCCCCCATCTCCAGCCTCCAGCTTTAGGAGGTGGGGTCTTTTCCCACATGACACTAATCCTGCCAGGGTCCTCCATGCCCTGCAGAAATGATCTAGATTTTTTTTTTTTTAAACTACAGTCAATACTCTGTACTTCATATTCTGTGTAAAAAAATCTTAGGACAAACAGGCCCAGACAACTTTATGTAAGTGTCTGAGGTTCATGAACTCAACACTGTATGTACGTCTGGGTTTGGCAAGTTACCTCCTCATGCTTGGCCTCTGATTTCCATCCTTTTAAGTACAACTCTTCACATTGCTTCGGTTAGAGGGTCAGATTCGCTCTGCTCTCTCTGCCTTCATCTGTATTTAAATTATAGTATCTAACATTTAAATTGTTGTAAAACTCCAAACCTATATTATATATGTTGCTGGGTTGTATACTTATCCGAACTGTTTATAACAATGTTCACACTCTATCATTTCTGTTAAAAACACAGGATATGTCACTTAAGCCAGAAAGAGGGGAAGGAAGTTGGCAAACGTGAATAAAACCTTGAATATTACCTCGTCCAAGATTTCTGCCTGAGTCAATTCAGATAGATTTTCATCAGCTTTTAATCAGAATCAGAAATACTTTATTGATCCTGTGGGGGAAATTAGTCACGTTACAGGTACTCCCATTCCAGAGTAGAAAAATGTATAAGCCTAGAGAAATTATAAGAATAGAAATGGAAAATAGGAACTATGAAAAATATATACTCTACTCCAATATATAATATAATATTAATAACAAAATATTTACACTAAGAAATATGCAGAGAAATATGTGTCTTATTCAACAATATATACCAGCGATGTATACATATGAAAACAGCAGTAAATGGATAATATAAGAAGAACAGGAAATAACTAATATGAAATGTAAGAATTCTGTACAAAAATCTGCATTATGCAACAATCATATATAATGCTGTGATAATCAATGCTGTATGCATTGCACAGGTAAGTTGTTGCACAACTTATTGTCATTTTAAGTCAGAATTGCATGTGTGAAATATTGCACAGCATTATTGTAATGATAGTCAGTAGTAGGGCTGAACAGTTAATTGAAATTTTATCAAAACTGGAATATGGCCTACTGCAATTTTCATATCTCGCAATATTTGTTAAGCATCTTTGTTTGATCAGTAGAGCACAGTTGAGTATAAGTAGAGAACAGATAATCAGGTTATAGTTGCTAACAATAAAGACAACAACTCCTATGACCCCAAGCTACTCCAGATGTTATCCAAGTACATCTGTTGTTATTGTTTTAATGTGAGCAGACCCCCCTCCAGCAGCCTACACATTGTGTGTTTCTGTGCTCTACACATTGTGCTGTGCATAGCATGACCCCTCATTAGAGTGTGTGTTATCTTACCAGTCTTCATGCACACTGCCTGACACTGCCCCAGCTGTAAAATGTTAAATATAGCAGAGGCACCGGCACTGCAGCAGTTTTTTTACTCCCCCCATGGCCATCCATATTAAAAATGCACTGGCGGTAGTTGGCAAGTTGACTTTCTTGATATCACAACCTACGCATCACAAGCCTCGGAGGTCTGTGTGGCACGCATACCCACCTACAATATAATCAAAAAGTGAGTAAGTCCAGACATTGATCGGTGGTGGTTTTACCTGTGGAAGATTTGTCTCTGCTTCATGTCTGTCTGCAGTAAGCTGGCACAGTAAAAACACAGGCTAAGAAATGCTACAGAAAGCAAATATTGAGCTCTGTGCCTGGAAAAGGCTGCACTGATTGCACCCAGAACTTATTGTACTTTGTAATTGATGTTATGGCTTAAATATTCACAATTATCCATTGTGAAAGACAGGAAAGGTCTGGAAGAAGAGAAGTGAAAAGGGGCAGTTAGTTCAATGTAACCACAAGGTAACAATCGGTTTTGAGGGAATCAAGAAAGAATGCTATGGCATCAATTCAGTTGACATAAATCAGATCAGGGTACTTGATATACTCGAGCCAGAGCTGTAGAATCTCTCTGATTTAGTTATCGATCTTAACAACTGAAGCCTTTCCAACATTAATATGAAATATATCCAATTTTTGATTTCCCAATGTAATATATGTTCCCTGGAAAAAAAAAAGTTTGGGAAGTTCTGCAGGGCTGGATTTATGTCCTGGAAAGCTAATCTGGATTTGACCCAAGATTTTTTTTCCCCTCCTCTGCTGTTGTCTGTAGGATTAGGAGTGTTAATCCTCATTCTTTTTTTTTTTGTTAGCATAACCACCTAATGAAATGTGTCTGTGTGTGACAGAGAGAGATGAAGATAGATTGTTTCTAATGGTGTTGTCTCTGTGCTTGATCACCAGCGTTTAGTTGTTAATCATGTAGGAGTTTCCTGTTCTTGTTTGTTAAGTAGATTTAGTGGTAGTAATTAAAATATTTTAACACAATGAATAGAAGAAGGAACATGCCAAGAACTTAAGGTGAACTCTGCACATACTGCTGTTTGAACCCTGAGCAGTACTCACAAAAAGAATGTCTTTAAAAAAAAAGAAAAGATTGAATAGCTCACATTATTATTACATTATTAGTTAAGAATTAATTTCTAATTAATGTTTATATCTATGTCATAAGATTATCTGCAAATAGATTGCTTTAATCACTCTTACTACATTTGACATCTTCAGGGGTTTCATTTATTATTATTGTTGTTGTTGCTTTATTTTAGAACTTTATTTAATTAATACATCCAAATAATACACAGTGTACTCATTATGATATAACCCCTTGGGGTGCAAATCACAAGATTCATCATGATACGATTGATATCAGACAAGGTCATATTAGATTTAACACAATCTGTTAGATTTATATCAACTCATAAAAGGCAACTAATTGTAATTCAACACTTTAATGACAGAAATCTTGCAGACATTGGTGACAAGGACATGTCATGAGAATTTCAAAACATAAGCTTATCTTAAAGATAATCATATAGATCAGTATTTTCATGCATTGATAATATTGGATCATTGAACACTGAATCAATATATAAGTCCAGATCGACGTATCAGTGTACCCCTGATAACTTCCCTTCAGTAATTCATATAATTGGAATTACAGCACCAGTACAATTAGAACTGAAATATAACAGTAGAGCGTAGGATATGTAGTTTTATATTGTCCCTCCTTTCACTAGAACAAATCTTTTCCCGTTTCACATAATGTTGTTCTACTTTTTAATGGTTTGTAGCTATTATACTACTACTATTGTTCTATTATTTTTTTTAGACAATAAATGTTTAAAAGTTCTGACTTTAGAGTGAAGGTCAAGTGGCCTTAAACAATTTTGTATGCTGGTATCTGATCTTCCTCTTCATCATTATACAGTCTACATAGTTTTTTAGTTATTGTAATATTATTAATTTTGTAGGATATCTCAAGTTAAAAGATTCTGGAATAGGAATTAGTTGTTGTTTCCAAGTTAGTAAAATATTAAATACATCTTCCTAAAAGGAACAGACTAGGGGTGGGCGGATTGATCCCAAAATATCGATACTTTTGATACATCTTTTTCGATTCTGGCGTCAAAAGGATCGATCCCAAAATAAGGATCCATTTCAGTTTTTTTTCTTCTATGTTTTGCTGTTTTTATTTAATAAAAGAGCAGAACTCTCTGTGCACAGAAGGTTGAGTTGTGTAGTGCCACTGTTGTCTGTGTGCACTCAAACCTTAAATATTTTTATATGATAATAATAAGAATTGTAAACCTTTTTGTGTGATAGTTAAAGAATGCCTACATTTCAGCATATCTGGCCTGTTATTGCATTCACTTCATAAATAGTTGTACATTGCTCTCCCCTACATGAAACACATAAGCCACTTTTAACAATGAAATGAAAAATATCAGTGATTCTGACCTGAAATTATTGTTATTTTATCAAAAGCAAATTTTGTGGTATCGCTGACCCCTAGAACAGACTGTATGTGGAAAAACTGTAAGACCTATGCTCTGTAAATTTAACTCTTTATATAGATTTTATTCATCTTTGTTTTGCATAGCCATTGTGGACACCATGTAATAGGTGCACAGACTTGCTGTCTATATCCACTCTTTTTTTTAGTTTCTGTTTCCAGTTAGTTGGGATTACTGAAAGCTGCTGACAGAATTTAAAAATATTACATCTCTGACCTTGCATTCTGCAAAATTGATAGTGAGAAAGGAAATCAACCATGCTATCTAGTATATCATTTATTATAACTCTTTTTCAACATTTTTTTGTTTTTATTATTTTGAGCATGTTGGCCTAATATTTTTGGTGTCATCTAGCAGGTATTAAATCATTGCTTGCAAAAGCTTTTCTAACTTTATAAAATACCTTATCTCAGGAAACCAACTCTGGAAATGTTTTGAAAGAGTTCACTCTCTGTTCAGCAGTTCAGCCCAGCCCCTTCTGTGTAAATTTGCTGTCGATAGCAGTGCTGTAATAATAACCTCAGTACCTTTGTTATGTCAGAGAAGACAAGGTTTTTACTAACACTGTTTTTGGCACAGTTACTGTGAGTGAGGAAATAACATTTTGTTCTACCTATCCTCAGACACTCAGTCTTTGTCTCATTGGCTATTTCAGTTCTCTCTCTTTTTGTTTTTTTTCTTGTTCAAAGATGGTGCTTTGCACAGCACACCTCTGCATCACATCGACCTGCTAATCTCACAGTCACACTGTGTGAAGGGAAGCGTATGAGATTAAATTTAGAACATGATAATGTCCTCAGAGAGACATTTTGAGTTGCACCACAGCACACAAAACGCTGGGAACAAAACTGACACATAACAGTGCGAGGCTCAGTGCATCTGCTGTTCTAAGATTAGACCAATGTCCTAATCGAGTGTTAGTTCATTCAAAATGCTCTCATCAAAGTGAACAGCAGCGCTGCTTTGATTAGAAACATAATTTTAAGCAAAACAGTTATCTGGTTAATTTTATTTCTCATTTCATCTTTGAGTTAAAAAAGCATCCAAGTGAAATATTCTGTATGATTCATCCCTCATGTCATATTGTGGTGTGACAGAAGCCTTTTACAAGACTCAGCGTTTGCAATAGCTTACTTCCAGTGGTTTCTAGTCTGTAAGTATCCACCTCCTGGCACACAAGCTTTTAATTAACTCACCTTTATTGGGGAAGAAAATTTAAACTTTCATTGCACAAAACGTTTGTTCTTTCAACTGTTTGTCATCCACTAGTGTTAAATGGCTAGAATGGGATCATAACCAACATACACAAAGAACAGGGCTGCTAAGAGAGAAAAAAGTTTAAGTGGCAAGATACTAACCTCTGCTACTGTATCCTGATCAGATTTTCAGGCAGCAACTAAAGGCTGAATCCCTGGACACTTAAAAAGATCCACAACCCACACAGGCTGTAATTTGATTTCAGTGCAGCAGTTTTCCGTATCAGACCTATATGTTTTGATGTGTTTAGTAGGGAAACCCCACTCCATGCCAGTGATACACAGCATAATATAGAGCCTGGCATCTGTGCTGGCAGCTAGGCTGTAATTATGTGTGTGTGTGTGTGTGTGTGTGTGTGAGTGAATGTGCGATTGTGCATTTGAATGTTGAACTCTGTGTGTTTACTGCGGGAGCTGTCTGCGACTCAGACAGCGGTGGAGCACATCACGGGGACTTCCTCTGTTCTTCAACCACGACTAGACTGGCCTCAGCTGCGCTAAATCTGCACAAACAGGCAGGCACGTACACACAAGTCACTTTAAAATCAGCTAATCGGCCTCATTACACAGTCTGAAAGTCTGCACCGCAAGCATGGTGTGCATTGTTCTCTTGCTGTCAGCGAGAAGTAGCTGGAGGAGACACAAAATAGAAGTTTCAGTTTTTTGTCAGTGTATTTATCAGTGTTTTCGGAAAATTGTGTGTCACAGCTCATGATTTTGTTTAATTTCCATCTTTCGTACCCTGTGGGTTGATGAAAACCTACTGTGTTCTTGGAGCGTTTGAGTCCCCTGCAATGTGCACACAAGCACCACTATGCACACCATGTCTCTAAACATATTGACAGGATTATGAACTACTCCTCTTTTCTGTCTTATTGACCCGTCTTTCCTTCGTTCCCTCTCTTCTCCTGTCAGATACATTGGAAAGGCAGACTCCATCACCATCAGTGTATGGAACCACAAGAAGATCCACAAAAAGCAGGGCGCAGGTTTCCTGGGCTGTGTGCGCCTCCTGTCCAATGCCATCAATAGACTCAAAGACACCGGCTGTAAGTACCCGCTTGTGTGTGCACAAATGGACCAAGGTCTTTGGACCAAGGCAGTTATCAGTGACTAAAACTAAACTGAAAACTAAACCTGGCTGTGAAAACAACGTTTTAGTTAAAGCTACTACAAGTCAAGAACTTTCATATTTGATTGATTTGATTTTGGAAAAAAGCAGTAGCCTTTCCACTGCAATAACCACAAAATATAATGTCTTGTCTAAATTATCTAAATAAAAATCTCCTGCTTCCTTTTAAATGGATGTTTAAGTGGATTCATGGATAAACATGGTCAACTCACTGTAACTTTGCCTCTGAAAATGTAAACAGACTTATTTCATCTGATTTCAAGAAGAATCCAAAACAGTAGCTGCCATTGAGAATAACTAAAAAGAAATCCCCAGTCTTTTCACTGATGGATTTGTTAGCTTATGTATGTCATATTGAGGCATCAGTATTAAATTAAGACTGCTTCATAACCAGGTAAAAACTCCTGATAGTAGCTTTAACAGAAATAAAAATAAAAATTAGACTTCAGAGAAAAAGAAAAACGAACTGAAATCATGTTGTGTATGGTGACAAAACAAAAAAGTACAACTAATATTGAAACTACTAAAAAACTGAAACTTAACATTTTTAAACATTAAACTGGAAACTTAACTGAATTGAAAACAAACATTAAAAACAAAATTAAAATAAATAAGAAAGCTAATAAACAATACAAAACTATAATAACTCTGCTTCAGATACTCACTGACAACAGTCTGTCTGGTTAATGTAGCCTTCACCCCAAGGTGCCAGTCTGGCCTTTTTTAGTGAAGGGAGATGGTGAGGCTGCACAGGAAATACAGAACGAATAAACAAATAACTAAACAGCAGTTTGGTGAGATGTGTTTGCTTCTCTTCACACATGTATGCACACACATCCTGCACGCAGCACACATAGGCAGACAGACAAATTTGTGGACCAGACCTAATGTCTCCAACAACAGACACAAGCATCATGTCAGGGAACCTTTGCAGTTCTTTTATCTGGCTGCAGCTAGTTAGCCTGCTGCTACATGTGTAGCTCTTTGAACAGTGCTGTTGTCCCATCCCCAGCTCGCAGCCTGCTGATGCTACTTCTGTGCCAGCCATTCATTGCTGTAAGATTTATGGACACGGTACACAGGCAACTCCTTTAGGCCACACATATCAGAAATATTGCCTGCTGTAGACATCTGGCACCTGGGACAAAATCAATAGCCCCAATTCATTTTACAGCAATGTGTACCTTTTATTCTTGGAAGCGAAGTGCTGCTGATACACATATTGTCACTGTTAGATACAACCCTGATTCCAACAAAGCTGGGACACTATGTAAGACATGCATTAAAAGCAGAGCACAATGTTTTGAAAAACCTTTTATGCCCAGATTCAATTGAATACAGAATATGTAATGTTCATTTATTGTTTTTGGTAAATATACCAAATTCTCATTCTACATTTGATCCCTGCAATATGTTCCAAAAAAAGCTGGGACAGGAACATGTTGACCACTGTGATACATTGTCTTTTCCTTAAGCAACACTCAGCAAGGGTTTGGGAACTGAGGACACAAATTATTTTGAGAGCAAAATTCTTTCTTGTTCTTCCTTGCAGTCTGCGGTCTCTGTTGTTGTATTTTGTGCATCATTATGCACCACACATTTTTGTTAGGAGACACGTCTGGACTGCCAGCAGGTCAGTCTAGTGCCTAAAATTTTTTACTACAAAGCCAGGCTGTTGAAACACTTCTTCAAAAAGACGTCTGGATGGCAGCACATGTTGCTCCAAAACCAGATGCTGGCTTTTGAACTTTTTCCTGGTAACAGTTTGGATCGTCCTTTTCCTCTTAAGCCCAGAGGACACAACATCCAATCCAACCCACAATCTAAAACTTGGACTTGTCAGACCACAGCACACTTTCTCACTTTGTGTCAGTCCATCTCAGATGAGCTTGGGCCCAGAGTAGTCGGCAGCATTTCTGGATGTTGTTGGTTGGATTTTGCATGGTAGAGTCTTAACTTGCATTTGTAGATGCAGCGACAAATTACAACTAATGACAATACTTTTCCAGTGCCCATGTGGTAATGACCTGTATATAAACACGTTGGTTTAAATTCTTTGAATCTTTCATTGATGCGGATGGTAGATGATGAAATCCCTACATTTTCTGACACTGTGCATGAAAGATGCAGCTCGGTGTAGAAGTGGCCTTCAACTCTATTTTTCTCATATCTGCACAGAGCAGACTGACCGGGCTGGAACCAGGAAAACCATAGAGAATCTGGTCAATTTTCACAATAATAAACTTGCAATCATAAAAAGACAAAAAAGAAACTATTTAACTAAGTACCCTACATATTCCTGGTGGAAGCACAAAAAGCAAGTAAAGAGGACCAAATCAACAAAATGTGAGTAAGTCCTCATAATCAAGGGGGGCTAATTGCTCCACTGTTGAAACGTTGCTGGTCATGCAGCCATGTGGGGGACGGATTCAAAACCACGGGGCAGACGTGCCATGCCCAGTGGAATCAATGGGTTAGTTTTCTGTCTGCATGTCTTCTGACTGCTGTCTCTTGCACCCTTTGATATCCATTTGATTTAGACTTTTATTTTCTCTGTGCTTGTTGGCCACGTGCTTGTTAGCCCTCTCTGCCTTGTTGGCAGTACCAGTAAGTTGATACTGACACACAGACACTTAACTGTAGCGCATACTGTAAAATTAACATTCCTTCCACTCATTCTCCTCCTTTCCTTCAATCCATCTTTCTGACCTGTCGTATGTAACAGAACAACCACACTGAGTTACTCCCCCCCCCCTCCCCCATTTTGTTAAATATATCTGGCGTTTTCTTTATTTCCATTCATCCATTCTGCACAATCACGCCCCACGTCCGCTTTAGGAGTTGTTTGTCTGAATATAATTAGCATTTGTTGAATACATTTTTATCCAAACTGCATAGTTGGATACTTCCAAGAATGCCAGTAGTTGTAGTTTGGGTGGCTCAGATCTAACAGCCTTTTACGCCAACTCCAAACTGCCAGGCTAAATACTTCACATAATAGTTCAGAATAGGTTTCAGCAACCTTTATGTTTGCTCCTAAAAGGCACTCTTGGCTCATAAAGTTCACCCCCTAATCCACCAAAAACCCACAACAGCTTCAGTGTTGCCACAAAAGGGACCTTGATGGCAGTGGAAGCACAGTGCCATACTTTTACCCCAAGGACATGCCCTTAGAATTACCCACAACTTCCAGAAACAGACAGTATAGGCTCCAGTTAGGCTCCAGACCAGCCACTTACAGTATAGCCAACATGGCAGAAATTATACTCTAACACAGCCACAGGAAGTGGACAGGGAAACATGATCTATGACAAGACACTAGCGCTCACATTATCCTTCTGTCCCTGTCTCGTGAGCTGCAGACACTTGAACAGTGCCCAGCCTGTGGTCTGACCAAGATACGCACACACAAACACAAAAACACAAACACACACACAAGAAAAGACTTTACTGGAAATGTCTTGGTTCCTAGAAGTCATATTCATACACATAGCTCACTTTGTCATCAAGTGCAAGCTTTAAACTGACATGAACCCCAACTGTTTCACCCCCCCCACACGCATACACACACACGCGCACACACACACACACACACACACACACACACACACACACACGCACACACACACACACACACACATTCTTACAAACCAAAAGGGGATCCGGCATGATTGTGCAGTTTACTAGAAGTCTGTCTGGCTCTACACTGAGCTCCACTTCCTGTAGCAATGCAGTCCCCTTCCTCACTTCTGAACTTACAAACTCACTCACACACACCCCACCACCTTTTCAAAATGACTTGGCTGACTAAATATGTTAGTTTACCTCGCTTTGAACCCTGTTGTTTACTTGTGCGTAGTATTTACTCATAGCGATACTGCCAATACAGTTTATACATATGCATACAAACGTATACACAGACATACAGAGATGATGTAGATGTGTGTAAGCTAGGGATTGGGATCATTGTGGTTTTATTGATAACAGGGTTTTTTTTGAGACAAAGGTGAAAAAGGCTAGAGACATGTATGGCATGCGTCTTGCACAATTACTTTTCTGCTTAGCAACTTAAGGGAAGACAAAGAACCTTGAACGAACAAAAAGTGAAAAGAGCACAGAGACTGATGTTGAAATGAAATCATGCATTTTCCATAAATGTATTTATACAAAAAAGAGGCAGCACTGAAATCCAACAAAAAGAAGTGTGTCCTCTTTGTTCTGTGTTGTAATACAATTCAATATTGATTTGGATCCACTGGGTCACATGACATTGAAGCTATCGAAAAGAATGCAATTATTTTCTATTCAGATAATTATGCAAAATAAATTACACATGAAAAAAAAAAATAGGCTGCATGGCTACATGAGGCCAGTTTAGTTTAATTTAACTCATAATTTTCTCTAAATCAGTACGAAAGTGTTGAAAATGACATACACTTTGTATCATTCAAATGGTAATTTATTGATAATGAACAGTGACCAGACAGAAGGTTATGTTGGACTTGTTGCATCTGATCAAGATGAGGAAGAGGCTTAATAGTGCCCGGAGTAGGATACAAACAGCATTTTTAACAGCCCTTTAAACCTTTTAATCAGGTAAAATATCCATGCTGTCATGCAGACATGCAGATGTGTTTTCCAAATGATCTGTCAAGTTTTGGTGCTCAAACAGTAAGCCCCTGAGGTTAGACATCCAGTCCTATTTACTTCAGTAACTTAAACTAGCACAGCTTTAATTACAAACATTTGTTTGCCTGATGATTATCTTGATTTTGCAGAAGCTGTGAATGTGTCACTCTCTTGTCGCCTCCACACTTGAGTACCACACCCACGTGCAATGCAAGCATTTTTATTTTGTTAAGTGAGCCCTTTTATGTATGCATTTACTCCTTATTGCACTTTTATATTTCACTTAATATTTAATACTCTATTGCAGTTATTCTTATGCTACTGTACCAGGTTACCACAGCAACTTTGGTCTGGGAGCTTATCGATATTTCAGTCCTGACCAGTCAGGAACTGGTACTGGTTTAGTTCTCTAAACTTGGCTCATGTGCATCCACACACATTTACATGTAGTTTGTTCATTGTCACAGACTGTTTTCCTTGCTCTGAGGGATTGAATGGTGCGGTGAGGGCTTGTGGTTTAAGGTCTGTAAATGTTCTGTCTCTGTGTTTCCCTCTTCTCTTATTTAGGAGAAAAATCTGCTTACTATTCCAGCCATGTAAGGCTTAGACCATCGCTGTTTAGTCTAGACACGTATCCGGAACAGATGCACACGTGCACACACATGCACACGCAAACACATGCACACATACACACATACACACACACACACACTGGAAACAAGCTGTAGGGTTGTTTAGATCTGCTTTGTCTATACATTCAAACAGACACTGTTTTATGTGCATGCAAAATCATAAAGGCAAGGCAAAGACATGACAAATCCTGTCCGACTTTGGTTTTAGTATTAGTGCGTGGAGAACTGGGGCATCTCTTTATCTCCCTTTCTCTCACTCACTCAGCCTCTTCTGCATATTTCCTCTCCCTCTCCCCCTCTCCTCCAGTCACACTCTGTCTTCTGCCTGATTATGTTTAAGTTTTTCATATTCAAGCAAGCCAAAGCCCCTCCAGACGCACAGACACAAGTTGCATTGTTAATGGGCACCAATTGATAATATCACTCCTGCTGGTCAGCTGGACTGGTCATGCACAAGTTCCCCTGTGGGATTTATTGTGTGTGTGTGAGAGAGAGAGAGAGAGAGAGCGAGAGAGAGAGCGAGAGAGCGAGAGAGAGAGAGAGAGAGAGAGAGAGAGACTGAGAGAGAGACTGAGAGAGTTAGGGGAGTGAGTGAGCGAGCCTGCTGAATGTATCTGTGTCTGGATCTTGTTCAGAGTCTTCCTGGGTTGTGTTTCTGTGCTGTCTGTGTCTGGCAGCGCTATCCTGTGTGGAACAGACAATGAGTTCTTACTTATCCAGAAACAACAAGACCTGATAACACATTTTTGTGATATTTTGTGCCTCCAGATTTTAATCTTGTCACACAAAATGGGTGAAGCTGCAGAGGGGTCTGTTCTAGTGTTGGGCAATATGTAAAAATGTTCCAACCGGCCATCGTCAGCCCATCAACCAGCAATTGGTGATATGTTCGTCCCTTTCTCAAGTCTCAGCTGGGAGATGTGCTCAAATGGATGAAATGAACTCACAAAGTGTCAAGAAATTAAATGTTCTCACACCTTTGTAAACTCCTTTGTAAACAGAGAAAAATACAGCCATACAGCTTCTGAAGTCAAGTTTCTCTCTTTAAGCAAACTAAGATAAACTTAATTGCCTTGTTAGCTCCTTGTAAAACACACTTCATTCAAACTCAACAAGAGAAACGTGTAAAACTCGACCAAAACCATCTTCCAACAATCACCAACTCTGGTTTGGTAGAATTAAGTCCGTAATTCACTAATTCACTAATTCACTACGTGTAAAGAGTGAAAAGAGTCTGGCTCTGCAGGCTGGTTAGGCTCTCACTCCTTGCCTACCTCAGCCTGCTCGTGGTCCAGCTGAGTGTGTACTGAGCCACTGGAAGGGAGCATGTCGTGGGGCAGCAGTTATCACGCTGCAGACCATTGCTTTAGCAAAATGAAATGACAAATACCAACCCAAAAATCGTCCAAAATAAACCCAACTCATGATGGATTCATCCCATCATCAATAGGCTCAGCTCTAGTTTTTACTGCACAGTAGACTGTTGTATTTTTTAACATTTTGAAGCTTGACAATGCTGATGTTCCAAATAATTGTTCCAGAAGTATTGGTGATCTTGGTCCATAGCACTGCTGGATTTTCTGAACCATTCAACCTCCTTGAACAACATGCAGCGGTGATAAATACTAGGGTTGGACCGATGGGTGATGCCATCGACAACTGAAGTCCTCTATCATCATAATGTTGTGATTTAAAAGTCTTCTGTATTTAATGCAGTGTGCCCCCTCAGAGTTGCCATAGAGTTATTGCCTAAGGTCTGTTTATGACATTTGGGAGAGTAAATAAAAAGAGGCCGGGGCTGCTGCTCACTGCACTACATCTCCATGTCTTGTTTAATATTTTCTTTTTAAACACAACTGGTTTATAGACATGTGGGGCTGAGATGAATCCAGCAATGATCTCATCCACTGCAATTCTTCCCTGTGGACATCACCATGTGTCAATTTGGTAGACATCACCCAATCCTAATAAATACATGTAAATGTATGTTTTACATAATTTTTCAATTTAAAACTGGATTTGCATCGATTTGAGATTTTCATGGTGCAATAAAATGTTAATATTATTATAAATAGGAATATCAGTTACTGTGAACCTCAAAGGAATACACGTTTGTTTTGTTTGTTTGTTTGAACAAATTATTATTTCAGAAAATATCATGTCCCAATGGTAGACTTTAATATCACAGATAAGCAAATGTACATGTTATGATTGCTGTCGATTTTCATACCTATTTTCATATCTGCTGATGCCAGGCTTCTGTGAAACCAATGCACTGCTGCAGCCCTATACAAAACACAAAAGACTGAAGCGTACCTCTACAGTATGCAATACAAGTCTGTTTATCAATACACTCCTGTTGACCTGTCTGACTGTATTCAGACCATCATTAACACTGTGTGAAATACACAGCCTCCTCATTCCTTTCAGTGGCACTACACTGACGCAACAAGGTTGTTGACATGGAACACTCCAGCAAGAAAACTTGATGTCATCTGGAAAAAATGTTAAACCTCAAAGCTCATATTTTGCCACAACACAATGTGAAGTTATCTGGCAGTGCCAGTCAAGTATCTACTAGTGCACTTTCTGGTACCCAGCTTAAGTTTCAAAGTTAAGTTAGTCCTCTAAGCAGAATGTTTACCTAAGACCACTCTTTGGAGTGTTTTCTCCTTGCCTGGGTGTTCAGACTTACTCAGACCCAAGGCTTTCACAGCAGTTACTGTCATAATACAGCACATGGACAGTCTAGTTACCATAGTAACGCTTCACTCAGCATTCTTTAATTTTACCGGACAATGACATTGTCAGTTTTTAGTTTGCTTGACTTATACATTTAGTTAGCCTGTGTTAGCTAGCTTCTTCAGAATTATGTTAGCATTTGGCTAGATAGATACAGAGCTGCTTGTGCTAACATTAAAACTATATTCTGTCTTGGTATCTCCTCCTCCTCTTCAGTCACCATAAATTCGCCTATTGTTTTATGTTCCATAAATTATTTCACTTTTAAGGAACTGTTATGGGTCTCTTTGGAAGTGGTGACTAAGGACTTTCTAGCAGCACATAAAGGAATTCTTAAGTAGCTGAGGGATAAAACTTAGAGATTTAAGGGTTTTCCCTTAAACCACCCTCAGGGAAATCCTTAGGGTGATTATAAAAATTTAAGGGAAACCTTAGCCTAAATTGTTTTATGCAACAAGGAATTCTGATAACTTTGTTACATGAACAGGTTAAATCTACTATTTCCCTGATGATTGAGAACATAAAAATAATCACTCTGATAACTTTCCTTGGGTGTAACATCTCTCATTTTGTTATAAATCCACTGTGCAGTTTTTGGCCGTTGGTCTGTTACTCAGTCCAGCCCTCTTTGACAGTGTTTCATCGTCTCACGGAGGCAACACACCCACACCAACGCAGCCCTCTGCGGCTGTGTTTCCAGCCTCAACGCCCAGTTACTCAGCGCGAAACACAACAAGTTGCACATCGGCTTAGCACCTGGATGTGTTCATGGCTGTAAGTGGAGGCAGATGATGAATCACTGTCTTGTTTGTGTTTTTCCCTGCAGATCAGAGACTGGATCTGAATAAGCTGGGCCCCAATGACAATGATACTGTGAGAGGACAAATAGTCGGTAAGAAACACAAACACGCAATTTCAGTTACATGTTGTACATCACAATAGAAAATATTAGTTATCCTTATCAGCAACATACTCCTGATGCTCAAGTCTACATCTGGATGCTATTACTTTGTATTAAAAAAGGTGGACAGGTGGACACTTCTGGTCAAATTCCAGATTATTTTGTCCGATTTTCATGTACTCTCTGAAAACACTGAACTAGTTAACAGCTACAGGACATTATTGGAACAACTTATTTGCAGTTTGCTTGATACAAAATATGAAAGAATGGCTCAGGTGTTTTTAAAACAGCAAAAACATCATTGTCATACTGAACATTTTTCAGTATATGAAATTAGGAGATCCACAGTTGAACCTAGTCCTTCTACAAACAACTGTGGATGTCTGGATGTGTCAGTGCAGTGTATTACTTAAGCACCAGAAAAAGAAATTGACCCAGACTACAACCTCTGTCTCAATACTCTGTGGTTCAGTGGTTAGGTAACGAACTGAGTCAGTGTGGATTGTTTTTTTCCTCTGGTTTGTGTAATGTACAAAAACAAGAATAAATTTAATATCTGTCCTATCTTACCTATCTTTAGTTTTTCTTATTTTTCACTTTACCTTCATTTGCATTAATGTCAGAAGAGAAACGCACTAAAAACATACAAAATGATCATTGTATTAATATGAGCCGTGATTTGAGGCATGCTGTATGGGAAGGAACATGTCACTGATCTACTGTCTTCCTTGTCTTTGTTAACTGTGTAGTAAGTCTTCAGTCCAGAGATCGCATCGGGACAGGAGGGCCAGTGGTGGACTGCAGTCGCCTGTTTGACAATGACTTACCTGACGGGTCGGTATCATCGCAGGTTTACCTTTAAAAACAGAGCTGTCCCATGAGTCCACACAGAGCTTTGTTTTTGCTTGAAGTCTAGAACAAATCATATGGTTGAAGTAATTTTTAGCTTTTCAGGTGTGTGTTGGGGCAGGGTGCTCTTTCTCTTTGATTTTGCATATTTAAAAAAAAACATTCTCTAAACTTGTCATGTGGAATCCTTAATGTGACAAATTTAGAGGTCCACTGGTGATTCTCTTTATTTGTGTTAATAAAATATAACATTGATGGTGCTGCTGAGGCCACTTAGAAAGTTGCAGGGAACAGCTACAGCCATGTTAACTGGCCCGTCTCAGCTTGACTCAAGCCTGCTGTTGACTTTGCCTGCGACTCAGCTGTTATGTCACTAGTGGCTGATTTTAAGAACGTAAGCTGCATCACCTATTTCAACAGCCAATCTTGTAGCTAAGTCAACTGGTTAAGTCCGTTACAAACTGTCAGCTGGTCGAAAAATCTGAGTTTTGGGTGGAGGTACAGGATGATCAGCTCATAAATTTGTTTGAGGAACAGCTGTTTCTGACACAAGCCTTACAAGTTAAGATCAACAAACAAACTGCACAAAAGCCCCCTGGGTATTCGTTTACAGCTACAATCTCTTTACATCTTGTTTTTTTATGTTTTAACTGTGTCATCACTTCTAGAACTTCTGTATTTATCTGCATTTATTTTAAGATGCTACAAATCATGTCCAGCTACCAAAAAAAGCCTTAAGAGAGGCAGTTAGAATGGAAGTATGAAGAGTAATTGCTATAGAAACGATACACTGTCTAGTCTTGATCCATTGGTGTAAACTGGCAGGGTTCACAATGTTGCAGACCAGCAGAAGTTGCAGGTTTCAGCTCCTCTTATCACGAATCTTTGCTCTGAACAGGGCTTTAAATCAGCATGTTTTCAGAGGTGTCAAAAGTGGACAAAAATGTGTTTTATATGAAGAGTTTTTCTCACCTGTTTGTCTTAATCTGTCATGAAACAGTTGGGAGGAGAGGAGGACAGCTTCTGGAAGGATACAATACCTGAACCACATCACACGGACCACGCAATGGGAGAGACCTACCAGGTACATCTGCACACACACTGTGCACATCGTCACCTACGGCTCCTGATAATATATAATCGGCTGGGAGGGATACCTTAGAAACACATTCCCATACAGTTACTGTAAATTACCTGTTAAAAAATGTAGTCAGTAACGTAATTGATGTATCACAATATGAAAGTAATGTAACTTGATTACATTCTGTTACTTTTGGATTACCTCAATATAAAATATGGTGAAATTGTTCAGCCTAATGTAGTGTTTTTAGGGCTGCAACTAATGATTATTTTCATCGCTGATTACTTGGTGGATTATTTTCTCAATTGTGAATTGGCTATTTAGTCCATAAAATGTTAGAAAATGGTGAAACATGTTGATCAAAGCTCAAGGTGACGTCTTCAAATGTCCTCAATTCAAAAATATTCAGGTTACTGTCAGAGCGGAGTAAAGAAACCAGAAAATATTCATATTTAAGAAGCTGAAATCAGAGAATTTTGACTTTTTTAATTAAAAAAATACTCAAAAAGATTCATCAGTTCATTAATCCTGTCACAGTCTTGTCAGCTGAAAGACATGTAAACATGCAGATATACCTATTTTTCAAGTCTTTCCTGGAAGTATTATTTTCATTATCAGTTTAAATGATCAGTTATCAATTATCAGTTATCAATTATCAGTTAATTTTACTGTATCCAGATTACATAATCCCGAATCCATTACTCCGAATCCATTAAGACTGTGTATAATATAAAAAGTCAGCCATGCTGCAATAGTTTTCCCATGGCCCAAATCACATCATCCTTAATCCTTCTGCTGGCTACTTTATGCTGTACAGCAGTCCTGCTGATGTAATGCACAACAAACGTAACCTTTGGATGTGTGTGTGTGTGTGTCTGTGTGTCTGTGTGTGTGTTTGGGGGGGGTCTATTTAAGTGGTTGTGCTATTCCCCACTTCCATTTTCCAAAAAAAAAAAAAAAAAAAAAAACGCAGTTCCACTCACAACACAACAATAACAGTCGGTATCAGTAATGAGTGAATTGCTGTCAGTTTCCTCAGCCTCCCACCCACTGCAACACACGCACACGCACGCACACACAAACACACACCCCTGAAAAAACTAGCCAGCCAGTCGGGCAGCCAGGTTTTACTTGGCCCCCGTTCCTGCAGGAACAACTGTCGCCTTCCTTCTTGGCCCATATCAGTGGAGCCGTTAGGGGAGTAAGCAAACAAATAGCACCACCTCCCCTCCACCGCCTCACCCACTCTTACTACACACTTCTCGTGGCCCCCGGGCAGCATAACAGAATGAAGGAGGAAGCACAGGAAATGGCGAAGAAAAGGTTAAGTGGTAGGGCATCGAGGGAGGTGGAAATGGAGAAGCTAAGGAGGAAGATGAGCAGGGAGGGGCTGTATAGGAGGAAGAAGTTACACAGGTTAAGGTGACTGAGGAGATAAGTGAGGTCTGAGGAATATGGCAGTTTGGTCAGCTTTTTTTTCCATTTCCTATCTTGAATATGCGACAAACTTATGTCAGATTTATTTTTGCCTTATTTATCAACACACACCAGTATGTTACATACTAACTGACCAAGCACAAAATGGTAATATTGTTAAATTATCTCACTCCCCAGCCCTTTTTGCTTAAGCACCAGATTCATACAGGTGCTGGAAATCAAATCTTTGACAACACTTTGAACCTTAATGGAGTGTTTTCAAGGTGTGAGAAGTGCTTGGATTTTGGAGAAATTCCTTGAAATTTTCATAATAAATCGGTCTCTGACTGGATATTTCACTTTTTAGATAAAGAAGTAAAATTAGTCCAATATTATCTCAGCTTCTTGTTTTCTTTTAATTTGTCTCATTTCTGTAGAATACTATCACAAAACACAATCTGCATTGTTAAAAGCACAGTAATATCTGATTTAATATGAAAAAGGAGAGAAACACTGTAAAAAACATCTGTCCTTAAAAGTTTAAGTCTTTTGACTTGAAATGATGAATTGATTGAATGCATTGTACAGTAATGGAGGCTACAAATAAGCCTTCTAGGTTTTTTTTCTCTCTTCCTCTACCTTTATTTTTCATCATGGCCTTTTTTGTGTAATTTTTATATAATTTAATGTAACTTTTAATTGTGCAAAATAAAAAATAAACTAAGAAACTAAACTAATATCATGGTTATTTGACTAGAAAAGTTTATTTGTCTTTGATTATTACAAAATTAGCTCAGTTTGTCTTTTTAAATAGTCAACTCAAACCTTTAAGGCAGCCTGCACGCTAACTTTTTTAAGTTAAAGCACATACTTTATTTTCACAGTGAATTATCATTTTGAGTATGTATGAGCATATAAATTATGTAATTGACCTCCAGCTGTAAGGAGCTTGAAAGTGTACCTTGAACATAAAAAAGTGCTTGAATTTGACTTTGGAAAAACTGTAGAAACCCTGTAAGCAGACTGTAGTCATTTTTACCACTCTTACAATATTTCAGTGGCCCTTGTCACTGCTCATTACTGTCAACAAATGTAATGTTGTTCATGAGCTTGTCGTGAGAGGACACATTGTAGGTGCAGATGGGGAAACATGGCTCTGAGACTGGAAAGAAGAGTGATATAATGTGATGGAAGGAGCAGGGAGAATGGAGCGTGAGGGGGGAGGAAGAGGAAATGGAAGGGAGGAAGAGTGTGTGTAGTAGGGGGGGGGGGGGGGGGGGGGGGGGGGGGCTGTGGGCTGTGGACTGACAAACAAGGGTCCAAGGTTTTAGATAGCCAAGGCGTCAGTAACTCTGGACAGCCAGACGGTGGTCAGACCCGCTACACACACACGCACACAAACACACAAATACAGTAAGTGTCAGTAAGCCAGCCTGTCTCTGTTTGTGTCTGCCTATCAGATATCTGTTCATAAGTCCTGCTGTTAAGTAGCGCTCAAACACAAAAGATTCTGCTGAAGGACTCAGTGTTTGCTTTTATGCAACCCATAATCCCTCATATCACTTTAATCTTAACCATAACCATGAAATACATCTTTCTCCCCCAGGACTGATGACACAAGCTGTTTTCCAGTAATTGCTCTAAACTTGTGTGTATGTCTAGACATCACAAAAACAAATAAACTGGCAACACCTATAACACACTTTAATGCACATTTTTGCACTTTCTGCAGCTGCATCCCTGCAAGTACAAGAGAACATGCTGTATACATTCACCAAAACTGAAAGTCGCCCACTTATCGCATACTCATTTAACACACACTGCCATGCGTTTAACTCTCAGGAATGAAAACAAAAACTATTTTTTCCTCCAGTTCACACCAAGAAGGTTCGTATTGAAATTTGATTATTTGTAATGTGACATAAAAATGTTATATAGCACCCATTCTTGAGAATTATTAATACTAACACATGTGACTCAACAGATGTAACATTTCAGCTCTGTAGCCCTTCTAAATCAAAAAATGTGTTTTTTGATTAGCATTGAGAGAAGAAGAAAAACATGTAACATTGTGTCAACTTTGTAAGACATGAGCTCCGTCAGAGTTTCCTTCTGATGGAGCTGACGTCTACATTTAATAAAACTTAAATCACTGGGAGGCTGGCCTGCTACAAGGTTTAATCACCAAAATTTGATCTTTTTAAATATATTTCCAGTATAAATGAGGAGTAGAAATCAAACCCACCTCAAAATAAGTTTTTAACTAGTTCTCAAGAATAAGTAACTTGTGACATTTGAATATATACATGAAAATGGAACAAAACAAAACGCAGAGAATGCCACAACCTGCATATTCATGAACATGCACCTTCACTGCTCTTTGCCAGGCCGGCGTCAGAGTACTCCAGCCCATCAGGGCGTCCGCTGAGCTGCGTGGTGGATGAGAATACGCCAGTGATGACGCCTGTCAATGGGGCCGAGGCCAGCGGCCCGCCGGGCGAACAGCGGATCCAGGAGAGACGGGTTCGATCGCAGCGGCACCGTAACTACATGAGCCGAACGCACCTGCATACTCCACCCGACCTGCCTGAGGGTTACGGTGAGAGAACAGGACAACAGCAACACACACACACACACACACACACACACACACACACACACACACACACACACACACACACACACACACACACACACACACACTCCCTTTGCTAACTGATTACTTTTTAAGCATTCAGTCTAATAGAAAGTAGAGAAAAGTGTTATGGTCTCAATAAATTGTTGCATTTTGATCAAATCCTGTAGCTACTAAACTCTCCCTCAGTATTTCCTATAGCTGTGCTATGAAGGAAGCTCAACACAGCCAGGCTTTCTTTGCGTGAGCTGGTTCAACAAAACCAAAAACCCCAGTCGAAATAACGGGTATCACGACAGTGGTTATCAACTTGCTTTGTTAACCCGGGCTTTCCTCTTCAGACTCTGTGCACGCTCACATAAATAGGGGGCGTTTGGTGCACCATTTGACTCTTCTTCTGCTCAAAGTGCAACGAGCGAGCCGCCCACTTCAGTCAAGATGATCAATTTGTTATAATGAAGAGCTGTGGAAAATATAAAAAAATATATATCACGGCAAAAAGCAACACTGTTGCTGCAAAGAAGGCAGGAGAAGAATAATGCTGGCAGAAAATTACAGATTGACTGAATGTGATGTTTAAACATGATGCTCTCTGCAGAGCGCTTTTTATGGAAGGTTTTCCTTGTGTAAATAGTTTATGGTATCTTTTGAAGAGTAACTATACATGTAGCAAAGGTACAGCAGAGTTTGACTGTGTAACTTTAAGGTCACAGCAATGGGAGCTGTCCCTAAACCCCAGGAGGAAGAATTGTCTTTCTTCATCTCAAGTGCTCCTTGTTCTTTTTTTTTTCTTTCCCTTTCAGTTCTTAATACAGATTTATTGCTTTCTCCTTTTGGGCTATTAACTCAGAAGGGGATGCACTTCATGACAAAGACTCAGTATGGAAGCAGTAAGGTCTCCTGAAAATGTGTTTACACACCTGGCGGACCCCAGGCTGATGTTTTGGTTACATTTGACAGAGCTCAGACTTGTCACTAGTGTTTCATTTAATTTGTTGTTGCAAAGATTGCCAGTTAATTATATAATATATATGTTTCAGAGCATCTATAGTGCCAAGTTTCCTCAAGGAGAATAATTTTAACAAGCTGGTTCTAGGTTCAGGTGATATAGTCTTGAATATATCATGATAGAGAAGTTTCATACTGGTCGGTATTGGTAATTATTGATTATGTAGGTTGTGACTGATGACATATTGTGTACTCCAAAGGGTGGAGGCGACTAAAGAGATAAATTAAGTATATTCTATCAGGTTCAAGGTCAAGTCAAGCTAGCAGCAGTCTGAGCAAAGTATTTCAGACATCTCTCTTCACAGCTTCTCACCTGCTTCTGGGGAAGACTGAGGCGTCCCCTGCAGTGGTTCTACACTAAGCTCGCTCTCAGGGTCCAAGCACCTAACCCGGTGGTAGTTGTCTGGCTTTAAAAAAAAACCACACACACACGGTCTGTCATTTTTCATTTTCATTTTATCCCTTCACAGTGTTTCTGTTGTTGTCACACGTTGATAGTGTAAACAAAGCACACACCTATTAAATGACTGGTTGTTCACGTGTCACTTATTGATAAAACTATCAGCATTATCAAGGGATATGACAGGCTGTTTATGTATTTGTTATATGCTTTCATGACAGTTTGCATATAATGAATTTAAAGGAGAAATCTGTAATATATTTGCTGTAATAAATCATAAAATGACCACGATATGTTATCAGATTAGATTAAGGAAACATGTTAACAATAGTCTTCCAGCCTTGTTATCCTCCTCTGAAATTTCTGTTCCAGGCTGAAGTAACTGTTTTGTGCGCCTGTTTCATGGTAACTGGAGTTCAAATTAATGCCAAATGACAGCGAAATATTAATGGGGTTTTGCAGGCAGTGAGACAGGCAGCCACTTAAGCCACTTTCAGAGGGTGTATTTTCAGAGCAGCGGGCTCTTTGTTGTCAGGATAGTGAACGTAACTTTACTTTGACAGACAATTGGTAGTTATAACCAGCTGATCAACTTACAGTCGTCATCACTTGTCATTGTCACTGTGATGTTGCACACGTCTGGGGAGGAGGGAGCAGGAGAAAACAAATTGATTCAAACATATATTGTCTAATAAGTGGGATATTAACCTATTTAATATACCATCTTGCTCTCTGGGCTGCTGTACCCATTTTAATACACACAGTAGCTACATATTGCTCCTTTAAGTAAAACTATCAAACAGTTTTGTTATTGTTGTTGCCTGTACCATATTGCTATTGCTTTATCTCTGTGCCTGGCTGGTACCTTATAAATTCAGCTGCAGCCATATTGAATTGTCTAATCAGTAACAAAAAGGCAAGCTGAGGTGACTAACCCATGAAAATACAAGACTGCAGATTAAAGACGTGGTGAGCTGCTCCGTGGGCTGCATCTTGTCTGTAGCCTGAGGCAGCGATATAGGTTTTCTTTTAATGATGAAAATAAAGTTTAAATGCCCTTTATATCATCTTCTCCCCCTCTTCTTCTTCTGTCTCTCTCTCTCTCTCTCTGTCTGTCTACCTGCTCTGTCCTCAGGCTCTTACTCACACTTTCTCTAATAACCCTCCTCCTCCTCTCCTCAGCTCCTCACTCTTCTTCCCACACCACCACATCATGACAACTGCAATCAACACTTTATGTGTGTTAATATTCCTCCCCCTGTCCTCTCCTGTTTGCAAACACTTCCCAGTGTTGGAATGTTTTGGCTTTGCAGGCTGATATTCCCACAGCGAATAGAAGGAGGGAGAGCAGAGTATTCATAGCTCGGTGTTGAGCTCAGAAAAGGCACTTTAGGTTATTGGCTATTTTTTTCAGTCTGTAATTCTTAAGCTGGCCTTAGTTTGTGGTGTGCAAACACATTGGGATAATAATGCAGAAGCAACACAAGTACATTTTCCATCATCGGAACGTACTTTTCACAGTCAGCCACAGTGCACCCCACAATGCCCGCAGAGTCTGTAAAATAAATTATTATTTTAAGTGTGGTGCTGTATGCCAGCAATTTCGAATGGCATTGTTGGACCTGTGCCTCCTTTGAAATGTCCTGCTGTGTCCTCTGAGGCTGGCCAAGGTCGGACAAAGTGAGTCACTGATGCCCGACAGCTAGCGAGCTTTCCTCCTCAGCTGAACCCTCTGAACCAGGAGCTGGGTGTGGTGAGGGAGCGTGAGAGAGAACGAGGGAGAGGGGGGAAAAAAGAGAGGGAGAGGTGGGTAGGAAATGAGTTGTGCCAGTAGGAAGTTAAGGGGGGGAGGTGGTGATGGATTAGCAGGCGAGCATACACACATGAACACCACACCCGCACGGCACACACACACTTTGCGCCAACCTTCACACACTCCTTCTCCATTCATCCATGAGCTGGAGGAACCAAAGATCCAACAAGCCAATGATGAACTCTTTGGATTTCTTTTTGCTGTCCTTGTTTGTTTACAGTTTATTATATTAGTGGGTTTGGAATGAGTGACAGCATTTTCCTTTCCATTTCCTTTGGTTTTGGAGATTAATAGGAAAGGACGACTTTCACAGCACACACCAAGCTTTAGGAGAAAACAAGGTGACTAGGATGCATCGAGGAACACTGCACAAGGAAAAACACTCATGGAAGTCTTTGATAAATTTCCCTCACATTTTATTTTTCCCCGTCCTCTTGGGATAGGCCTACTGGAGGCTGGAGAGGAACTAATTGATTACATTGGCGCACACCTTAAGAAATTCTAGTCCCTGCAGTTTGCCTGTCACATCAATTATAAACAGACTCCCCCTTGTCCAAAATCCACAAACGCACTATCCATGCTTGTACCCACCAGGACTAGACTTACAAAACACTTCCAAGCTTGTTTCAGTGCTGTTTTTTTTGAGTTTCTGACACGTTAATTCTGGTCAATTTTCTCTCCGTTTCAGAGCAAAGAACAACTCAGCAGGGTCAGGTCTACTTCCTCCACACGCAGACTGGAGTCAGCACCTGGCATGACCCCCGGGTGCCCAGGTAACTCCTTTGTCTTCATTTTTTAAATTTATTTATTTGTTTATTATTTAATTTTTTGTAATATTTATTGGCCAGATTTGTATCTGTTTGTACACTTTACACACTTTATATGTTTTCTTTGATAAATGGGATTAAGAACGATTAAACACACAACATGTAATCTCTGCCGCTAGGAGTGTCTCAATGATGTTGTGAAGTAGTGTGAGATCATGGGAGTCTTCACTGTCATCATTCACGCCTAGCAACCTTCAATCAATATTTGTGCTTCATCACAATTGAGGAATACAAACCAAAGTAAACAAGAGAGTGGCTAGCTAGTTCTCCAACTTCCTTTCTCACTTGCTGGAGCATCATCTGGTGTTTCTTGCGTTTCTCAGAAATTATGGCAACAACAAGGGCCACATGGGAGAGAGACCTTTTACCCAACTCTAACCTTTCTGGCAGAAAGCCTTTGAAGAAATTGACCTTCAGGGCTTTCTGACAGAAATATTGCTATTTTACCCAGAAACATTTGTTTTCCTTAAACTTGCTCAAAAAGGACTTTGTGGCAGTAAGTCCTGAAGGCGAACTTCTAACAGTCAACCCTAGAGGGGGCAAAGAGGATATGACTCCATCGTCAGGTGTCCAAATGAAATTGACCGTGTTACCTGGAATAAAATTACAGATTTTTCTTGGTTTGAACATTGTTGGAAATATTTGTAATAATGTACAGAACTCAACAAAAATGTATATAAGTCGAGTCAAGGGTTGCAAATTTCGCACATTTTCCTTAACTGTTGGTTGAAAACGCTCAACAGTCTATGAATCGATTAATCAGCAATGATTTATAAGATACAAAACACACATTGTTTCCAATTTTTTTGTTTTTTTCCCCGTCATTCTGCGTTTAAGTTTCCTTATTCAATAAATGGCTCCACTCGACAAACAATGTCAAATGAGACGTAATTACTGCCATTTGTGTACTACTGATTATTGATTAATATATTTTTAGCCTGTTAATGGATGTCAATTAATTTATTAATGATTGAGAATTAACATAATTACCTCAACAACACATTGACTTAACCACATGATAAATGTGCTGCAGTGCTGACAGCCTGTAGTTTTTTAATCCTAATATAAAACCTGACATACAGTCCCAAAACTGACACGGCCAAACTGGATTTAACTTAATTTCTCACTTAATTGCTCGGGATTGTGTTCAAAAGCAGTCTTTATTAGTCAAATTTCAAGCTCAAGTTGGGGTCAGCCAAACTGCTGACCCCAGAGTCCGATGTGGAGTTGGAAGAACATTTTTGGACAGATGTTGAGCTCAACACACCACTGGCCAGTGGTTCTGCATTCAATCAAACTGTTTCACCAACTCTCAATAGCACACTAGTTAAATCACCAGAGATTGCAGGCAGTACTATTGCATTACATTTTTGGCTGTGTCTCTATGTAGCTGCAGCGCATTTCATGTCCAACTCGCAGCAGCAACCTCTGGGTTTGGTCATTTTGGACAGAGCTGCTAAAATGACCCAGTGTGTTGTGATGAGGCATGCGCTTTGTCCCTGAGTGGTGTGTCCTCACTTCACACAAGGACAAAATACTCACACGCACATAGACACAAGCACAAGCATGAGCCCTCCTCAGGCTACAGCGCTGTCCCAGATCACAGCTTAGGTTTCTACTGACGGGAATGTCAGTGTACAGGAGAGAAGACAAATCAAGAAATTAGAGCAAGTACTTTGACAGAAGCAGTTTTAATGTTGTTGATGCTTCTGGGTTTTGTGAGAGCTCTGCTCTAGTATTCTGGTTGGCTGCATCGAAAGAACTCATTAATAATCTTTAAGAAGGAGTAGATATTTATAACCGTTGAGCAATATGTTACTGGAGTTTGGCTGGCAGTAAATTAGGCAGTCACTTAACTCAAAGTCCAGTGTGTATTTTCAGAGCAGTGGGCTTTTGTTTTCAGGATAAGGGGCTAAACTTTATATTGACACAGCATTGACAGTTATGAAGAGCTGCTCAACTTACAGTGGAGGACTAATTGTCACTTGTTATTGTCAGTTTACAATGTTGGGCACATCTTGTGCTCCTGTGCTGTTCCTGCAGCCCGCCTTAGCTTCCCTGAGTCTGTGAAGGAGGAGGCAGGATGAAACAAATTATGTTGTATATTAAATAGGATCTCAGCCCATTTAATTTGCTGTCTATGGCTCCATGTCACTATTTGGATTAGCAGTTGCTATGTATTGCTGGTTACCATTATCATGTGTTTGTATTAGGGTCTTTGTAATAATTGTTAGTTAATAGTTAATAAGGCCCTTATAAGTCTTATGAGGTGCTTATAATTATGTATTACAACTATAGAAGTGTTAATTATAGCATCATGAACACATTTATTGTTAGGAATACATAGATATATGTATAGATATAAGACATCTATAAAAGTTAACAGTTAATTTTCCTTAAGAATGTTAATAAAAGCGTTATGAGTTTCTTATAATTGCTTACATTACATTACAATCACAATTATTGAGTTAAACTAACTTGCCTATTGTTGCCTATTGTTAAACCTATACTAAGCTTTTTATGTTGTTGCTTTATTAAGATTAATACATACTTTATTATGCACTTATTAGCAGTTAACCATGCTTTTCGTTGCTAGAAGGTGTAAACCAATGCCTCACAATGCCTTATTAGGGTTCATAAATCCTTTATTATGACCTGATAAAAAGTTCATCATACTTTAAAAATTATTATTTATCCAGCACAAGCATCCTGTATGTACTTATAATGGTCTTATTACCAATTAACTAATACTTATTACAAGGATGTTGTTAAATCTAGTGTTAACTATGTAGTATCATAGTTGCTAATGGTTTGTGTTTTTTTGTTCAGGGATCTAAGTAATGTGAACTGTGAGGAGCTGGGCCCACTGCCACCAGGCTGGGAGATCAGAAACACAGCCACTGGCCGCGTCTACTTTGTCGACCACAACAATCGAACAACGCAGTTCACAGACCCACGACTATCTGCAAACCTGCATCTAGTACTCAAGTAAGTGTATCAGGTCAAGGACATTACCTGTCTGTAGATTAGATTGGTGTTACCAAGGATATCTTTCTAGTTTCTGAATAAGAGCAGCAGCGTCAATACACAAAACTCTTAAACTCCTCTGAAACAGAAATGGTCAAATGTGTTTGCAAATATGTATATTTACTGCTGCTTTGTATTTGTATTGTAAAAGTACTGTCAACCCTGAATGCACAAACACAGATCAGTGAAGCAACACCAAGATATTATGACTTTGAACCCATTTCCTCATAAAAAACAGATCTAAATAAAAGGAAATTCACTGGAAAAGAGATTTTCAGACTGTCACTTAATGGTTTTCATGTACGTATTATGCCCATCTGATGCATCTTTAATACATTAGGGCTTCAAAACAAAGCTAGTGTTTTGTCTCTACTCACTGCTGACACATAACTGTACTGTCAATCTTGGTTTAGTTTCAGAACCACTCATTGCTCTGTTTATATTTTCTGCTGAGGACTGTTAGTAGCTTAGTGTTTTTAAACAGAGCTTCACACTCACATTACCCGTCCTGGAAATGGACATGATGACTCCTGTCTGGGGATGCTGGAATAACATGAAGAGAGGAAAAAGGCTGTGTTGTGTGATAGACACTGCAGTCATGAATCCAGCAGCAGTGAACATGTCTGCTGTAAGATGATCACTGATGACTGTCTTGGCTTTATTCAGCTCACGTTATATTGGTGTTCTCCTCTCCTTGTTCCTTCCCCTTTCCTGTGTCTCTGTCAATGTTTTTTCCCATCCTTTTTCTGTCTATCTTACTGTCTCCCTCTGTGTATGCATGTCCATATTTTGGACTTCATCACTGTTTCATGTCTCCTTCCTCTGCTTCTTTTCTCTGGTATTGTCTTTCTTGTGTTCTCGTTTCTCCTGTTTTTTTTATCTACCTTAATTCTGTTTCTTTGTGTCCTTTCACTTGTCCTCTCCTCTGTATTGCTCTCTTTCCCTTTGTCCTGTCTGTCCCGTCTCACTGTTCTTTTTTTAATGCTGTCCCATGTTGTTCTCAATGCTCCAATGCTCTTCTCTGCCACTCACTCCTCTTTTATGCCCTTTCCTCCCTCTTCGTCTCTCTCTGTCTCCCATCTCTCCTCCCTTTTTCTCCACCAGCCCAAGTCCAAATGGTTCCCGTGTGGCCATGGACAGCCAAAACACTAACCTCAGGTAACCCACACACACACACACACACACACACACACACACACACACACACACACACACACACACACACACACACACACA